>NC_079527.1:10266876-10866876 GCF_003711565.1 Takifugu flavidus | reverse complement strand
CTTTGACTCGCAGTAGTGAAGGATGCCATGTGTATCCAGGTGTCTGGCTTCGCCGCAGCACCCTTCAGATGTCACAACCGCGGAAATCAATGTTCCAAGTAGAAAGTCTGCGGGCAGCATGTGTGTCTTAATCACGCCACATTTGTGCACGTTTGTGTATGCGCACGCGGGTGTTCCGGCGCATCTGTGCACACGTGTGCATGTGCATCGCTTATTCCTAGAGGGTGGGGGTGAGAGAGAAAAAAAGTGAGAAAACAGCAAAACAAGTTAAGAGACAATGAAGAAAGCAACACTGGCACCTGTTTCCACTGGTGTGGCGGACAAAATAAATCCCTGCTCAGATGCTGCACCGCCGTGCACAGTATTTCAGGGTAACGGCGCACGCGCTATCACCTTTATCTCCGCTTCTAACCTTCCATACACACACTTTCTTCCAAACACGTATGAGCCGGTTTTTTGGGCTCAGTTATGTGGCCAGATGTCCAAGTTGACATAGCGCTTTAGGCGTTTGACTGGATGAAACAGTGCATTGGCTGCTGGTAAAGAGGGATTAAAACAGGGCCTGCGGCACTTGTGTTATATTGAAAACATCCAGGCCTGCTTTGTATGAAGATTTGCATACATTGGGGTCCGTGCGGTGATGGCCCATCTGCCAAAGTGTATTGTCCCCCGGACAACAAAGTGCATTAAATATTTCACATCTCCATCTACTGGGACATAGGTACACCAAAATGAGTGGCGAGCGAGACTAGCAGAGGGCCATGGAGGAAAAGGGATGGGCAAAAAGAAAGGAAAAAAGACCAAAAAGGAATGAGGAGATTGGCATGGCTGTGAGTTTGAACTGCTCCCAAATGCGCCTCAGTTAGAGCCACAGTAAATAACACTATTGTGGGCCAGGATCCGGGAAAAAAGAGCAGAATCTAAATATAATATGTTATAAATCTGAACCAGGGTTGGGAATGTGCAGGTTAAATGTCCGATAAGTTTGCATTTAATCGCAGTTAACTTTCAAGATGTTCACCTCTGTTTTCAAAAAAATGCATATATTCTGAACTGGAGATACTTTGTCACCCAGGAAACGATTTATTCCATCGTGTGGCGTCAAATCGACTCGGAAAGCTCTTGTGAAACTCTGCAGTCGGCAGCGGCGTTATAGACCGTCCAGCAGGAGTTATCACCCCTCTGGCCTAAACTCTCTTTATTGTATTAATGTCATAACTCAGGCTTTCTGTGACGTTTAATGGCACTGTAAAATTAGATAATTACTGTAATATATATGTGTACTCATGCCCATCTCCGAGGTCAGAAACATAAAAATTAATAAGGACCAAGTACGAACAGGGGGGCAGTGTGAGGAGATTAAATGGAAGCGCGTGTGCGTGAGTGAGTCTGAAGTGACAAAGATGGCCAAAGTTAGTCTTACTAAAACAAAGCGACCACAGTCCAGCTTTCCTTTACCCGTCCAACATTTGTTCGTTTCCTCTCAAAAGTCATGCACCTTTTCTTTTCTTTCTCTCTCTTTTTTTTTTTTTACTTTTCCCTCCCACCTCGTCTTTCATTTCTACCAAAACACACGTCAAAGAGAAACACGCTCAGGGCAGTGGATGGTGGATGCAACAGTAAGGTGATTTAACGTCGGGACGGTTTGTGTGTAGGCTGGACAGCCTGGTGCAGCCTCCGTCTTCACAACCCGCATACACCGAGCCATGCACACATTTACGCATACGCACAGGCGGGCACACACACACACACACACACACACATTGACACCAAATATCTGAAAAAACAGCCAAGATGGACGTGAGGAACATGTTGCCTGCACGGGGGAGGATTTTGGAAAGAAGAATGTGGTCAATCTGTTTGTTTCGCTGTCACATCCAAGAAGAGTGATAATTTCATTTTCTTTCATTATCTTCTCTCTTTTATTGTACCCCTAATGTCAGATTCTGAAAGCTGCTGAGGTTGATGTTTAGGGGAAAGAGCACACCGGACGTTCCATTTTTATTTATATGCAACAAAATGTCAATTGTTCGGTTTCTTGCTTCCACATGGCGACACATTAAGATGGCAAACAAAGATATATGGACCGATATTACCCACAATTATGCAACCTCTTAACTCATAGAAGGTTACAGTTGACAAGCCCATGAAAAAAAAAAAAAACAGCAACCACTAAACGGTAAAACAGACACACATTAACCCCCATTTAATCAGGATTACAGGGAACAACCGAGTATTATTTAACACACATCTCAGTGCCTGACAGCAGTGGGGAAATATGGGACACAAAAACACAAATCCAGCACAATCAATCTAATGGTGTGCATTAGTTAACTGCCAAATGTTGGGCTTTTTATGGCGGGATCACCCGTCCCTTGAAAAGATAAATACGGTGCGCAGATCCCAGTAATTACAGCAATCCCCTTACAGCGCACAGAGACCGTCCTCAGTCATCCGTCTCCCTGGAGTACCGACGCCCCGTAGATTAAGTCATTTAGGACAGTTTTAGGGCATCGGGGTGATGACGGGGGCACTCGGCGATACTGAGACGAGGCGACAAAACACCAGCGTTTTGTCTTCTGTAGTTATTTGGGGTCCATTTTGTGTTTTTTAGGCCTTATTCACAAGTGCTGTCTTTAAAAGGCACGATAGAAACAACCCAACCCCTCACTCTAACCCGACCCCCCCGTCACCGTGTTTCTATATCGCTGTACCGAAGCGTGAGTGTTTAAGAGGGAACCGTGGGGATCTCAGCGAGGAATTCAGGGCGATTGATGTCCAGAGGGTGGCTGAGGAGCACTAACTCCCTCTGCCCTCTGACTGCCTTTAAAACTCTCATTACTTTAAGTGTGCAAAAGTTTCGGCTCTCCTCACCCTTCGAGCCACCCGGAGAGGCAAACAGCCAACCCCCCCCCCCCCCCCCCCCCAAACCCCCAGTTACCTTTCACAGGGAAACCGTGCAAGGAGGTAGATCTGCATGTCTGCGAGTAAAAATACACTTTGACATGTTGGGTTTTTTTGCACACATTAGTCTTTCTTCTTTACTCTGTTTTCCTTGCAGGCTGCAGGGCTGAGTGAGGTCTGAAATATGAGCAGTAAACATTTGTGCGGACAGATGTGGATTAATGTTCATCTTTTCTTCAAGCCACTGATTAAATCAGATTTACTGCCGACATTTTTTTTTCTCCCATTAGATTACAGACTCATAGAAATAAAGGCAGATATATAAAGGAAACCCAAAGGGGAAAAGGAACAAAGGAAGGAGCGGACTGGTTATGTTTGTTATGAAGAACCTGCCAGAAGAACCAGACAGCGAAGTGGAAGCAAGCAGAAAAAAAGAGAAAAGCGTTGGATGGAAAGGGAATTGTCAGATGCTCCTCATTCCTGTTGTGGGTTGGTGAAGTGAAGGAGAAATTTGAGTCACGGAGTCGGATTCAGAAATGTCAACAGATTGAGTCAGAGCAGAGCTGGGACCGTCTGGAAGGAGAGAGTATCAACACTGACGGAGGGCCATGCAGGATTTTGGGACCGTTGCTGGGCTAATGGCAAAATTACTGGACATTTTGCGTGTGTGTGTGGATGTGTGTGTGTATGTGTGCGTGCGTGTGTGTGTGTACATGTTGCATGGGGGAGGATGTAGGATTGGCTTAGTCTGTTGTCTATAATGAGTGGTTAATGTTAGTGAGGGAAAAAAATGAATACGGTCACCATCTGCTCAATCTAAGTGTGTGTACAGTACGTGCGCACGGATAACAATCACACACACGCACACACACACACACACACAGACACACACGCGGTGTGCTCTTAGAGGGGGATTTGGAAATATGGAGTGCAAGAAGAGGGAAGAAAAAGTGAGTGAAGACGGGTAAGAAAAGTATTACAAAATCTGAAATTGTAGAAGAAAAACACAGGAAACACACTGACATTTAATAGATGTTTTTAGAATGGATGCAGCAGAGAGAATTAGATGGTAAAAATATATCAGGTTTGGCAGCATTGTAAGTCAACATTAGCAAGCAAATTTGTCCAGTATTAAAATAGCGCTGATCACATCTTTTTAAAACAATTAGTCATTCCATGACTATGTTGTATATTTAATAACCAAGGAGCTTTTAAAGGGTTGGAAAAGCTGACACGATGTTCTAGATAGGACATTATCATTTACTGTTGCTGTCACAACCCAAACCTCTGTGCTGATGTCTATAGATTACAATTTAAATACACAATTACAGTATTTGAAGCTTCATGTGGGATTACAAGTGTTGCAGGCACAGAATCATCCTGGCTGTGCTCACCCAGGAGTGTTTCCACCTCTCCTCAGTGACGACATGCAACAAATGCATTTGCATGTGTGCGTCTGTGAATACATACAATTTGTAAATACACACATAGTTTTTGTCCATCTTGGGACGACAGCGACGCGAAGCACTAATAAAGCATTTGTGCTACATCTCTGAACACTGGCTTGATAAGTAAATACAGCCTACATCTGTAATCCTCATGTCTTTATGCACTCTGTAGCTCTCTCTCTCACACACACACACACATACACATACACACACGCCCGCACACACTCACACACACATGCACACACAGCCAGGTTGTGATTAAATTCTATGATCCGTCTCTAAATCTTTGCAATTTTCATTTTATGCAGCTTTAATATGGATCATAGTTGCTCTCAGAGAGCCCCCCCCCACCCCATCTCCTAATCTGGAGCAATCTGAGCTGAGCCGGGCTGGGCCAACATCTGACACTAAGCCAACCTGTCACACTTACCCAGCCAACAATTCAGCTTCAAAGCGTGCGTGAAGCTGCGCAGCCCCCACAAAGTCATGAAATCCAGCACCTGCACTTTCAACTGGGAAGTTTGTCAAAAAAAAGGGGACCGGGGGCGGGGGTGGGGTATTTGGGGGGCACTGTGGCAGTAAATACTGCATGTGTAAATATATCTGCATCTGATCATGATCTGATGGGCCGGGATGAGTGTTAAAGGACCCGCAGGGAGGGGCTGAAGCTGTATATCACACGCTGTGGTCACAGAGCTGCAGTGTATTTGGGGGGGGGCATATCAGACACACACACATGCACATACAGCAGATTTTCACATGATTCATGACATGACCCTGTTTTTAGAGGGGTCCCCTAAGAGGATTAAGTAATTAAGTGTACACTGTAAAAAGAAAAAAAAATGTTTCTTTATGTTATAGTATTTACAGATCCAGGAAAATCCCAACCACAGTGCATATCAGACAGGAAAATATATATACAAATTTTCTTATTTTCTATGGGTTCCTATATGCAGACAAGAACAGAGAGGTGAATTCACACACTGGTGTCTGCTTTCCCCTCAAACTGTCACCTTACGATGCATTAATGAGTAATCAGATAAAGTGCTGGGTCAAGAGCGGGCACCCTGCTGGGACTCATGTAAATAATACTGCTGCTAATGGAGGACAGCCACACATACTAATGCTCTCTCTCTCTCTCTCTCTCTCTCTCTCTGTCTGCCGCTCTTTCTTTACAGAAATATAAATAAACTAAGCTCTGATGGATATTTGATCGGGTGACTGAGATTGTTCTCTCGTGCCATGTGTGAACATTTTTGAGTGAGAGTGAGAATCAGAAGGGAAAGTCGCCCCCACCTCCTCGGCTTTAATCCTCCCAAAGGCAGACGGCGCAACCAGTAAGATGTTAGAAAGCCCTTGTGCGCAGATTTACAGGCCGTGCTTTCCCCGCTGACACATCAGAGATCATTTGAATAAACAGAATTATTGTTTTCTTCAGTAAATGACACGTTTTCTTCAAACACGGCCATTATATTATTGTGTTCAGTCTATGATACTTGGACAGCTAATCAGATGCAGAAAACAGGCTTTTGAACCATTTGACGCGCATGTGCCACTTAGAATTAAACAAAGCTTGTTAAACATTTCTGTCACTGATAGAATATGGAACACCAGAGGTTACTGACTAAACTCAACATCTTTTTTTATTATTGACCCTATGTTGAATTAATGGTAGTAACGAGAATCTTATGAAATGACCATTACATTTTCATTGATCATAAACGTCTCCCTGGTGCTGCTGATGTGGTCAACAGGTTCTGAGCTGTTGGGAAGTGGACGAGTGAAGGTCCACCTCAGTGAACAGGATTCAATCACACAATAACCTCCCTCCTCTTTTAAAATCCTCTTAAGCAGGCTGTATTACATATCTGTCAAACAAAGAAAACTCAATCAGAACAATCAAGCGAGCCAGGCCGAGCCCGCCCCACCAGCTTGTCTGATCCCATTGACGTGATTAAAATGAAAATGGAGCCAGGACATTACCAGAAATCCCATGTTTGCCTTATAAGGAAGATCAGAAGCCTCTGACTGCATGTGTGTGTGTGTGTGTGTGTGTGTGTGTGTGTGTGTGTGTGTGTGTGTGTGTGTGAAGGAGGGAGGGGTTAATATAAATGTGTTCCATGTAATTCCCTGGCTTGTGTAACAAAACACTGTGTTTTCTATTGTTTGAAATATTAATAGAAGAGAGATTATGATAGACGAGATGGGATTGGGTATTATTGTAATAATAATAATAATAATAATAATGATAATGATGATAATAATAATAATAATAATAATAATAATAATAATAATAATAATAATAATAATAATAAAAATGATAATAATAATAATAATAATAATAATAATAATAATATGGTCATTGTTGTTATTATTATCATCATTCAGGATTTTAATTCCTCCAAAATTAATAAATTAATTAGTTTATGAAACCCACGTTCATGTTTTGTCTTGTTTTTACACAGAACAGAACCACCATCATGTCGTAGTAAAACTTTTAAACTGGAGCACATGTTTAATTTGGCAGTTAATTATATCTGGAATTATCTTTGTATTTAATTTCATACAATACACTTTTTGACACTTATTTTTTCACATTTTGTGCATTAACAGGATTTCATAATTCACCCACTCCGCAACAAAAACTCTCAGGCCTCAGAGTCCATCATATAGCTGTTTTAGGAGTAATTGACGACCCTGTGTGTGTGTGTGTGTGTGTGTGTGTGTGTGTGTGTGTGTGTGTGTGTGTGTGTGTGTGTGTGTGTGTGTGTGTGTGTGTCTCCTGGGCGGATAAGAGGCAAGCTTCACATTATTGTTGCTCCAGTTCACTTCCTGGGATAATCCTTAACACAACAGCGAGGACGGCAGGTGCCCAGGACCAACAGGGGTACAGTATGGGACTCCATTAACAAACATACACATCACACACACACGAAATCACCCATTCATAAATAATATCAGCGTGACCCTCTCTTCACCCTTCTCCCTGCCTCATCTCCACTCTTCTGTCGTTCTTTCCTGTCTTTACCTCCCCTACCCGGCTCTTAGAGAAACATATTGCGTCCCTGCTGCCTGAGCTGATGAGGGTGTCATCCATCTGTGGCCACCAAAGTCATCAGCCACCTTAACGGCGCTGTCTAATTAAACTGGAAAATGACAAACATGTAGACGCAAACATGGTGCTGGGGGGACGCTAATGGGCCGCTGTAGCAGGAGACTGATGGACGGCCGTCCCCTGTCCATCCTCTCAGTTGATCAACCTTGACATTGGACCTGGGGGGGACACCTTTTGGACCCCTGAGATAACACCGGAAGGTCAACAGAAATAACAGAGGGCGTGCGTACGATAACCTGCTGCTTAATTGATTCATTAATTAAGAACAATATTGCCTTTTTAATGAGGTGATGTTTTCATTATGAAGTCGGTTCTTTCCAGATTTTCTGAGTCGTCAAATGAAAACAACAGGAAACAAACAAGAGGTGTTTTTTTTTCTCTGTCCAAAAACAATTGGACAACAATAACCGTCTCTGGGGATCATATTGGGGGTCATTATCCTCTTACTTGCATTATATGAAAAGGAATAACAAGGTAAAGCTGTAGCTTAGCTTAAACAGTGTGACATTAACTATAGTGATGCAGCTCTTTGTTGCTGCATTAAAAAGGATGAGAGAAGGACGCACAGATTTGCTGCACAGCGTTTCGGCAGGAAATCATCCGCTCGTCCATCACGTTGTCCTGAAGGAACCTCCCGCTGTACAAAAAAAGAAGAGAAAGAGGCTCAAATCCATTTCTATATTAGTCTGGAAATGTTAGGATATTTCAGAGGAATTATCCCCCCACACACAACAGAATAAAACCCCTCTTATTCCCACTAATCCTTCAAAGACTGTGATATTACCTGATAGGATGTTGTACAGTGTGAATACTATCAACAAAACATGCCGGAAATAATGTAAGCAGGTCCCCACTGTGCAGATTAGAGCGAGCGCGCCTCTCTCCTAAATTTATCTCTCTCCTGGAATGTAACGCCTCGGTTCTTTTTTCGACTCCATTTCTCTCGTTGGTTTTCCAATCCTGTGGTTCCAGTGTGAATTGTCAGCTAAAAGCCGCTCCGCAGCCGGCAGAGACTAAACAAACTACGCAGGACCGTTGTTAATAAATAGAAATAGAAATATAGATTAACATGTAGTCTTTTACCAACACTGTGAGAGTCGCAACACTGTTGCACAGGTAATTCAAGGTATATAGGTAAGTATAAACCCCTTCTAAACTACTGCAGTCTGGCACACAAACATACACAACTGGTTTGGTTTTGGCTTCTTTGTTTTTGTTGTACTGTTATGAAAAAGAAATATGACTGTACATTACTCCAGCAATCACTGAGAATCAGAATTATAAGATTCCAAACAAACCCCAATTTGCTGACTTCTTCGGCCGAGGAGGCAAACACAATAGTGGGCGATGATATCTTTTACCCCAAAACTATTACTGAAGTGGAATCTTGCTCTGAAACATGCGCAGGTGGGGCTTTGTGGATTGCCATAGGGCACTTTTAGTTGACAGCAGGATCACGCAGACACCGCCGGTAAACTTCTGAGCCGCACTATTGTGGAATATTCACATTCGGTATTCAAAATTAGTGCTGAGCTGCTATTAAAAATGTGGTATTGTTTAAAAGGCTGAGGTAAATGTTTATAAAGAACACACACACACACACACACACACACACACACACACACACACACACACACAGGGCTGAAAAACAACAATAAAAAAACTCAACAGTACAATCACAATGCAACAAAGCCTCATTCCACGTAATGCTCTGTGCTCAGACTGTCTGTGTTAGTAATTGGGTCCATGAGAGAGGAAAATCCTGCAGACTCAAAGCCCCTCAAGTCCGGCTCTTTCCTGAACTCTACATATTGAACAGTGGAGTCAGGGGGCTAAAGAGATTATCACAATGGGATAAAGAGGATGTAAGAGCCTTTGTAGCCTCGGCGTGATGTGGTGCACGGCGAAAGTTGTCAACGACCGTCTCCCAAGCTCTTAAACTGCTTGAGGATAAAAGCTCTGTTTACAAGCACTGGAGAAAAAAAAGATGTGAAATGAGAAGGAACAAAACAACTCAATCAAATGACAAATACAGATGCTTGAAGCTCTGTAGGTTAACACACTTGGAGGACATAAATAAAAGGTTAGGAACTCTTTGTTGCACCTTGGTCATTTAGCGTTGAATCACTCTGTGTGTGTGTGTGTGTGTGTGTGTGTGTGTGTGTGTGTGTGTGTGCTGACTGAGGCAGCGAAATGACATGAAGAGTTATTTAGGCTGTAATGAAGCTGCTTAATGAAATCAGTGCCCTTGAAAGTTCTTCATCAATTTTTGCTCCCCTGCTCACTTGCTAGCGCTCACACCGTTCCTGACTGTCAGCTAATCCACGTGCACGGCACAATATTAATTAAACACAACGTTTCCTGGAGTACTTAAGTGAAGCGCTATCATTGATAATGAGCAGGTTTAAAGGAGTCACATCCCTCCAAAATTACTTTTTAAACCGGCCTTATTAAGCAGAAAATGAGGCCCAAATCAGCCTACAAGCTCCTCATTAAAAGCCACTGATCCTTGGCAAAGCGCATGTTCCAGTGGTTTTAATTAGGCAGGAGCGAGATCGCCGGTGACAGGAAGTGCCATTAATCTTGTCTTTTTTTCTTACAGAGGCGATTGCAGATTGTTGCAACCTCAAATTCCACAACAGAATTTTAGAAAACTCAAAATTGTTGCTCATTTGTGTCAACGTTGTCGCCACCTGCAGAAATCCTGTCACGGCTGGTTGCTAAGTGCCTCCTCCTCGCGCACTAAGAAAAATAAAAAATTACAAGTGACTTCATTTTGTCTGTGTGTTTATGAGTTGTCCCTCGCCACAGAGGATGGTCCCAGCCCTGCCTGTCACACCTTCTTTGCTTGGAGGATTATGGATGGCCAATTACATCGCTTTTGTCATTAATTAATGAGGATAACGAGCTCCCCCTGCTCCCCATGAAACCATGGTGCTCCACAGCAACTCAGCTGGTACTGAGGAGAGATAGAGGGGTGCCTGTTTCTGTGTGTGTATGTGTGTGTGTGTAGAATGGAGATACAGATACACAGAATGAGGGAAAGAGGTTATGGTGTTTACAAAAGCCTGGACACGAGGGTGATGGTTGAACCCCGGGGCTTTGTATGTACAATTGTTCATTGAGTTGTGTTTGTGTGTGTGTGTGTGTGTGTGTGTGTGTGTGTGTGTGTTTGTGTGTGTGTGTGTTTGTGTGTGTGTGTGTGTGTGTGTGTGTGTGTGTGTGTGTGTGTGTGTGTGAGTCTGTGTTGCTCACCACCAGTTCTGTATCTGTTGGGCCATTACAGAGATTAGGCTGAGGATCAGTAACGGATGCCCCCGAATGTCAGCTCGCGTCCTCTGTCAAGAGGAAAAGAGTGATGAGAAAGTGTTGCAGGAAAGAAGGAGGGAGGAAGAAACACTGAGGCCTCACTCAATGGAATTTTCATTTTGAACCATGTTAATGTCCATCAACTCCAAAACAGATGAGACCACTGATTCAGACCAAAATAAACTATCACCTTTCAATGTTTTGACCTCTGACCTCTTGACTGGCGACATGGCAACCAGGTCACGTGACAACTAAACTGCAACGTAACTTTAGGTGTGGTCTTCACCAAACGTTATCACATTTAATTTGGCCTCTCACTTCTCCTTACATGCATCTACTAAACAATTATGGCTGCATTCATCCGTCCACCAGAGGAGGAAAGCTCCAGCTGCCAGCCAGGGGAGCGACTGCTCCCGAGTCCAGGTGGATTTTTGGCAACATTTTAACGGTGAGGAAGGAGAGTTTTGACACAAGACGCCTCTACGTGACCCCTACGATGACCCCTACGGCATCAGGGTCAACAGTAGCTCAGGCTGTCTCTGTCCACTGCTGCCTGTCCCTCCTCTGTCTCCGCCCCCTCCCGCCGGGCTCAGTCTGGCCACGCCCAGTGCCAGGTGCCTCGTGGCGATAGGCAAAACGCTTTGCCCCTCCGCCATGTTTCGAGGGATTGTGGCCACGCGCGGACGCAAACGGGGAGACGCATAAACACAGACGTCCCCTCCGCGCCTCCTTTAGACGTCTGATTAGCAAACGAGGGACCAAAGCCCGTCCTGCTGCACTTGCAGCGATGTCGCCCCGAATCACATGGCTCCTCAGAACCAACTGACTCACCCGCTCATCGCTTCCGACAAGGTGGGGCTGGGAGGGACAACAGAGTGTGATGTCATGGAGCAGGGAGCCTGCGTGTGTGTGTGTGTGCGTGCGTGTGTGTGTGACAGTGTGCCTGGTTCAAAACTACAGACACCTGCACCTCCCTCTACATCTTAAGCTCTCTTTCTGATCCAACGGACTTGAATTTATGGCGCGTGTCGCATCATAATCACCCATTTGACTTCCCCAAACTGCCTCAACAGCATCTGGGAGCAAATTTCTAAACACAAGTCTAAAAACACACATTCACAAACCAGCCTTTGGTCCCCCGAAGAAGCATAATTAGTGTTGAAGTGTGTTCATTTTCCTTCAAGGCCCTGGTTGTGAGCACAGTCTGTATGTGTGTGTGCATGTGTGTGTGTTTGAGAGAGAGAAAGAGAGAGAGAGATGAAGTGCCACAATGCGCATCAGACACATGAACTAGCACATAGAAAGAACTTAATTAGAGAAAACAGCGCTGTCAGAAGCATTAGGCTGAGGAACGCACTTAAGGGCATATGGTTTTAGTACTATACCATCGGGTTGGAGAAAAGCACACAAACATACCTCAAAGCTGCGAGCCATGCTAATGAAATCATTCCCCTCCGATCCCGCTGAGAGCAAACACAAATGTTTGCAGACATCACACAGTCTGTCCGCACTCCTGCGCCACATCGTGCTGCCGTGCGAGCGGCCGTGCGCCGACCGTAGGGCCCTTTGTGCGAGTACAGACAATGTCAACAAAGATGGACCGCAGCGCTGGTGTGAAGAGCATTAAAAGATAAAATAGATCCTCTGTGAAATGAGCGACGCTCCACCTTTGTTCACGGCAAAAACACACTTTAGTTGAACCGAAGCCGGCGTATGTCCATAACAACACGGGAGTGGTTGGCGTTAAAAGCTGCCTTTTCTTTTAATTTGCCGGACATTCTTGAAACAGCCAGGTGAATATTTAATGATTTTGGATGCCTGAAGCACAGACTCTACTCAGGGGGGGATTAGGAACTGAGCTGTGGCGTCTGGAAAATGAACAATTGTGTCACGTTTTCATTTCTTCATTTGTTTCTTCCCAAATAAAATTCAGGTTGTTTTTTTTTTTTGCTGGGCATCACAGACAAAACAAACCCAGACTGTAAACCAGCCAAAACACGAATGCAGCTACGTAGAATTTGTGCATCCGGGTTATTCTTCCCCTCTTCCAGCAGGTCAAACGTCTCTGTTGGGCCACTGTGGCGTGTTGCCCATCCCAAACTGACAGAAAGATCCACTGTGAAGACGACCGGTCATCTTCGTTGGTACCAGCTGTGGACTAAAAGATCAGGAAACACATCCAATTAAATCAAAACTCACTCTTAATGCATAGCTGACACGCCAAAAGCACTCGGAGGCCATTAAGATAATAAGGTGACACAACAAACGCAGACCAGAGCAGGTCGACATCAAAAGCCCGTAAGGAAGGAAAGTGACCACCCAAGTGTCCCTGCAAAAAGACGGGCGTCTCATTTGAGACAATTAGGCGGTGTGAGGCTGATGGAGCGCAGGGGCCCCGCTCCTCACATCAGCCACGTTTGTCACATTTCATCCCAGCCGCTCCGGATGTCTCTTGGGGTCTCTGACGAGACGCGTGTCATCAGAGGGCCAATTTAAGATGCCACGGGTGGCCCGTTGTTGTGACACGCAGTTAAATAGGAACACACAGGCTGGTTCAGTCTGAATGAGACTGGAGCTGAGTGGCTGCTCTCATGTGTGCCTCCATTCCTGATCACCGCAGGTCTGGGGGAAAAAACAACATTTTTTGGGTGATTGTTGGGGAATAATAATCAAATCCACCACTTATGGGCTCATTTATAGTTTCACTTTACACCTGGAAAATTAAAAGTAATTGTCATTAATCTACATTTGACAGTACAGAGGAAGTGTTGCAGGTAAGAGTATCACAAATGTGAAATTGCAGGTAGCATCCACGTAAATTAATGTCTCACTTGTTTTATAATATGAAAATGTTTTTTTCCCCTTTTTCATCCAGTCACATTTTAAAAAAAAAAAAAAAAAAAAAACAGCCGCTGCAACGTTCAGGGGGTGAAGTCGAGCATGGAGACAGGAGCTGGAATCGTGTTAATAGCTGTCCAGAGTGGAAGAGGCCACCAAGAAAGGCTGCAATCACCCAAATACCCCCGGACAGGTCCTGGATGCCCCGGGCGGATCTCGCGTCCTTCCCCTGAGCGCCGTCGACCCCGCTGCGCGCCGCACAGGCCCCTCCAGCCCCCCGTGAGTCCGCTTCACTCCAAACCCACGGACCTGTGAGGGCTTATTACAGAATTATTGAGTAAATAACACATTTTGGATTAAAACAAATGACATGAAGCAGGCCGTTTCCAAGCATAGATATGTGTTTTAATTATAAAGACATATAAACAATATATGAAATCCATGTTGCAACACAACCAAAACGCTTGCTCACGCGGATATAAGCATTTGCAGAACGGCGTAGGATGATTTCCTCTCTCTGTGTCTCTTTTTTTTAACCACAATTGTACAATACAATCATGTCAGCATGTGCAAAAACTCTACAAGTTAATGCAAAAACACAAACTTGGCGACCCGCTCAGTCATCGCTCCCCGACAGCGCGTCAGTGCGAGGAAATCCTTTCAGAAATATTGATTTGATTTAATTAAAAAGAAGATGCAGAAGAAGAAGAAGACGTGTCAGGGCGCTTTTCTTGGTATTTCCACCTTTCGTTTTGTCCAATGTTGCATAGATTACAAACATGAATTAAACGGTAAAATGTGCCCAAATTAAAAATAAAAATAAAAACCCAGAATTAAACGTGACAAAGTGATCTTAAAGGCCTAAACACTTTCTTTTCTATGTAGCGTTGCTTAAATCTTAATGAAACATTGCAATATAATGACTTAACCTTACTTTAAGAGTTTATGCAGCAGACTAGACTCGTTTTAATTTTCCACGGATTGATTTAAAAAATATCTAGAGTGGGAGAGAGACCGACGGAGGCGCAGAGATACGAGATAAAAGTTCAGGAGAGAACGGAGGTGGAACAGAATCAAGGCTTGTCGTTGCAGTGTTTGAAGAGGGTCGACGGTGTCCCGGAATAAGTCGTGCACTTCTCGGCGCAGGTGGAAAGTGCGGAGCCCGAGAACGGGTAGACGGCGGCTTGTCCAAAGGGCGCCAGGGCGGTGGGGATGGGTGAGGTTATGTTCTGTCCCTGGTTCAGATACGCCACCAGCCGCCTCATCTCTTCCAGGGCTTGAGCCTGCATGAGGATGTAGTTCTTGGCCAGGAGGAGAGTGGCGATTTTGGAGAGTTTTCTCACCGAGGGGCTGTGGGCATATGGGATAACTGCGCGCAGGCCGTCCAGCGCGTCGTTCAGGTCGTGCATCCTCCTCCTCTCCCGGGCATTGATGCTGAGCCGCAGGGAGCGCTGCTCCTTGGACTTCTTGGCGAGTCCCCCTCCGGGCTTGTCGTCCCCAAACGAGGAGCCTCGCTTCCTGGAGTCCAGCGAGTCGAAGCCGTCCTCGTCGTCGCTGGTGTGTTCCCCGCCGCTCTCGTTGGACTTTGCGGTCTGTCCGGAGTGAAAGTCGGTGGCCGGCGTGAGCGGGAAGCGGCCGGGGCTTCCAGTCCCATGGCCAGCGCCGAAGCCGAAGGCTGATTGGCCGTAGCGCTGCGTCAGGTCGAGGAGCGTGTCGTTGCTGATGGACTTGAGCAGGTTCTCTTCGCTGGCGTTCATCTTTCTCTTCCAGAGCAGATTCCGTCCAGGAACACTTTCCTTTCTTCCCACTATCGTGTCTCTTCTTGGGGGGAACTGTATTCTGTACTCACGCAATCCTCTCAATGACTTTTCTTGCACTTTCTCTCTCCCCTCGCTGCGTTTCCTCTGAGGCTGAGAGTCTGTGGCTGAGCTCCTACATGCGTTCAGCAGCTCTGTGCTCTGCGCGCGCCCCCTCGCTGCGCGCATGTAGCCCACGTTCAGCAACACTTGTCTAATTGTGAGATCGGAGCTCGTGGCGATCGCTCCCCTCGCGAGCGTTCCTCGTGCCCTCCCTCGCCTTGGGCAGATTTGGACGAGCGCTCAGCCCCGCGCGCAAGTTAGTATGGGGGCACGAGGCCCGCGGGGATTACCCGGGCGTCCAATCAGGGAGGCGCTTTCATTAAACCAGGAAGGGAGAGTGTCCGCCCCGGGTTCCAAACGCAGCCAGATCATTGCGGCTCCGGTGGCCGTTACGACCACTTTAAACCGTTTAAACGAAATAAAGGACAATAACGTGATTTTTGTGGTCCAGCGCAAATGTCTCAGGGAATAACGAAAAACCACTGGTGTGACCAAAGGGTTGGAGAAAACGACCGTTCACCTGCGTGTGTAGGGGTCAGTCAAACAACAGAAGAGACGTGGACATGAGATATGAAGTTTCTTCTTTGTTGTCATGATTTATTTGTATTCCAAATTTAAAAACAAACAAACAAACCCAACAATCAAACAGTATTCACACTATGTGTGCTATTCACAATTCAGTGTGCATCTAAGTGACCTGACAGAATCGGTCCCAGTTTGAAACCCAAACATTTGGTGTCCTTGAGCGGGTTGATTCTCCAGTAGAGTGCTCACTGAATTATAAAGAGGTGCAATAAAATTGAGATTGTACTTCTTTCTTTAATTAAGATCTACCGATAGATATAGCACGTTTGATTGAATAAAAAAAGCAATAATCCAGTAAATAGTCTTCATGATTAAATAAAACATGAAATCTAACGTCAGCAGAAATGAATCAAGCATCAGTTAAACGGTCCCCTGATTCATTAAAACGCGTATCCAGAATGTCTAAATCCAGACTGGAGGCAGGGCTGCCTCCCAGTGGTTAAAATGGGACATTGCAGCCGGGAGAGCCCTCGGGTGACCCCACAACAACTTCCGGTGCGAGCGTAGGCGCTACTGCCCTCTTGTGGTCAGTCTCGATATTTTTCTTTTATCGTCTAAACGTAACTGCAGTTTAATATTTGTTTATTTTTTTCCCCAGTATTTCATTCATATAGCCAATTTTAGGTCAGTGATTAATTCTGTACATATATAAATGATTCAAATGTCTATAAGCGTGTGAAACAAATGTCTTACTGTTTTGCATAATTCATATTTGTGCTCAACGCAAGATGAATTTGAAAAAGTATTTAAATATAATAAATAGAAGTGAATAAATACTAAGGTACAATGAAGTTTACGATTAATAGCAGTGACGTTAACATTTTATTTTGAAAGTATGGTCCAATTAAATTTTATAGACAAACTGTGGGATCGCGGGGAAGAACCGGACCCACACCAGGAAGCAGAGGTTCCTGGGTGGTACCTGGACAAAATTGTGTTTGTGTACGTGAGCCTTGCACGGTAATTGCACTTTTATTGTTACTTGGATTCCTTTTGATTATTTACAATGTTTAAGAGTGTTTTATTTACAATGTTTGAGGTCTCTTCTTCGGTACCAGCGTAGTTGCAAACTTGGATTTAATTATGGATTTTGAGTGTCCAATATATTTGCAAAGGTCCAGAATCCATTCACATGAATAACATCTTAGCAAGTTTGATTCTACAGGGCTATTTAATCTGATTTTTTTTTTTTTTTTTTGGGGGGGGGGGGGGGGGGCACCGTTATTTATATGAACTCGAATGCTAAATAAAGTTGAAATGACTGCAGATGTCTGACACGATAACGTCCCCAACACAAGTGCCTAACTATTGATTGAATTAGTAATTTAACAGCTTCCCCATAGTCTGACGTCCACCAGTAGTTAGTTCACAATCTGACCACCAGGTGGCAGAAAAGACCAACTAACAAACACCGCGCAATGGAAAGAACTGCATGTGCAAAAGGCAGCCGATGAAATCGCTTTTTACCTTAAATGCTCGTACACCAGGTCAATTTCAGTCATTTGCAAACTTTTAAGTTGTGATTAATAAAAAACGACACAAGAGAAAAACCTCGTTATCTGCACAATTTCTACAAGCTGATTCCTTGTTCGAATGTGGATGCAACGTTGGCTTTTATTTCCGTCCTCTCAGAGACGATAAAATCCCCTAGTGTTCACTCTGAGGCGTTGCACAGAGCCGTCTCCTCTTCCTCAGCAGCGACGAAGGCGTCTGATTCACAGTGAAAGGAAGAAAAACACCGAAGTGTCAACACATCAACTAATTATATATTATGCTTTTAAAGCCAGTGCTGCAGCTCCACGTCGCCATGGCAACTGCAGACTTAGCTGCCATACAATGGTGGAACACCACATTTGGCTCCAGCTCCGTGTGTGTTTGCAGTGACAGATGAGGACCACCGCGGGGCAGGAAAGTATTTTCATTGTGCAGTGAACATGGTGGTTTATTGTCACATATGAAAGGAGCAACATAAATATGCACAACTGTGCGTGTGCAGGCAGCCGTCATGCGTGTGCTGCATCAAACGCCTTCCCTCTGCCGTTTGATTTGTCCTCCATGCAGGAGAATAAGTGTGTTTTTGTGAGTGCGACGTAAATGATTCGTTGTTGACTTGTGTTGATCTTTAAAGTTGTGATTTACTGCTGGTGTGGTGCACATCGAAACCCAGCAGGTTCCTCACATGAGGGTTTTCTCTCCAGGCAGGCTGCCTCTCATCTCCTAATTTTCACTGTCTGACTTTGAGCTCCTTTTCTCACACAGATTCTTCTCTCTCTCTCTCTCTCTCTCTCTCTCTCCCTCCCTCACACACACACACACACACACACACACACATGCGCCAACATCAAAGTGGTGCTCTGAGTAAAGATGGAACAGGCTCCTTTGATCTCTCCCTGCCGGCTCTGATTAATGTGTGGATTTACAGTGCAGACCTACAGGGACCTGGCAGCCATGACACCCTTCTGCTGCACCGGAATCTAGTTTTCTTCCCCACCAATCACGGCTTTTTGATTTCACATCGCTCCAATCACAGCGCCTTAATCGTCGGCGCTCGGCAAAGGAGAAAACAAATCCGACCCTTATTCGACTATAAAACTCAAAGCGCGAGTCTCCAGAATCCCAGAGCGTGTTCCGTATCTTCTGAGCAGAGGCGGAAAGATGCGGATGGGAGCGATAGATGTATAATTCAGCCAGACTTGGCAGCCATTTGCACGGGTGGGCGCAGTGTTGGTGTTCGGTTGGAGGCTCGCTGGTGACAGCAGAGCAAGTGTTGGAGAAATTTAGACTCCACCATCGCAGGAAGTGTTCGCCAGCGTTGCAGCAGCTACATTGTGCATTGCTAACTGCATCCACACATCATCCCCGGCCCAGCCAATAATACGCAAACAAGGGCCCCAGAATCCCCTCTGCCTTTGCTCTTTTTACCCCAAACGTCCTCCCTGCGCAGCTCTTACCCTCCGTTCTGCCTCCCCGCGCTGCGGCGTGTTGCGGATTTTTCGCAGGGCGGAGGTACGGTGGAGGAGGGCGGGGTACCATGAATAATTGGTAAAGATATTTTTACTCTGACCCACTTTGGAGTCCCTTTCGCG
The DNA here is from genome assembly GCF_003711565.1 of Takifugu flavidus. Taxonomy (NCBI): domain Eukaryota; kingdom Metazoa; phylum Chordata; class Actinopteri; order Tetraodontiformes; family Tetraodontidae; genus Takifugu; species Takifugu flavidus. The sequence goes on along the minus strand of NC_079527.1, from coordinate 10,847,732 downwards.
CCCCTCTTAAAGGTGCTGCAGAGCTGCGCAGTTTCAAATCAACAGAACCGGTTTTAAAAAAAGAGTTCTAACTGAAAACCCGGGTCAGTGAGCGGCCGCCATGTGGTGTGTCCAGTTGTTTGAGAAAATCTTTGACGGGGCTCGTGAGCGTTGGGAGCGTTCACCTTCTGAACCCTCTCACAGGACGGGTGCGAGAGCGTGAGGAGAATGGCGTTACTTAAAGGCTCTTGTGCCTCCATTTTGATTAGCACAGTTAGCTTAGCAACATCACAGCCGAGGTCAAAAGAGAAATTGGCCCAAAATGGACGCCGGTTAATTTCGCCCTCGAACATAACACCTTTTTCTTCATCATTTCCCCCCCGGACTAATACACAGCAGGTAAATTAGTCCCCGTACTGTGTGTTTATGATGGGTTTCAGCGTATCTCCATTAGGTTGATTTACACTTTCTGGGGGTTTCGGTGGACACGCTGAACTCAAAGCTGAAGGAAATCCTTCACACTTCAGCGCCAGGTGAGATGGGTTTCATTCCCGCTTTAGCAACTCATTACTAGTCCAGGGGAAATGGATGAAACTCACGTGCACGGGCGTTAGCTCGCCTTTCTGTGAGCAGAAACGACCCCACAGACGACCCCCAATGCTCCATCCTCCGGCATCTCTGGTTGCGTGAAAGTTTTCTTCAGCGTGGTCGCTCGTCTAAATATAAGTCAACAGGAGTTAGCGGCGCAGCTCCTCCACACTCTCCATCACACACTCATTGATTTCCTCCTGCATCGTATCGTTGCTTCTTCACTCCTCTATAAGTGTGGGCGGGAAAATCGGAGCCATTGAAAAGACCCTTTCCTGCCTCCGGACACCACCACGGTATCCCGTCCCGCTCTTTAGCCGAAAAGGAGTCGTGACCTTGAGACATCACAATAAATCACAGCAGGTTTGATCTCAGATGGCTTCAGACGCCCCTAAAGGACTCCCCCCCCCTCCCTTATGGGAAGAATGGAGGAAGTGGAACTCTCTGTTGTTGTTTACGTAAATAAGACTTGGCTAATTATTCCTGTGAAGTCCGCGCTGTGCATTTATTCACAAGCATGTGGAATTTTCAGCGAAAGGAACGCTGTCATGTGGGATCCATTATGGATCTGTGACTCACTGAGCATCTCCGGGCTCGGATTTGATGCATTCTCTTTGAGCGGCGCTCTCATCGAAGGCAGCCGCACTGAAAAAGGTTTTATTTTTAATGCAACAACTCGCCGAAGTCGGGCAGCCGCCTCTGCCCCCGAAGGGTTTTTAAAAATACAGAGGACGCTATAAGACAATTTAAAAATTTCATGCAAATTAAAATTTCCGAGAGACGGTGGGAAGACGCCACGGAGACGAGCTCCTTTCAGCGGCTCCGTCTTACTTTCTCCTCTTCTGAGTTGTCTCCTCTGCCTTTGTAATGATTTCCTGACATTTTTTTTGTGTGTGCGTGTGTGTTTCGGGGGCTTTAAATATAGATAACACAATGCCAAAAACACAAAAGAAAAGGCTTTGAATGCTGTGCGCTCTGCTACAAATTAAGAGAGATCTGAAAGGTCCAATTTCCAGCCCACTGCTTCTGTTATCTTGCTTTGCTTATCCTTTTCTCTTCCACAGCTCTGCTGTATTTCTGCCGGCTTTTGTGTCTTTGTGCAATAATTTCTCCCTCTGCCTCCATTTTCCATGCTTCACCCCCCACCACCACCACCACCACCACCAGCACCCAACCCCACCCCCACCCCCACCCCCACCTCCACGCTCCTGCCCATATATCACAATGTGAGAAGTCACCCGTTTTTGCTTCTTTTTTTCTTTTCCTTCCTTCCAGGGTTTTTACAGACAGGAAGTCCATATTTAATGAAGTGACTCTCTTGTTAAAATGCTTTTAAGTGCTCCTGTTCAAGGCTCCGGGCTGGAGCGAGCAGGTGGGGGGGTGGGGGGGGGGACTCGCTCTTTTATTTATTCATTGGGCGGTTCAGTGCCTCTTCCTCACTCAGGCTTCTGTGAGGAAGAGGGAGAGGATTAGAGCGATGAATCCCCCCCCACCCCCCCTCCCCAGCGCACGCACACGCACCCCCCCGCCACTCTTCTCGCTCGCTGGCCGTGTTCCCTCCCTCAGGGGACACCCCTGCGTCAGTCCACATTAACATCCATCAGAGTGTGGTGCTCTATGGGGACGGGCCCCCGTCCCACTGAGGGGAACACGCATGGACACGTGCACGCACACGTAAACCCAACTGTCCTGAGTCGCGTCGGTACTTTTCCACGGAGTGAGTCCGAACCGCGCGGGGCGGCCCCCCCCCCCCGTGACTCCAAATGCACGGCTGCACACGCGTCTGCACGGAGTGGGTAAATAAGAAGTAATGATCATTTCGGAAAATCCGGGGCAGAACTTCCCGTTTCGAAAGGGGTCGTGGCCCTGCCAACGCCTCCGGGACACCGGAACGCCACCGCGCCCCCACCTCAGCCGCACGAGGGCCCTTTTCATCTCCCACACGTGTCACACCCGCTCCCCTCATTTTAAACGCCGGCAAGTTGTCAGACCTGAAATCATCCGTCAGCCCGGTGTTCCTGTCACCGCCTCAGACTCGGCTTTGTTTAGACACCGTATTCACATTAAACTCCTTTCCGGAGAACCCGCCGTCATCCTAGTCGCACGCGTGTCAATCGGCCCCACTTGATCAGCGGGCGAAGTTGGAAAAGGCATCTGAAGGCTGCCGGGAAACAGACGAGGGGGAAAGTTTTCTCGGCGTGGAGGCTGAGCCGGTGCGCCGCGCCGATTTCCCTTTTTCTCTTTGTGTGAAGTTTTTTCCGGGTTGTCTGCTCCCTCGTTATCGCTCTTTGCTGGCAGGATGGGAGGGGATGAGGATGAGAGAGGCATATCATTAACCAAGAGTGTTTCTACAACAAAGCGCAGACTCTATCAAATCCCACTCGTTCCCACACAGCAGTGTCAGACTAATCATTCTCCTGCTTTGTGAAAAAAGGGCCTCATTTGTTGAAGGCACACATCTTCTTTTCCGTCTCCAGCGGACTTAACACACGCGCACACACACACGCACACACAGGGATGTTCTTTTCATATTTGCCTGCCTCACATCTCTGACAGATTTGAGATTCTGACGCTAAATTTGGATCACGGGCTGTTTGCAAGGACATGGCGGTGCGTTCGTGTGCAGGAGGAGGGCCTCCCTCAAATCAGGAGGGCTGCAGATTCTTCCCAAAAAAAATCTCCCTGCTCCAGATTCCAAGTTAGAAATCTGCTAATCTGTTAGCTTGTGTCAGCACGAGCACTTGCATGACAGACAACCCCCCCCTCTACCTGGAAGCCTTCAGAAGATCCTTAACCTCAACTCCTTCCACGTGCGCACGTCCTTCGTTTCCCCGCGTCAGAGCTTTCCCTCCTTCTCTCATCTCGGAGTCTAGCATCAATCCCAAAAAGGCAAATCCATTTTTCCGGACCCGCTCAGCTCGCACAAACTTATAATTGGATTCTACCCATTATTATAAAAGCTTCCTTCATCTTCATCATTCGATCTCGTATTACTGGCTACACACAAACTGACCCCATTTCACGTTGGGTAAAATAAAAAAGACGGAGACGCAGAGAGGACAGTCGTCCCATTAGCACCAGCGTGGAAAAGTGTTTTATTGTAACGGAGATGAAGGTTGCGCCTTTAACGAGTTGGGAATTAATTAGCGCTGTAATGAAAGTGTGCACATGTGGCTGGTAAGTGTGCGGTCAGTGACTTTCCTCCTCAATGCTTTCCACTCGGTTGCCTTCATTCTCCTCTCTTTTGCCCCCCATTTACCCTCCCACCAGCTGCTGCATTCAGGTTACCCTCGTTTAAGTTGGTCTTGGATGGAAATGACGGTTTTGACCCTGTTTGCACGTATGCTTAAATACGCTTCCCCTGCCAAAAGCCATGGAGTAATTGCTGAAGATCGCCGGAGAACCAACCAGGAGTGGTGAGGATCGGGACTCTGATCATGTGACCCTCATCTTCTTGACCAAGTTTGTACCAAACTACATATTAGTGTGTGAATCAGTCCACAGGCCCAAAAATGGAAAAGAAAATTGATTTAGCAAGGTTGAATGTTTTGATGGAAAGTGCAGGAAAGAGTGCGGCTTCGCTCTGCGATGTGGGCTAACTTGCATTTGCATGCTGGGGGACAAACAGATTGATGCCAAATGATGACAGAACGCGGGAGAAAAAGAAAGGAACGAGCAGAAAATCAATCTACAACAGCGGAGAAGGAGACAGACGGCGAGAGCGAGAGCACCAGATGCTGCGTGGGAGGGTTATTTAATTGATGATATCACACCTCTCTTTCCCTTTTCTCTCCCTCTCCTTCTCCTTTCTTCCTGTCCCTCTAACGAGCGCGCACATTAGCACTTGTGCGCAAACCATATTTGCCCTGTCACCTCCTTCCCCTTGCACGACAAGCCCGCCCAGGCCTCCCTGTGCTCCCCCAGGAGGCCTCGTTCTCGTGTGCACCCGCGGCCCGGCTCCCAACGCGGCCCGGCTCCCAAACAGTGCGAGGTCGTGCACCTACGATTACGGGCACGTTTGCAAATGAACGCAGCAGCGCTGCAACAGAGGAAATGAGGTTTTCTCCGCTCGTGCGGGTCCAGCAACATCGATTCCTAAAGGGCAAACCCCTCCGCGGCTCCCTGTTACACACGTCCTCGTTTGGCTTCCGTCGTGCACGCGGGGGTAGAAATTGTTCCACGAGCTTCCTGCGACAGCCCCAGAAAATAAGTCCCATTAATTAGTGTCTCATTTGTAAATGCAAATGAGCTTAATTAAAAAATAGACTCTCCTTTTGTGGGCTTCAAAGGGAGACAGTGAGCCCTAATCAGGAGGTTTGTTCAGCTGTGCCACTAATGAGACATATTTGGCCTAACGAGGGAGTGATGCCCTAATTTGTTTATGGTAATGATATGAAACAGCGCTCGTCCTTTCGGTGCATCTCGAGAAGGGATCAGTCACGCACACCTCCGTGTGATGCACCTTCAGGGTTCTGAGGAGGTGGTGCGGCGAATCGCTCCGCTAGCTTAATCTCCAAAAGGATCTGAAAGAGGAAATCGGGGTGACGGTTGAGTGTCGGGACATTTTGGGGCGTCTTTGGTCCCTCGTAAAGGTTGACATTTGGACAAATAAGCAGAGTTGATGAGACAGAAGCAGTTTAGCACGCGTGCAGACCTCGTTGTACCTTCTGATTGCTTTTTCAGATCACAGGAAGTTATGTTGTTGTTGTTTGCTCTGTTTTTCGTTTTTTTTTAAATCCAGAATGTGCAAACAGAGAGGTGACAGACAATTAAACTACAGAGATGTGCGTCAAACCAGTTTCATCAATGTCGATCAGGGTGAAATTACAGGACAACACGTCAGATTTCGGGCAGAACATAATGAAACGCAACCACCGGGTCTGGATGATGGAGTGTTTTCACAGCGTCTGCCTCTCGGGGTGCATCTCCCACACACGATGGAAAGAGTTTATGTAGGTGTGGACGTGCAGCCTGGAGTCGGACCCGTGCTGGACCGGTTTAGAGACAGCTCCGACGGGCTCCAGCGTCCACTGGGACAACTGGCGGATTAACGGCACGATACAGAGGTGAGCCTGGAATGATGGTGCTTTTCGGCGCTCCCTTTAAAATGATGATCCTGCTCTGATCCGCTGTGAACTCAGAAGCTTTTTCAAGCAACCGCTGTATCTTCCGGAGGCTAGAAACAAGTCCTTTTATTTGACGAACCATTATCTGGCCTTTTAAGCCTGCTGTACACGTCTTTGAGTATCCAGTGGACCAGCCAGCACCCAAAAAGCTCTCAGGGACTTTTTAAGCGGTGCTGGGGTAGCAGATGTGGACTGTCTGTCTGGTCGCTACAGTTTCTGCTGTATGTCTGTAGTCAGGGGCGCTAAAAACATCAGGTTAATGAAGCTTCTATCTTTCTCAGGTTTTGTCTCTTCCTCACAAAGTGATCAAGGTCAACATCAGTTACTGTATGCCGAGATGAGGATTACAACACCATGGCAACCGTTGCTATAACAGCATCAACACGATGGCCCTCGCCCTCCGTATCACCGCCTAATGGATGAAATGAACCCAGCCAAGTGTCGCACCACACTCTGCCTGCTCCGATGACTATTTCCACCTGCTGATGTGGGAGGAAATGTGCGCAGCTGCAACACGTAGCTAAAGCCGCCTTCTTGAGACGTGAAGGGGGGGGGGGGGCTACAGCCGGAGATAATGTGGAAACGACGCCTTTATTTCACTTAAAAAGAAACGTACAGCAGGACACAGAGATGGCGCGACCATGAAGGGAAAGAGTCTGCTGTGGACCCGGCAGGGTCTCGCCTCGTGGCGCAGGGGCACCAAACTGTGGTTGTAGGTGTGGGGGGAGACTTCCCGACGTTTCCCGTGTATATTTCCTTTTGAAAAAAACACCTGACAGCAGTAGCTGGCTCACCATTAGCAAATGCCTCCAACATCAGGTATGTTTGTCTGACCTTCCAAAGGCTCCGTCTGGCATTCCGAAAACTACAGAAGGAAAACTTTCCTCTCTTAGGAGAGAGGTCACCTTTACCTCAGCATAAAAACTCAGGATGGGGCCAATCCAAAACAGTATCTTCGCGTCCAATCCCATTAATCATAATCATTTGAAACAAAGTCAGGTGGAAGAAAGACAACTTCAGGTGTTGGAATCAGGTCAGGAGTGAAGGAAGCGTTAGGAAACACCCTCCACAGACGAAGCCACCAGTTCCAGAGGTAAACAGAAGCCAAAAACCTCATTAGGCTTCAGTCTCCTGCTGCTTCCTCACCAGGGTTTCTGGGAAAATATATCCATAATCTCCTCCTAATATTGCTGTCCACCTGTTTATTTTCCAGCAGTACAGCGCTGGTGTGTGTGACGAACTGCATTCAAAGCTGTGCGCTCTGCTCTCCGAAACACCTCCGATCGGGGGCCCGTGCACGCGCCTTCCAGTGTGTTCTGTTCACCGTTGACTGAGTCTGAAGCCCAGATGAGATGGCGGCACGGCTGGCCCTCACTGATAACTCAGCGCAGGCAGAACCCTTTGCTCCCCGCTTCTGTTGAGCGCCCGCACATGCACGCGCATACATGTTAATTAATCCCAAATTGGAGGGGAAATTGAAAGAAAACCCCGTTTCTACTTTTAATTGGACTGACTGCTGTCCAACCTTAAAGAGAAAACAAGCTCAATCATTCTCCTCCATCTTGTTGGCTGTTGAATTATTGATAGTTGGAGTAAATTGCTCTAGAAAATGTAATGGGGGGGGGGGGGGCTGGAGGGTGTTTGAATGTTGGGGATAAGCTTTGATTCTTCCTCTGTGTGAACGCTGTGTGTGGATTCTTGTCACAAAGTGAGGAGGCGGTTTGAGTTACTCCGTGGTGACTGTAGAGGATCTGGATGTGCCAGACTGGCCAGCTGGTAGCTTGTTGTCCAAGTACACAATGATCATGGCAAAAAAGAAGCGAGGTATACAAAACAAATGACACTGATGCTTCAGCCGCATCGTTCCGGTTACTCCTAATGTTCTAAACTTCTCTTTCTTTCACTGAAAGCACTGCTGAGATCGAAATTGCAGCTTTATTTGACGTTTGTCCCTTTTCCACCAACATTCCCAGGACTTTATTTGATTCAAAGCTTCTCTGGGGGGACGAGGCAGCCGACGGGCCTGGTGGGCCTCCTCATTCTTAAATGTTCCTTAAGTTTCTGTGACGTTTCGTGGATTTCTTCTGGGTTTGTGTTTATTTATTGCCACCACCTGTTCCCCCATAGACGCGCTTGTTTCATGGCACCGTCTCGCTGTCCCGCTGAATGTCAAATACCATCGACATGGACGTCCTTTTCCGCCCTCTCCTGTGGCTTCGCTTCCACAAGGAATCAAGCTTGTGGTTCACTTTTTTACTGGACAAGAAGTTAATGGAAAGTCAGTTTTGCCTCATCAGGGGGGAAGTTCCGAAAAGGCGTTGCTTGCATGGGCAGCGTGGAAACCAGCTAAACCGGGCTAAACCGGGAGACCTTGAAATATTCCCCCCATCAATTAATCTCCATTCAGTGACACGCTGCTGCTTTACATGGCCAGCCATTCAGCCTCCTCTGGCTGCCGTAATTGTTCCAGTTAATTGCTTCTCAAGTCTCTTTGATTACAAGGTCAGCTCTGAATGGCTGGTGTACATGTTTCAAAGTTCATTCTCCCTCCCAGAACCCCCCCGCCCCCCATCACTCCCCAACCCTAAAACACTGGTCACTAGTCACAGCAGATCTCCGTATACTTTTTCGCTCCCTGATCTTACATCCAAGGTCAGCCACTGAAAAAGTGTTTTCATCGTGGTCTATTCATCACCCAGACACATGTATAGAATGAACTATTCATTTATGAGCATTATACATTTTAAGTGAATGCGTCTGTACGTAACCTGTTAAGAAAAAAAGCAAATAAATGAATTCGGAGAATTATAGACCGTTATTTCTGCACATGATTATTTTTCAGATGTTATTATAGGATGGACACGAATGTAAAGAACGTTCTAATGCTCTCAGTTAGATATCATTTATAGCATTAAATCCAAATACACAACAAAACGGAGACTTAATATGTATTGCCAATCTAGACAAAACTATTTTAGGGTCAACTGATTTAGTTATGAGGTTAATAATTAATCAGGGGGGCTAAATAAATAATTAAACACATAAATATTTTAGCCTTAGCGAGCCTGCTATTGCTGACGGTGAAGAAAAGCTGCTCCGTAGAAAGCAGGACCAAGTAGAAATAATAATAACAAAAATAGTGTGTGTTTGTGTGTGTGTGTGTGTGCCACTTTCTACTCTCCCTCCGCAGCTCACATGGAGGCGACAGAGTCCCTCTCATTACTAAGCAGCACAGCCCCCCAAACAAAGGCTAAGGGCTGACAGCCGCGCGTGTTCAGTCCCGATAACTAGCGTGGTCTCCCTTCTGAATTAGCAGGCAAGATGGGCCTTGACGGGCACAATCGCGGAACAGGTACACGGAAAGGCATTCAAACCTAAACATGAAACATTTATCCTCCGCCCACACAAGCTCAGAACGGAACTGGCAGCGATCGTGAGAGATTACCGTGCTGGGCGCATCGTCTGCACCGGCTCCTCCTCACCGGAGGAGAGCAGGAGCAGCTAAATGCTAACGGTGGTTGAAGCGGCACCGAATGGGCAGAGCGGCATTATTTCTGCTCTACTTGAACGTTGCATTTTCTCTCCTCTGGACTTCCGCCTGTTTCACACCTGGCTGGTTAAATGTGCCACTGGGGCTGAGGATGTCTGCTGAGGAGGGGGTTGGGGGCAGTGGCGAGGTATAGCGCACGCGTACGCACCCTGCAGTGTACCGCCTGACCCTTCTTTCATCTTCAACATTGTATTTATATGGAAAACCCCTGCGACTTCTGGCTCTATTCCATTATGGTATATTTAAGATGAGTAGTCAGTAGCTACTCATCACTATAACTAAATTGCTGTGGTAAAAACCAGCCCTGAGAAACGCTCCCTCCTGCGGTGACTAATGGTGACAATCTTCCCGTCTCTCAGTCACACACTGTCGCAACGCCTTGTTTGTCTCGCCGCCGCATTTCTTCGATGGTACATCGCTTTGCGCTGTGATTGGGTTCATGTTTAGATTGATGCCACAGCAGCAGGGAGTAAAATGAGGGTTTTCACCCCCCCCCACCCACACACACACTCCATGATAGTTGACTCCAGATGTGTGTGTGGTTAACATGGAAGAATTTGCCCCTTTTTGCTTGAATTCAAAAGGCACACGGACACAGGTGGCGTGACCTGGTTTATTAAATCGCCCCAGGTTGGGGGGGAGGGGGGTTACACGTGTTATACTAATTATGAGGCAGGAGGGAAACCAGGGGAAGAAAATATGAAAGAGGCAGCGCGGAGGAGAAACGTTAGGAGAGGCAGAGTGCAGGAACGCCTGAATCTGCACGTTATCATGGATGACTGATGGCACTCTCGCTCTGAAAGTCGGGCCTCTAATTGAGCTGAACTGCCAATCACCACTTGGCAGTTCAGTTCAGCAGGCACACGTGCGCCCATGCATGTGTTTGTTTGCAGAGTTCACATTCCCCGGGTAAATAAACACACACACAGGCGCCTCTGCCTTTGACGATCCGATTCAGATCATTATTTTCTTGTTCTACAGTAATTAGCCTGGTGTTGAAATTGAGAACAGGATCAATTAACAAAGCCAACGGGTCACCGATGAACTAACTATCAATAGTCTCCAGGAAAAACATGTTGTTATTGTGGGTTCTGAACGGTATTTTCCTGTCTTTCGGGGTATTATTAGAATTTTCCTCTAAATGCCAGCTCTCTCCTGCTTTTTCCATAAGTGGAAACTTCACACTGATTCAATACAGGTCAAAACTGATATCATAAAACTGATGTTAAATCAGAGACACAGTAAAAATCCGGGTCCGGGACAGAATTACATGTTGTGTTCTAGTTTAGCCTACCCATAATGCCCTCGACCTCCGTGCATCAGGGATATTTCCAGTTGACTATCTTGGTGCACATGCAGAGATTTTTAACCTGTACCACCTCCCTCTATCGGGCCAGACTCAGCACTCATACTTGAGTAATATCAGTGACTCCCACCTCCCCATCATCCTTTATTTCCCCCCCTTCCCCCCCTTTCCCTTCTCTCATGAATAAACATCTCTTACATTCACTCAGTGCTGGCATGAAATGGCCACACAGCCCCTGGCACACGCAGGAGTGATGCCGCAATCATTATTCCACTGCAGTGGTCCCACACAAGCATATTTCACCAATCATGTGGTTCTCTCTCCTGGCTTTTGTTTGGGTGACTTAAACAAATGATGTGGCAGCCAGGAGGGCTGCTGTACCACGGCTCCCTCTGTTAACACAGCAACCGTTGACATGGACACAGCACAATTTGCATAGGAGCTCGATTGAGTGGTGCAGGCAATTCCGAAAGGGTTCGGAATATTTCCCCTCTCTGTCGGATGAGTGGGGGTGCGTCCTATTTTCCTAATTCCCTTTATCCTCTTCTCCAATCTGTCTGCCAGCTCATCTTCATCTTCCCTCTGGAGTGCAGCAGTGAATCCAAAGTGAAGAAAGACGCACATATGCTAGTAGCGCTGAGCAACAGAGATAAAGGAGATCCACCGAGACGGCAGCGGCGACTGGTGACCAGCAGTTTTAGATGACTGTGACGTATCGTGCGCACCAAAAGAAGAACGTTGACTCAAATTTAATCCATTCAATATCATATTCTTATGTCTTCCATTGCAAAACGCCCAAATGTTAGCATATAGCTGCGAAAAACCTTGCTCCCGGAGACGTCGCTTTGAGCCAGACCGAGTCCAGATGAGACGCTTCGGTTAGAGGGGTTCGGTTTCTGTGCGGTTCTGGGCGAACCCCCCAAGTCGCAGGCTGCTAGCTCGTGTCCTCCGCTCTCCTGCCTCTTTATTGTGAGGCTAATGTGTGTTTTTAGATGAACCTGTCAACCTATCGTTCCTGCGGAATGTGAAATGTGGAAGGAAAAAGCTCTGAACTCGGAGCTCTCGCTTCGTGCACACCCTCCACTGAGGGTCAAATAAGCTGTCAGGGAAGTATTGTGCATGCATGACTAGGATGTTATAATAGTCTTTAATTAAATACATAACTAGATTGATGACTGTTTCGAAACGATTCCAGCAGCAATTATTGGTGCATTTCAGAATAATGGCCTTTCTAGGAACGCTGGCAGTGATGAGCGTGAATAAAATGAGCGGGGCGTTTAATAAAGTCTGACATTTTAAGAAGAGAAGATGGAAAATGTTGTCCCGATGAGGGCAATAATACATTCAACAAGGATGGTCGAGGAAGAGGAGAACGCTCATGATAACGCCCCTGCCTGTTGCCCCCCCCCCCCCTTTGCTGCTGTTAATTTCTGAAAATAGAACGTGGAGAGAAGTTAATCAAGAGCCAGGAAGACCGCTGCTCACTTCTTTTATGTGCCTATCTTCCTCCACATTTCTACGCTCTCTATCTGTTTCATTTGCCTTATCGCACCCGTCTTTAATCGCTGCACATCAATGTTCCCGATGCATCTGAGAGATCTATTTGTGCTCCTCGCCGCTACATGAAAAAGTTTGAAAGCCTAAAATTACTTCTGGCCGACTTTCAGCCATCTTGTTTGTGAGAAAGCAGCTTTTGGGAGCACAAAACAGCCCCAGTCATTGTATCCCAAATTTCTTTTCTATTTTTTTTTGCGTTCTGACTCTGGCCCCCATGTCGAGTGGGGCACGCGACTCCTCAACGGTCGCCTCCATTGTGAGGGGGCGCAGGGGTCGTCTCCATGACGACGGATCAGTGGGGATTTTTGGTGGCCAAGGTCGCGAAGCAAGGACAAGGCGTGAGTGATTGCAGCCACCCAGACAGGAAATCGAAGAGGACTACTATGATGGGGAATGGGGGGGGGGGCAATTTTCAGAAGCCAAATTACTTCTGGGATGGAGGGGAGAAAAATATCACAGTAATAACAGCACCAGGGAAGAGCGGCGCGAAGGAGCAGGAGGTGATGGAGAAGCAGTGGGGATGCACCGAGGAGGTCTCGCAAAAAAAAAAAAAAAAATAGCCAGTCAGCAAATCCGTCAGACTCCAAACCGTTTCTGGATCCACGTTCAGAGAATCAGACTCCTTATTACAGCTAATTTTAAAATCTGCAGCATCCCCCAGAGTCTGGCTGTGAAATTCTAAGTGGTTTGTCAAGCTTGGTTTATTCCTGACACCAGTGCCGGCTGTGGCTAGAAAATATTGATTGGATTGTGCAACATGTTCCGCTGCAGCCCACTGATTTCTGTTTCTCTCCTCGAGCCGCTGCTCCTCCTGTGTTCTCCGGCTGTGCCGCAGCGTCGGTGTGTGGAGCTGCAACAAATCAGTAATATTTAATAAGAAAAGACAAGTCAAATACATCAGGACAAATTAAAGCCTGCTGCCCCGTCCCCAGCCTGCTCAGGGCTTCCCCGGTGCATCTTTTCCCCACCCAGACTACTTTCTGTGTGTGTGTGTGTGTGTGTGTGTGTGTGTGTGTGTGTGTGTGTGTGTGTGTGTGGTGTGTGTGTGTGTGTGTGTGTGTGCAGACTGAGAGCACTGAATCATTCAGTCCACTGTGCCACCGTGTCCACTGCCTCATTGCACCTAATTAAGCCCTCTTTTGTTTCCCAACAATTAACATTGTAATTAAAACTACCAATTCTTCTTTTTCGCCTGGATGTGACAATTCAATGAAAATAACATGACTCGAAAAAAAAAAAGAGTGTGCAGGAATTCAGGTAACCAATGGCTACATTACTCACCCACAGACAGGTGGTAAATATGGATTTTTACTGTCCATATAATAAAATAAACCCCTAATTTCTCATGTATGCACAGACTTGCTAACGCAGCTCTTCTCCTGGTCTGAATGGCGTGAATGTTCTTTCTGTGTGGGCATGCGTGCTAACGTGCGCGGTATTTGTAAGCCACCGTTGAGTCGTTAACAGAAGCAGGCAGGGATTCACCCGCTGATAATCCCACGCTAATCGTCTAATCCTCCATCGCTCAGGTGAACAGACGAGAAAAGAGCGCACAACATAAAGCCAGACAGCGTATAACAAGGCACACACACACACACACACACACACACACACAAACAGGCAGTGTGTAGTTATGTATATACTTCCGTACAGATGATTAAGTGAAACAGTCACTCCTCTCTACCTTTGCCAGACTCTCGCCTCTCATCAGGCCAATGTACATTCACCAAAAATATACACCCTATCCTCTTGTTTCCATGGCAACTGGCCATAGAGCTGGATATATGAGGCAGCAGGCAAAGTCACTGGAGTGAGAGGCGGAATGGTCTGTCACCTCAGTCTCCCCGGGGAAACAACGCATAATACTGTACTACTACACTCTGGTTCTCCTTCGCGTGCGACATTCAGATTTATGAAGATTTCTGAGTCTCTCTCTCTTTCCTACACACACACACACACACACACACACACACACTGGAGCTGGAGCTCCGCTCAGACAGGCCCCAGAAACTCGCTGCCCCTGCTCGCTGCTGCTTCTGCTGCTGACACAGGCCGAGCCGTCCTTGGGCACAGCGAAGGATTAGAGCAGCAAACGCACCACGACCTGAATATTAATCCCCCCCAACCGTTCTGCTGCTTCCGACTAGTTACTTAACGTGTGTTAGCGTGTGTAAATGTTTTAAGTGTGCGTGTGTGTGTGTATCGGGGGGGTTATAGGGGCTGATTGTGTGAAGAAGCAGCAGCCACCCTGGCACGTGTCGCACAATCTGATGACCTCATTCATCCCCAGCAACCCCAAAATCCCTCTGCCGCCTCCCTGCACCAACAAATAGACCTCCACCACCCCCCCCCCCCCCCCCCCCCCCCCACACACACTCCCGCCGCCTTCCTGAAGCTCAGCTGGTTGCCCGAGGGGGAGGGGTTAACTGGGAGGATGGATGGATGGATGATGGGGGATGGATGGCAGCAGATCCAGAAATTAGCTCTACATGCTAACTCTAAGACTCTCTACGACTCGGATTGCTCAGACCTTTAAGCGTAGCTCAGATTTGGAACTGGCTACAGTACATACTTGAATTCAGACTATCCACACATCCGCACGCACCTTTCACATAGTCAAATATTGTCTGCCAATGGGAAAAATGCTCCTTTTACAAAAAATACCCACGCGTTGATTTAAATTTCCCCTCAGTTGGAGCAGCTGAGAACTAAAACCAAAAGTGGCTGGTGGAGGATGCAGAGGCCTCTGTGTGAAGGCTGTGCTCGTGTGTGTGTGTGTGTGCGTGTGTGTGTGTGTGTGTGTGTGTGTGTGTGTGTGTGTGTGTGTGTGTGGGCGGGGGTGCTTGAAGCGTGTGCCTTCGTGGCTGTTAGATATGGTAATAGTGAGCATCGGTTTAAACATGCGCCTCGCGTCAGGGGAGACGTCCCGGCTGTTACATCAGCTCGCGCCCGCCAGATAAGGCCCCCAAATCTTTTGTGTCTCTGGTGTCTGTGATTCAGCAGACGCGGCACCTCGCTTCGTAACCCCCCCATGTTGTTGGCGACCTTTCACCTTAACCAAACCTTGACCCCAGCATAAGGCAACTGATTTATACAACAAAGACAGACGACGCAGCGGAGCCTGAAGCTAGCGTTAAACTCTGACCTCTGACCCCCCCCACCGGTCCCGACGCAAACTCTATCTGAAGCCACACACGCGTGCACATTCAATCAGCAGCGAAGCAGGAGGAACGCTATGCTCATCCATCAAAGCAACAGAAAGCCAATATCATCAGGGACCATGCATATGCAGCCAGAGCAGTTATTATGATGTCTATTGTTATGCTTAATGTCGACCGGTTTCATTTGCACACGGTAAATGGGCTGAAATAATGCACTTAAAATGTGATGTGCAGCTTTTTTCAAAACATCTATGTTGGGTTAAGATGGTTTTTGTTCACATAATTTGGCAAATGTTAAGTTGATTATAAGGAATTGTGTGAAAATGATCAATTCAGAGCCACGGTTTTCAGTGCAGCTTTGGAAAAGTCCCGATTTATGTCGGAAAATGCAGTTAAACCAAATAACAAAAGCAAAATTGATATGGCTTAAATAAACACACATTCTTTTTGGTTTTCTGATGAACCCACGGCCAAGAATAGACATTTTAGGTGCCTTTGGACGGTAATACGGATGTAGCTGCACCGACAATGGTTTTTAAGCATTAATCATTAACAATTTACAAAACTTTAAGGGTAATTTTGCCCCGTCATGGCTGTTGAGTGCATATGCTGTGTGGGTGTGTTTCTTTCTCTGAGTCACGAGAAGTAAACGTGTCACCCTTGCACCACCGCAGATGGCATGGTCTCCTCTGTGAGAGTGTGTGCGTGTGTGTGTGTGTGTGTGTGTGTGTGTGTGCGTGTGTGTGAGAGAGAGAGAGAGAGAGAGAGAGAGAGAAACACCTCCTTTCTCTGTGGTGCATTGTGTCAGCTGCAACCAAACGCTGCCTGCCTGCCTATTGTGTTATTTTATTCTTCGGTGTTAAGTTTTTTGCCTTTGAAGGTAGCGGCAGGAAGGACACGCAGGCAGCCTGTAAATCATCCATCATGTGTAATTCAGGGTCTGAGCGATAACAGAAAACGACCCACTCGGGGAGCTGCTGCAGCTTCATGTGCATCAACTGCGCTGATGTTGTCTGATCCTTTTGTTGCACTTGATATTTATTAGGCTCTCCTATCTGGGCTTGTAGGACTGACTTCACAAGAGGGTTGACATTTTCAGATCATCTTTCAATGAGGCGAGAGGGAGACGGAGGCAGATGGAGCATGGCCGGGATGTGAACCACCTCCTCTATGGCCAAATGACAACATTTCTGTAATGTGGGAGTCTTTCTATGACTCTGTCTACTAGAATTCACGAGGACCCGTTCTATGATTTACATGTATAAGAAACACAGCAGCCCCCCCCCCCCCCCCCGACACAGAGCTCTGCAGAACTCTTCGGCAACACTTTGGTACCACCGAGGGCTGACGACAAACGGCTGAGAAATACTGATTTGACACATGTCACCGGTGTTTTGTAAATACGCCGAGTATTTTCCTCCCACAGTATCGGAAAATAGCTGCCTCCTGTCGCAGTGCCGCCACCGTGACAAATTCTTCAAAGCGTCTCCTCCTCGCCGGGAGAGTCGGAAATACTTTCAGACTTGATCAATTGATCAATTCTGTAATGTTGATGAGCGAATCGTTGTTTTACCAAATGAGTGGCGGTGGTTAGATGAGCAGGCGCCTAACCGTTCCCGCCCTTTTCCGCATGCAGTCTCCGGCTCTGGATTCCTCATGCCGTGCTGTTCCCGCTGCTGCTCGGGGAGGCAGAGGTGAGCCTGAGGTGGGGGCAGCGGGGTGGGTGACAGGGCAGCACCCGTGCCCAGACAGACACGGCCTCTCTGGGGCAGAAGCTAAGAAGGGTGCCTGTTGTGTGCTCTTGTAATAAACAACTTGGCAACCGAACTGTTTTTTTTCCTCTTAATTTTCTATGTTTTTTCCTCCTTATTAGCCAAACCTTTACAATATAATCCCATCCGCTTCACTGTTACTTCTTTTAGAGCTGTGAACACCACAACTCCACGCGGCTACATTAACCATATATCATTAGCAAGTAGCTTCGTTACAATTAGCAGCTCAAGAAGTAGGATTAGGATTGCCCTCTGGTGGTGGGTTGTTGTAAAGCAGTAAGCTCCGCCCAGATACATTTGACTGTGTTTGCTTTTCAGTTCATATCAAATGAGTTATCTGTTCCGTGAATGCAGGGCCAAACGTAACGCCTGATGGCTCTAATGTGGGTACGAAACCATCTGTGTACACGGTGTATCCACTGCACACACTCAACAAAAGGTCACAGGGCAAAATAAGGCGGTAAGTGACTGCTGGAGATGTTTGCGCAGAGGGTAAGATGAGGTGTCGGCAGTCAGCTGCAAACGAGACACTTTCGAGGAAAGAAGAGATGGATGGAGCGCTGCGGGGTCCTGGCATCGCCTCCCTGTAATGATATTACTGTAGGAAGAACAAGTGACAATGAGCGACACCATCATTAACCTCTGACTGAGCTATAAATCAACAGCCGTTCACAGGAATTAGACCAGTTCCCCTCAGTCCACTTCCAAAGGCCTTTTCTTGGACTGTGCACTGACAAATTAGGCCCCCTCGCAGAGATATACATACATTTCTTTATGCTTTACAGGCAGTTACCTAGGTTAAAGAGTGATATTTCTCAGATTTGCCCTCGGTGTTTCATGCATTTTTCCATCGCGGTGACTCATTACAGAGAGCGTTTGATTCCAGGCGCCCAAGGAAATTAATGTTAATGTTGAAGGGATGAAAAAAAGATGACTCGGGTTGTGCATTTTCATTCCAAACCACAGCAACCCCTGAGAATAATTTGATGTCAGTCTGAAAGCACAGACCAACACCTTTTCCTTAGCGGCCAGCAAAAAGTGACTTTAACCAGAAATAACACCGAGCGGAATGCTTGACTTTAGCCCAAATATGATGGATTCTCTTCCCGATATGATCCCTGCCCTCGTGTGAACACGCGCCGGCAATATTTAGTCATTTAATCTCCCATTATCATTGAAGCATTGTTATTATTGTGAAAGTGGGCTGTTCTTGTTGGGCGGGTGCAGGGGAGGGAAGGGGGGCGGCAGAGGGAGAGGGAGAGGGGTGGACAGCTGCTGGCTCTCCGCGGTCATCTGCAGGAAAGGGTACATATTGCACGTCACCGGGATAGGTAACAGATATGGCAGTATGTCCCTGCCATCTGTCACCAGAGCTTCACACTTCCACAAAGACAAAAGGAGAGCAGGGCGACCGAGACGGCGGCAAGGCCCCAGCCTGCCATTGTCCTGAAGGCTTCTGGGTAAATGTATGTCCTCTTATCATCGTGCGGCACGGTTAGCAGCGGCATTGTTCGCGGCGGACCCACAGGCGCATCCAAAAATTTACATTTTAGCATCGAGCTAAACAATAACCGTTCCATTCTCTCCGAAAATCCAGTTTTATGCACGCGCACACAATAGTGCAAAATGTCAGGTTGATTCCTTGTTCTCGTTCGCCGGCTTCCATCCGTCTGGGGCGGCGTCCTGCGAGCTTAACGGACGAATTTCGATTTTCCATTATGGAATTTTTATAACAAAGATTATCTGTCCCGGCAATCCAAACATCATTTAACATCATTTTAAAGCAGAGCCAGAACCTCTGTTTTCATTCAGAAATCACCCTCCCATCTGCCACAATAATCATCCCTAATCCTCCAAAGCACTGCAGACCCTCGAAGAATGCAATCTATTCCTTTATCTCTCCCTCTTTCAAGACAAAGAAGGTCAATGATCTGTCGAACGCAGATAAAGAAGGATGGGCATGTCTTGAAACATTTCACCTACAGTGAGCAGTTTATTACACAAACAGGCTTTTTTTTTTTTTTAAATGTATATGTGCATCGCGGCCCGGTGTTAAGCATATTCCAGTGTGTGTCTGTTTTATAGACAAGGGGACTGCACCTTGTTCCTTTTTTGGACATCATCACAGAGCAGCATATGAGATTATTCCAGCTAATCCCTGTGTAATCTCTGTGTTCGCTGTGGGAGCTTCCTTCAGCACTAATGTCCAGTCAGCTCTTAATGCTGTAATACAGAGCGGAGAGAAGCAAAAAGGATGGATGTAAGCGGGATTTGGGACAAAATGACTGTGGGATTTTGTGATTTGACGTTTAGAACTCTTGAACTCTTCACTCTTATAAAACTCTCGGCAACTTTCAGAGAATCAGCTCGACTTGATTTGATTGTCTGAACCAGAGCAACTACAGGTCGACATTAATAATAAGATGATGTATGAATATATTTTAAATCAGATTAATAAAACCCCATATTATCTCATATGTGTTCAACACGTCATATGAGATATTCCAATTAAAAGACTGCACAGACATGATTTGATCCACTCACATGACTTTCCAAACATGTTAATCCATTACTGTAGGTCACCACTAGAGGGAGTTTGGGGGATTTGGCTTCACTTACAGGCAGCTACATTCCAAATGCTTTTCAAAATGACTATCTTATGCTCATCGGGGACCAACAAGGCATTTTGGATTCCAAGAACCTGAAGAGTGAAGCTGAGCAGCGCTGCCTGGACAGAATGTTGTGAAGGTCACAGTGAGGATCTGAAATGCCCACCTGCAGTGTCCATTCCTCCATGTTTCCAACTTTCTAATCAGACATATTGGTGCTCACACCCCATTTGACACGAAGACCCGAGCGTAGCTCCAAACTGCCAACTGGCAGCCTCTCAGAAAACCTATTTTAATTACCATAAGTACCTTGGCGTATTTCTCCTCATCCAATTCTTTAATGGATAATGCATGTACCATCTCACAGCGAGGCCTCTCCTCCTTAGTGCCGTTGTTTTAGAGTGTTTACTTGGTGTGTGTTCCGAGTCCTTGCATGTGTGGCAGTGCCTGCACCGCTTTGTCTTGGTGTATGTGATTCGCTGTAAAAGACACCAGTAATTATCCCTGATGCATCTCTGACCCGGTGGCTGCACTGTTTTGGGAACGTCGATGGAGACGGAGTTCAAAGCACGGCCAGTAATTGTCGAGGCGGTCTGTGCTGACATTACATGAATGGGAGCGTTATCGATAAACCGCCCCGAAACGTGCAATCAAAGCTGGAGATCGGGCCCGAGTCAGGTCTGACTTTATTCTAAAGCAGAAGGGAAGAGACCTCAGGTGAAGGAGAGTGGTGAGAGAGAAGAAGAGCGAGCGAGGGCAGCGCAAAATCGCTAAAAAAAGGCAAAGTGGTGCACGAAGTCGGACTTTAACTGATGATTCTGAGTGCTTCTCTCTGTGCACGTATGTTGGGCGGACAGATATTTTTAAACAAATACAGGATCACGCTGGGCAAGCCATTCACTGCCACCTCTCTTTTAACCAGACTGCCTCCGGAACAGGCAGCAAAAACAAAAAAAACCCCTTCATTTCTGCTGCAGGACGAAAAGGTTATCCGGGTCGGGATGAAGGAAATAAGTGAAACGCTCACGCTTTGTGAGACACACATGACAGACGGTTCAAGTGGTTACGAAGCACCACCACATAATGGACGCGATTTGACTTGTCAAAGCACTTAAAGCAATATTGAAACGGTTAACGGTGCTACTCGGGGTCCCTGGAATAGCCGAGCAGCCAGAGACGCCAGCAGGCACAAAATCCAGGTTGGGAATATGAACCAAGATGAACGAAATAGAAAGATGAAAAGTAAATGTGGCAGCTCTACCAGGACATTCCTCATCTCGGAGTTCCTCTCTGCAGCGGCTGCCCGTCTAACCTCTGATCGGGTGTGTGTAAACATGCTAAATCCAACCACAGAAATCATGATGCACCGCTGTGTAGCATGCTACTGCCCCACAAAGACAATACATGAGTAATTTAAAGTAATCTCATTTCCATGTCGTCCCCACCATAAATTCTGTAGGACAGTTCTATTATTGAAGAATGAATACATTTTTTATGGCTTCCTAATTTATCACTTTTCTTGTAAGTAGTGTAGGTCTCACTTACTGACATTAATTAGCAAGACGGGCTAAATTCGCCATTTAAAGCACGTCATTCTTAATTATTATTTCCGGGAATGTTTGAAATGTATGGAGCACATGACAACAAGAATAATTCAATTGAAGATAAAACACTTGCAAGGAATGAGCTGCGGGATTACTGGTGCGCTTTGGACTGCAGTAAAAGTGTATTAGAGAAATTCCAAAGCGTACACAGCCTGTTTATAAACTGGCTGTATGTGTATGGATGTGAGGATGTCCAGTGTCTCTGATTAGTATGCATGGACCATGAGGCTACACTGACAGTGGGGCCTCTGAGAGCAGCAGCACCATGAATTCTTTAGCAAGAGTGTGCATGTACCCTTGCTCTCATCACGCTTGAGAGGGCGAGTCCAGTCAAAAAGAGACAAGGAGACACACACACACACACACACACACACACACACACACATACACACGCACACACACACACAAACTCTAACTCTAGCCTGAACTTATGTTTACTTCCTGGAACCCTTCCGGACCATCACCGCTCAGCACATGATTTGCTCCCATCCTCATGACCCCTCGTGCCATTTCGAATTTCCAATCGCTAATTTTAACGGGTGGACGCGCGGATCAGTACCCCTCCGTGCACGCGCGGCACAATATTGACGTGAACACGCGTCACCGCTCATACAGAACTGTTTTACAGCCATAACCTACAGCGTAATTCATGTTCACATCTTTATTTATAGATAAGGTGGTGGGGTCCCGCTAAGTGTGTCAGACCCAACATTTGCAGAAATAGAAGACACACACACGCAGACACACACACAAACCCACACACCAAACACACACACATGCTCAAACCCCTGTCCCTCTGTTCTACATGCAGTCCCAGCCTGTATTTAACCTTCTTATCAGCATGCTACGTGCACGCCACACATTTACTTCTAAGTTACAGACGAGGAGTCACACATTGCCTCTGCTGTATCTGCATGAAACACGCGCGCACACACACACACACACACACACCACATTCACACATGGTAATACAGACAAGCACAAAAAAATCTGAGGGAATTTTCAATCTCTTCTTCTCCTTTTCTCTCTCTGTCTGCCTGTGGAGAACACTGGCAGGAATCAGGGAGAAGAGAAGGGTTGCTAGGCGACGGGTTGTGGTTGCCATGGTAAATTTAAGTGGAACAGCTGGTCCAATCAGCATAAAGTGCGGGCAGGCGGGGGCAGAGTTAAGGAGGCTCATGCCAACACAGACAGATAGGAAGGAGAGGCTGCTGAGGCATGCAGGATGGGAGGATGGAGAGGAGAGAGGGAGAGAAGGAGAGAGGGAGAGGAGAGAGGGAGGAGAGGACAGAGAGAGGGGAAAGAGGAGGGATAGAGGAGAGGAGGGTGGAGGGCAGGTAAAGAGACATAAACGTGAGAGGAGGACACAAGAAAAGGTCATAAAATTACCAGACGGTCAGATAAACAGAATCAAAGCAAAACGGTGATATTGATGATCCGTGAGTTCAGCAGGAATTATGAAAACTCAATGAAAAGCAAGTGTGTGAAGCTCTGCATCTGTCCACCTGCAGAGCCCTCCCAAATATACCAGAAGGAAGGGCATCTTCTGCGCGCTGCCGCCCTGTCATGCAGCCTCAGCCTGGAACTCCACAACAACAATGCAGACACGATGTCAGCTAGCTGCAGCTAATGACAGCGCGGTGATAAGATGGTGATAATGATAATGGGCTGGGAGAACGTGTGAGGTTGGGGATTTTGCAGCCCCATCATCAGTCGGGTTTAATGGGGCATTTAAATGTCTCAGATGTGTTGTTTTGTTTCTTTTTTGGGGGGGTGGGGGGGCGTTGAGTGTTAAAGTTTCACTCAAGTAAAATCAACAGCTTTGAGGAATTGTAGGGTGATGACAAGAGGCGTAACATTTTTGACCCAATGCATCTATTATTATTATTGTTGTTGTTATTAATAACAATACCATGGTTGTTATTATCTTTATTGTTATTATTGCTGTACGGCACGGTCAGTTGTGGGGCCCACTTTACTGCCAGCGTGAACGTTGGTGCTCTTCTAAATGTGAGGACACACGTTCTTCTGTGTATATATGATAATCCCATAATGAAGTTACACCAGCGATGCAAAAACACACTGTCTCATAACTCATTTATAGTTTGTACAGATCTAAAGACTTCAACACACACACACACACACCACATTCACACATGGTAATACAGACAAGCACAAAAAAATCTGAGGGAATTTTCAATCTCTTCTTCTCCTTTTCTCTCTCTGTCTGCCTGTGGAGAACACTGGCAGGAATCAGGGAGAAGAGAAGGGTTGCTAGGCGACGGGTTGTGGTTGCCATGGTAAATTTAAGTGGAACAGCTGGTCCAATCAGCATAAAGTGCGGGCAGGCGGGGGCAGAGTTAAGGAGGCTCATGCCAACACAGACAGATAGGAAGGAGAGGCTGCTGAGGCATGCAGGATGGGAGGATGGAGAGGAGAGAGGGAGAGAAGGAGAGAGGGAGAGGAGAGAGGGAGGAGAGGACAGAGAGAGGGGAAAGAGGAGGGATAGAGGAGAGGAGGGTGGAGGGCAGGTAAAGAGACATAAACGTGAGAGGAGGACACAAGAAAAGGTCATAAAGGCACAAAATTACCGGACGGTCAGATAAACAGAATCAAAGCAAAACGGTGATATTGATGATCCGTGAGTTCAGCAGGAATTATGAAAACTCAATGAAAAGCAAGTGTGTGAAGCTCTGCATCTGTCCACCTGCAGAGCCCTCCCAAATATACCAGAAGGAAGGGCATCTTCTGCGCGCTGCCGCCCTGTCATGCAGCCTCAGCCTGGAACTCCACAACAACAATGCAGACACGATGTCAGCTAGCTGCAGCTAATGACAGCGCGGTGATAAGATGGTGATAATGATAATGGGCTGGGAGAACGTGTGAGGTTGGGGATTTTGCAGCCCCATCATCAGTCGGGTTTAATGGGGCATTTAAATGTCTCAGATGTGTTGTTTTGTTTCTTTTTTGGGGGGGTGGGGGGGCGTTGAGTGTTAAAGTTTCACTCAAGTAAAATCAACAGCTTTGAGGAATTGTAGGGTGATGACAAGAGGCGTAACATTTTTGACCCAATGCATCTATTATTATTATTGTTGTTGTTATTAATAACAATACCATGGTTGTTATTATCTTTATTGTTATTATTGCTGTACGGCACGGTCAGTTGTGGGGCCCACTTTACTGCCAGCGTGAACGTTGGTGCTCTTCTAAATGTGAGGACACACGTTCTTCTGTGTATATATGATAATCCCATAATGAAGTTACACCAGCGATGCAAAAACACACTGTCTCATAACTCATTTATAGTTTGTACAGATCTAAAGACTTCAACACACACACACACACACACACTGAGGGACGTATGCGTCTTCTTCAAGGTGGACACGCTCCTGGGGCGTCTCGCATGATCAAGCACAAGGGGAGTGAAATGGACTCAGGCTGCTACTGCTGTAACCAGTAATGGCAGCCATGCATCAAGCACGACATTATGTTTTTGGTCTAGTCCTCTTTCCTCCGTACGAATGTGCTGATTTACTTAATTCAAAGAATTTAAAGTCAGCTGGTATGAAGAGAAGAAGAAGAAGAAGAATCTCCATTTGCTGTGTTACAGGCAGGCACCAGGGATGCACAGAGCTCGTCCGGCTCACAAGAAGTCCATTCACACAAAGCTCTTTGAGTCACACCTTCCTCCTGTCACTCACACAAAGCATGCTGGGAGGCATGGTTTCCAGGGCAACCAAGAGGCACCTTTCCTTGACAACGGTTCAAGATGCAGAGATGGAGGACATTAGCTTGCACCTCAGGTGTGGCAATAATGGTGCCTATAGCGCTGCGGCAGAACGAAGCAGCCAAGGGGGGAAAAATAAAGAATTTTCTAAAAGGCGCAACATTTTTTTATTTTCAAAAGTGCTCAAATGTGAAACTAACCCTCCGGTTTGATGGAGGCTCTACTGAGGGTTAAAACAGCGCCGTGGGCATTAAAGTGATAAATGGACTAAGCTGCTTCACACTTATAGTGTGAATTGAAATTTCACACAGATATCCTCTCAAAAGACCCCCCCACACTGTACTAAATATGCTATAACACACTCCTGAATCCCCCCCAGTCTCCCAAGTAAATCTTCAAAAGGAGCCCTCAATCTGCTCAACACAGTTTGCAGACTGTGTGCACGCACACATGTGGTCACGGCGGCGGTGCACGTGCGCAAAGACCCTCGGCACACAGATCAGTGCCAGGAAAGCTTTGACTTTGTGCCGCTGTGATATTTCCAGTGAAGGCCGGAACCATGAAATTCCTGTAAAAGGACACGGAGGAAGCGATGGAAGCGGCGCGCACGAGGAAAAGGCGCTGGATGCACGGAACAGGACACAGCGGCTCTGACGATTCGAGGGGGGAAACACGCACAGGTGAAGAGAAAAGAAGTGAGACCGAGAAAGAAACCGTGTGTGTGTGTGTGTGTGTGTGTGTGTGTGTGTGTGTGTGTGTGTGTGTGTGTGTGGGTGTTAGCTAGGATAAGGAGATAGTGCCTGGAGAATTGAGTGCAGTTAGTAATGTTTCCCCTTCGGCTGAGGCATTAACAAGCCTATAATGGACCCTCTTAAACTCCCGACTAGGATCTCCTCCAAAACTAACTGATTTAGAGTGGCCAGGGCCCCTGTGGGCAGTGGCCAAGTCCCCCTCCGTCCCTCCCCAGCAAAGCCACAGCCAGCCCCGGTGGCAGGCAGCACAGACACACATTGTGTTTGCCCACTGAACCACAAGCGATAGCCGTTTATAACACAATAAAACACCATGAGGAGGCATTAATTGGATATAATAGCCAGGGAATGATTTAGATGATTTAACACCTTTTTTCGGAGATGAGTATATAAAAGAGTGGGAAAAGGAAGAGGGGAATAAAAGGAACTTCCACGACATTTCCAAACGTTAGCTTGATGTTCACAGTGGATGTAAACACACACACACACACACACACACACACACACACACACACACTGCATGTTGCAATCCACCTTAGAATGGATCAAATATCTGACGTCTCATCCATTTTTAGCGCATCTCCAGTTTTAAATTTCAAAACTATCTTACATTCTGTCTTTCTGAAGCTAATTCTTCAGCAGGATTCAGTCAAGGCGAAACCCAATAATCACTTTATTTGCCGCATAACCAGTTCTCAGGTTAGGTCCGTCTTTCTTGTTATTTAGGGCCGATAACAAACCGCAACTGATGCTGATACAAATAGGAAGTGACAGGCTAGCTGGAGAAAAAAGAACACACCCGCATAGCATGTTTATCGCCCCATCAAAGTTTCGCTGGCGGTTCTTTATTGACAACAAGATGACCCGGAAATAACTCCTGATACTCGGGGTAAATAATTTTCCAGGATCCGCATGCTCACACTTCAAGGTATTCTGTCGCCTTATCTTCCTTCCTGTCGCTCTCGCCTCTCTTGTCTCTCCGCCGGGCGCTGAGCTGGAAGGGAGCAGGGCCCTGCACATATGTGCATAATTGGCACTTTACTGTCATATCAAATTCATATCAGCGCAGGGTCTCGGGCAGCAAAGAACAATGAGGGCCAGACAAAAGCGTGGCTCCGTGATAACCACGGCACAAGCCGGTCAATAAAACCAATCATCTCTAATCTTCTTATGGGGTCTAAACAGTTCCCTCACATCCTACACACACGCCGCCTGCACCAGTAGGTCCCATTTAACAGCGGGAAGGAAAATGGCGTCTCCAGCCTGAGCGACCTGCACGAGCTCGCCGACCTCGTCAGCTGCGTGGTTGTTTCTGTTGGACGCGAACCAACATCTTGAAGGAAAGCCTGTTTCTAGAAGCTGTTTAATAAATACCAGTCTCAAACCAGCCTCGCGTCGGTGGAAATTTTAACATCCTTAGTTTTTAAAATCCACTCACACCTTTTCTATAGGCTGCCTGCTCGCCGTGGTTAGATAAAATAAAAGCTTTAACGCTCTGGGATCAAAGCTGCAGACACGCAGACGTGTAGAACCAGACACCGAAGGTTAGTTCTTTTACCTTCCACTAAGAACCATTTTTATTTCAGTTCGTCTCGAACGTAGATTAAAAACCCGCAGACAGAAACACTCTGAGCAGCCCGTCCTCGCCGCCATCAGCCCGTCAGAGGGGTCTCTCCAGCTGTATGCAAAACCTGTCTGACGCTCCAACGCCCAAAACCTCTCGATGGGGTCCACCCAACCAGGGGGGGGGGGGAATGGGGGAGGGAGGTGGTAAAGGTCACAGAGGTGAGGCTACATACATACAGAACAGGAACGTTCAAACCTCACAATCCATTAATATGAAAATGTACTAAACATTTTGTCTGAGGGGGGAGGGCGGGGGGGGCACCCGGTTGGATAAACACCATGAATGAAAACTCAATGTAAAGTAGACAATGCTAACGTGGCGTATCTGTACGCGGAAATGTCAACATTTCACAAATAACGACTCCTGATTCTTTCTCTCTCTCAAAACTGTGTGTGTGTGTGTGTGTGTGTGCACCTTTGTTGAAGTTACAAGGTGCCTTCAGTTGAGCATGAACCCTCAGCGATACTGATCAGAGGTCAAACATGCACCACGGGCGACATGTCTAAAATTCACCTCTGCCGCAGTGTCACCTCTACTCTCTGTCCTGGTGTAATTAAAAAACGGAACTTGCCGGGTGTTACACTCATTAGGATGTGACCGGCTATTACAACAGTGGTTGGCGATGACTGCCTGTGCTGCAGGAGCACTTTCAGGTTAATGGTTGCGTGCAGGAATGAGAACCAGCACAGAAGCGTCCGACTCAGTGTCTCACATCAGTCTGGGCAGCTCGGCCACAAACCGAACGTTGTCGGTAGCAACATGCTAATCCGAGGCTTCGCACAGAAGACGAGCACATGCAGGAATGATCTGTGTTTGGTCTGATCTGTGTTCCTGCCAGCGGTGTCGCAATCAGATCAATGCAAACAGCTCATGACATTTATCAGACGAGAGCGGAGGACCTGCACATTAGCACCGAGGCTGGTCAAGCCGCTCCGACTTATTGATACAGAGTCCTCAAAGAAAAGGACGAACATAATTCACTCATCTATAAAACGTCCAAATGAGGACTTGCTGCGCGTGTGTGCGCGCGTGCATGTACATGTGTGTGTTTTGGTGCAGAAGTCATTGTTCTGAGACATTATAAGAGTTCTCCCCTCAACAAGTCTGCACCACAGTTTTTTATGGTTGTGGGGTGATCAACGCTGACATCCTCGATTTTAGGTCATTTGGCTTTTGTGCGGTCAAACTGCGGCTGACAGCGTCGCCCTCGGCGCACGCCAACGATTCCTGGACATGTTAAACCTCCGCTGCATTGCATTTATGTGTCGGTGATCATATATTTCGAAATGATCAGCACGGATCATCGAAGGTTGCTTGTTGAATATTTAACCCCTGAAATAATCAAAACATGACTGATGCAACACTAAAATACATGTATATAGATTTTTTTTAAAAAAAATAAAATTAATGGCATTTTTATTCATAAAAACACAATTTGCTGTTGTTTTTAAAAATTCACAAAAACATCAAGGCCTATTTATCAAGGCAATAAATAGGTTAGAAGGTGGGGATTTTTCAGTGATTTTGTATATTTATTAATATTTATTGTGAAACCTCAGAATATGGTCTGAGTGTCCAAAGTAAAGTTCTTCTCTCTGCCTCGCTGTGTGTGAGCAGCTCCTGCTTTATCTGTGCTACTGTTTGTTATATCTGGCCATATATTACCATTTCTCCTTGGAGGGGCCCCTTGCATTCAAATCAGTGACCGGCTGCCTGATCGTGGAGGACAGCTTACTAGGCCCCTTGAATTGTTCACTGGGAACAATGGATTCCTTTGTCAATGTGTTTCTCTTTCTCTCTGCTGACAATACTGGAGGGTCCTTCTGGCTCTTTGCACTTAAGAAATGTTTGCAAAATTACACCTCTTAATATGCTTCTCACAACAAGTATAAAAATGTGGGTTGTTTTATTTCAAAAACCGGTTCATGTAAGGAAGAAGGACGTTGTGGAGTATATATGCTGTACTATATGTAGGTCTGCATCTATATTTATATATATATGCCATTATAATTTGTAATTTTGTTTTATTATCTGCATAACGGGTTTATGGTGCGGAGCTGCCTACTGGGCCACAGCGCTGACCTCTTGCCTCCTCCTGATGAATGCAGATGCCCAGCTGTGCCTGTTCGGGCCTTCAACAACATTTCAGAAATCTGTATGATTTCCCTGGGAAAGTTAACAGTCTGCACTGGAGCAGGTCCCCATTATTATTATTATATTATTATTATTATTATTATTATTATTATTATTATTATTATTGTTATTATTTTATTATATTTATTATTATTATTTTATTATTATAATAGGTTGTTGTTATTATTATTATTATTTTCTGGGGTAGGCATTGCATGTTCTGCCCAACTTTTTGCCCAAGAAAATAAAAAGTTTAACACAAATTTCCTCCACTGTATTTTTATAAATATTAAAAAGATTTATATACTAACCTCTATATTTATTTTAAGTTGACATTTTTCACTTTAAAATAATTGATTTTTCAGCATTAAGTCCGCGCCATCTCGTAACCTGGATTTCATTTATTTTGATTTTTTTTATTTCAATTTAATAAAACCAAATAACAAGCTAAGGTCTGAGGTCCGACTCAAGGGGAAGGAACCGAGACGGGACGTTTTAAGACTTTATTTCCAGTATTTCTGCAAACTTCCCTTATTCGCTGAAGTCACAGCTGCAGCATTTTTCCTGGCGGAAAGAGTCGGCAGCTCCACCAAAGTTCACCTGCTGCTAAGAGCCCACATGAGCAGGCGGAGAGAAAATAGAACAGCACATCTGTTCCAAGCCGCGTCTGCCTTCCACCGTGGCACCGTGGCACCGTGGCACGCTCCTTAACGTAATTCAAATGCGCAAGAATAGTTTCCCAGCGTACCTCAAAAGTCCAGGGGCCGCAGCTCGCACAACTGGGGCCGACTCTCCTCTCTCTTTTGTTGGGGCTATTGTGGGGGCCTACATGTTGGGATTGGGGGTGTAATGAGGGGGCTGCGACCCCCCGATGGGGGTGCATTTGCCGTCCAAAGACCGTTAGACACTGGCTGAATGAATGGGGGCCTGGATGTCATTGTAATGCACAGGGACAACTCCCCCTTCATTCAGCCTCAGATGTGGAGGCCGCTCAGCTCTGCACACCGAGAGAAAGACGACTGCAATTCACTCCACAATCCGGCTCCTTCTTCCTGCTCCGGGGACGGATATGGAGGCTATTTTCGTCAGTGTTTGCAGCACACGCGCCGTGTGAAGGCCTGCGCGGCCACAAAATGGAGAGGAGACGCAGCCGGAGCCGCGCTGCGGCGCATAAGTGGAGAGGATACCGGCAACTGTGAGAGTAAGGCACTGAACAAAGGACGCAGAGTTCATGCGAGCGTGGATTTGTCGATGTAGGCTGCACTGGAGGACGCTTCTCCTGTAGGCTAGCAGGTGGCCGCTGTGCGGGCTGGGTTATTGCATTTCTCTCGTTTTGGGGCAACGGGGAACCAGCGCGCCTAACAAATGGCTCGCTATTAGTCAATTGGCTTGCATTCATGTAAATGCGGGCAGGTCGTTTTGAGATGTAGATTGGAGCGGAGGTAGGGGCGCGACAATGGGCATGTCTGTTAAAACAGTTAATAATTGCATTTGTGTGAAATAAAGGGCGCATTTGCGAATGTAAAGGCGCAGTTATGGAGAGCAAAGAGAGGCATCATAAACTGCGGTGACGGTCCCTCCTCTTCATCTCTTTGTTCAGCCAACAGGCAAACACGAGATTCAGGAGGCAGAAACGTTTGAGGAATTCAGGACTCTCTTGTTCCGGGACAGTGATCAACGTGTTCCTTCTGTAATTCCCGATCTCTTCTGTCATGCGTTTTAGATGCATTTGGCACATCTGGTTATACAGTAGTTTCATTTAGAAAAGACAGGCTTCAAACCGGAGGCCCATATTTGGGTTTTGTTGCATTTAAGAGCATATTTGGAAGTTAGAATAATGTATTTTGTCATGCAGTTGTTGTGCCATTTTTCTAAGACTCAGTGCCATTTGAGCCGCGGAGATGGAAGCCATGAGGGGGGAAACATGGCAGTTTCATAAGAACGTTTGCACAGTTTCACAGGAGGAGCATGCAGGTCAGGACACGAATGCAGGCGACAAACATCCCATAGAGACACGGAGGCCACATTACACTCGCATAATACAGGAGGTACAGTTCACGAGCGTGAGTGAACAAACGTGCACACGAGCCTAAACGTGGGCCTGACCTTCTGTGCAATTTCTCTCAGGCGCTGCATGAGATATATGCCGACACGTGTAATGATACCGGAAGAGTGCTGTGGTTTTATTGCAGGCACGGAATCACAGGTCAGAGACGAATAAAAACGTTTGTGTGCAGCAGAGAGTGGTGCAGAGATTTGGATGCTGGACTCACAGGAAAATTCAATAAACGGGATTTATTGGGCTTATTAGCTGATAACAGCAACAAAAACAGCCATCAACCTGGAAAGGGTGCGACCGTCTTGGCCTGTAAGCTGTTTCTAAATTTGAAAATCTCCTGGCGACACATGGAAACAGTGTGTGTGTGTGTGTGTGTGTGTGTGTTGTGTGTGTGTGTGTGTGTGTGTGTGTGTGTGTGTGTGTGCGTGTGTGTGTGTGACCTGGAAGTGCGTTTCTGCCCATCCACCTTCTCTTAATGACAGCGGTCGGGCTATGCACCTGCTGAAACGGAGCCTTCAAGGTGTTGGTGCTCTCAAGCCCACGCGCCGCGGCCATGTTACCCAGACTGCCGCGTGCAGGCTGCGGGCCTGCCGCCGTAATCGTCTCCAACCGCTCTCTGTAAACATAAAGAGAAGTCTGGCCCGGTGCACGCACGCATGACACGCTGCACAAAGTCAGGCCGGTGGTTTCAAGGACATTCGGGGCTGATGAGGATTTGGTTTTAATGGGGGAGGTGAGGGGAGGGGGGCGGCGGCTTGGGCCTCGGGCCATGACGTCATTGCGCGCCCATGTAATCCTCTTGCGCTGAAGCCCAATCAGCAGAGACTCGCAATTGTCTAGGATGGGAAGAGAGGGGCGCTCTAATCCGGGAGACAGTGGCTCACACAGCCCGAAGAGAGAGAGGGAGAAGGAGAGGGAGAGGGGGGGGGCGTGTATCCAGGACCGGACAGTGCCTGAAATGGGTCAGATTAAAAGACGTGAGTCAAAAAGGACCGGCTGACTCTTGGCGCTGAGAGGACCTTTTTCTGAAGACGGCGAAAACCAGCTCGAACCCCCCCAGAAACGGCAGCCACCCCCCCTCCCGCAGCAGGAGCTGCGGGGAAGCGCCAAAGCTGCGGCGCGTAAAGAGCGACCATTTTCCCAGATAGACTGTAGCCTCGTGTAAAAGTAGAAAAAAAAACAGCACGAGAGGGAGAGTGGACGCACAGCGCGTTTTTTTTTAATATCCCGGTTTCGCTGCTCGTGGACCAGTCGGGGAAACTGCATTCAAGCCAAGTTGAATGGAGAATACCGCGCACTCGCAGTGGGATATACGACTCCGAACAGCCCTGTGACCAGCTGCCCTCGCCGAATTCTCCTGGTTTCCCACTTTTGTCTTTGTGCTTTTTGGGGTCAGACTCGGGTAAATCGAGCGAAGGACAAAGCGAGAGCCAGAGCCGCCTCAGCTGTCATTGTGTGCGAGGTAACGTGCCAGGGGATGCGCACACGCCGCAAGCGCACCGATATTTCAAACGCTGCCTTCCACTAACGCGCTCTTAATTTTTGCCTCACATCCTTCGGTAGCGCGCTGCTTGTTGGTGAGTTTTAACGCGTCGCTGTGCTGCAGTCATATCAATATTGGCGTGGAAGAACGTGGCCGCGCGTATTATTGCTGCTGTAGCCATAAATCGGCTTTGAGTCCTCGTGCGTGCGTGCGTGCGTGCACGCCAGTGTGAGGCGGTGGGGGGGGAGGGGGGGATCCGCTTTACATTTGTGCGTGTGTGTGCCTGAGAGAGAGAGGTTGTGTGCGTGAGCGCGCGCACGGAAACGGGAGTTGCTCTGAAATCGCGGTCATGCGGCGCCGCGTCCTCTCCGGCGGCGGCAGATGCTGGCGGGGGGGGGGGACTGGAGGCTGAGGAGGCGACTTCTTCATGGGTTGTCACTCTGCGTGTTCACAGCGGACCTTGATTTAATGTCCATACAATTAAGGCACGCGGTGAATGCCAAGAGAGGAATCTGCGCACCACCGTCGGTCCACCTCCTCACCAGGCCGCGCACGCTCGCCCAGTTTGACCTTTCCTGTTCCAGATACGGGCCCCGGCAGCAGGATGGAGCTGCCTCGCCGCTGCTGTCGCGCCACGGGCGAAGGAGTTTTGGGAGTGCGCACGCGCGGGGACAGAAACGCACGCCTGCGTGCGCGAGAGGTTCGACCAGGTGGGCGCAATGCGCACTTCGGCAGATTTCTGGCACTTGAAATAAGGCGAAGGCCTCCGGAAGATCACGCGTATGTGGTTCGATTCAGCATTTGTCCAAAAATGGCCGACAACGGAGCAAACAGGATCAACGGCCTACTTTTAGATTCAGGAATCAAAATGATCGCGAGCACATATATATTTAGAGTCTACATTAACCCCTTAGATTTTAAACCTTGACTCGGCAACAGTGGGGTTGTTTTAACCAGCGTTGACCCGATTTACCACCACGAACCAGACGTGAAATATCGCCAATTAATGTCGATTTTCTTTCTTTATCTTTTATTTTTGTTTTGCTTCCAGTGCAGGTACAATAAACAATGAACGGTCGATCACCTGGGCGCTAAACATCGCGCTGGTCTACATCTTTTTCTTTAGGAACGCGGAATTTATCACTGGATGAACCGATTCACTCCCCTTCGGGTCGCTCGATTGCGAATTGCGTTGCAAGAAAAAGTAGGACCAGAAAGTGCGGAGCACCACACCTTCAGTGTGTGGCTGAGTGCTGAGGCCTGCAGCGGAGGAGGCTGCGGGGTTTGGAGAGAATGGCTCAACGTATAGACATGTAAGTGATCAGATGCCACCTACAGGCGCCCATCTGGCAGCGCACGGTGGAACAGAGCCACAGCACAGAAGGCTGGATTAAATAATCCCAACGTTCAGACAACACAGGTGTTCCTCCTCCATCAGGTGACAACGTCGTGGCTAATAACCTAAAGCCAGCCGAGGTGAGGTACGAATGACAGGTGAGCCTGGATCACACCTTTAGCTGGAGCTAAACAGCGTGTTTGCTGACACGGGCGATGGGAACGGGACACCTGGGTTCATTACATTTATGTGATGTTTTATCGGGTCTTCTGGGACGATTTTGTGTATTTTATGCTCCATTTGTGACTGCATGCTCTGTAATGTGACAATAAAAGCGGCACTGTGCACATTTCTGCTCCTCTGACTGTGATTATTCTGAACATTTCACCATGAAAAAGCTGCAGAACTGCCTGATAAGTGTGACTGAAGCAGCAGGCCGGCACCTTTGGGACTACATCAAATCAGCTTTTGTTCACCAGGGTTAAAGGCGTTATTTTGCTGCCAGTTGTCACGTAAAGAGCAGCGACTTGACATATTTTTAGATGAGACTGAGGAGAAATCAGCACCATGGAGAGCTCCTTTCCAGAAACCAATCGAACAGTCCTGACGTGTGGAACA
The DNA here is from genome assembly GCF_003711565.1 of Takifugu flavidus. Taxonomy (NCBI): domain Eukaryota; kingdom Metazoa; phylum Chordata; class Actinopteri; order Tetraodontiformes; family Tetraodontidae; genus Takifugu; species Takifugu flavidus. The sequence continues at coordinate 10,812,745 of NC_079527.1, read as the reverse complement.
AATTCTAAAGGAAACAAAACAGCATCTAACGGAGCGTAAAGTGGAAAATCCCGGATTATCAAAAGAAAATGAAGGAAATCTTCAAATATGTCACTGTCGGGTTAGTCCGACTTCACGTTGGGAGCTCAAATTTCAGCTTTTAAAGCAAAAAATCAAATCCTCCGAGTCGCTCTAATTCAGGAATTTTAAAGAAAGCCAGGGAAGGGGAAACCAATCACGGAGCTCAGGAGGCCGACAGACGACTGTTGCTGACAGAGAACACAAGAGATGATGACAAACGCCGTTTCTGAATGGACAGTTTATTAAGGCTTGATTTCTTCAATAAAGAAAAACCAAGATAACTTTTTTCTTCTTAAACAATTTCGCCCACGTCTAGATCAATATTTAATATACCGTTCATACTTTTGAAGTGGATACACAGAATTTAATGGCTAACCTGACATCCCTCTGCTGCCACACACACACCTGACGGTTGTCGGCGACGTGCACGTGAGCCCGATTCACCCTCTCTGAGGCTGCGAGTCCAGTCCACAGCAGCTTTTCTGAGCCCTCACGCTCCCCCTGACTCTGCTCTGGTTGGATGTGGCGCTGCTGGAGGCTAACATGAGAAGGCTGTATTGCTAAGCTAAAGCTAAAGCTGGCTACTGATCGGTGCAGGTTGAGGAGATGGGGAAAAAGGATGATGTCAAAGGTCAACTCTCTTGAATACATGGAATTACACTCGTGCTTTCATCAAACGCTAATAAACGAGATCATTTTGTGTCAAATATCAGAGCCAATAATAAAAGAAAGCTTGAGAACTCGGGTCTGAAGGTTTGAGTGACTTTGACAGACAACAATGAGTCAGCGTTCCGTCCTGCATCGCAGCAACGCAACACAACACCGATGACACGTTCCAATAACTCACACGCACTCACTGAGCCAGCAGGGGGACGCCGCCGTTTAACGGACTGTTACCGTCACTCCCGCCCCGGCTAACGGTCGCTCCTCTCAGGAGACCGCCGTGAGCTTTCCATGTACGGCTGCGTGAGATTTATCATTTAAAACCGATATTTTCCCACCACTTTCACCGCGTTCGAAAGAACGTTACTGTCCCACGGTCGACGGCTAGAACAAACTAACTCTGCAACAACCAAAAAAACAGACAGAAACCACGTTTCATTCTCATTTTTTCTTACGTGATAGTAAATCAGTTACATTAATTTTTTTAGGTTATACATTTGTTTTTGTTTTTTTTAGGCTTTCTCCATGAATATATAGGCTCCTACGTTAAAGCTTAGCATTATGACAAATATGATAGACTCAGCGAAACCAATTTTAAGGAGGAAAAAATAGCACATGATTAAGACGGAATTATGGTGGACGCGTGTGAATCCGCCCCAGCGTGTGGGACGGAAATGCAAAAGCAACGACTCAATTCTTGTGGTGGTTACATTGTTATAAAACAATTTAAAACGGTGGATGTGACAGTTCTCTCAGACTGGGTTGTGGACACGAGCAGAATCTCCTGATGACACATACAAAAGACTCCTTGGAGACGAATAATAAAGGAAACGAGGCAGAGGGGTGTGCAGGATGTCAATAGTACAATTTCTGACTTAGCAGTGAGTGTTCTGGTTGTAGAGGAAATGTTTTTTTTTCTTTCCCAGAGGCCTTTGCTGTTCCTCCTCAGAAATGTCGAGCACTGTGTGACTTCACACGATTCCCTGAATTCGCCAGCAGTATCACTGTTTGAGCAGTCACTGATAATTAGAAAAAAAACAAAACATTAAGGCTCCAGAAAACAGGATTCTGAAATGAAAATTGTCAGTAGTAAGCCAAAAAATAGAGATTTCGTCGATCTGAATGAAAAATAGATAAACCATTGAAGTTTTCTTATCGCACAGTCCCGTTGCCTTTGGGATCATCCAACCCTGTTGGCACAGTTTCACCTCTGACGCGTGGCAAGGTCGCCCCCTACAGGACAAACAGGGGCAGGACACAGCCGGTCCTGATTGTACTGGAATATAAAGTGGCAGATTTTCTTTTTTTAAACAACATGGTGCAGTCAAACCCTGATTTAATTGGAGGGGGGTGGGGGGGGGCTGAGGGCGGGAGAGATAAATCAGTCTGGTGAGAGAAGAGTATGAAATGGAAGGAGAAGGGGGGAAACATAATCTATATGAACTAAATAGTGAGGTGGCGGTCACACGTTACATCTTGATATCCCTGCACGGAAAAGGTGGGCGGTACATGTTGGTGGGGGGGGGCGAAAAAATGCAGTTTCAAAAATGGCAGAGATTCTCCGAGATTAAATAGGGGGAAAAAAAATTGAAGGGGCTTTGTTGCATTTTCTTAATCTTCTGTCTCTTAAATCAAAAGTCCTAGTGTAACTGTTGATCAAGCCGCGGATAGACGTCTTCTACTGTTTATTCCTGGTTTGGCGCTCCTGTTTGGAAGAAGAAGAAGAACGTGAGGTATCCAATAAATCAATGTGACACATCTATTACGTCCATCTATGCTCAAATAAATGCTATTTTGGTGCACGTTTGCAGCCCGTCGATCAGCAGATTGATTGTGAGTGAAGAAGAAGAAAAAGAAGAAGAAGAAGAAGAAGTAAACATCGGAGGTCTTTACCTGATCCAACCGAGAGCGGTTCTGTATCTGAGCAGGTTCAAATGTCTGTCAGAGGGCAGAAAAAGGAGACAGAAACCATCACTCTTACAAACAGGCTGAGCAGTAAGGTCACATGGTGTGTGTGTGTGTGTGTGTGGGGGGGGGGGGGGTACCTTGCGCACCTCCTCCTCCTCCTCCTGCCTCTTCTCGTAATGGGAGAAGTCGTCAAAGATGGAGGTGGTGTGTTTGTAGGTGGCGATGATCTTCAGCACCTGCTTGGCCTTCTCCAGGGGGACCTCCTGGGTGTCGCGGGAGTTGGTCACCGGCTTGTTGTCGTTGTTCTCCAGGCGGATGTGGCGCAGCTGGCTGTTGGGCACGTCCTTGACGAACAACCAGTCCACGTCGAACTTGCCCTTCCACTTGTCCTGCGCCCACACGCCGGCGCTGGTGCCGTAGTCCACCGGCGAGCGCATCTCGGCCACGCCGCAGAAGTGGCCGCTGCCGTTGACGCTGAACAGCAGGTAGACGGGGCCTTTGGCGTTCATGGCCCGGTAGGCCGAGTCCAGCCGCTTGTTGCCGTGCTCCGTGCTGCACCAGATGGAGTACTTGATGGAGCGGTGGATGTCGTCCTCCGAGTAGCTCTTGATGATGAAGACGCGGCCGTTCTTCAGGTTCCAGTCGAAGTCCTTGGGGTTGTAGCTGTGGGAGGCACGCAGCTTGTCCAGGACCGGGTGGGACTCCGCCCCCGGGCCCTGGCTGATGGAGGTCGGGGGGCCGCCGTTGCCGCTGATCAGACCCATGGTGCAGTTGCAGTCCTGGCCGGGGCCGCCCTGCCCGTAGCCCTGGTTGCGGTTGCGTGGCGCGATCCAGCGTGTCTGGGGCTGCGGGGGCTGGCCGTGGTTCTGGTAGGGCTGAGGCGGTGGCTGATGGTGCTGGTGGTGCTGGTGGTGGGGGGGCTGTAAGGCCATGGGTTGCATTTGGGGCTGGACCAGAGACTGCGGAGGCGGGGGCTGCATGGGTCCCTGCTGCATGGGACCCTGAGGCGGCAACCCGTGGGGCAGGCCGAGCGGCGGCGGCTGCTGCTGCAGGGGGGACGGCGCCACCTTCGTGACCGGGCCCTTGTCCCAGGTACCAATGTTCATGTTGTGTTTGATGGGGGGCGGGGGCAGCGCGCCGCCCAGACTCCCGGGCATTCCCGGTTTCACCTTGGTTTTCAGCTGCTGGGGCTTCGCCGGCTTACTGGCGATGGCGGCCCAGGAGGTGGGTTTTGGGGGGGGCATCCCGATGGGCGTGGCTCCATTTCCCGCGGTCGGTACCGCCGGCCCGCCGATCACCGAGCCCACGGCCTTCACGCCCGACCCCTGGCCGGCGACGTCCCCTCCGATCTTTAACCCCACCATGCCCTGCTCCAGGCTGTTCATGCCGGGGGCCTTATTGAGGGTCTCGCTGTGGAAACCCGTCTGACCATCAGGCACCAGGGTGCCCCCCAGGGAGCTGGGGGGGTAGCTGTAGCTGCCGCCGTAGGCTGAACTCTGAGTCTGCTGGCCCTGGGAGCCGCTCGTGCCCCAAGCGGAGAAGGCAGGGTTTTCAGGGAAAAAGTTAAACCTGTGGGGGTAGATGCTGCTCCCCAGCCCCCCCGGCTGGCCAAACACAGTGTCTGGCATAAAGTGATGGTCACCGTTACTCAAGGGTCCGTAGGGCGTCAAGTAGGGGATGGGTGGGTCGCCGCCTGTGGACCAGGGAGCTTCACTGAGGGGGTACGGGAATCCAATAGAGGGGGCGTAGTAGCTGGACAGGTAGGGGTCGGTGATGGACTGGTAACTGTTGTTCTGGACGAGAGGCAACAGCCACAATGTTAGAACTCAACTTTAAACTCAATGGCCTCAAATTTAGATGTCACGGCCGCGGTCCGGAGCAGCGCGGCGGCGGTTTCAGGGGCCAAGAGCGCGGCTGGATCGGCTAAACCCCCGCCCCCCCCCCAAAAGGCAACAAAGAAAAGCACAACAGTCCGAAGGGTTCTGGTCTGTACCTGAGTTGATTGACCACTGAGGTATGGCTCGAAGTCGCTGTCGTGGACCGTCTCCTTCTGATGTAGCGAACCATTTTGCACTGCAACACACCAGAACCATGACAATGTGGGTCCGATAACGGTTAGAAATGACCTCACAAACCTGACCGCCCCGTCAACAAACAACACAAACGCGTGTCCGTGCGGGGGGGAGGGCTTTAATATGAAAAAAGATGGGATTTATTTGCAAAAGATAAGCACAGAGAGAAACAGATCTGCAAACAGATAGTGGCGATTACGTGGGGCGGTGGTGCAACAGCTCACCTTTAGATGCTTGTCCCTTTGATCGCTGCATGGATGGATGGTCATGGGAAGGGGGGAAACACACGATTATTTGGGCAGAACCAAGATGAGATTGCACACACACACACTTTTTTCCCAAACTGTATCAGCAGCCTCTGATGTCACCAGAGTGTTGCACAAAAGCTGAAGCTTCAGTCTACTTCCTGAAGCCAGACAATGCAAACCTTCATCTTTCCCTTTAAAATGAGGCTGTTTACAGCTGCAGGAACACGCCGATTTCGGGCCATTTGATACCGGGCGCGTTGGTGTGTAACTTGAGGTGGATGGAAACACTTCAGCCTCCTTTGAAAATCACGCACAACTTGGTTAGCCAAACACAAAACCTCCCTTACAGGAGCTGTAAAAATGCAGGATTGTTTAGCCTATCTGAAATCTTAACATAGTTGGCAGCAAGGAGCAGACCATAATGGTACAAGTACAGACACTCTGGCGACATCTGTAACACCTTAAGTTCAGATTTATCGACTAAGTTGCGTTAGCTCGAACCGTTTAGCTTCAGGCTGCGTTTACAATCTATGATTTTTTGCTGCTACGCTGCTTTTACCCAGACGTGGCCGCAATGTACAGGACACATTTGTGTCTGACAACACGATCCTAACAGTCAAGCAGGCATTTTAATCGCAGCTTTGACGCTCAGCAACAATAATGTACAGCTTAACGGAGCGAAGCTAACCAGCTAACTACACGTCTCGTCCACTGGTAGCTGACTGGTTAGCTAGCAGCTCCGAGGAATAGCCGTAGCCCCCTTCCATCGTTAGTTAGCAGGCAGCTAGCTCGCAGGCGAGGAACATCGGGCTGTCCTACCTGAGGTTCAATGCTTGTGGCAGACATAATTCATTAAGCAAGTCCCTGGATTCTCACAGAGCCTGAGCTTGTTGCTGGATTTCAAGCCCCGTGATTTGGAGAGCAATGCGGCTCAGTTACAGTTAGCTAATTGGCTAGTGCTTCCACTGAGCGTGTTGCAGCGCAGGCTCAGCTGTGTATTTTCCGCTGTGTGCACGTCTCCCAACTTCCACACTTCAAGTCTGTCGCCTCGGATATTACGCCCGAAGAAGCTTCACGTCCCGGCAGAGGTTCGCGACGTGCGTTACAAGTCTCAGACCTTGTGAATCTTAAATATGCTAAGCCCCCGCTGCCTCTGAGGTTTGCTTTTTTTAATTCCAGGGAGAGAGCGCTCCTCTGATACGTTAAAGCCCAGAACACTTCCCCAATGGCTGCTCCATCCGGGCTTTGACACGCCGCTGCACTTCCCGTCGCTGCCCTCCGGGGGGCTGCAGTTGGCCGCTAATTGGTGAAGAACTTTACGCCGACGTTTCGGGTTTAATTGCGAAGCTCTTCGTGAGGGTCGACGCGACACTTCCAGGTTTAAAAAGGCGACTCACATGGATCTACGATGGGGGTGAATCCCGACCAGAATCTGCCCTTACGTGGTTGTTAATGGTGCCATTCTCTGCCCTCTGCGGGGGTAAACAACACCGGGAGGGGGCAATCAGCAGACTTTTTGTGTGTGTAGGTGTGTTTAAGTATTATTTTTCTTCATAGTCCGTGAGGGAGGGTAGTAAAAATCAATATTGTTGGTATTGGGCTGCCGTCTGTGTTGATCCAGACTTCTGCAAATGTCATTTCTGACAGCTGCGTGTGGTCTTATGTGACCTCCAAACCCGCACAGTCTTGGTATTTGGTCCCATTTCACCAAATTATACTGGACTGGTTGGATTCTGAGGTTGTAGTTACACTGGTTCACCGCGGGGGGCGCAGTCGCCGTCTGAATGGAACAGAACATATAATGTTGATTTAATAACCTTAATTATATTACAATAATAATTGTGCACGGTAGCAATTCATGTTGAACAAAAACAAGGATTTTGAAATAGCCCTTTAAAGTGGTGAAATGCAGAAGATCGATTAAAGTTAAGAAGGAAAATGTAGAGTTAAAATTGCTAAATGTAAAGTAAAGTGGGAAAATATACTTTTAGAGTTGACAGTCACAACTACCCCATGTATGGAGCCTTTTTTATGTTTTAAAAACTGTCAAAACAAACACATCAGACTAATGTGTTCAGTTAAATGCTAAATTTCAGACTTCTGTTCCCTAAATATCTGTTGGAATTCATCAAGTCTACCAGGCAAACAACCATAGAGGTCTTATTTTAAACTTATTTATTCTCTAAACTCATTAATAGGCGTGTCAGTGAACCCATCTCGCATGCTTAACTAACTTTCTTTTTACTCAAGAGGTGGAGCAACACAGACATTCAGGCTTTCATTCATGCAAGGATCAATGAGCAAACATTCTGGCATTTGGTGGCTTTTCTGGAAAGCCGTCTCCTCTAGGCCGCTGCACAGGCCCCCGCACCTGATCACATTATTTCAGCGGGTGTGCTGCCCTCACCTTTAGTGCGCTCTCCACTATGGACCGCGAAAGGGATGAGTGCCACAGGACGAGAAGAGCGAGGGAAGCCCACGTGCCGCAGAATGACGGATGAGGAGAGCGCAGTGCTTTACATGCTCGAGGAGCCTCGGATGAGGAGGGAAGGAGACAGAATCCGAACGTTCCAGGAATGGCCGGCAGATGCTGCGGTGGCGCCTGCAGACCTGGCCAGAGCCGGCTTCTTCTTCCTGGGCCCCGGGGATGCTGTGCAGTGTTTCTGCTGTGGGGGGATTTTAAGGTGCTGGATGCAGGGGGACACCCCGGGGGACGAGCACAGGAGGCATTTCCCCACATGCTGCTTCGTTCTCGGCAGAGCCGTGGGAAATATTCCACTCCGGGCCGGGTTCTCGGACTCCGTGGACGGCCAGTTGTTGAGTCAGCTCCAGAGGATGACCATGGATGACCAGGGCACGGTAGGACAGGCGGTCTACCCAGAGATGGAGGCCGAGGATTCCCGGCTCACCACTTTCCACAACTGGCCCACAGAGGCCTCGGTCCAGCCCGACGTTCTGGCGAGGGCAGGATTTTTCTACACAGGTGCTGGTTGTTCCTCTCTAAAGGCTGAAAACACGTCTTCTAACAGTCCATGAAATGGATTTGTGTGGGTGTATTTGGGCGACATGTTGAGCTCTGACCCAGTGACAGCCAGAGGGACCCTCTTTGTCAGAGAAGGTTTGCGCTACAATCGTTCTGCTGATTCATGACATTGTGGCAGAATCACCTGGACAAAGCTGGGGCTGCTAGAGAAGAAGCTCAGGCTCAGGCAACACCGAGCATGAGCCTTTTTATTAGTTCCATTACATCATTTTCTGATCGTCCGTCAGAAAACGCTGCAAATCAACACAACAATGGTAAAATGAGTAGCTCTGACACTAAAGTCCAGCCTTTGAGGTCAAAATAAGGATTTCTCGCCATTACCGGGGACGGGAAAGTGAAATAAAACCTAAAAAGAATGAACCTGAAAATCCGTTGTTCGTTAAATTTTCATTTTGGGGTTTAAAAATCTGACATCAAAGAGGAAAAAAAACTGGCGGGAGAACAATGTGATATATAAAGATACGGTCTTTAGAGCTTTCACCTGTCTTTATTTGACTGCCAATAAAAATATATTTGCTTAAAAGCGGCTCTGATGCATAAATTTTGAGGGGGAAAATTGCGGTGTTGGGCTAAAAGGTGGTGGAGATCAAAGGAAGAGAAAATAAAAATACTCAACACTTGAGATGCACCTGATCAATCTGGATTAAAGCTCCTTTCATTCTGTTGCTGCGTCCCCGCAGGTCACGGCGACAACGTCAAATGCTACTACTGCGACGGGGGGCTGAGGAACTGGGAGCCGGGAGACGACCCCTGGCAGGAGCACGCCAAGTGGTTTCCAAGGTAGCAGACGGGTGCCCGTCAGCACGTTTTGCATGGACGTGTCAGAAGGTCACACAAAGGCGTGTTTCTCATTTTCAGATGTGAGTTTTTAATCCAGACGCGGGGGCAGGAGTATATCAGCAACATCCAGGACACTCATTTCCATCTGGGCGACACAGTGGTGAGAGGTTTTATCCCCCTGATCCACGGAGAAAAAGGGAAATCTGTCTGGAAAGGCCAGACTAATGATGTCACTGCTTTTCTAGGGTGGATCACAGAGCTCCTCCAGCAGAGATATTGGACCCAGAAATGGTAAATCGGGCAGCAAACCTTCCAAACAGCCCTGCATCCCAAGATAACACCGTTATCTTCCTGTGTGCTTGTTCACACAGAGAGTTGGAGGAGAACACCTTGTCACTGCAGATTGTACAGAGAAAAGTGGCCGCAAGCAGCTGACTAAATTATTTTTAGCTCGACAGACATCAAACGCTCGTCTCTGGGAGAATCTTTTAAAATTAAACGGCTCCCTGTGTAATTACCTGAGCTAATGTTTGCTCCAGGTACGGCAATGAGAGAGGAAAGCTGTCAAAACAGTTTCAGGGCAGCTGTGAGAGAGGAAATTAGAACGCGATTGGAACAAAATCACACCAGCAGATATGCAGAAGTGGCCGAGGTTAAAGTGGCAAATGAAGGCAGGCTGTGTTTAATCCCCCCACTTATCAGAGGGAAAATTACCCACACAAGTCAGCTCTTCTTTTTTTCCTGCCTCTCACCTGCCAGATATGGTCAGAGGTCTGGCGGCTTCCTCAGCCATGCTCTCCCCTGTGGTGCAGACCGTGCTGCAGATGGGCTTCGAAGCCGGGCTGGTGGAAAGTTTGGTCCAGACCAAATACCTGCTGACGGGCCGACAGTACACTTCAGTGTCCGACCTGGTCAGTGATGTCCTGCAGGCGGAGCAGGAGGACAGAGCGAGGGCACCACAGAGCACAGGTAGCAGCCAGTGGGGGGATGTTATGATCTATCATCCATGTCCTCCTAACTGCTGCTCATTTTATGTCTTGGAAAGGAAGTTTGGGTCGGTTTTGGGACGATGGTGGTCATATTCAGGTTGCAGTGGTGTTTTTGTTTGTTCCCTCCAGATCCAGAGGTGAGGCAGAGCTCCAGCACTGCTAGAGTGAGAACACACGCGGCCACCGGAGAAGGTCAGAGGTCAACGTCCGTATGGAATGATCACTCGTTTGTCATTTTTTTAGGTGAGCATCAGCCCATTTCTCCCCTCCCCCCACAGTGAATGAGCCCAGCCCAGAGGAGCTGCTGAGGCAGCTGCAGGAGGAGAGGACCTGTAAGGTGTGCATGGACAAGCTGGTGTCCATCGTCTTCATCCCCTGCGGTCACCTGGTGGTGTGTAGCGACTGCGCCGCCAGCCTGCGTCACTGCCCCATCTGCAGGGCCGTCATCCGGGGCAGCGTCCGTGCCTTCATGTCCTGAGGCTGAAGACAAAAACTAGTGCAATAAAACACTTTCTACTGGTGTTTGTGCGGTGTCCCATATTTTCCAAGAGTCCAAATTCTAAAACATGAGATGACGAAGGAGCACGTTCTTTTATTAACAAACATTTATTTACATGATCACACGACACAGCTCTGGATAAATAGAAATACACAAAGAAGTCACAACTGACAGGTCAAATTAAAAGACAAAAAATAAGCATTTTTCACTTTCTTTACACTGAGAAAGAAAAAAGTATCTACAAACAGCTGGAGACTAACAAATACGTCTGGTTTTAACTAATTCCAGTTACAGAGATTACAGGAGGGACTGTATTGCACTGAGAGGAAGACTAGTTTTAACTGAACTATTTTAGTAGCTTTTAATGCTGATTGTTTTAACCGACTCACACAAAACTTGTAGTAAAAGTAAAAAGACAGTAAGGTCAGTAATGGTTGTAAACTCAAACAGACCATTTAAATGATGAGCTCTAACGTGAGGCAGAGTCATTACACGTTGTGGCTTCTTGCACTGGGAAAAAAAAAAATCTGACACCACAGAGGAATCTGGGATATTATAGCTGCTGAACGACAAATCACAGACTTAAGAACAACTTGAGTTTTTTGATCGCAGTTTCACACTCAGCACCAAGAAATACTGCAATAAAACACTGTCATGGTAGTGAAATTATACACAGTAGTGAACTTATGCACAGTTGCAGGCAGGGTACTTACTTTTAAAAAAATGTCAATGGTTGCTAAACGATGACAACTCAACACAAAAATCTATTCGCAAGTTTTCCTTAACTGGAGACAAAAACGGTCGAAGCAGGAGCTGGAACAGTTCTGCAGCGTTCAGAGTTGCACTTACAATGTTCGAACAGCCGGGGGCAGTAGTGATCCGCACAGACAGTAACAGCGACCTTTAAACTGACTCAGAAGAAAAGGTTCTAACGTTTGCAATAAAAAGGCTACCAGTCGGATTATAAAACAAGGTGTCAAAATGAGTCAAAGAAAAAAACAAGTTAACAAAGGATTTCTGTTTAAACTGATCGGATATGGCAAGTTGTTATGATTTCAGTCATTATAATCTAAACAACCCTTTAAAAACATGTTACGCAACACCCAAATCAGGAACTCTAAATGACAGGTGACTGGTATAGCCTGCGACGGGTGTATGTGATATGAACGTTTTCCTTATAGTAAAAATGAGCTTTCAGCTAACAAAACCCTCTTCTCACTTCTGAGATAATCCCTTGGATGTTGGCGAAAACAAGTGATAATACTCTAAGACTCCAGAAATTAAAGTGAGACTCACATTCCCTTCCCACGTGTTGGGAAAACCTCTTAAAGGCCTATTCTCTTTTGCAATCCCAATACATCGGCGCCCAATCCCCACTTTTACATTTTACAAGCTCTGTGAGCGATGCCCCCGTAGGATTGGTGCTTTTGTTCCCTCCCTTCCTGCTTTGCTTGTGTATTTATGCACACAGATCCTGGCCTAAAGTAAACAGGGAGAGCACAATAGCTCATTCCACAAGCTCCACTGTAATTCGGCCTTGCGGCCCAGAGCCAAACCAGCAATAACACGCTAAATCACTCTAAGACAGAGTCTCTCCGCAGACTGGGAATGCTGGACACTCCCTCATTACATGTACATTATATGCATGTGTAGCACACATGCATGTTCTTGGGAAGTATTAAACTATTATTGACATTGATGCGGGGCTTTGCGATGCTGTAATTTCCTCTTTTCCTTGAAGCCCTCATCACTCACAGGAAAACAATAAACCCCAAAGTGAAAAAGTGTTGGTTTTTCTGGGAAGTGCACCAGTAAATGACATGGTTAAAGTACTGAAATTACGAACAGGAGGAATGTGTGGTACATCCCCATGCAGACATGTTTGTGGCAAAATATCCATGTTGTCACCGTGGGAACATGCCGTGTCACTGTTGGATTCCTGCTTATTTATGTAGACCTGTGATGGAGGGGAACAGAGAACAACAAAGAATTAGCAATGATTGGGCAATCCAATGTTACGTTCATACCGGTGTACACCCGAGAGATTCTGGGTGAATCTCTCCTGGACACAACTCCAGCTGTATCAGGGAGACCGAAACGTCCTTCCCATTAGAGACGGAGCTGATTAAACTGTCAAGGAGCTAATAAAATATTCATTTCACATTGGCAGAGAGTTATTACATGACTTTCTGGGCACGTTGTTATTAAGTTCTCTGCACAACATAATAGATTAATCTAATTGGAGGCAGATATTTTTTTATATTTTTTTCTCAGTGTATTTCAATCAGTAATTGCCTGCAGAGTGGGAACACCCACAAAGAGTCGCCTTCATTTTCCATTATAGCTTTTCAAATTCCAACACAGGATATTTATGAAGGAAAATATGGCACAAATAGAATCCGAAGGAAAACTCACTATTAGTGATGAGTTATATGCCCTTTAAGGATCTTTCTAGAACATTTATTCATCATATTCTCCTTTTAAAAAGTACTTTGATGGTTTTATAGTACAGGACAAAGGATGTATGGATGTCAACATGTGCTCGCTGTGGACCACAGAGGGGCGTTTACACATGCGTGGCACGAGGACACATTTGTACTTACGGGTACATGGGCTTTAGGAGGAGATCGGATGATTTCTCATTGATATGGTAGAGTGGGAATGGGTCAAATCCACCAATAAAATCAACTGAAATCAAAGGATTGAACACATGAATTATGGAGCAAATTAAAAGGACAAAAACAGAAAAAAAGAGGATGCAAATGAAGACATTTAAAAGAATGACTGTGAAAAATGGAATGAGAACAAAACAAAGGGGAAGGAAATGAGGGCTTGACAGGACTTTTTATCCTTTATTGGTTCAATTTTAGCACCATAAATGATCAGAAAAAGCTGATAGCTATGAATACAGCACTACTGTATATGCATATTAGGGTGCTTCAGACTGTTCATGTGTTATTTCAGTCACAAGCTTTATAGAAAGTGTTTTTCCATCTGTGCATCTGCCCGTGGTGAGAGGGAAAGTGCGGGAACAGGTGAAGGCAGGCCAGCTGTCAAAATAGCCTGTTTTTATCACACAGAAACAGAGATGACCTTCAGCCGCTGACACCAAAGGCTGAATGCCTCCGTGTTTTTCATATTAGGGCCACTGAGCATGAGACAAGAACATGCCGGTGACCAAAGAGGTTCGGAGTAGGGACACAAAGGAGCGAATGAGTGATAATGAATAAAACGCATGTTAAAGGATGTGTGTGTGTTAACTTCAGATTGTCCCTAGAATAAAAGGATAAATAAGGTCTGTTTCTTTCTAGGAATCGACAGCTGTGGGTGGAAAATAAGAACAGAGACAATCCAGGCAGGGAAACTACAGTAAGGTCAAAACGGCCCCATCCTGATAAGAGAAGACAGAGGGGGTCTGTTGAACACTGATAGGGGGACAGGATGAGCGGAGAGAGCCACAGGGGGGTCGAGTCCTTTTCCTCTGACCCTGCCCTCCCTTCCTGGGTTTGCACATTTCTATCTTTGCCAGATGGACTCTGCTCCGCTCTTCCCAGATCAGTTCTGTCCTGGTGATTTTGTCATTATGAGCAAACCCCCCCACCCCCCTTCCCCAGCCACAACAAACTCTGCAGCAAAATCCAGTTAGATGAAAATGATTGCTGCCGTTTTTAGACGCGCAGGCAGCTGTAGCGATGACAGCATCGGCCCGCACGTCAGTCTCAGGCAAAATGAAATATCACGACAGATGCCTGATGATTTAATTCTTTTAGCCATTTCTACCAACTTTGGGGATGGTTTGACTCCTGGGAAGGTCAAATAGACTACTGAGGATTTCACAAATGCAATCTTGTGCAACATAGATTGGAAATCAATCATTTTAATATTAGCATCAGAGTCAAGAACATTCGGTACCCACAGTCAGCAAAGTGTTACTCTTTGCAGGTCAAAAAGCCTTTTATTTTACAGCTTTCAGACAAGTAATCCCTAAATCTTCAGTCCCAAATTCCCATATATTTATTTCTGTGCAGAGGCAAAACATGAAAAAAAAGATGATCAGAATCTTCTATGAACAAAAAGTTTTTATCAGAGTGCTGTGTTGGAATAATATGAATGTGATTCTGCTCATTTGTTGTCCAGAGAGCATTTTGGTATGCAGGTCAGTGGATGAGGCCCGAATACAGAGCTGACAAAAGGCAATTGTGTTCTGAATCAAATGGAAATGGTTGTGTGTGTGTGTGTGTGTGTGTGTGTGTGTGTATGGGGGGGGTGGGGGGGGGTGGGGGGGTGAGGACATCTAGCGAACCAAGCCACATCCAGAGACTGGTTTCAGAGCTTCAGCACTTTCCACCCAGAGAGGACAGAGAGGTCTAACTGTGAAATACTGCCCAGATAAAAGGGGAAATCAGGATCTGAGTGAGAGAATAAAGCAGCGCTAAGGAGTTGAAGAGCAAACAGACAGAACCGGAGACAGACGGAGAGAGTTCAAGCTCTCGGAGCATGTCCGCTGTGAGCCAACGGCTGCACCACTGTGTCCCTTTACTGCTTATGAAGCGTGAAATGAGGAATCGTCAACGATACTATGTGACAAAGCTTGTTCATTTAAACATCTCACCAAACTTTTAAATGATTTTACAAGCAATTACATGAAATAACAACATTTTCTGGAAGAACTATATTGAAAACAGGCCAAATTTAACTCAAGGGCAAAGAATTTTTTTCATTAGAATATCCATCCATCCACCCACCCACCCACCCACCCACCCATCCACCCATCCATCCATCCATCCATCCATCCATCCATCCATCCACCCATCCATCCATCCATCCATCCATCCGATTTCCTGAAGATGTGACTCAGCACAGAGGGTGGCCGCATAATTAGCAGACATGCTCGAGCATCTTTATCCGGACACTAGGCGTCTAACTCCATGACCTACTTTACAAAGAGGATTTTCCTCACCCCCCGCTCCCTCAGCTTGTCTGCGCCGCACTGATAAATGTGTAATAAATTCACACGGAAACACATAAAACACAGTTGTGTGGAGGGTGCAGGCACTTTCTAAGACCCTGGACACACTCGTCCATCCCAAATAAGAGAAGATAGGAAGTTGCATCAGGAGGAGACCACTTAAATAGAAACGCACACACTCTCAGTAATAAAGGCTGAAAGCCATGTCAAACCATGAGCTGATGCTGTACGGAGCTTGTTATTCTATCCACTGTGTCTTATTGGGCTTCTTATGAGTGTGTGTTAGTGCACACGGGGCGTGTGTGCATTTTATTTTGTTACTCTTTACGCAAGCGTGAGCACTCAGACCTGCCCATCTCCCTCGAGAGCGAGGATGCGTTCAGCATGAGAGGAACTCCTGTCTTATCTCCTTAGTTGTGAGAAGCTCCTCTTGGCTCATGCTCTTCCCGACTCCATTTTTTCATTCCACCTCCTCCTCGAACACACCTTCCTCTGCTCCTTCCTGTCTTACATTCTCTCTGGCTTCCACTCCTCTGATTCTTCTTGACCATTCAAGTTAATGAGCAGCAAAATTAATCAGGTTGGTGATATCTCAGACATTTGGTCACAAGAATTGTCTGACAGAGCTTGAAAATCCATGCACGGGCAGAAGGGAAATAAGTTGAGATTTTACCTTCACACATTCTGAAATATGATTTGGATTCACGGTTTTCGGAAAAGAAAGTTTGACATGAAGAGATACGTGAGGAGAGATGCTTTAGGGGGTTTGGTGCAGACATCCACCTTAATCTCCACATCAAATGGGAAGGGGAGGGGGGGGGCGCTTGTTTCGGTGCATAAGTGAGTGCGTGCACCTGTGTCTCCGTGGAAAAAAGACATCTGCATGTATATGCATACGTGCAGGCTAAGGGCTGATTACAATAACAAAGGGGCTGAAGCTGGGAGTGAGACGGCATGATTTTAACCTTGATCAGAAATAAACTGTCAGATAATCACAGTAAACGCTCACACGCATGTTTAACACCCGGTTACTGAAATCACTTGCCCAGATTTCTCTTGCAATACAAATTGCATGATGTTATTAAAAAAAAACCTGTAAAAAATACACATTGAATTAAATATGCTTAGAACATGTATTAGAATGTGGCTCATTTGTCCTTGTTTAACTACTTTTATGGACTAACGAGGCCATGCCGACCTGTGCTGGAATGGTAATGCCCTCCAAGGATTACTTAGGGTTGACTGGTGATTGAATGGTACCGGGTCAGGTGGTACTGTAAACCACTTACAACCAGTGACTATCTGGTATGTGACAGTTAAAGAACCACTTGGACTTCTTATATTTGTGGTCCCTGGGACCACACGCCGCAGCCCTGTCGTGGTTCAAAAGTGGTCTAAATACAAGGGGGGTCGTCGATTTAGCTTCCGTTAATCCTCACATGAGGTTTGGTTTCAAAGCGGCGTCTAGAACTTACACGGTTAAAGCCTGCATTTTCACGCAGGGAGACATAATACGTCCTGGAAGGTTCCTGTGGAGCAGGCAGATATTTATGAGGGTTGCTGACCCCGTTTATCACTCTCCCCCAACACACTTTCTGACTGGATAACTCCATCATGACCTCTGACCTGTTACCTGAGGTCACACCTGTGGAGTTTATGGTTTCTCCCTCTTTTCTTGTGCTTGTCAACACACTGTTCATTTCTGTTCTATGGACGCTAATCAAAGGATTTGCTGCTACAGGCTTCATATAGGGCAACATCAAGCACAAGGAGAAGATCAGAGGATCTGTGGACATGTTGATGAACGGCCAGGCTCGCGGATGGAAGGACAGCAAACATGGCAGTGGGGGAGGGGCAATTCTGCAGCCTTCAAATACACGACGCAACCAGCCAGGCTGGAGCTGCTACCAGGGGAGGGGTCATGGAGGGAAGAAAGTGAGAAAAGTGAAAAAAAAATGTTTTTGAGGACCACACAGACTGATGAAGAACAGGAAAAAAGGCAGAGTAGAAGTGGCAAGGGTGGAGAGGGAGCTGGAGGATGTGGGGAGAGGAAGCACGTGGTTCTTTTGAAAATTCTGCAGTGTGGTGGGGAAATATGGGGGTTGAGAGGGGGGTGAGACTGTGGGAGGGGAGCGATGAAGCTGGCCCAGATCTCTCCAGGTCCAGTATGTTGTGTGTGTGTGCGTTTGTGTGTGTGTAAAGCCACTCACAGCTGTCCTCCTCCTCCGTGATGGCGCTGACAACATAGCAGGCGTACACGAACCCCAGGAGCTGCAGCGAACAAGCAAACAAGAGAGGTTAGACGACTCTGACGTGTGTGGATTGATAAACAGCCGCGTGCTTGCTTTGATAATCTGAAAGGAAAAAAAGAAAAAACAGACTGAACATCTGGAAGGAGAGCATCTTTCTGCTGGGACGCTGCTTTGACTCAAGGGGAGGCAGCTGTGGCGGGCAGATGATGCAACGCTAACCTGGCCACCAATTATGGGATAAGAAAATGTCAAGAGTTGTTGCAACACACATCTCAAGGTTTTGATAAAGGAAACATTTATATTCTGATGAACACATTAGGGCACTGGTGATTTAATCAGGGGAGCACTTTGTGGTCCAGTCTCACCACTGTCATCCGCATAAAACATCCAGCTAAAGTCCCTTTATGCTGCCTTCCCAGTGCCACACGGTTGGTTATCATGTGACTAAAATGGAGCGTTTAACTGGCATACGAATGCAGCAATGAGGGAGAATGTGCATCTTATCTGCAAAATAGGTGATGCAGAGATGAACAAAGCTGTGTGATTGTCTATTTCCTGTTCCCAATTGCCAGAACTGCCGCCTGACTTCAGCTGTTGATTGTGCGACTACATAGGCTGGAGAGGGGGCAGTATTAACGCATCGAAAAGATGCACATCGCCTCCTAATGTTTAGTGCATTAGGATTTTGACGGGAACTGGGATGTCCAACGAGAAGGCAAAGTCAATCCTGAGTATAGCTCCTTTAAGCGGTGCATGTAAACACACTCAGGATGATCGTTGCAGTTTTGGTGTGAAATCCATGCTGGTACGGTTTACAGGGTGTGTGGGGGGGTCTGCATTGGGGCTCATGTGAGCAGACAGGGACACCACCAGAACACAGCGCTGAGAATAGCCTCTGGAAACGGCAGATGGCTGTCATCAACTCCAAAGCAGAGCCTGAAAAAGTCCCTCTCCACCCAGCCAGACAGCCATCATTTGGCACACTGCCATGCCAATTAAAACCAATGTTGGGGCCCATTGCCTTGCCCCCCCCCCCCCCCCCCCCCCCCCCCCACACACACACACACACACAGCAGGGAAAGACTGCATGCAATGTTTCTTATTTATCAATTAATCCTCATCAAGTTAACCTGTGACTTTAACGTGTCCTGTTATGTTGTTGTATGTTATTTCAGACTGGTACTGACGCGCATGTGATGCGACTCATCATCATGCGCGGAAGAGAAGTAACTTCAGCCTTCCACGTTTCTGGAGGAGCACATAGAATGACAGGTCCGTTTCTCAGTAAAAGGAACAACCCATCTTGGGTTTTCTAATTGCTCAATTCTCCATTACAGAGGCAGCGAAATGGATGTAAATTAGCATATAAATAAAGCTTTTGTCAAAGTAAAGCTGGGTGTTAAGAGCTGTGCCCAGAAGCTTTAACTGCACTGCGAGTGTGTAAGTGTGTGCCATTTGTGCACAATGTGCGCTCGTGTTAGATAATATCTCCACACAACCGCAGGTCCGGATCTCTTGGACGGATCAACGCAACTCAGCCAAAAAAATTCCGTTGGTCAATTGGTTGCTGGGCTTCACTCGAGTGAACCATTAAGACCAAAGACCCGTATGTTGTATGGATAATCACAGTATATGATCAGACTTAAACAATATCCCAGTAAAGTTAAAACAGTGTGCAGGACTCTGACTGGAGTGTTCTCCGTCTCCCCCAATAACAGCCCGGTGGGAACAAAGCAAGATTTGCCCTCTGCCTAGAGCAACTTAAACTGCCAGCGACACGTCGGGGCTAATTTTAACTTCACTGCACATTTCTATTTTTCGTTCACCTGTGAACAGACTAATCCGACTCAGCGGAAAAATGAAGAAATTGGTCGTCACTTTCATCAGGAAGAAACGCCTCCGTCACCGAGAAGCCGTCCCTCAGTTTCCACTTGTCAGTTTTTACTGGCGACAGCAAAATCCGGGTGTGTATTTCACCGTGCCTACTTTACATTTTAATAGTTTGTCTTTTTTATGGGTTTAATACCTTTGTTGTGATGTTCGGGGAACTAATGAGACCTTTGAAGAGCTTCTTTCTCTTTTATTGCTGGAAGCCAACATAGGTCAGTAACTTAATAAAAAGCGAAAATTCCGCTTGCATATTAAAGGACCATAAATCACTCTCCTGCTCTCTCCGAGTTAAAAGGTTATTTTACAGGCTTGTGTCAAGTTAATTAAGATTAAGAAGCCCTCACCTGTCACCCAAGGGTTAATAAGGCTGTCTGTGATGCCATGCTCCACCAAAGTCAACTTATCAAGCTGTCAACACCTTTTTTAACATTTTGTTCTATTTTAGTCTCTTTTTCAGATGTGTCTCATCAAAGTCAATCAAGATTGTCCTCTATTGTCTGTGCTCTCCCCCTGACAGCAGGTACCGCCACCTTCCCTGCAGGTGGTGGAGGAGTTAACTGTGGTAAAAGGAAGCGCGGAGGCAGGAAAAGTGAAAAGTGCGCGCGGAAAGTCGATCGTTCGATGTGGGAAAACTTCAAAAGCAACAATTCCCTCCGGTGGGTCTTCATTTACAATTTATTTTGACATGGAGGACACTGAAGGCAGTGTTTGTGATGGCTCAGCATTATCCGTTTCCTCTCTCCCAGATAATGAGCGGGGAAAGTTTAAAGCCAAAAGCATTTAGGGAGTGTGTTTGGGGAGGGGGGGTAATGAAGGTCAGGGTGATTGCGTGCCCCAATCCCACTGGAAAATATGCACTTTCTCCAAAACCTGCCCCCCACCAATTGGACAATCTTTTCACCATCAGAACTTTGAAGTGTTCATTATATCCAGCAAACTTGGGAGTCATTACACCTTTTCTGTCATAATAATAGAAAAACTGTCCGAGGCTGAATCGGCTGTAACGGCCCACTGATTTCCCCAAAGTGACGCGATATTCTTCATTAGGCGTGCAAAACAAAATGAATTCATAGGGAAAAAAATGTATTGACGCAGAGGATAAGTGGACCATAAAGAGAGAGGGAGGGGGGGCGGCACAGATGTCTTCTGCAGGTTAATTGCGCTGGACTCTGCCTGACGATCAGCAGGGACGACTGCAGCCGAAAATAAGGCACAAGTGTGTTTTTCTCTCTCGGCAGCTGCATGTTTAATGACAAAAACAGGAGGAGACGGTGACTAGAGAGGCTACACCCACCTGCTCTGATCTACCACACTCCCTCTCGAAGGACACCAACCCACGCAGAGGTGTACGCCATGAAATGGGTTGTTAAGTGTGTGCTGATTTGCATCTTCCACATCAAATATGTGGAAATCAGATGCTGGCATCCCAAAACATTACTGCACACACACACACACACACACACACACGCACACACACACGCACACACACACGCACACACACACACAGTAAGCTACCTTGGCCAATAAAAATGGAAGATGATGAGTTTTCCATTTAGAAGCGAGCAGGAACTAAGAGAACAAATGAGTGTGTGAAACAGAAATACTGCTGTACAAGGTTTACTTCTTTAATGCTGCTTGGTTTTAGTTGTGCTCCGTTTCCCCTTTGCCTACTCGCTAAAGTCCACGTATTAGTGCCAACTTAATCTGAGAAAATCCATTTCTGTAAACAGATTAACAATTACAGCTCTCGGCGCAGGCGGCCTTTGAAGTGTGATGGCGGCCAGTCGTGGGTTTGTGATGTACGGAGTGTAGCCCGACGCAAAATGCTGCGGACTAATTCCCTCTTACGGCTTTGGGGTCTCTCCTCTCCATCGTCAGCCAGCAGACCTAAAAAGCATCCCGCTCCTGCGTCATAATCCCAACATCTTCAAAAGAAACGTGCTGCATTGGTGCAGTGGAAGAGCTGATGTACTGCAGTGGTGCTGTTTTAAGCCAGACTAGGTTACGTTATGCTTGGACTTCATAAAGCACGTTTAATACAAACATATGTGTGTGTGTGCGTGCGTGTGTGTGTGTGTGTGGGGGGGGGGGGGTTGGCTTTCATCACGGCGAACCGAGCAAACCTCAGTGACCACAAAACACACAGAACGAACCCTGAAGGGAGACGGAGCCCCGGGCTCTAATCACCCAACACAAGGACTCTGATAAATCAGAGGCTTTTATTTACCCCCCCCCCCCCCGCACCCATGTTAGCCTGGCCCCTGGCATTAAACAAGCCCCCTTTCAGAGTCAGCAGTGACCCGATTTTAGTCTCCAAGCAAAAAGCAGAAAAGCAGGCAGGAAAGTGGTCAATGCTGCTGGATGGGCAGGAGGGTCAAAGCTGGTGACAGGAAACAGCAAATGGATGGAAAAAAAGGGGGAAACGGGCAATCGAAGGAGAGAATGACGCAGACTTCCATTCTTCCCTTCATCAACTTCCACCCAATCCTTCCCTTCAATCCCCTATTCCCAGAGACTGGAGGCAACAGGACTGTCGGTGGCAGCAATAAAGCAGCGAACGCTACATCTGTCTGTGTCTGTGTGTGTGTGTGTGTGTGTGTGTGTGTGTGTGTGTGTGTGTGTGTGTGTGTGTGTGTGTGTGTGTGTGTGTGTGTGTGTGTGTGTGTGTGTGTGAGAGAGAGAGAGCGAGAGAGAGCGAGGGAGACAGGTTACTACCATATAAGTTCACAAAGAAAACTTTAGCGTCTTGTTTAGCGAGCGAGCAGTGTTGACAGATGTAAACCAAATTTAAAATCTTGCAAAATCTCCCTTCGCTTGTCTCATCTGCCCCCCCTCCCGACTTCACCGCCTCCCCCTCATCTCACCGGACAGCTTTTCTCAGACTGTTTTATTTAACAGTGAAAGCAGTGCACGGCAGGAAGGGGGGGAGAGAGAAAAAAAGCAGACAGCACATGGAGAAGAGAAGAGCGAAATGGGAAAAACTTCGGGTGGATTTTCTGCTGACTACGCTGGAAATTGTTTGTTATTCTAATCGCTGCACTTTTAAACAGCAACTTTCGCTGTGGATGCATGTGCACGCTGCGTGCACGCTACCAGGGGCAACAAAGTATTACAAGAAAGGTGAACAATATCTCCCTTCTTGACGAATCAATAAATAATAGATTATCCCTCTTTAGGAAGGCTGGCTCATCTTTTAAAAGTGTAAAGTGGCTCTTGGGCAGTGGCAGCATTATAGGGCCGACCAACGACGGCTTATTTCTCACCTGTGTTGAATCCAGACGGATGAGGGCGACGGCAGCCTTGCTGGACAACGTACTTGCATTTTTCATCTTAATGAAACGTACCGCTCGGAGTGCAGACTAAATATTTAATGGCCTCATGCAGCAACCTTGAAGCCCCCCCAACAAAGACAAAAGAGGACGCTCACTGTCGTCCTATTGTGTTTCATCCATTGCTTCCACTTTCCGTTTGGCCCTCGTGTCCACTGAAGGGGCAAGCATCAGCCAGAGTGGACCTCTCGGAGGGTCTGCGCTGCTCTGCTTTTAGCCTGAGAGGAGGCAAGGATGCACGGAAAATGATGCCGTTCACGAGGCTGCGATTTCAGCCGTGATTTCCCCGTGGGATTGCCGCTGAATGCTTGGTTGGTTCGTACCATGTAAGGGTGTGGGTGAAAAAATAACTTTCCATCTATCAAGTGCACGCAGAGGAAAGGAATGAATGTGGTTAATGGGCTTCTGTAAGAAAGCGAGCCACTGCTATAATGCGAGGTCGGACGTTTTATTACCTTTCCGAGTGTGGAAGATGTGTGGAATGGTACGACTCAAAAACTACACTGCACTTATTTGATCTACAAGAGAGGACAGGTTTTCGTCCGTGTCGGACAGCAGAGGCAACACTGCCGTCCAACCAGTCGATTAATGCCTCACCGTTCCCAAACTGCTAGTTGAAACGAGGAATTTCAACCAATAACGATCACAGTTTTGAGAGTTACTCTAATCATTTTCTAAAAAGCTGTGCGAGTCACTCTGCGTTCTCTGTGCGCAGCTGAATACCGCTGAGTGCTAATGTGTGTAGCGCTCATGTCTGAGCTCAAGTGCCCGCTGAGCTGGAGAGAGGGTCCTGGCCCTCGTCCAACAGCGGGAGGGTCGGTCCTACACGAGCGTGTGCAAATGTACATGCTGGCAGGATCTGAGTTTCTGGTGTACTCAAACAGAGCTGCACAAAAGGGAACAATAACAGCCCTGCCTGTGTTTGAGTAACCTGTTAGCAGCTGGAGGGCTCACTCGCAGCCAGACCAAATAACGGATCAATTTCCCCATTCAATATTGGAGGCGGAGGAGAGACTCCGACAGACGAAGTAATGGTTGTGGTGGCCTTAATGTGGAGAAAAGAGGGAAATCTTCCTCTTTCACAGGGATTGAATACCACAGCCAGTGGTTTCTGAGGTTACGTGTGTAAGGCGATGAGTTCCTGCTGCGTGTTCATACATGTGTGTTTGCATTTTTCACATGTACTCACGGCCACGAGGATCTGGGCTCCGCTGTGTGCAACCTCGATGTACTGGTAGTCCAGGAGGCAGCCCATGACGGTGATGTAGGACTGGCTGTCTGTGGTGCGGACGCCTGGAGCCTGATGCATCTCTCTCCTCACACAGCCCGGCCCGTGTTCACCCCACCAGGAGTGATGGGCGGAGATGTTGAAGGTCAAAAGGTCACTGTCCTGGAAGGTACAAGTAGACCCAACGTAAATCACTTTTTTGGCCCCAGATTTTAAATACGAGAGGAAAATGTGGTGGTAGAGGAGGATGTCGATGCACCTCTGGACACTTGTGGATTTCACACACATGCGAAAAAGTAATAAAATTAATCAAGAGCATATTGAAATAAGAAATGCGGAGGCGTCTCCTGCTGTGAAGAACGCTATGGTCAAGATGAATCAAGATTTCGCAGAATTATAAAACCCTTTAGCCTGGAGGTTGTTATTGGTAATCACTAACTATTCTGGGGCTCTTAAAACATGTAACGACTTTCACAAGAATCAATCACTTGAACTGAAAGTTTCACAAAAGCGCTGCAGGAAAAGTAAGCAAGTCATTAAACTTTGACTGGGTTCAGCTGAAATATGTTAGTCTGGATCAATGTCACCTGATGGATGGATCCATCCCGAGCTATGCAGAGTTGTGTTGCTAGTTTGATTTTTTTCGGACTTGTGGAGTTTCTTCCCTCATCTACATTTTTAAGGACCGAAAACAAATTTAAAAATGTAATGACTAAAGGTTGAGCCACTGAGGTTAGTGAGCAGCAAAAATAATATAAAGACCTAAAAGTTTGAAAGGAGAGACAGAGAGATGTGATCTCACTTAGGAACGATTCTCTTCCACCCTTCAGAGATGATCAATAGAAAGTTTCTCAGCTGCGAGACTAAGAACATTTTACATGTAGCTCATGCACGTGGAGGCCATTTGCGCAACCCTATGAGCCCCCACATACAGACGTAGAGAAGCTCCCACTAATCAATACCCTAATACAGCAATCTAACCCCACATCTGGCCCTCGGTGACAAGACATGCATTATTAACAGAGCTGACCGCTGTCAGGAAATATCTCCGGTTCCAATCCACCCCCGCTCACGTCAGCATCATCGCCTGGGTTCATACCGGCACACGTGTCCAGTCAGCTGGAAAAACGGCAGCAACACACAGACCCCCCCCTCCCCGTTTTTCTCCTCGGTCACCCCGCAGTCGCAAAAACAAGGGCGTCTGAAGGTCAGTGTAAAAGGCTAATGACCGAGGCCGCGGGCTATGGAAACCATCTCCAGTCAAGCACCTCAGGAAATCAATATTCAAGAGGCTTTTTGCAACTTGCTCCAGGAGTGTTGTTGTTGCTCAACAGTGCATATCAAAGGAAAATATCAAACCTGTAGCGTCATACATTTAAGGCTATGCTGCTCAAAGTCTGATCTTTTGGTGTTTTCTAAAGTCAAATCAACCGTAAAGATGACTCATTAGAGAAATACAGACATTTCTGGTGATGGAAATGTTTTAAAATAACCAGACAGCTGCTTTATATTAAATTAGGAGGTAGAGAGTGCATGGGCCTGCCTGCAATCCAGTCTAAAAATAAGTTTGAGGTCATTCTCTGCAGATGTTAAAAGATGAAGATGCTTCTGTTATTACATTTGTGCTCATTATCATTGCTTATTTGTTTCTAATTAGGAATTTAAATTGCCTAAATTTGCCATTGAGCCATGTTAGCAAACATGCAAGCCCCCGAATGCAAACGCTGGGATTTTATAAGACATATACGGAGTTTTTATCTTATGTTATACTGCCTTTGAAAATAACTCAATTCCAAACCATCCGATTTAAATTATTCAGGTTTTGGGGGGGAAAAGGGGCTGTGGATTCCATGCTGAGATCAGTGGGATCAGACAGTTTGAGATTCTCTACATTCTCCATCATATTTTGCAAACAGAGACAACAAAGTGGGGCTAAAGTTGGAGGGCTGTGTGCAAACGAGCAGGGCTCCCTCTGTCACTTGGTCTTGCACCACGAGGGGGAGGGGATAAAGGATCAATAGGAGGTGACGGAGCATGTGGGGTATGAGTCGAACACACAGCCCCCTCATTTCTAGGGCTTCGACACTGGTTACTGAATGATCACACACCCGTGCAGACGAAAAGAAGCTCTCTAAAATCAGCAATATCAAGCCACAACAGAACCATAATAGAAACCTGTGTGATAAGTTCTGTCTTGGTGTGTGTGTGTGTGTGTGTGTGTGTGTGGTGTGTGTGTGTGTGTGTGTGGGGGGGGGTCTCTGTGTGTATTACATTAGCCAGCTTTTCTCCTGGCCACCATATGCAGAGCTGGGAGCCCAGGCTGTCTCCATCTGTCGGGTTAATGCCCAGCCCCGGCCCCAACCCCAGCAGCTGCCCCCATACAAGCCTCATTATTCGGGGAGAAATCGTGCAGGAACACACACACAGCCGACGCACACCAACATATGTAGTGATGGGCTGTCACACTCGAGAGAGGCGAGGTGTGTCACACATTGGCAAAGTCATCAGAGCTTGGGAAGATATTTCGGATATTTGTCACGCCTGAGCTGGTACGAGACGAATGCTGGCTGCACGAATTCATTTGTCTTAATGTTCAACGGAACAACTTGAAGATTTCCATCAGCAGTGAGGTGGAGTGAAGCGAGGACAGGAGAGAAGGCCACAGAAGTTCAGCATATTAGATTCAAGACAAAATACCAATATGTATTTTCCACAATACCAACCTTAGCATTCATGTTAGCGTAATTAGTCGACTAGCAGTTAGCCAGAATATTAAAAAAAAGTCTTCTTGAAACTGATCTTTAAAATCCAATACAGACATTGACACATTTGCTCCACAACGTCCAACTATGTAGGCGTTCTCCCTGTATGACCTGAAGCTATTATCACTAAATTGCTTGGGCACAGCTGTCATCAACACCTGGACAGATAAGGGCGGATGTGTGCTATCGCTCTGTCATTGCTTTTCTTCTCCACCAGCCTGCGACCAAGAAATTCAACAGTCTACAGCTGGAACGAGACAAGATAGACATTTGAAAGTCTCACCTTGGACAGGCCTCCTACATCCAGGTAGAAACAGATGATGAAGACGTTCCAGGCCACCCATAGCGCCGCCCATACTGTATACTAGAAGGTGGAGACAAGCACAGATGAGCGGTAAAGATGGTATTTGACTGGGGGAAAAAAAGGATGAATTAATGAGATTCTGAAGGTGACGGCGTCCTCTCCTGCATTCACAAACAATCAACCTCATCTCAGAGATGTTGCGTGTTTAACGTGCTGGAGAACAGCCAGTCCGTCCGAGCCTCGGGGGGGGTGGTGAATTAAGTTCACAACTCCAACCATTTATGAAGTCCCGCGGCCAGACGGCCCACTGTTGACAGGAACGCAGCCATACGCTGACAGAGGGGGCCGTCGTGGTGAAGGTTGTGAAATCTTCTGCCTCGCGATGAATCGAGCGTTTAAAATGTCAGAGGCATCAGATGAAGAGCAGACGGGAAAAAACAGAGCGCCGAGACTCCCATTTTCCACTTGACATGAGGCAACATCTTCACTTCCCGCCTCTCCCCACTACGTCTGTTTGTGCAGCTTCTGCCGTACCGCCAGCCTGCGTCTATACATCTATATCTGCTATCAGATGTGCCTGGCATTAACAAGCATGACTGAGGAATGCTTTAAAATAACAACTCCAATCCATCTAAAGTGGGTAAATTCATCAGTATTTCAACACCAAACAGATCTGGAAGCACAAATTGTACAAGAATGACCTTCTCTGTCCAGAAACTCAATACTAAGTACAAGACAAGCTCCTTATCCCCCCCCCCCCCCCCGCTTTAATTATCCCAAATTACCCTGGGATTAATGTGATCCGAGGCTGTCGGACGGTAAACAAGAAAGTGCCGAGCACATGAAAATTAGCAAAGGCACCAACATGTCTGATCAGATGCACACGCAGAAGCTAATAAAGCGATGTCACACCTTTTGAACAAAAGCGTGAGGGCGCAGAAATATGTGGAAAGAAGCTTTGTAATTCACTTACCACCACGATGTAACGCGGCCGATACTGGATCGTTCCAAAGAGACCCAGGATGACGATGATGATGTGGAAGAAGTTGGCAAGGATGGGGGCCCATTGGTAACCCAGAAAGTCAAAGACTTGTCTTTCTAAAGCCAACACCTAAAAAAGAAGAGCATTTTGAACCTTTCACGAAGAAAACTGGAATACAAAACAGAAAATCTAGATTAAAGAAATAAAGGACCCGGCAGAAGCCTGTCTTTCTGTATCCATCAGCATCAGACTGAAAGTCAATATCAATATTGGATTAGAACCCATAGATGGAGCACAAACAGCCCTAGACAACTGGCAGCATAATAATTCTCACACACTTTAACAGCAATCAGATACCAACCCGACACCAGCGAGCCAACAGGAGCAGCTTGAGCGTTCCCTCTCCGACTGTGGAAGTGCTCAGAGGTGAAGACTGGAACTTTCATAAAAATAAACAACCACAGATTTATCGATTCAAAGCCGGTCGAGTTCAGGAAGAGCTCCACGTTGGGAACCTTTTCCGCCAACAGCCTCCAGGAACTCCAGGAACTCCAGCGCTCTGGGAAGTTCAGAGGAGACACGGCCTGCATTGAGCCTGGCCCTTAAAATATGCCCTCAGAAACAGAGCAAGCACACTTAAATTTAAATCCTCGGTGATGAAAGTCTGAGTTCCTCGGTTTTCTCCCAGACAGGCCGACCTTTTGCACTCGCTACATTTACAGTTAACTCTTTATCTGGTGTGAAGTGATTAATTGGCTACCAATATTGCTTCACTTTGACTGCTTTCCTTCTGAAACCCTTTGAAAAGCCCACAGCTCACCAATTCCATTAACTCAATTAGCATGTCATTTAGGTTGAGATACACAGATGGCTGCAGCATGCTAACCTTTTAATTAGCATCCTGCTGCACAAATCCATTCCATCCCAGCAGAACGGGCGTCTCAGACAAATGGTGTTATCTGTCCCGTGTTGACATGCCATTTCCAGCCGAGCCAAAGAAGATGTATGACGGATGGAGGAACGCCTCGCCAAGCACACGCCCGCGCAAACCCATGACAAGCAAGGGTGGGAGATGATCAAAAACAGGGATAATTAAAAACAAACAGCCGTTTGCATCGGTAGCCGGGGAGACGACCCCACCATCTGAGGGGTGTTTATGAGTAATGAATGATAGACGCCAAGTTGGATTAAAATTTTAAAAATGACAACCGTCAAAGCCTGTAGGATGACGGGGAGCTTCCTTCCCTCTAAATGGCTGCCATCTGTCTTCTGGATAGAAGGACTGATAGAGAAGGAATACGGTCAGAAAAGTCATACATCTTGTCGTCGGATCACGGCCAACACATACGAGCGGATCCCAGGAGACCTGCAGTTCACGTGACTCCAGAGCTTCCTGAACATTTTCAGCTTCCATCTCAAGAAGACTCAGTAGAAATGTCTAACCCATTGTTCAAAGCTGGCTCCCACACATACACTAAATATTCCCCTAAAATAATTCCCCCCAGGTGTTGGAGCTTTTAAAAGTATGTATACGAATGAGGGGCCTGTATATGGGTGGTGTGTGCGGGTGTGTATTCTCGTCTGTGAGCTGCTGTTGTCAGCCATATCACGTTTACTGTTAACTCAATAATGCACCAAGATGACAATCAATCAAGAATGGAAGGTCTCTGCCCACCCTCACACACACACACACACACACACACACACACACACATACACACACACACACACACACACACACACACACAGGAAGCAGCGGATGGCAGAGTGGAGGAGAATTTGATCAAAAGATTCCAATGCTTTTCCAGGAACAGTGAGCCGTCTTCATAACGGCCCATAAAAGCCTCCCGCTGACCTCCCGCAAGCACAAATGACTCCCAATAGAGTGACGGAATCTCTTAAGTGCGTGTTTCGGCTTTGGGCGTGTACACGAGGAGAGGCGTGTTAGCCGCACAACCCACCCCTCCCACCATAAAGCCGTTTATGGGATGGTGTGAAAGCAGGACGCAACAAGCCCTTTGCTCACCTCCACCATAATCACTCATCTCACACCTTTATTTTCCCCATCTGTAAGGTAGAATCATGAAACTTTGCCTGAGCAGGTGGAAAACATCCTCACCAACACTGATGTGTGTAAGAATTCTGCTCTGCCGTGTTTCTACAGCGGCCTTGAGCAGATAAACCTGTTCCAAACATCAGAATTTTTTCGATTTTATTTAGCTCGTCAGTAAAAATGTGACTGAGGTGCCTCCAGTAGTCGGTGTCACGCAGGAACAGATCATACTTGGAGAAGAAAAGAGGAAATCCTGAGAACACTCTCCCCCCCAGCATGAGACAGCAAAGGTGGCTGGTGAGCATCCCATTTCATCTTAGCCTCCAGACACTACAAATCCCATCAGCACGTCCCTTTCCGTCCTCTGATAACACGTTACGGAACATGTCATCAGCATCTGTGGCTTTGAAATCAGGTTTTCTTGGTGGGGGAGGGTGAGTGACAAGCACGAACGATCCTCTCTGACCCCAGGCTGCATGACTCAACGCTGGGGCTCAGAACTCCGACTCATTCCGAGTCAGACAGAAGCAGGACTTGGTGGTAGTAGATGTGCAGGAGGAAGTAAAGCGCACGAGTGGAACTAGTTGGATGCTAGTTGGATCACTAGTTTCACATTTATCATAAACAATATGGGACCGTACGACCATCAGACTACCCGGCGGACTGCTTTTCCTTTCTTTCTGCATATACTTTTCCAGGAGAATATCTTCTGTTTTATGTGCTTATGAAACACTATTTATACCAATTTATAACCAACAAACTGGGCAGTGAATCCGAGCCTGGCAGGCGTTCTGCCTTGGTTTGTCTTATAATGCAACTCCCTGCAGGCTCAAATCATTAAAAAGTAATACTTTCTCTGATCCAGTTCTCAGCCTGCTCCGCTAAAGTCATTAGATTGTGGATTCTGCCAGGTTCTTGGGTATCCAACGGTGCTAATCTCAGTTCGTGGGTGCATGTTTTAGTGTATGTGGAGAGCGGCTACTGACAGCTAGCCACTGGTGGCGACTGGTCCAGCAGCGCTGCGACTGGGATTAAGTGGCGGGACGGCTTTGTAAACCATTCTTCTTCGTCGTTTGAAATGAGTTCCGCGTGGCGAATCAGCAGCAGCACCAGCCCTTTTGGACTTCAGCGGGACTTGTTAGAGGTAGCGCTGCTGAGCAGAAACAATGACACCGCAGATCCTTAAAGCCGGAAAATCCAGTCATGATTAGAGCTGCTGACTTCAAGAGAAACCGGCAATCTAACCTTCAGCTGCATGAGTTGCATTTCTAAGGATAGGATTTATATTCCATGTTTTCACCGCATCCAGCCTCTTTTTCCCCTTTTTTTGCTGCCTGTATCTGGAACCGCATGGAAACGACAAGACTTAAGGAGTTAAGCACCAAAAGGCTGACTTGATGGTGAGGAGAGCTTCCAGAGATACGGCCCAAATTCTGATGCAGTGTAAGCGAGCATCCCTCCTCACGTGGCTGATATCTCGTTTCATAAGCTTATCTTGCCCCCCCCTCCTCATCTCTCCTCCTTCGCTTTGCCGTCAGCCAACATTTCTTCAGAAGAGGTGCCGTCAGTGTTGGGATTATCAGAGGGCAATTTGGGTTTGGCTGCCTTAACTTTGAATGGGAATGCAGCATGATGGTTCACAGGGATCAGCGTTACCCCCGGGGGGGGGGGGGTAAGAGGAATGAAATGAGACAACAGACTTCAACAAACAGAGAAGCTCTCATTTCTCTGAGGAGCTGACAGGAGAGAGGCGGGACGGGGACACGGCGCTGGACTAGATCCAAACAGACAAACAAAGGATGGGCTGAGGAGGAAACTGGAGAAAGAGCTCAGCCAATCCCATCCGTTTTCCTGCCTGTCGGTGTCCCAGATCCAACAAAACTAGTTAGGATCTGCCCCCAATTAACAAGTAGCTCATTTAGCCGGTGATAGGAAATCCTCATGAAGTTTAAGCGGTGCAGAACGGCAACTGTCAGGGGTTTGTCTCCTCCAGCTCTGTTTTCCATAATTGAGTCGGTAGTGTTGTCCTTTTCATCATGACACCGTTGTTGCTAATCTCCCATCCACCAGCAGAAGAACATCAGATGTGTGCGTCCGCGCCGTCTGGCCGTCTGTGGAGCGCGCCACGCAATTAGAGCACGAACATCTGGGAAGCCATCAGCGGCTTGTACAACGAAAGCAGGGGGAAAAAAATACAGGCAGCAGGTCGGTCGTCAGGACGATCGTGATCCGCTAAGATATTCATTCCAGCTGCGGCACCCCCGGGGGAATTTACCCGCCGCCGCATTACAGCCAGTGGCACCACTGGAACGGCTGGAATGGAAGGAGAACAATGGGGCCACAAACAGTTCTGGTGTTGTCGCCATTATGGCCCAATGGGGAAGTTTCGCTGATGTGGATCACACACCATCGTCTATCTCTCTCTCTCTCTCACACACACAAGTCCACTTTTTTTCCCCGACCGTGGCCACATAATGAGCTGTTAAATTGAAGACATTATAATGTGAGCAGTTGTTTCGGGGACCAGGCAGGACAAGAGGAGCCTTCGTTGAGGCGATACACACATCATTGAGTGTTATCGGGGTGTACGGACGGGGCGGTGACGTCAAACCCCGAGGAAGGTGAAGCCTCAGCAGGAAGTTGAGCAGCCGCTCTCAGTCAGTGAGGCCGAGTTTCTGTCCCAAGTAGAGGCCGTGCACCCACTGAGCCCCCCCCAGCTTTATTTTCTGCACAGCTTTATGATTTTATGTTATAAATGTTTCTATGTTAACAAAACCCACAGAGGGATGTGAGTGTGTGTACCCGTGGGGGTGGGGGGTGGGTTCAAAGAGGTAAATGAGGAGATCGAAGATCTACCCATAATTGCCCCAGAGTGTGAGAGGTCGATTGCACCCATCCCCCCTTTCTCTCCCCTCCATTTCCCACCACCTGTCTACCAAATCTCTGCTGCTCCGGCCCCTCCGATAAATCAGACAGCAATCAATAATTCAAACATTATTCTCAGTAACGGTGTGGGGATGGGGGGGGCGCTGTATTTTAACAAAGGAGACACGTTATGGGTGGAGAACAAGTGTACACCCCATTCAAGCGGCGCGCCCCGATTTCCTGTTTGCATAACGCTCCGAGTGGAAGCTCCACAAGTCTGAGGCGTGAAGGTGAATTCATCAAGCGTCCCCCTCGTCTTTTTGACCTTCACACAAACGCTCTCTCTCTCTAACACACACACACACACACACACCACACACACACACACACACACACACACACACACACACACACACACTTAGGATGTGTAAGAGCTCACCCATCTGTGGGGGATGTACTGACAAAGCAATCAACATCAACATTCAAGAGGACACAATCAGCCCAGAACAGCGAGGGGTCCGTTTAAGGAGACCACGCCCACATCAGCTCCAGCACATGATATATGTTCTATAAATGATGAAGACCTACATTAAGCTCGAATTTTAAGCTCTTTTTAAAGATAAACTACACATAATGACACTTGAGGACACTGCAGCGTGGATCTATTTAACACCAAAGCACATTGTGGTGTAAAGAAATAACTATTTCCCCAGGAAAAAAAGGAATTCGCTGAAAAATTAAAGACATTTATTACTGTTATCTTTGGCCAGAGAGAGTTTAACACCATAATTCACAACTACAAAAGACATTAGTGTGTGTGAGCAAACACAAATACAAGGACGGACTGTGTTTCCCTCTCGGAGTCGAGGAAATAAATAGTCCTAAACAGATGTTCAAAAGCATCGGCAGCTGATAAAACTGAGGTCGGGGCTGCTGAGATGTGAATTAAGCTCCAAAAACAGTGACAACTGCCACGCAAAGCCGCAAACCACAAACCTAGAGTGGTTGATCCGAATCTCAACACCAGACCGCGATACGGGTCCGTTATCACGCGCGTCTGCGTGTGGGCGGTCACATACGCACAAAATCAACGGCCGGTTTTAAGCTCGGGAATATTCAAACATTAATGCCTCTGTGAGGCAAAGCAACGACAAAAAAGCAGCCTAAATCGCTTTGATGTGTGGGGGAAGATGCGACGTCCTCAGGAGGAGCCGCCACTTCAGGAAAACTTTTCTTGAAAGTACTTTGGTTGAACCCCAACTTCTGAAGCATTTGCTACAAAGTCCCTGTATTCTTCAGCTCCGGCATCTAACGAGCAGGGGAGGAATGGCACACAGGCGCCTCCAAACAGTTCTCGACTGTTTAGCGCGGAGATTTCCGTCCCCTTGCTCCGCCGAGGCCCAAAAGACACCAGTCGCCGTGACAGCAGAGATATTTCTGTCTAGACTGCATTCAAAAGGAAACCAACCCCCAGTTTTGCTAAGCTACGCGCTCTCCGTACCAAGGCTGTACTGGCAAACCTACAGCCTAACTCGCCGTGCGCCTGTGTCAGATTGCTTCCGGGCAGACAGGCATTTTTTCATTTTCCACGCTGGGTCGAAGGGCCCGACGTCAGTGACGGGCTCTCTGGCAGAACTCCCGCTCTCTCGGGGCGATCGGGGGGTCTGACAATGAGCCCTGTTCGTGCCCGGGGTTGTTAGGGCTGCAGGGAGAAGAGGGGAGGTGGACACTCTGATCAATAAGGACTAGTTATTCGGCGGTCCAATTAGACGAGGCTCCGGCCGCTGAAAGAGGCTTGATGAAAGCGCCGTGCTCGGATAATTAGCACACAGGCAGGTTCACGGGGGGTATTTATATGTCTGAGAGGGATGATTAACGCTGGTTTTACCCTGTAATGGACTGGGTCTAAACCAGCTCATTTTCAATGCATAGGATTCAGCCAGGGGAGGTGTGAAGAGTGTGTGTGTGTGTGTGTGTGTGTGTGTGTGTGTGTGTGTGTGTGTGTGTGTGTGTGCACGCGCATTTTTAAACACGTGTATTCATGCAGTCACGCACATGCATTCACACTCGCAGCACGGCAACCTTTCCTCCAAAGGTCAGAGGGTTAATGCAGCGGCCTCTCATTGCAGGTTAAGCTCATCAGTAATGCAAGTGTGTGTGTGTGTGTGTGTGTGTGTGTGTGCGTGTGTGCGTGCGTGCGTGCGTGCGTGCGCGTGTGCGTGTGCGAGAGAGAGAGAGAGAGGTTTCATAGGAATTGTCATTGCGTGCAGAAACTGCACCAGAGGGAAATATAGCCCTTTCCAGAAGTCTTCTGGGACTTCTTAGGCCGTCTGTTGACAATTTTATATACCTCTTAACAAATAGGAAACCTCCTCCTCTCTAATGAGGGGGGAAAGTCCGGGGGGGCACAGGTACCAGCTCAGGAGTCTGTGTTCCTGCATCAAAGTTCCACAAAGGAGCAAAGAAAACCCAGAAGAAGCGCTCCTATTTGAAAACAAAAGCCCAACCAGCTCCGTGGGCTTTAGCATTATGGAAATAGGACGTTATTAAATTTAGGTTTTTAAATCTGGCTGCTCATAACCAAGGCTAGATCAGCTCCCCTCCTGGATGACGTCAGCTGAACTTTACGGTATGTAGATTAGATTTTATGGCTCCCCCCCGCTGTTGTAACAACACTTACTGGGGGGCAGTGTGAGCAAGCTTGGTTTTAGCAGCACAATAAATTTTTACTGCCACACACCGCCAGGTCTAAACTCCAGCCTGTGTTGAGAAGATGGACCTGAAGGGCCCCAAAAGAGATTTTAGACAAACTTTAAGCGACGCGTCCACCCACACCCCCGCAAACACGATGTTTGGTTTTTTAAAGTGACAATAAATTAACTAAATTGAACCCAAATCAACTCGAAGCTTTCTAAAGACTCGCCGAGCTATTACGCACAGAAGAGAGAGCACGTCCAGCCTGCGCCTGCAGCCCTCCAAAACTTTTACGATGATACTCTAGAGCCCCAAACGCTCCAACTAAGTTCGCCTTCAGCACAAACAAATGCCAGCAGAGCAAAAGCGAGAGGAGACAACTGACCAGCTGTAAAGTGCAGATGAAGATGAGGGTGCACCGTCCGCTGCAGCAGCCCATTGTGTCCGCGCTCAAGATAAAGGTGCGACTCTGGAAGAACCTGCAAACGCCTCTGACTCAGTCCTACTGCCAGCACCGCAGACCCATTCTCCTCCCGTGCCTCCCCCCGGTTCCTCTGCGCCTCTGGGCTCTCAACGCTCCGGGTTCTCGGCCTGGCTGCTGCGGCGCGGTCGCTTGTTTGCTTCAGCCGCGCATGAGGTGACTGACTGGGGGGCTGTGAGCCGGTGTTAAAGGAGGAGGAGGAGGAGGAGGTGGGGGGACTGGGTTTGCGGTTTCCGGAAGCTGTGTGGCGCTCGTGAAAGGACGCGCTTGTTCACTTTTTTTAAATTGTCATGATGACCGAATATTTATCACAATTATAGAGAATTAAACATGTTTTTGATTTCTTTTAGAGAGGTCCGCTTTGCCAGAATTAAAGCTTCTTTTTTTGTCACTCATGTGCTGAGGAGAAGCGTCCAAGGGTACTATGTGCAGTCAGGGGGCAACTTATTCGAAGGTGGAAACAGAGCGCCATCTTGTGTCAATACGGGGGAACAAGCGCTCCTTAAATACTGTCGGCTCAGCAGTAAAAGGGTTGAATCTTAGCTCAGGAGGAGGTTTAGTGGTGCTCTGTATTATAAAAAGGTGTTTTTCTTTCGACTGTGGTGCATCTGTTTCTTAATGATTGAGACATTTAAAGATGCCCCATTTAATGCTGATTATTTTAGTCACTATATCACCAAGCTAGATGAATAGAACTGGGTCTTGACCCGATAAATGCTCTGGACCGAACTGAAGAGCCGACACCAGCTCTTCCTCCACCTCCCCTGTAAAGCTGATCTTTTCACGGGCCCATGTCACACTTTAAATGCCCCTTATTTCTCATGTCCTATCTTGTTTTGTCTGCTCAGCTCTTATCTCTCATCATCACCCCTGAATGTTCCTCTCCAACCGGCTCCTTTGTTCAAAGGCTTTGGTGGAGTGTGCTGATAGTATTTATAATAGAGAAGCTCCTAAAAGGGGCTTTCTGTCGCCTCCCTCTCCTCACCTTTCTCCTCTGCTCTTGCTTCACTTCTCTCAGCTGCCCTCTCTCGCCCTCGATGAATCTTTTACACATGTGCCAGCTGAGTGAGGGAACACTTCACATTTCATTTCATCACACGATCCTCTGCCTCCTCTGTTGCTCCTTCAAACCCCTCTCCTCTCCTCTCCTCTCCTCTCCTCTCTCTCCTCTCCTCTCCTCTCCTCTCCCCTCCTCCCCTCCCCTCCTCTCCTCTCCTCTCCTCTCCTCTCCTCTCCTCTCCTCTCTCTCCTCTCCTCTCCTCTCCTCTCCTCTACACCATCCTACACCATCCTGCCCACCAGCATCTGGCTGGAACCAAAAACAGAGCCCCTCCTTCATCACTAAAAATAACCTTGGGGTATTTATGGAAGCTAACACAGGAGGGTGTTTTTACTAAAATAAATGGATGAATAAATAAAACAAATACCAAGGTGTGTGGATGTTTTTTTACACAAAATTACGGCCGGAATTAGAAGGCAAAGCATCTTCCAAAGTTTTGGTTTCTGGGATGTGAAGTCCAGAACGCGATAGATCTCATCCATCCATCCATCCATTCTCTACCGCTTATCCGGGTCGGGTCGCGGGGTAGCAGCCTAAGGAGAGAAGCCCAGACTTCCCTCTCCCCAGCTACCTCCTCCAGCTCATCCGGAGGGATCCCCAGGCGTTCCCAGGCCAGTCGAGAGACATAGTCTCTCCAACGTGTCCTGGGTCTCCCCGGGGGTCTCCTACCGGAGGGACATGCCCTGAACACCTCACCAGGGAGGCGTCCAGGGGGCATCCTGACTAGATGCCCAAGCCACCTCATCTGGCTCCTCTCGACGCGGAGGAGCAGCGACTCTACTCCGAGCTCCTCCCGGATGGCAGAGCTTCTCACCCTATCTCTAAGGGAGAGCCCAGCCACCCTACGGAGGAAGCTCATTTCAGCCGCTTGTACCCGTGATCTTGTTCTTTCGGTCATGACCCAAGCTCATGACCATAGGTGAGGGTAGGAACGAAGATCGACCGGTAAATCGAGAGCTTCGCCTTTCGGCTCAGCTCTCTCTTCACCACAACGGACCGGTGCAGAGTCCGCATTACTGTGGACGCCACACCGATCCGCCTGTCGATCTCCCGCTCCATTCTTCCCCCACTCGTGAACAAGACCCCGAGGTACTTAAACTCCTCCACTTGGGGCAGGATCTCCTCCTTTACCCGGAGAAGGCACTCCACCTTTTTCCGGTCGAGAACCATGGCCTCGGATTTGGAGGTGCTGATTCTCATCCCAGCCGCTTCACAGGCGGCGGCGAACCGATCCAGTGATAGTTGGAGGTCACGGGCCGATGAAGCCAACAGGACCACATCATCCGCAAAAAGCAGAGACGCGATCCTGAGGTCACCAAACCAGATCCCCTCAACACCATGACTGCACCTAGAAATTCTGTCCATAAAAATTATGAACAGAATCGGTGACAAAGGGCAGCCCTGGCGGAGGCCAACCCTCACCGGAAACGAGTTCGACTTACTGCCAGCAATTCGGACCAAACTCTGGCACCGATCGTACAGGGAGCGGACAGCCCGTATCAGCGGGCCCGACACCCCATACTCTCGGAGGACCCCCCACAGGACCCCCCGAGGGACACGGTCGAATGCCTTCTCCAAGTCCACAAAACACATGTGGACTGGTTGGGCAAACTCCCATGCACCCTCGAAGACCCTGCTGAGGGTGTAGAGCTGGTCCACTGTTCCACGCCCAGGACGAAAACCACATTGCTCCTCCTGAATCCGAGGTTCGACTATCCGGCGGACCCTCCTCTCCAGTACCCCTGAATAGACCTTACCAGGGAGGCTGAGGAGTGTGATCCCCCTATAGTTGGAACACACCCTCCGGTCCCCCTTCTTAAAAAGAGGGACTACCACCCCGGTCTGCCAATCCAGCGGCACTGCCCCCGATGTCCACGCGATGTTGCAGAGTCGAGTCAACCACGACAGCCCTACAACATCCAGAGCCTTAAGGGACTCTGGGCGGATCTCATCCACCCCCGGGGCCTTGCCACCGAGGAGTTTTTTAACTACCTCGGCAACTTCAGCCCCGGAGATACAAGAGCCCATCTCCAGGTCCCCAGGCCCTACTTCCTCACTGGAAGGCGTGTTGGTGGGATTGAGGAGGTCCTCGAAGTATTCCTTCCACCGATCCACAACATCCCGAGTTGAGGTCAGCAGCACCCCATCACCACTATACACAGTGTTGACAGTGCACTGCTTTCCCCTCCTCAGACGCCGGATGGTGGTCCAGAACCTTTTTGAGGCCGTCCGAAAGTCGTTCTCCATGGCCTCACCGAACTCTTCCCATGCCCGAGTTTTTGCCTCGGCAACCGCCGTAGCTGCACTCCGCTTGGCACGCCGGTACCCATCTGCTGCCTCAGGAGTCCCACAGGCCAGTAAGGCCCGATACGACTCCTTCTTCAGCTTGACGGCATCCCTCACCGCTGGTGTCCACCAGCGGGTTCGGGCATTGCCGCCACGACAGGCACCAACCACCTTGCGGCCACAGCACCGGTCAGCTGCCTCAACAATGGAGGCACGGAACACGGTCCACTCGGACTCAATGTCCCCCACCTCCCCCGGGACATGGTCAAAGCTCTCCCGGAGGCGTGAGTTGAAGCTTCTTCTGACAGGGGACTCTGCCAGGCGTTCCCAGCAGACCCTCACAACACGTTTGGGCCTGCCAGGTCTGTCCGGCATCCTTCCCCACCATCGGAGCCAACTCACCACCAGGTGGTGATCAGTTGACAGCTCCGCCCCTCTCTTCACCCGAGTGTCCAGTACATGCGGCCGCAAATCCGATGACACAACCACAAAGTCGATCATCGATCTGCGGCCTAAGGCGTCCTGGTGCCAAGTGCACATGTGGACGCCTTTATGTCTGAACAAGGTGTTCGTTATGGACAATCTGAGACGAGCACAGAAGTCCAATAACAAAACACCACTCGGGTTCAGATCAGGGGGGCCGTTCTTCCCAATCACACCTCTCCAGGTCACACTGTCATTGCCAACGTGA
Source organism: Takifugu flavidus (assembly GCF_003711565.1). NCBI lineage: Eukaryota > Metazoa > Chordata > Actinopteri > Tetraodontiformes > Tetraodontidae > Takifugu > Takifugu flavidus. The sequence continues at coordinate 10,772,637 of NC_079527.1, read as the reverse complement.
GCATTGAAGTCACCCAGGAGGACGAGGGAGCCCCCAGAAGGGGCACTCTCCAGCACTCCCTCTAAGGACTCCAAAAAGGGTGGATACGCTGAACTGCTGTTTGGACCATAGGCACAAACAACAGTCAGGATCCGTCCCCCCACCCGAAGGCGAAGGGAGGCTACCCTCTCATCCACCGGGGTAAACTCCAGTACACAGGCACTGAGCTGGGGAGCCCAGGACCCCCTAATGATGCTGAACAACTTTGGTGCCAAGTTTCCCTTGCCCGGATGCGGGTCACCGGGGCCCCCTCCTGGAGCCAGGCCTGGGGGTGGGGCACGTTGGCGAGCGCCTGGTGGCCGGACCTCTGCCCATGGAGTCCGGCCGGGCGCAGCCCGAAGAGGCAACATGGAACCCCCTTCCCGTGGGCTCACCACCTGCAGGAGGGGCCAAGGGGGTCGGGTGCATTGTGTTTTGGGTAGCAGCCGGAGGCAGGGACCTTGGCGGTCTGATTCCCGGCTGCACAAACTGGCTCTAGGGACATGGAATGTCACCTCTCTGGTGGGAAAGGAGCCTGAGCTGGTGCGCGAGGTTGAGAAGTTCCGACTAGATATAGTTGGCCTCACCTCGACGCACGGCAAGGGCTCTGGAACCAGTCTTCTTGAGAGGGGTTGGACTCTCTACCACTCTGGAGTTGCCTGGGCGCGATAGATCTCAGTCTGCAAACTTTTACAGCTTTTTCTGAACATTTAAAGAGAGAACTTTCATAACCTTGAGCTCGATCAAAGCCCAAGAGAGAGGACTAATTAGATAACACCTTTTGAACTGTCCCTGGTGGTGATATTGGAGCATGATACTCGTGTCAAAAAATCAAATTAGAGTAAAATTTGAATTGTTTCTGCCTCCCTTTATAGACGACCCCATTTTAAGAGACATTCCCAATGTGTTCTTATTATTCCAATAAAAGAGGCTGAAAAGTGATTAAACGTGAAACCAGATTTTGGTTTTATAGTGGGAAATTTCACAATTTCAGACAGACAATTCTTATCTCTGCAACATTTATACGCCAACACACCACCGGTAAAGTCATGCAGTTTGACTTAGCGTGCATGCACGTGTGCGTGTAGCTCATTCATTCATAAGTGCATTTCTTATGAGAACATGTTCTCCAAACGTGTGCCATAAAAATGTCAGCGTGCATGTGTGGCTGAGGCTGGGAGAGGCTAAAACAAGGTCACTCTTATTTCTATTACATGTTGTGATGAAGGTGCTCCACATGTTTCCATTTTGCACAACACTTCCATTTGTGTGTGTGTTTGTGTGTGTGTTTGTGTGTGTGTGTCCACAGCACTTCTTTCATAACAAGTGTGTGCAAGCCTCAGGGGCTGCAGTTCTCAAAAAAGATACTAATTTGAAGTGACAGGACAGCCGCTTGGAGCGGATCTTCATTGTGAAGGAGACCCCAGAGTCTGGCTCACAGTGGACAACAATGGAAGCGAGGAATTCAAAAGGGTGATGCTTTTGTCGGTGAGGCTGTCTCGGGTGTCGCTTCTAGTTCGCACTCCCCTTTTTTTCCTGGACATTTGTCACAGTGCTCTCCAGTTTCTCCTGTAGCGTGTTTGGCACCTCTGTAAGTACTGGTGCTGACTGTCTGTTTGAGTGCTACATTTTTCCTCTGTCTTTGTGTTTGTTGGACAGAAACAAACAAGCAAACAAGCAAGATTAAATAGGGGCTCCTGTAGTGCTGATTATGGAGACAGAAAAGTTAAGGTTTTGGGGGTTTTTTTCCACAAAAGGGCCATACGTTTGAAAAATAATAATGCAAATTCTGGTGTGTCAATAATTTATGGTGGAGTTATGCTGTGGTGAAGGGAAAAATGGCCTCAAGAATCTTTTTTTGGATCAGCTCTTGTTCCCACAATGACCGCTCGGGGGCGCCCTGCCCAGACGCTCGCAATTACGTCAAGTCGAAAGTAAAACCAAGAAACGACAGGAAACTAGATGTTTTCTTTCAAAATTAAAGCAGACCATCACTGGGTTTTGCAAAAATTCAGGGAAATCGTGTGATTGGATTAGTAGAAGATTGCCCATTAAATTGACTTATTAACCTCAATTATGAGATTGAACGAAGGACTCTGGTTTGCATAAATGTCATGCCCGTCAAATTAAAATAAATACAATTTACATTTTAAAAAACCCCCAACAGGTAGTTGTCTTTCTCTAAGTTTAATCATAATAAGGAAGTACCTTTTATTTTATTTTGCCTACAACTGGCTATCCTAATCTCTATCTGGAAATCTGAAGCTGTTACATGTAAAATAACCACATTTTATCTGTTCTTTATAAAACAAAGTTACATTTCCTATCAAAACATGACAACAAAGATATAGAAAACAGACAAAAATAACAGAGAAGAATATAGAAATGCTCTACATTTACATTAGTTGATCTAGAACACCCAGGGGTTAGAAGAAGCACTCTTGTCAATATGACTCAGTCTAAATGCATTAAATATAGTGGACTATGGACCACATTAGGACTGAAGCACCTCCCGATTGGGGTGACTGAACTGCGTTATTTACGCATTAATATCTTACGCTGAATCTATACTGCGTATTCTGAAAGTTATGACCGGAAGCGAACTCTCGGTGTTTTCCGTCTTGACGGCGGTTTCAGTCACATGGTGCCGCCTCACCGTGAGCTGATGGAGCCAGATGAGAAAGGCAGGAGGCGAGCCCCTCTGGTTGCGCGTCAGCATCCCCTCAAATAGGAAACCGCTGCTGTCACTTCTGCTCCACATACACAGAGGCGGACAACCGGGGCCCATTCGCCATCACATCACCGCAAGGCGAATTCATTTCGGTCCGCACCTGCATTCTCTTCCTGTGAAATGTCCAAGAAGAAGAGTAAGGTGAGGCTGTGAGGAGGTCGGAGCTTCTCGAAGAATGATAGTGACGACCAAGGCGCGCTGTCCCGGGAGAACTCATCTGAAGATCTGGCCCCGAGAGACCGGGATGCTCTGAAGCACCAAGGGCCCAGTGAGTACCACGCACCCGAGCTCTTCTACTTAATTCGGTGCGAGTTTGGTGACATCTGGACGGCTGATCGCGCCCGCTGTAGCACCAGCGATCGATTCCATATTCGATCCCACCTGTCTGATCAATTATTCACGGGCTCCTCGAGTAAAGTGCATCGTCCACCGATTGGTCAGCGATGTGTGAAAGTTGCCTCGGAAATGCCTCCAACATCGCACACTCTCGTGCGCTCACGCACGCGCGCACACATCCGTGAATGGATGCATGCACGCAAGGAGGTTTGGCATCCTGCGGTGCATTACAGCGGGCGATCGGGGGGAGGTCGACCGTCTCCCTTTAAAGTTTTGATTAGAGCGAACATGTGCTGCACGCTGAGGCCACAGCTTCGGTGCAGTGCTAATTAATAATGCCTTTGTGATGGGCTCTCCTATCACTGGTAGTCATCACTAATCCGCTGATGGCCCGGAGGGCGTGGGTTGCTGCCTGTGCTAGGCGTAAAAGCACTGGTCCTACTTAGCCAGAAAGGTAGATTAATTCATCAGAGCTGATGAGCTCACGCTTTTATGTGCACCAGAGGAGACACGTGAACAGATCAGTTGCTTCTAAGGCTGAGCTTTCACCACTGATTGGGTTTTCAGAGCGTCGCCTCCGTCTTGCAGCGTGAAATACACCCATCAGCCGAGGCTGGCCATCGAAATGTGGCCGCAAGGATGTAGTGAAATGTGAAGGGCTGGGTGCGAGTAACTTCTGCAGCCGGCTCGTGCATGCCAATGAAGGTATTCCACTTTCTATGCAAGGGTTTTCCACAACCTCTGTGTGTGTGTGTGTGTGTGTGTGTGTGTGTGTGTGTGTGTTCTCCATCTCTGCTTGGGCCTAAGCTGGAGGGTCACCTCTGAAGCACATCACCAAGGGGTTGCAAAGAACAAATGTTTCTGCTCTTTGTCTTGTATTAAACATCTCTCTCTCTCTCTCTCTCTCTCTCTCTCTCTCTCTCTCTCACTCACACACACACACACACACACACACACACACTCACACACACACACACAACACACACACACACACTGCTAAAGTGAGCTCAAGTGCTCACTTAACTCAAGTACGGGGTATTTCCGAAGCTCAGCCTCTGATTAAAATTGTGGGCGATAATGTTTGAACGCTGTACAGGAACTCCTCTCTTCCTGGTTGTTCTACAAACTAACAAAAAGAAGCCCCCGCTCCCCTGCAGCCTGTGTTCTTCCTTCCCCCTGCGGCGTTCTAGACACTTTCCCCCATGTGTTTCTCTCCCTATGTATTAAACATCAAGCACGTGGAACTGCGTGGGGCCGAGCACTTTCAGGCAGACTCAGCCTTGTGAGGAGGGTGACAGAACAGTCAGATGGGCCCCACAAGGCAGAGGACAATTCTTACTGCTGATGCACCCAAGGCGACAGGACAAGAGCAGCCCTCCTCCTTCCAACCCCCCCATTATCACTGTTTCCTACCACCAACCTGCAGAAACGTACATACGTCTTCATCTAGATACCTTTAGCACCACATTCTGGCTTCTCACACACCTTCAACAGCTTCAAGATTACCTGCAGTGCAATATTTTCTTTTCACACACTCAGCACCTGTTTAAACCAGTGCTTCCAAGTACTTATATTAGTAGTTATAGTTGCAGGGATTTCAAATTTAGTATTAATAAAAGTTAATTATGCCAGATAATAGGTGATATTATTCATGTGTTCAATTATTTTTGTCCCTTCGGGGCTTCCATAGAAGCACAAGAGCAGCTTTCTGGCATCCAACTCATTTTATATTGAAATCTGACTTCAAAGCAAAAGAAAATAGTTATATGTAATAGTATATGCTAACAGTAATGCAGTTTTATTCAGATATCTGTCAGAGATGTAAAAAAACCCTCAAAGTGTCAATCAAAAGATGCAATTTTGACCCTTGAGAATTTTTAGCCTTTTAATCTTGAAAGTCAAGTAACATTTTCAAAATAATCACTTTTAAAGGTCGTTCAGAAGCGAATATATCTGTAAAGACATCAAAACTAATATCAAGCACCACCATCTTTAATGGTTTCTTATCTTCTTGTAACAGCTTGTCCTCGCACGTCATCTTACTCATCACTTCTCCTTTAGCTACTTTTTAAACTCAAAGCAACTGAAGACAACACAATCACAACACAATTTAAAATAACCCTGAAGAATCATCACTAACTTGTCCAACGTCTGCCAGCACCAAACCGTTAGCTTGGAGGTTCTTCTTCTCCCCTCTCAAGTTCAAATGCTGTCCTTCCCGCCGTCTTATAGCTTCTCACACGCGTAATTATGGCGTTCGTCACATGCTGACACCTTCACATAAAAACATTCTTTTCCCTCCCACACACAGTAATGCAATTACCTCTCACGCGCTGCGGCTGCCACTCGATCCGGAGTGTGTAATGTGTCTCTGAGTGACAATTACGGCCTTCATTAGACGCCTTGGAAGCGCCTGGGACGTCACTCCAGCGGCGGCCTCCGGTCGTCTGAAGAGGTGGGAACATTGGGACGCGGGCGTGTGCGTAGCTGGCGTGTGTAACCAGGGAGCTGCTGGTTGTGGCCAGCCAGCCAGCCAGATGCGCCCAGGCCTGTGCTCGTGCACGTGCAGGCCCTCGATCCGGCCTGCCAACAAGCATTAGCGCCATGGATCCATGACCAAAGAGCTCAGGGCACCAAAACTGGCTGTCTGCAGAAAATGCTCTCAATTATTAATCATGTGTATCAGGCAATAAAAAGGCTCCAGACGGACCCAGAGAGGAACACGGAAACGGGCAGCGTAGAGTGACAACGGCTCGCCTCCTCCGAAATACACTGTTGTCTTTGCGCACGCTTGACCTGGAAATGAACGGAACCTTTCCCCTTCGTCCTAAATACTGTTACTGTTCCAGCGGAGTCCAACAGTAATTCAGAATTATTGATTCATGCTCAGCGGCGTCGCTGCATCAACGTCCTGGAGTAGCACGTGATGAACAAGGGAACCGGGAAAGAAAACGTGTTTTACTTCCATTCTCACATGTTTTATTGAAGGAGACGTGTTCCACCTCTTGAGAGTCTTGGAAGAACTTTCAAGGACCTGCACCCGAGCATAGATTAACATCAGTTCGTGGAGACGTTCTAACGTGTATGAGAGTTAGATTGAGATCAACGATCAGCGGCTGGCACGTCATCAGGTTTGAACACAGGAAGTGCCCCCTTCCGCTGTTTGATCGGCTGTTTTATTGGTTTGATCGTGTCACCAGAAAGGTTCTAGTTGGTAAAAATGCTCTTTCATAAGTATCTTTTTCTGGTGCTAACGCTCCAGCGGTCCATTCATAGTGAGGCTTCCCAGAAGGTTTCTTTTGTGCCTTCGGCTGGTCCAAGATTAAGCAGCGGTGCCGAAAGGATGCCTCCCATGTGACCAAATGTGACTTTTGGGGAGGAATTGGACTTGTAACTGGGACGGGTCACCGGCTGGGCTGAGCAAGGCACTCCTGGTGATCTACTATCACTGACTGGGTTCTTCTTCTTCCCAGTAGCACAGCAACCTGTCCGTCAGGCAGCCAGGAGGGGCTGTTTTCCTGTTGGCAGTTAAAAGACTCTGGGAATATAAAGAATCGTGAGTTTATTACTGTCATTTTACTCTCCTCGGAAACTGCTGTATAAAGGCAAAAGCTCGCTCGACACACTCATCGTTATTTCGCCCTACGCTGACAGCCACACAGCCCCGACTATTGAGATGATTCGTTTTTTTCGAGCAGCAGCTCATTTTTTCCCTCTTTTTTCCCCCTGTGATTGGATCACAGTTGCAGCTCTAAACTTGCCGAATACCCAAGCAGGATTGACTTGTAGCACCCTGATTACATAACTCCTAACTTAGCCGTGGAGATCGTTCCCCTCAAACGCCCCCCCTTTCTCGCCCTCACGCTCGGAAAATTGTTTAACCAATAACTTCAGCCGCACAAACAAGGAAAAATCACCCTTTTCTCATTAGCAGAGGTGGAAATCTCCTTTTTAAATTCTGCTTACTGGTGCCGTTTCAATGCTGTGAGCTCAGATTACATAATATATACGCTGCCTTTGCTTCAGGGAAGCAGGCTGGGGTGGGTGTGTGTGTGTGTGGGGGGGGGTAATCACTTTTGAAATGACTGTGTATGTTTTCTATATTGTGCTGTGAGCCCATTGTCTTAATGTGATTAGGAGTCACTCTGCCGTAAATGTTTCCTCCTGCGCGAGGCGCAGATCGAGGGCCCGGCGAGCACGTTCACCTTCGCTACATTAGCTCGCCATTGATTTGCTTGCCAGTCACACAGGTGTCGGCGCCAGAGGATCGGCGAGGACCGCCCAGCCTTTATTTGTTCATTAACGGGCCATTTGCCCCTCAGCCCCTCCTGTTTGCGCCCGTTTCCCCTCCTCAGGTCAGAAATCACGCTTGCGCTCACGGTCAGACCTGCGCCAGCAGCATCCACCTCATGCCCGAGCATGAATGGGAGGGGGGGGGGCATGACAAGGAGGGGGCGGGGCGGGGCACTGGACTCCCAGGAGGGCGGAAAGTCAGTTCCTATATTGATTGTTTTAGAAAGAGAATCCTCCAGCTTTTAGCGGCGCAGCTTAACAAGAGCGGCTGCTGCAAAGGGAGCGATGGCATCAGCAGGCCCCCACAAGGCCCCCGCTGGAAGGTTCCTGGCATTGCAGAGAATTCAGAAGATAGATCTGAATGCCAGGATTAAGCGTTGAAAACGTCGTAATCTGATGGCTGAATGAACGAGAAAGATCTGCACCTTTCACGTGAACACACAACCACCGTGCTGAGAACCAACCTCCAGCTGTTGCAGGTCGTTCTTTGACGCGTACGTTGTGGGTTGCCTGTGTTTTTTACCTCCACGTAGGCTGGGAGCGTATCCGCCCGTCTTGGTGGCGGCGTGTGAACGGCCCGGCTTCAGAGGAACGCCAGCTATTTTGGGAGGCAGCAGATTGCGTTAAGTGAAGTGACACAACTGGGGGTTGAGATTTCTTTGTGTCTGAAAACCTTGAAAATGTCTTTATTTAGTTCTCCCCTCCCGAGACGCCCAGATAGCACCTAGCTACCATCAGATAACACGTAGCTGCAGGAGCGGATCAAAGCCTGAAAAGCGCCACCACATCTTCCATTTATAGTCAAATGACATTTTTAATCAGCGCTGTTGTTTTTCTCCCCCCCTTTGTCTTTAAATTCTTGTGCAACTGGTGTAAAACAGGATATTTTTGTCGTAGATTTGACGTTTGAAGGGTGTTACCAAGAAGCAGCTTTGAAGAACATGGGACGTCTGATTCTTTAAGAGATGAATTTGTGCTATTTTGGGCTGTTTTTTGATGATCCCATTTCAATATCTACGTATATTCACCTTCATATGAAAGAGAGGTGCACGTGCGCACTCACCATGTACATCCTCGCCATTGTTCTCAGCTCATATTTTACTTTCATTCGATTATTCGGCGGCTTTCACGCGCGTCCGTCCTCCCCCCTCTGCCACGATCGAGCCGATACGTCGAGGTCCGGCGTAATCCGACACGCGCGTGCATGTCTGCTAGCATGTGCTGACATTTGTTAAACGCAGCGCCTGCTGTGTCGGTCCCCTCCGTTCACCCGTCCGATCGATAGCAAGCTGGGTCTGTCAGTGCTGGAATCTCTGCTAACCCAATTAACTTAGCCGTGTGCTAACCTAATTAGCAGATCCCGGCACCATATTAACACAGTTCCCACTGACACACGCGCACGCTCGCTGGTATCAGACATGTGAGGTCAGCAGGTCGACCCCAGCAGTGAAACCCTGACCGATGCGATTTGCCCGTCTCCGACCGAGCAGCGTTTTTAAAAATCCCCCTTTTAAACGTACCTTCTCGAAATATAAACAACCCGCATTTCTTGCTCGAGCACTCGAAAGAATTGTGAAGCGACGGTTGGCTGCACTGTTGGGAGCACTCGTTCTTTTCTCAAGATGATGAAAGAAAAGTAACAGCAGCACCTCGAATGCTCGCTCTGATGACAGGATGGTTTATAACCTTTGGTATAATATCAGTTAAAATCTCTGAAATATTACAACAATCAAGTATTAGAATATCTTAGTAATATATTGCCACTGACCCCCCCCCCCCCCCCCCTCTCCACACACACACACACCTTTTCCCTACTATATTGGGTCTGTTCACTTCCCCACCCTGGACTTGTGCAAGTTTTGACCTTTTCTTGGCAACGCTTCTGTTGCTCCTGCGTTTTCTCCCTCTTAGTGTCGGTTTTACGACTCTAAGTTTCAGTCATTTACACAATGCGTGGACTGTTTTTCTCCCCCTCTTCAGCTCTGACGGGAACGCTGAGGAGCGTGCTGCATGAGCAGGCGTGGTGTCTCGTGTCTTAGCTGCACTGGAGAGGAGGTGTAAGGTAGGTGGCCTTGGACAAGGAGAGTAGAGAAAGGCAGCATGACTCACCAATAAAGACGCCTGTGTGCTCCATTGGGAAGCAACCCACAGCAACCCTGTGCCCGCGTCTCCTCTCCATCTGTGGAAGACAGTCGGAGGCAGGCAGAACAAGCGTGTATGTAGGTTAACGTTTCGCAATCCAGCAGGGGTAATGGTTTTTCCACAGGCCTCCATTGTTGAGGCCAAACCAGCTTTTAAGACTGAATCAAATCGATGGCTCCTGTGTCTGAGGGCGGGAGGAGCGGGGCAGCTACGCTCTGTCTGCTCAGCCACGATAGCGCTGCTCGAAAGGTAAAAGACACTTTTTAATATCAAACAAGCATGAAACAACTGGCAAAGCCCCGAGTGGGCGGCTGCTTGGGTGACTGGGTGCGAGACCTTGAGGTTCACGGGCTTTCTTCGAGCTTCTCCCGAGTCGGAACTTGCTAGCAAATGCTGCAGAACGCGCTGAGAGGTTGAAGACTGGCTGCAACCTTGCAAGTGCACATCGTGACTCACTCAAAACCACGGGGGCGTGCGCCGTTGTAGACAGTATCGCGGCTTACAGTCATCCGAGTGTCTTCTCTCCATATATCTTCTCTGGTTTCATCAGCTTGCGTGGAGACACACACACACACACACACACACACACAAAATTGAAGCTTACGAGCTGAAGCCTTGCAAACGCCTGACAGAGGAAGCGAAGGCTGGGCCTGGATTGAGACCTGCCTCGTCCCTGGAAACCTCAGGAGAGCAGTTTACAAGAGATCACTAATAGATCCATCTGGCCTTAAAGTTACAATGAGTGTAAAAGGAGGGGCACAAAAGGCTCTGTAAGTTTTGGATGTGGCGTGTGGCCTGTGCACATGTCCATTGTGTCTGTGTGAAACTGGTGAACAGAGCTGCGGTGGGTGGGGGGTGGGTGGGGTGGTAAGTGGTTGCGTTGAAGTGTCGACGTGCGTAACTGCCACAATTGCTCGGCTCCTTGGAGTTGTCTTCAGGGAAATAAGGGCAGCGGCCCAGGCGGGGAGAGGCTGCCAGGGAGAGTGAGTGGCGCGCCCGTCGCCCGTGCATGTTTTCCCCCACTCGGTTTAATTGAAAGATTGACATCAGGATCTGGCACTTGACGCAAAAATGTGCCGAATAGTGTCGATTTGTTTATAGGGAAGGACAGAGCGCTCATTGGGGGGAACAGGACTGGATTGTCAACCATGTAATTGCCAAATTAGAGGACGTGTTTACAGGCTGTTCGGACTCTGGGGTGATGAATGTGCTCTAGGCGCAGCGCTCAGCTGCTGGTGCATTCTTCTGACTAGAGTCTGTGCTGGGGCAGGTGCATAGAAACAACTCCAGCGCATGTCATATCATCCAGTCACACCCAGTTCTCCGTCCTGTCTGTTTCGTGCTCTGTGTCTTCTCTTTCTTTGTTGTTGACGCATTGATTTGTGGGAAAGGTCACTCGTAGCGTGTGATGTGTGCGTAGAGTCAGTAGCTGTGCTAAATAACAGACTCAAGATGTTTTACTTTCGGAGCGAAGGGCAGCAAGGTGCATAAAAGGCCCGTTTGCAGAGGTTAAACACCGCAGTTCCTGGCTTTCGGTTCTGTTTTTAGTCAGAAAGGTTTCTTTTTTTAAACTTCGTAGCCCTTCTCTGAACTAAGGATCTCTGGAATGTGCAGATTTGGCTTAGAGGGAAGGTAAGTGAAGTAATTCCTCCCGTCTCCTAGCGCTTATGTTTCCCACGATTATGACAGCTTCCTTACCTCCTTTTTTTCATGACCTCTTGTGTGGCGTGACGCGGCGGCGGTTCATCTTCCGCCAGAGGTCCACACGTGCACCAAGCTGCTCCCTCATAGAGGTAAAGTGAGTGCAGCAGCTTCTGTGATGAATAATTGAGTTTGCTAGCTCCGCTCAGAAATAGCAATCTCTGTGCATGAGTGTGAAAACATCACTCCCCACCCGAGACTTAGGTACTGGTGCTGCCATGTAGGTCTACAAGTGTGTGTGTGTGTGTGTGTGTTTCAGTCAGCGTGTTTCCATCATGCTCGCCTGACCTTTGTGTTCTGACGTATGTGCAATCCTCAAAGTTTAAACTGTGAGAACCTTTAGCTAACAAGGACACGATAGCTTCACCCACTGAGTTTGCATTGTGGAATTAGCATGTTGCAGCAGATTACCCCGTTAAGCCCTCTAACTGGTATTATTCCGACAGCCCAAGTGTTCTGTCTGTGTTAGTGAAGGCCTGATATTGACCAGCCACGAGGTCGGGCAAATACCATCAGCGCCAGTGACGTGAAAGAGCGGCGCGCAGAATTCCAGCAAACTGACAAATAAGGCCAAATCTGACAGGCGAATCCTCAGAGCAGCTCCTCGTTTGACAGATCCTGCAGCAGTGTGAGCCAACGCCCTCCGCAGCAGCGCCGCTATTAACACTATTTCGTAACACTACCGTAGGAACCGTCAGGGGGCGAGACTGAAATAAGTATGCAAATGATGTGTCACACAGATATTACTATGCTGTAGCTGGCTAAATGTGGAAATAAAGAGCGAGGTTAGCAACCACTGCTAAACCTGCTGCTGGTCGACCACGTGGAGGCAGCTAAAAGCTGAGGGTTCTGCTGTGGGGAGATGGTGGCAGATTAAATCCTGGTCCAGCACACATAACCAAGCTCCACACACACTTCCCCCTTCACACACACACACACACATCCATCATGACGCAAAGGTGCCGCTATAACATCGGCCAGACTGTGATATTAAAGAGGGATCTGGTGTGGCAGCAGGCTGCTGTATGTGGGCAACAAACTCTTGATGAGACCAAAGGTGAGCGTGTGGGCCAGGTGGCCCCTGACACTACTGAGCAAGGCCGTGGGCTCCTTGTCAGGTTTAGAACATCTCAGGAATCTGTTTGCGCAATCTAAAAACATTTTCCACATTGACCTTTTAATGCCACTGATTACACAATATAGTCTACAGTATATCAAACTCTGTATTTACACAATATATATAACAGATTCTGACTTGAATTCAAGGCTCTTTGCGTTGAAATGAAGTCATAAAACAATCTTTTTCTCCATTAAAAATTCTGCAGTGTGGCCTTTCCTCTAAGTAAACAGTCAAGTCGGAAATTCAATAATCATTTGATTGCGCGCAATGAAATTAGGGCCTTGAGAGCATGGAGGTTTGATGACGGTGCCGCTCCGCCTCTTTCTGTAAAGCTGCTCGTTCCTACAGAAGAGCCATTTGGGTCGTTAAACTGAACTTTCCGTGGCCCATTTGGCAGCGGTGCCCCGACTCTACTGTATATTGTGCAAATGAGCGAATGTGTCATCGAGATGCTCCAAAGTAATGACAGAATCTCATGAATCACTAATGCAGATACAGTATCTGTGTCTGAGCACCGGCCCTGAAACAGCGGCTCGTGAGCCTGGGCTCCACTCCCGGCCCGTGGTCTCTGCTCCCTCAGCGTTATTGATAGATTTAAGAGTCTTTAGCGCAGGAATCGCCCTTAATCTGCGCGCGACGAGCCGGGCAGGGCCGGGAATATCAAAACATATAGGGAGAAGTCTCCTCGGATCATTTGAAATCGGGCTTGGATGTTTCCCTCTGCTGCAGCCCGGCGACTGATTCCCACTTTTCTGTGTCTGTCTCACTTGTTCTTTTGTTCTGGTGTTTTCCCCTCCCGCTCTCCTCTTATTTTTTTTGGGGGGGGGGGGGGTGGCTGGGAGATTGGGAGGGTTCCTCCAAATTGGCACACAGATGAATAATGCATCTAAAGCATGAGAGAGCAGGGAGCTGAGGTTGGATGTATCTGTCTGTCACACCCCCCCCCCCCCCCCCCCCCCCCCCGTATTACTCTCATGTAGGGACAAGGCTGTTACCTCAGAGGAGAAAACCATGTCGCTCTTTTCCCCGTGTGCAGTTCTCTCTTTTGATTAACTCTCATTTGTTGCAGATTCAGTGGTCACCGTGCACTGCGGGTGGCACGCAGCTTCTGATTCCGGATTCTTTGTGGCTGATTTTTATTTTTTTTTCCTTACACAGCAGAGGCACATATACATCGAATTTGTGCCATTTGATTTAACTCTGTCAGAAGTGTTTGTTTGCACATTCGTGCATTTCCTGTTACTCCAAAAGGCAGCCTGCACTCACGAGCATGAGCTCAGAGTCGCACCATCATTAAAGAAATGAGGAGGAAGTTAGTGCTGAATTTAACCACAAACAGTGAGAGAGAGAGCAAGGAAAGAAAGGGAGGGAGAGAGAGAGATCTCCAATCCCTTAAGAATAAATCTTAAATCCTGAATGCTGCTTCTGACTCATTCTGGTTAATTAAGTTGAGTCAAGTGAGAGGAAAATGGGGTCTTGCCTGGCACGAGTCTGTAGGATCAGCACTATATTGTATCTGCAGCTTATGAAGTCTCTCGCTGGAACTGTCCTCTGTGCTCACAGAGTAAAGGTAGAACAGACTGTATCCTGTCTGTCCCTGCCACTTTTATTACCTTGACCTGCACACTTTAATCGTTTAATCCCCCATTTAAGGGCTGTTTTGCTCTTTCACACCCCTGCACGCATGCACGCACGCACGTGCACACACTCGTCTGCGCACGGAATTGCAGAGACACACAGGAATCTGTTGAGCAACCTTTGGGATTTTCTTTGTTGGTTTTCGGAGGGAAGATTTTGGCGGCGCGGGATGAGGCAAACGAGTGAAATGTCAGAAATCCTGGGCCTGACTAAAAATATAACAACACAATGGTTTGCCATTTGAGGGGATCATAGGCGCACAATTGGGTGTGGAACAGATAAAACAAACAGCGCTTCGTACCCAACAGCAACCAGAGCAGAGCTGCCAAATGTCCTCTGCTGAGAATAGAGCAGAGTGGGTTTTTACAAACGATCTGTGTATTCAGCCATGTTAGCTTGGTTATCGGTTCTCCGATTTGAGTACGTATCTCGGAAAAAAAACAAAAAACATTGAATATCTAAAACACAAAAAGCGCTGCCCTCATTAGAAATACTGCTACATCCTGTTTACCATCCTATCAGCCCTCCGGTTTCATGTTTTTAATGTAAACATGCAGATCTCCTGTTAGCATGCGTGCTAGCGGCTCTGACTTCTGGCCACGAACAGAATTTGTCTTGCAGAATCATCCCAGTGTCAGAACTTGCAGGGGTCAGTTGAGATATGTGAGAAAGGAGGCACCGCTTCAAACCTAGCAGAGGGAAGCAAAAGTGGCGGTTCGTGTTTTCTGATGTTGTTTTATGAACCGCTGGAGGTAAAATGCAGATGTGCTGCCTTCAGCGAGCGAGTAAATATATGACATTGGAATATAGTTGTAAATTGAATGAACACCAGTCGAGTGAATTGCTGCCGTTGGCGATCAAACGTCGGAGTTGCGCTTCACCCGCCCCTTTCCTCTCACTGCTGCCTCCCTCCGTCATCTGTGTTTTCCTTCTGGCCCCTCAGTGGTGTGCACGGTGACGTGGCGTCCCTCAGGGCCGGAGATTGCCATGGACATGATGCTAGTCCTCAGCTCCTCTCATACAAAGCCAGGCCCGACGATAATCCTGCCTCGCAGTTGTTTTATTTTTCTTTCTGTCGTCATCGTTTATTTCTGTCCATCGCAGATTAATCCTGCATCCTCGCCTGATCCTCACAACCCGATGAATTGATTTTCGAGGAGGGGCTGCGAGGAGACGCGCCGACAGATCGGTGTCAGGTTAAAAATTGATCAGGGGGTGGTCATAATTGTGTTTTTTGTTATGTTAATCTTATTCATCAGCTGTTAAATGGTGCCTCGTGCTCCCTCAGAAACACTCCCAAATCTGTGTAGTTGATGTTATTGTTGTTTTTCCTGATGTGATGACAGAGCCTGAACGCAGCGCTGAGGAACACGATGGGAGTTTATCATATCACATATTGCAAGACAACCTGAATCCATCTCATAATGTAACTTGGGTATAAAAATAGACAGAAACATTGACGTGACTAAATCAACCACAATAAATGTAATAACTTCGACACAGCAAAATGAAAGATTAATTCATCCCTATGATATTGACTTATCTCAACCACGTCAGTGCCGTTCTATAGGATCTTCTGACTTCTCCAGCTTATTTTGACTCTATTTTGACTCCTCTGATTCCCTGATACTCTAATTATGTTTCCCTTCCTGCCAGTCAGGCATCAGAGTGATTGCAGTTTGTTTGAAGACAGGAAAACTTCCCTCCACTGTGAGAACGGCTGCCGCGCCTGCTGCCGGCTTCCTTTTATTTTCCGGCGCTATAGGGAACCGCTTAGGAAATGCTAAGTTTAAACTTAATATACTTATATAAACACTCCCAAAATCTGCCCGCAGTTCATTCTGCCGAACAAACATTAATAATTAGCAAGAGAGATGATGTAATGTGTTGCGTTATTGTTATTATGAAACAGTTATAAAACTAAAATTGTCATATAAGAGACGCAAATGTCAAATGTGCTGCTCTGAAATGGAAGTGAAAGATTTTGCCTGTGTATTTTAGCGTAGCCGCCTCATGCTATGATGGTCATTTGAATCATGTTGGAAAGGGAAAATGTCCGTCCTAAGAGCTGATGGGATGACGCAGACCTAAACAGAGGGACAAAGCAATCAATTTCAAAGGGGGATGTTTAAGCTGTGACCGGGGGAATTGCAGATTTAAGGTTTGGGGCCACATTAAAACGAGGTTTTATTTTCCAAGCGTCTATTTTAAGCAGAACTTGCAGGAGAAGCTACAGTTGTTAAGCAGATGTTGCATAATGAAAAAGCTGCAGCGGCGGTTCTTTTGAGGGATGAACGGTGTAATGGAATAGCCGACTGCGTTGCCCCCCCTCGAGGTTGCACATTTCAAACACCAACAAGTGTTTTCTGGCGACGTCCTCTGCTCCGCGCATGCGTGCGTGCGTGCGGGTGATCTCAGAGGAAACCTTCCACCCTGTGGTCGTGCTACCCTGCTGCATCCTGCTCTGCATCTGCAACCCCCCCCCGACGCATCTGCACCACTGTCGTTTTAGACCCGATTATCTGCATCGTTATCGGGGGTATTAGCGGTCGCGCCTCATTGACGACGCCACGGGCGCCGTGATCGTGATCTGCCGTCTCCCTTGCCCTAATCAATTCGCTCCTAAAGTTCTGAAAGGAAGGCAGACGCAGAAATAGAGGTTTGAGGCGGCCCGCCGACATCGCGCCGCTCCTCTCGTTCGGCGTTCAGCTTCACACGCTGTTTCCCCTGCTGTGATACACCCTCTTTTTTTTTTTTGCTGATATCTCACAAACACACCGCTTCTGTATCTTTCTCCTCTGCATATTTCAGAAGGGGGGCTGACAAAACGCAGTCAGAAACAGACCGCTGATGACCTCTTTCCCATCGCCCCCCCCCTCTGTTCCCTGCTCCCCGCGCTCATTGCACATTCTCCCAGGCTTCCCCGTTATTTCTCTCACTGTCTTCATCTTCCTCTGTGTCTCATCACTCCCTTTTTTCTCCCCCCTCCCCGTCTGTTTACGGTACCCACCCCTCCTTGTTCCTCCAGCACTGCTCCCCTCTTTTTCCCTGCTTCCCTCTGGCTTCTTGCATCTTCTCCCACCTGTCTGTCCTTTCATCCCACTCATTTGCTCCTGCGCCTCACCGCCCTTCCCTTACCCTTTCCTTTCATTCACTCCCTCCCTCTCCACGCTGTGCTACTCTGCCTGTCTGCCTGCCTGCCTGTCGGTATCTCCCCATAAAGGGCTGTCTGAGGCCTCCTCTCTGCTAATTCATTCGCTGTGCATCGCCTCACATATCTGCAGGGTCAGGCAGATGGGGAGAGAGAGAGAGGAGGAGGAGATGTGTTGGAAGCGAGAGGAAGGAGGACCCAGAAAAGAGGACATGAAGGGGAAAAAAAGATGCAGTTTTATCTCCAAGAAACAGAAAGCTGTGCTGGTATATTCCACTAGCTTGCCGTGACCTCCTTCTGCTCTCTTTGTCGCTCGCGATTCATGACGTTCAGCTTTCTCTGTAATCTATACTCACATTGCTGCACATTGTCTTTAAAGGCGCGCACGTGTGCGTTGGGCATGTTTTCATTGCTCAGACTCAAAGGTTTCACGCAAATCTTATTCCACGCCTTCGTTCAAATACTGTTTATAACTGTGTGTGTGTGTGTGTGTGTGTGGGTGTGCTTGTGTGTGCACAGTACAATCAGTACAATTAATCAGGGTAATCACACTCGAAATGGTGGGACATACAAAGATGGTTTCTTTTTTTTCTGGCTAATGTCAAATCATTTTTTATTGTCTTCAATGAGTCTGTCATAGAGCATAAATATAACATAATCATGTTTGTAATACAGCACTTACTTACAAAATGTTCTCCTCGCGCTACTGTTGACAGGACAGAAAATAAAAAGTTGGAACTGTTCTGCTAGGAAACAATGTGTAGCCGCTTTGGATCAGATCTTCTGTCAAAGAGACGCTACTCTGGGGAGCTCAGTAGGTTTTTCCTGTTCAGCTAATGCAAGATGTTCTCTGGCTAGTCAGATGATTCTCACAGCACCATTTTGATCTTTTTATATTAACAAAAAACAAAAGAAAGTCTCCTTTTTTTGAGCCAAGCTCAGGTTGTCTTGTATGGTGCTCCATTTTCTTTGCATTTCTCTGCTTGGGAGTCAAAAATAGAACCTGATATGTCAAAAAGAGACGGTGACAAAAAGCCGGAGGAACACACACACACACACACACACAAATCTGCACGCGTTCTCACCTTGCTTGCAGCAACACATCTTCCAAATGTTCCTAATTCATTTCTCCATTCCTCTTTATTCCTCGCCTTTCTTCTCTGTTCCTCCGCAGGTTTTCCTGAGCAGACACCTCGTGTAGCTGAGCTTTCGCTGGAGTGACGTGAACAAGCGAGCAGGAGGCAGCGCGGTGTGATGGATCCGACTAAGGGGTCAAATGGCGTTAACGAGGCCTACCAGAACCTGCTGCTCCTGGGAGCCATCGCAGCAGCGTCCGCCTTCGTGGTCACCATCCTGATTGTTCTGATCTGCGTCGGCTGCCAGAGGTAAAAGAGCGCCGTCACGCGACCCAAATTGTTGGGAAAATCCTCAGTTGGCGAATCCGTTTGGGAAAAGGAGGACACGATAGCGCCGTTTCGGCGTCAGGAAGTGGAGGCTAAACCAAAGTTCTATCAACTTGGCTGATGCCCTCTTAGATTACGCTCATCATCCCCTGTGTCTTTTATGTGCCTGCGTTTCTTAAGAACTCTTCCCCTCCCATCTTTCCCCACCACCTCTGTCTTTTATCCCCCGCTCCGCGCCGAGTGGCGGCGATGAATGTTAATGGCTGCTGGTGTCAGATCAGATGAAGCGATGTTTACGGGACACAGAGGAGACGAGCTGGAGTCACTCCTCTTTCAGTCGGACTCCTTCCTTGGAAGACAAATGTGACCGAGCTCCTCAGATCAGAGTGTGATCCAGGCAACAGCCTGGGACTTCGTTTTTTTCTTTTTTTTTCTCCATGTAGCCCCCAGGGACCAATCAGAGGCTCCGATGTGGCTTTGTTGCCATGGGAAACATGATAGGGATGTGAAGAAATGTCAGACCAGTTAAGGCCATAGAAGTAAAACACACAATTGTTTTGATCTGAGGAATAAAAAGTGCCCTCATCTGCGTGAGTGTAGCTGATAAATACTTAATACATAGCCCCTCCCTCTCTTTGTTCTACATCCCCTTACTCTTCTTATGTGTTGTTTAAAAATAGCTTTTTTGCTATTTTAAGATAAAACGATAATAATAACAATACTACTACTACTATTACTACTACTACTACTATACTACTACTACTACTAATAATAATAATAATATTAATGATGATAATAATAATAATAATAATAATAATAATAATAATAATAATAATAATAATAATAAAAGAAGAAGAAGAAGAAGAGGCAAAAGTTGACATTTATGTAATGGAGTTATGTGACTTTTGACCGTTATGACATCATCTATGATGGGAAAAGAGATGTTTATCGGCAGTTCTGCAGACCCGACTGTTATCTCCATCATAGTATCCCTGAGATGAAGGAGACCTGCAGGTAGATGGAACACATTGGCATCTTCAGCCAGTAACTTTTGCCTTCATTCTTCATCTATTTTCACTTCTATCAGCCTTTTCCTGTAGCTATAAACACCTGTGGTGGAGACATTTGTTACTCACCATCACCATCAAACAGAAGGGAAACATGAAAGGAAATTACAGAATAACTACAGATAAATTCATTTTCCTGCTTGTTTATGGCGAAAGGACTTTTGTAGCCCAGCCAAGGTTGGCTGCTGATAACGTCTCTCTGTTCTGTGCGTCTCTCTGTGTCCATCGGCTCCCGTTGACCTTCCTACATTCTGCGCCGTGTCAGAAAAAGCAAGAGCAAACACCCCCCAGCTGGAGAGAAAGGGACGTCTGTAAATATGGTGAGACGTGCTCACATTCAGCTCTGGCTGCACTCCATCTCCTCCTGCTCCTCCTTTCTTTAGTTGATTACGTACACAAATGCACCAGGGGCAAAAAGAAAGAAACTTCAACAGATTTCTCTGAATATTCATCTCCAGTTCATTTCTTATTTTGATAAAATCTAGATTTTGACCTTGTTTGTCCAAATTGTACTTCGGTGTACTATGGTATAGACCATGAAACAGCCCAGAGTGAAACTTACTGTCAAGTTGCTGCATCTAATTGCTATTTAAACACGCCTGGATGCAAACCTCCAGTCTGAACACTGGGCTTTGTCCAGTCTGGTAACGAAGGCTGTTTTAAAAAAGGAGGTAAAGCTCCTAATGCAGAAGAAGGACTATTCTAGGTCTTTGCATGCTAACTAATGAAAACAGTGTGTGAGAGAATCTTATTTACGTTCTCTCACACGCTCACTATTTTTCCAATTTCTACTAAAAATGATTTAAATCAAGTCTGTGCACATTGTGCTGACCCGTCCGTCCGTCTTTACTCTGTGTCAACAGGGCACGCTCCGAAATCCAAAACTCAACTCTATGAGCAAATCTGACACCAGGTTGCACGAGCTCCATCGCTTTCCCTGCAATGGAAACTGTAAGTGATGCGTCAGTGATGTCGGCGTGCGACCAACGTGCAGCCGTCTCATTCCCTCCCTCCTGTCTGCGCAGCTGTGAGTAAAAGCCGCCCGGCCAGCATGGATCTCCTGCTGCTCCACAGTCGATGCTCTCAGACGGACCTGAGGCCCTCCGACGGGCGCCAGCTTCCCCAGATCCCCACCAGTCCCCATGGGCCCTGCCAGGGGGCAGGAGGGGAGCTGGGAGCAGACGTTGTTGGGGGAGAAGCCAGAGACCACACCTACACAGAGGTGGGGATAAGAAACAACCCGACGCCAACCCACTGCCTGGATGACGGTCTGTATGAGACCGTTGGGGTCCGGGAGGGCGAGGTGGTGGTGAAGGCGCCCTGTGCTCCGCCGTCCACATCAGCCAGCACGCCGGCTTCAGTCAGAGCTGCACAGAGTCCCTCAGCTCAGGCCAACGGGAATCGCAACGGAAACGTGAGTTCACATGCACAGCATCAACGCTCGACGATGCCTTAATCCCTCAGCTTCATCCTCACGATCGACCGAACTGATATTACGGAGACCAAGTCTCAAAACGTCAATGAAAATGCATTTAAAAGGAATTCTCCATGTAGCCGTCCCCATTGTGATGTGTTCAGGGATTTCCAGTTAAAAAAGAATGTATTTAAAAGCGGAAACGAATCTGCAGATTTGAGCAGTGAGAATGATCAGAGACAGTGTTTTAATTGATAAATGTGTTTTTTAATCAGCTTTCTCCCTGCGTATTTACGTGAAAATGGAGGATCGCACAGTTTGAGATTATTGATCAGTCCACTTGATGGGCTTGGAGCAAGGACACAGAGTCACAGCACATAGCTGCCCACACGGAGATCGACCCTTCAGGCGCGCGTTGTGGAAACAGAGATGCTGGTTTCCCCCCCTGAGAAAGGCTGACGTGATAGATGAGCTTTGACACTTGTCTCCTCCAAACTCATCCAAACAGCAGAACAGCAGGAGCAAGAAAGGAGAAAGAATAGAAGAACAGAGAAGCTACTTCCATCAGCAACAGCAGGAAAGAATACGTAGGATTTAACTGCTTTAGAAACGCGTTTGCTTTCCATCCAGGGTGGCCGTGGCAACGGCAGAGGCAACGACACCATGAACAGAGGAGCAGGGAGGGGAAACGGCGGCACTGGGATCCACAAGTCCGTCAACTCTTTGTCCATTCAAGAAACAAATGTAGCGGAGTATACAGCCATCCGCAAGTTCAGAAAGGTAAATCCCACCTTAATGGCTTAGATAGGCGGATGAATAATATATTTGATATTGCATAAATACAGTATATGCATACATTGCTCTGAAATAAAAAGCAATATCTGATGTTAAGTGTCAAATACTGGTACATTCCCAAGAGATTTAAAATGACAGGAACAGCTCTTTTGTTGTAGTGTGAAAACGTACGATTTTCAAAAAATCGAATTGGACTGGCAGCCAGTGGGGGAGAGAAAGAAACCTGACCATAACCCAGTTTGCCATACTGGTTTTTCTGGTTGAATATTTGGAAAAGTGAAACATTCTCCTGTCTCCTTTCACAAAATTATTTAATATCATGGCTTTATTTTAATACCTGAAGGCCGACAAGACAAACAGGAAGGAAAACAACGGTGCTGACAGCCAGTCTGACAGCCAGTCGAGTGTGAGCGATTCACCATCTGCAGCTCCTCCTCCCTTCCATCGCAGCCAGGAGTTTCCACGCAGACCACTGGAGCCATTTCACCTGCAATCCTTCCCAAAGGTACAGAAAGAACCACCAGATCTATTTTTATCCCAACACTCAGCCATCTACTAAAAAGGCACATATTATCTTGCTGTAAAAATGAAAGGAACCCTTTAAGAGGTGCACTGCTGAAGACCTTTAGCGCATTTGTTAATATGGTGCACAATGAAATGTCAAATCAAGGAAAAATAGATCAGTAAATGGAATGTAATTCAGGCAGAAATGTGGAATTTTACACATGTCGCACTTTTACACACGCCATTAGAATTCATCAATCTATTCCTCAAAATAGAACTAAATGAAATACACACTATTATATAAGCTTTATTTATACAGGAAGTGCTAATAAGGATTAGGTGCGTAACAATGCACGTCTCTCTCTGCGCCAGCGGGGGGCGCTGTCCTACAAGTAAGTTCTTTTTTCCTCGTTTAAATTGTGCAACGTGTTCTGCTTTTTCTTTAGTGTGACATTTTAAAAGTTTGATGGACGTATATTATTGGCAAGAACAGACCTTTGCTGTTTCATTTTGAATAGAATAGTGTGTGCCAGCGGTGGCGTGTTTGCACACAGCCAAGGCAAAAAGGAAGCAGAGGGACAATGATCGGATGGTGATCAGCCTTTCTGCGCACATGCTGGCAAACACGCCTCCATTACCTATGAAGGCCTGCGTGTGCATGATTGAAGCTATGTTGGATTAGTTATGATTATTAAGGTTAGGTACATAATGAATTAATGAATGGATGTTAGGTTGATTTCCAAAGAAGGACAGAGATTATGCGCTTGTGTTTGGGGTGGGGGGTTCCTTTGCCCCTGCGCACTGTTCAGCGCTGTTTTGAAAAGAGTAGAGATCGATTATGTAAGATCTTGGCTGCCTGCCAAGCTTCCTCTCTCTCTCTTTCTGTGTGTATGAGTGTGTGTCTGTGTTTTCCTGTTGAATGTATCAGCAAGTTGATCTAGAAACGGCCAACAGTAAGCAGTGCGGGGATGAATCATGTTTACATACTGAAGCCATCTCTCTGTCCTACCTTCTATTACTCACTCTCAGTGCACACAAGGAGCACATAAAAGCTTAATCATGTTGGGTTTCATGTGCACACAGCACTGGATTCAGGCTAATTGGTTTCTTTCTGGTTTAGGTCATCAGGAAATGTTGGATTTCGGTTTTAGGCCTCCTAACGCTCACCTGTAATGTTTGTATACCATACCGTCTGTTCAGCAACTCTGCGTTCAAGCAGATTGTTATTGAATATATTTGCATAAAACTTTGTGGAAACACTGACCACAGGATGAGAAGTGACTGATTAAGTAGTTGTTTGTGAAAGGATACAGAGTCTGGGATCATTTCCAATGCAAACTGGCAAACTTTGACAGTGCCACTTGCTGTTTTGTTTTGTTTCATCTGGACCTTAAAACTGGAGAGCACGATTATAAAGCCTAGACTTCCTACAAAAGGTGATGCTTTCCTTTAAAAAAATAAATAGCGCTTGTTTGTTTACCCATTATGCTCATTCTGTAATTGAACACTTTATTGACCTGACAGCACGAGGGGTGCGAGATGTGTGGTATAAAATTCTAAAGTGAACACTTGCACATTTCTCCGACAGGATGAAACCTGTTCATTGTGTTTTTCTGAAAACTAAAAGTGCAGGTCAATAGTTTTATATCCAACCCCTCCACACTCATGCCCACAACTCCTCCACAGTGTGACACAACCTCTCACACACACGAGAACATGTCGAAAAATGAGGGTTGTTGACCTCAAATCACATTTGTTTACCATGCTTGGCTGAGCCCCTCAATTGATTTTATTCACTAGGAGCCGATGTTCATGGGCAACGGAGAGCAGTACATCTGGAAGCCTCCCGAAGAAGATGACATCATTACTCTGCACCCACCTCCGCTCCGTGGCGAAAATGGACAGGGGCACCCATCGCCTCCATCAGCAAAGGAGGTAGTATACAGAAACTGTGTGTGTCTGTGTGTGTGTGTGTGTGTGTGTGTCTGCAGATAGGCCTCTGATTTGTGACTGCTGTGTTTATTTACGGGGGCGCCCATTTGATTGGCTGAGCTGTCATAATACGGCTGCACTGTGACCCGCCCGTCATACAGGGTTTCTGCTCGCAGCAGAGGTTGCATTACATAGTAACAGCACCCCCAACCCCCTGTCTGACCCCTGACCCTAATCCCCCTGCCCCCAAGTTGTCCCCAACGTACAATTCCCTGCATGGACCTCCATATTCGACATCCCCCGTTGCTATTTAATACAGCTGAACCTTGTCTGTGCATGCAGAATGCATCAGCTGGGATGCGGGCTGCCAAAAAAACCTACAGATGCACTACGGTATGTGTGCACACGTGCCTGCAAAGCCACGACTCCCCCTCACCCCTCCGCTCTAAATCCCTCGGCCACGGCAGAGCCAAAGAGTTGGGACGCCGCGTGCGGAGATTAAGGGGTTAAATCTCTGCTGTTCGGCTCGCGGGTTATAAGCTCCGCCTCTGATTGGCACACAGCAGCTTTCTGCTGTTCTCCTTTCCCCCCCTCTGTAAGCTTTCCTGCTCAGATACTTCTTTATCAATCACCCTCTGCCTTATTTGCGCGGGTGGGTGTGGCGACGTTGCACCGACATGCCCGAAAACCAACATGAACTTTTTCAGGTGAAGCACTGGAATAAGCTGCTTTCTGCCTTCTCTCAGGAACTCTCTCCAACTTCTCCACTCCCTGAGGAGGCGCTGCCTCACCCAGCCAATCACGTTGCACGAATCACCTCTCAACAGATGATTATCAGCTGCAGACAGCACATCAGGAGGCACGCAATATTTGCCGCTAATAAAGTTGATCATATGCAGAGACGGGGGATGGTAGATCCATCCATAAAGGCTGCACGCTCAAATTAAATCTAACCTCTGAGGAGCGAGCTGAAGGAGTATCAGAGACATGACAGGAGCGTAGGCAGCAGGGAGGAGACGAGAACACATACAATGTGCAGGCTTCCTCAACAGCTGCAGCTCAGTTTTGAAATCCCCCATCATCTTGTGACTTCCTTCCTCTGTTGCACAGCGCCACAGATGCCGCGCACACGCGTACACACTTGCGAGCGTACACACGCTGCGCATTGTGTGCGCACACTTGCAGCATACGCCAGTGTCTTTGTTTATCCAAAAAGGTCACTCCGGAGGCTTGTGGGGGCAGGGATCGTGCGTTGCAGGGAGGGACGGGCGAGTTTTCCTCCTTGAGCTTATTTGTTGTCGACGTACCGTGAAAGTGAAGCGCATACATGGAAAACAGAGTGCTGCCCATTGTCTCTGCGGTCTCAAGTTTCTTTTTTTTTTTTGGAGTGAAACAAAACAAGGCCAAACTTTTCTTTCCTTTTTTTCCTCTCTGGGGGGGGGGGCAGTGTTTCTCAGGGCCACTAGAGCAGATCTGATGGTCCGGGTGTGAGCATGAAAGGTAAACATTGCCGTGTCCCACAATCCTCCGCTCTTGCGCTTCCCTTGTGGAATTTTGACACGCAAATGGCAAAGGTCAGAGCGGTACGACGCGGACGTGTTTTAGGCCTCGCATTCTTCACTCGATTCCAAGTTGTGCAGACACTCAACTCGTGGACACAAACGTACAGCGGAACATACCTTGCTTTAACGTGAATGGGAGCAAAGTCCTCTCAGGAGCACTACTCAACCAGCTTTTTGTCGAGTTGGCAGTTATCCAGGTTTTTCGCGCAATAGCCTGCGCCAAAGCAGTTCTAGTGAAATTTTAACAGGTCCGTCCACTGCACAGCTAACACTGCCTCTTTGCATAGAATTCAACTGACTGATAACATAGTTTACTCTGTCTTAACCGAGCCCATAAAAATAGGTCAGGTTACAGCACAGTGAGCGAGCTCTGTCAACACATGTGCAAACTACCGCGCACACACCCACACAGGCCCCAGTCCCGACACACAAACACACACACACACACACACACACACACACACACTGCATCTGCTCATACTGAGTTAGCGCCGTTAAAACTGAAAACTGGGTGGATGATTCTGCACCGGGTGGGTCCCTTATGTTGACGTTACGAGTGTAAAATAATGTTGCTTCTATTTCAGGAGCTGTCACCTACAGACCTGTGCAGCACTTTGCTGTCATTAACTGACACCAAACCCTCCTGCTGTGTGTGTTCTCAGATTGCAGAGACCTACTCTATCGTGTGCAAAACCCAGAAGAAAAAAAACATGGAAAATAACGGCTCAAAGACCCTGCCCCGCTCCTTTGGCGGAGACAGAAATGCTTCCAGGGGTAGAGGTCGAGGGGTCCAGGGCCAAGCGCGTTCCCAGGAGGAGCCCTGCTACGAGCCGGTAGGAGATAGGTCCTGGTCCACGTGTCCGATGGCCGATCCCGACCCTGCGTATGCCACAATCGATGCCCACCGGAAACGTGAGCAAATGGGGGCCAATAACAGCACAGCGGCGGGTAGCACCACTCTGAAGAGGAAGAAACAAGTGGCCCAGCAGCAACAGGTGACAGCGGCACCACCGCAGGGGTCAGACCCCCCCGCCATGCCTGCCAGAGGTGGGGAAAACTTCTATGAGACCATTAGTGATGTGAAACAGGGGGCGAGCAGCTCCGGCACCACCACCATCTTCACCTTCAATGATGGGATGGAGATGTATGTCACTGGCCTGTAGCGAAAAGGGGGCTTTGGACCCACGGGAACAGAATCATGAAGGGACCCTCCTGTTCACTGTCCAACTGATTGCTGTACATAGATTCAAGTCCCTCTACCATCAACAGGAGGATTCATTTTGCCATCGCATCAGGTACAATCAGGGTCTTAATTCAGGTTCAGATTTCCTACGAGGTTCTGTGTTTCAAACCCACTTACCTGATTAAAATCAAAATATATATTTAAAGAGTAGTAGCAAGGAACAAAACACACTGTCAACAATCGGCACATGTACACACATCAGACCAACCCTATATCGTGGGGACTTATGTAATATAATCAGATGGAGATTTGTGGTGCTTAGCTTTCATACAGAAATAGTATATGAAACCGGTTGTTTGTTGTTGTCCTGTTAGCTGACAGACATAACTCTGAGGCTTTGCTGAAACACGGGCCTAGAATTCATCGGCACACGTGACTTCATAGGCCCGCGTTCGAGCATGGATGAAGGACCCATTTTATCATCGACGTGCCCCAAATGAATTAGCAGTCATAGTTTTAACCAGTACCAGGTTTTAAAAAAAGGTAAAAAACAACTGTAAACAAGGGTATGCACACACCCACCCACACACACACACACGCACACGCACGCACACTTGCAGTCACCTAGGGTGAAACATTCAAGTCAGGGACAGAGGGTTGTGTAAGAGTTTCCCCAATGTGATATGGATGATAGATTTCACAACACCTAAACTGCAATACCCAAAATAACTGCAATCAATGAGAGGAGACGCAAAAATTGGGAAGTGAAAGTCTATCCAAAATAATACAGGAAGTTTCATCCTGTGCAGCTAATAATGTTTATGTAAACATATTTTTGTGCCCATTGTAATTTTGCACTAAAGTGTGCATTGACACATCAGTGGTTTTGTGTGCACATTCGAAGCTCCTCCATGGCGCACCAGATTTAAGCCTGGTGGTTGAAATGTCAACAGAGGACTTGGAGTCAAAAGGCAAACGGGGAGTTTGGGATAAAATTTTCTAACAAGTGTCCTTGGGAAGGTTGCCACGCAGCCTTTCCCCCAACATCGTCTTCAGCTCCTGCACCGAGTTCTGTCTGTTGCATTACAAACACCGTCTCACCCATGTAGCTTTGGGGAATCTCAAAGAGGAAGATGACAGGTGTAATAAATGGACATTAGAGGGTATGAAAGGTTCACAGGCTGAGGGATGAAGGGTGCATTAAAATAGCTGTCTGAGCGCGAGAAAAATATGCAAAGGATGAGAGGCGACAATTTGCCGATTTTGATTCTGTGTTTGAAAGCTAAAAACATAATGTACTTTGTATTTAAATGCACTCTTTATTTTTCTTGACATTATCATGGTTCAATAGCTCATGCCACTGCCATGAAAATAATATGTTTATCTTGGTGCAATTTTTTTCTGCTTGATCAAAAGTTGCATGCTTTGGTATATGGAGATTTAAAAAAAACAAACAGATATTGTGGTACTTATTTGAACTCTTGTTTGTTAATATTTTCTGTTGTACTTTTATCCATGTGATGCAACGCAGCAGTCAGTTTTAACCCTCAAATTCACAGTTAGGCGGAGGAGAAAATCGAGACTGAGGCCACGAAGTGTAAGCGCTGTCCACCCTCTGCTCTGAAAGAGAAAACCGAATAAAGAGGAAGGTGATGAAGAACAGCTCGCATGAACTGGAAAACAGATCACTGTGAATGAACACAGGCGCGAAAGAATCAAGTGTAGGCGCACACGCGCGATCTGCAGTGCTGAGCCATGCGTATGTAGGATAGGAGACATGCTTTTCTTCAGCATGGTCAAGCCTGGCACGTACTCCCTTCTACAGCTGTGTTCATCCACTAATAACAGACACAGACTTCTCTTTTTCTGCTATTCATCTCTGCAGGGGAGGGGCCTTCAATGGCCAGTTCTGGAGTGGTGGAACGGTTTGAACATACTGGTGGGGGTGGGAGGCAGAGGCTCAGGGTCAGGCCAACCCCAGTTTGATATCAACAATGCACTAACGGCTCAACTGCCTGATATGAGAAATGACTAACAGCTGAGATGCTTAGCAAGCTCTATCGGGGCTTCCCTTAGACAATGCTGGCTGGAAATCACGGTCACACCTAATCCGTCTTTTCTGGGTGCCACTTTGGCATCACATTTCCTCTATCCCAAAAGAAAGAAGAAAAAAAAAGCACTGATCTATTTTGTCAAACACTGTCACACACCGATCCAGGCAGATGTTCTTGCACAAACAAATGCGGTATATTGTAAATGTGTAAAATACTCAGTTGCTGTTTTGAAGTCGTTCCAATGTAACATACAGTATACAGTATATTTGTTTTTTTTTCTTTTAAAGATAGTTATCACAAACACATTGTACTTTGTGGATGCAACTTCTTTTCATGCTTTCCATGATACAGATGCTGTTGGGTAATTGTCTTGAGATATAATTATGGGTCAAAAACTGCTGTGACAGCTGTAGCCAATGTTATATGTTCTCAAAGCACAGGAGTTAGTTTGAAATAATGAATATCAAGAAAAAAATATAGTGTGACATTGCAGATATGCAAAAGATTGTAATGTTTTATATTAACCTTCATAAAATATTAAAGTGAGTTTTTACTTTTCTAATAAAGTGGCACATTATAAAGTCTTGGATGCATTTTGCCTGTTGTCTCATTACTTTTTACACGTCAGGAAAAATGAAAATCAATCACCCAGAGGTTTAGAGGTATCTTTAGAGGTAAGAATCACTTAAATAAAGAGATATTCAGATTGTAATGCGACTGCTTCCACCACCACTACTAAATACATTTATTGTATAGTCTTACTTTAGTAAATAGAATATTTAACATCCACAAAAAATCTTGACAATAGGGTTCAATCAAGGATTGGTTTAATACGGTCATGAAAATAAACTCCGCCGTGCTGCACAATGCATTTTTATATCCTGATACCATCTATTTTTAAACTGGCAGCATGTTTACTGTTTACAATGCTATGATCTGGCCATCAAAATAAGGTTTATAGATGCTCTAATCTAGACTGACGGTGCATACAACCTAGAGACTATTGTGTTTGATTCCCAAAAAAATAAAATAAATGCGCAGTTTACAGAATGCAGACATCCCCCCGCACACACGCGCGCGCGCACTTTTTTTTTTCCTTCCGCGAGACTGCCAGGCAGGGCCGCGTCGACAGACACCCAGACACCGGCCGGTAAACTCTGGGACACGCCCACTCGCGCCTTCCTCCAGCCATATTGCTTCATTTAGCACGAATATGTGACTGGCAGGGTGCAAACCGACCAATCAGGAGCGGCCTCGCCGTGGACGCGTGCCAGAGTGCAATGTTTATGTGCGCAACGGACCAATAGGAGCGAAGCGGAGGGGGCGTGGCGTTCTATTGGAGGAAAGAGGCAAAACAATCTTTTATCCTCCTCCTGACCGGGCGGCTTTTTGGATCGCCTGGGCAGCGGTGGCGGCGAAAAACTTTACATGTAGGTTAGAATAGCAGTTAAGACACGTACAACACGCAACAACTCTCGACAATCCTGATAAATGTATCCAGCAATTTGCACTAAAACCTTTAGAAAGCTGGTTATCTTTCTTTAGTCTCCACTCGCCGGGTCTAAATATGGATTCCAAATTCATTCTGGAGAAGTCGACGACTGTCGGAGGTGCGGATTTTAACTGCCGGCCAGGGCGCTCCGTGCACTGCGACGCCCGGGTCCCTATCTTGGAGAGGAACGGCCCCATGCCGGCGTACACAAACGGGCCCGTCCCCTACAAATGTTCGCCAGACGGTGGCTCCCCGGTAGAGGTGAAAAGCCCGAGAACATGTTTTAAAGGGAACGGAATTTCTCCGGGTGGCCGAATATCACTCGACATGGAAAAAGTAAGTGTGTTTAGCGGTTCTGCTGTGTGCGTAGGACACCACAAGCCGGTGAAATCCACCCCAAAGTTAGGCGAGTATAGACAGCGTAGGGTTTTACGGCGACGTGTTTGAGTAGCTGTCACATACCGTTATTGTGTGTTTACGGGCTAAATATGCGAATTGGGAGCCCACAGGGGACCTATAGGAGTGTAGCTTGTGCATTGGTCGCCTCCATTGCGCCCCTGAAACGGACATTTAGCCCT
Organism: Takifugu flavidus; assembly: GCF_003711565.1. Lineage (NCBI taxonomy): Eukaryota > Metazoa > Chordata > Actinopteri > Tetraodontiformes > Tetraodontidae > Takifugu > Takifugu flavidus. Next base: position 10,741,523 of record NC_079527.1, on the reverse strand, counting down.
GAAAGTGTCACCGTGTTTCAAAGAGCTGTCAACGTTCGCCCGCAAGTAATTGCGTAGTATTAAAACCGCTTTAAATGGCGGCTCGTTTTGTGTGCAAAGTTTACAGAAAAGTGGGGCAGGGACTCCTAACTAGTACCCCTCCCCCATGGCTTCAGGGTGGAGCCACGGCGAGGTCTTCCTGGCTGCGCCCGAGCTGCACGGCCTGCTGGCGGCTGCACACTGTCGGACAGCTACCACTACTTGTGGACATTTTGCTGTTTTTGATGTTGTTTTTATCCGCAGCGTGTGTTGTTGTTTGCATTTGCTAGCCTCGGTGCTGTTGCATTGTTGTCATGTTGTTACAGCGTTCAAGCAAATGCTGCATAGTTAAGTTTTGAGGGATTTTTGATACACTTCTCTGTGGTTCGTTTATAATAAATAAGACTTGGCATTGAATTTGTCGTCCTGTTTAATTGTTGGCATTTGATCAGGTGGTGGAAGGTGGTAGCTAGAGCCTGAAACTCACACTCATAAGGGGGTTTTGCTGCTGTTCTGACTGTTCTTCTGTTGGAGTTGGTAAATGAAGTTCTGTGCTGTTCTAAACAATAATCGGCAGGTGTCAGAGGGGAGGACGAGGCCTAAACCACTGGAGGGATGTTGTGCATCCTGTCCTTTTTTCTTTAGACACAGTCTTGCTTTAGCTTTAGTGGCTGTATTAAAGCTTTCTGCTGGATCATTCATCACATACTTGCATTTATAATTCAATGCTAATTGTTGGATACTCAATGATCTACGATTTCTTAATTTACTAGAATGTTCTGGGGGACCAAAAGGACACCGGTTCCTCGGGGATCCTGAAGAGGGCCAGTCCAACTTGCTGCCCAGGCATGAATGGACAGTTGACGGCTGGCTTCATGCAGTTGGAGACCAAGAACCCAGTTAAACAGGGAGAACTGGCCCTCAGCCTCAAGGCAGCACAAGGGCGGAATGTACCACAGGCAGAAAGACAACCCTTCCTCTCCTCCCACATCCCTGTCCCCAGAAACAGGTACACACTCTCAAACCAGAGACATACAACTGTGCACTTCTCTCATATCTTCATAGTGCTGTTATAATTTAGAACAGATGAAAAGGTTCACAGCTCTCATAAAAATGAAGCCGCGGGAGCTAGATTGATTGGGATTTTGCAGTGATTAAAGTAAACTGCAGTTTCATATCTGTCCTACAAAAGTCTTGACTCGACGTGGAATTTGTCCACTGGCTACAAATTTACAGTGGGTTTGGCATGAATGTTGCGGGGGCGTGCTGGTAAACTGACCACATGTTTGGTGTTTCATCAAGAGCAGTTTTGAAATCTGCCTTAACAGAGCCAGAGTTGGAGATGATCTCTGGATTGCTCAAACAGGAAAGAAAGAAAGAAAGAAAAAAAGGATATTCTTTGGATCAATATACGCTCTCACAAAGGTGTTTTGTCTTTTGGTAAACACATTTACACCAACATGTTTCAGAGCGAAAGCTGCAAATGTCACTGGGGAAAAGCTTAGTCTGTGGATATGATTATGTAACAGCAAGCAGGCCTTGGAGAGGTTGTGCGCTGTCTTTCCTGTAGGTTAGACAGCCATTGGCTACTGTGTTTGTCCAGATAATGTGCCAATACAATAAAAATGTTCAGCTTTTTATACCCCATATGATTAGACGGTGATAATTTCAAACTCTTTAGGGAACAATATTACCATTTAAACAATTGCAGATTTTCAAATGATTTGTGTTGCCACTGTTTTCGTCTAGGTGTGTCACAAGAGGTTTATTTATCTTTTCTTTCCTCACATTATCCTGTGAAATTCACCTGCTGCAGCTCCTGCATGATATGATTTAACTGTCTCTGCAGGAGTGGGACAGCAAGGTTTAGGTTTACGTGGCCATACAGGCTTGTTTCAGTCTCTTGACCTCTTGCTTCTCTTTGTTTCTTTGAGCGTTGACCGCTGTCCATCGGCGCTCTTACTTTACTGACTGCACCACGCTGCTGCTGTTGAAAAGGATTGCATAACATTATATAACTGTGTGGCGGTGGTCATATTAGGCAGGCCTCGTTGTTGTTTTATTGACCTTTCATATTAACGCTGTGCCATTGCCCTTCTTAAATCTTTCCGTCCTGACTGCCCAGGAAAAAGCATCTTTAAAAGCCAATAGTCACATCACCTGAATAAATTAGTTTTATTTACTTATTTTTCCACCAACTTTATTAATACGGCCATTGTGTCACAGGATTAAACATAATGAAGCGGTCGGTCGCCCTTGCGTGTTGTATATTAACCACCATATCAGTGTTTCTCACAGGGAGCACACTGCTGCGCTTTAATACTTTGACTTTCCAGTTTGCAACTGTTGCAGAGTCGGCCAAAACTCTTCAGACAAGTCTGGGCAATGATCTTAAATACTGTGGAGGAGGGGCCAGTGCATTCACTGCCGTGATGATCTACACATTCATGAGTTGTGCATATAAACACTCCTAGTCAGATTTTCAAACTCGCCTGCATGTGTGTGCACGCGCACGTTTTTTGCTTCTGTCTCTGATTAAGTTACACGCAGGCTAAAGCGGAGCTTGTTCTACCTGTCAATACTCATCAGTGTGGGATCTGCTACACTGATAACTGAACAAAGAGCATATTGACTGGAGTGAAAACAATAAGAATGACAAAATGAGAGCGGAATGGGTAATTTTATTAAGCCTTTTTACTTATCTCTCCTTGGTCACTTACATGTCACAAAAACAGGAAGTTTCCACGTCTAGGGAGTACAGATTCTGCAAAAAAGAAATCACCACTGTATTTAACTGGAATGTTTGTGCAGAGGGGTTTTCCTCTTTTCAAATAAACCTCTGGATCCAGATCCTGTGGTGTACTGTGTGCTCCATACAGGGATACCTCGAGCTCAGGGATACCTTGGTCCTCAAAGCAGCTATTGGATCTTTTGGCAGTGTGGGCAGGTGCTAGAAAAGAGAATCCACATCTCCATAATACTGGTCAGCAAAAGGAAGCATGATGTGCTCAAAAATCTCCTGGAAGACAGCTGCGCTGACCTTGGGCCTGATAAAACATAGTGTATCAACACCAGTAGATAATATGTTTCCCCAAACCCTCAGTGACAGTAGAAACCTCACAATGGACCTCCGGCAGCTTAAATTCTGTGTATCCGGGGCCTTGATTTCTGAATGAAAGGCAAAACTTACTTTTAGCTGAAGAGGACTTTGATCCACTGAGCAACAGACCAGTCCTTTTTGTCGTTTTTGTCCTCAGCCCAGCCCGTGCCTCTGATATTGTCTCACATGGACTCTGTCCTGGACCACCCCCCATGTTCTTTGACAGGCTTGGTTTTACAATCCTCACAAGTGCGCAGTTTTTCCTGTTGCTTGTGCTCCATTTTAAAAAAAGGCATAAAATCCGGCAGCCGCCTCCTTTAGCAACGACCTTTTGTGTCTTAACCTCCCTCTGAATGGTGACAGCGATTGTAACAAATCTATATAATATATGAGTTGCACTTTTTGAATGGAATTGCTGGAATAAATCTAACCTCTAATGCTCTTTCTCTAAAAAATGCAGCTGGTTATGGAAGGTCACAGCGACAGGACCAGTAACCCACCCCCACTCTAGTCTGGGTTTACTGCTGATGCATGCCAAGTCGAAGTGCATTTTCCTTTATTTCTTTATAGCCTATATCTGTCTTGACAATGCTGTTTAGTGTAAAAAGAAAAATCTGTCTTTTTTTTTCTGTAAAAGACAATACGAGGGTAAAGTTCTTGCAGCAAAACCGGCCGGGGTGAAAGGTCGTTACCCAGTGACAGGAATCATGTGAGAGTGGAAGGTCAGACCAGAATGCGAGCAGACATCTGGGCTGTCCCCCAGGTCAGTCTCAGGATGTGAACGATGTGCTGCACGTTTTCTGGTTCTTTATTAAGTTGATTATCTAGGACACGTCAGAATAAGGCTACTGTGAAGTGAGATTGGATGCTTTTAGACTAAGCAGCGCACCATTTGCATTACTGGTAAGTCACTCTTTAACCGTCACTACAGACGCTTGAGCCAGCGGTTGCAATATATAGCTGCGTGTCCACTATGTGGACCAGTTAAGTATGTTAAGTGCGTGGCGTCTGGGCCAGAAAGCCATCGCTGCTTCATCTCAGTAATTAGGGCGACATCATGCCAGTGTGGAAGGTTGCTCCTCCGATAATTCAGTGGGGAAGAGTGAGCCACAATAAACACCTGACACTTAAGTCAAAAGATTTGCAATTCGCACCGAAGCTTCACAAACAGCAATTCAAAAGAGCATAAAGTCAATGGGCTGCTGCTATGCAAATGCAGATGTGTGTACAGTGTCCTCACAAGATGTTAATCAGCTTGGGTTTTCTACTGAAGCCTCGAGGAGCAAACAATTTTATAAGAAAGGAGGAGAGTAAGAGGCAAGAAGGAATGTTCTCACTCTCTTCTCTGCAGACTACTCCAAAAGATTTATATTTCCAAACTTCAAATACTTGCGTGTGCTTCTAATTTTTTTTTAATCCTTTAGTTATATGACGTGCATCTGTCCAGCAGAAGGGCCCTTTAAGGGCAAGCAAACACAAAGAATTATCAAAAGGGAAGGAAACTTGTGTGCAGCTGCATAAACTGATAGAGATTTAAGGCCTCCTGTTCTAGGCAGCTTGTATTTAGAGACGCCTCAGGAAAATCAGCTAAATTCTCCTAAACTCCTGACATGAAACTATTGTTAAAAGTGCATCTGAACACCTGAAAAATGTGCTAAATTAATTTGAGGGAGATAAAAAAGATTGAAATGCTGCTTTAGCCCGCCGTGTCTCCTCCTCTTCACTCAGAATTGCACAATACACAAGTCCAAACTATTTTCCTGATTAGAATATGGACTTGGCACAACTCATGCGGCTCTCTTTAACAAGAATAATCTTGTTTGGTTTTGTGGCATTTGACTTTGACAGATTAAAGACTAAAACACAGTTGGAAAGCTAGCCTATAGTACTCGTAAAGCTCCAATAAACATGCAAATAATCTCCTGACTTCATATCTGGTGGGGGAGACAATGCTTTTAAGGTTCAGATTATAATATTTTTAAATGTTCTTATAGCAATCTGCTTTCTGCAGCTCGCCAACATAAATACCTTTGTCTTAAAAATGTAAGTGCATCCATGATTGCGTTTTGCTGCAGTGATTTGGTGGTGTGCTTTTTCTTGGTTGCTGCTCATTTTGTACCTGTATTTTCTCTCTGTCGCCAGGGGAAAAAAATGGTAATAACACACCTTTATTGTCTCTGTATATCTGAAAATTCCCCCTGCTTCACTCTCCCATCGTCTCAGCTATTTTCATTTTAATTAGCTGCGGGTGTTATAAATCCAAGATATAGAGGCCAAAGCTAGCATAATTCATTTTGGGTTATTTTCAGACACCTTCCTGTTTCCTCAACAGTAGATGCTGCTCTTGTTATGGCCCGATCCCAAAACACCGTCGGTATTTTCCAAAGATTACACTCGCCGTCGTGAACTGTCAACCTACCCGCGCTATCGTATTATCCAGTTTATACCCTCAGCTCAAGATGGGATCTCTAGACACCAAAGACTGCACGCTGCTCTTTAGGCAGAAGTCAGATTATGTCGATCTCTATGAGAATTGGGACACCCTGCACTTGTGTATAAACGTGGGGGCAAGGGGGGTTAAACAGGAGAATACAAGCAGAGTGACGCGTGCCATTATCAGCAGGCTTAATTTTACTAGCATCAGGGAAAAGAATTAATTACCTCTAATCCCAATAAAGTGCATGAACACTTTGTGGACGAGAGAGTCACCGTTTAAAAACTCATTCTTGAGCCTTTTAAAATGCCAGGATCTGCCCAGAGTCGCACAACGTAAGGCATGAAAATTGCTGCTTATTTATATAAGCCACATTCACTGGACTAAAACCAGTGGACCCAGTTCCTTGTAACCTCCATTTAACCTAATTTAAGGTGGCGTGACGTTTCTGTCATGCAGGAGAACATTCGACAGTTGTTCTGTTCCCATTCACTTTCAAACATCCTCCCACTTTCTTTCCGAGCACATGAGGTTGGTGTCTCGATACAAACGGATCAGAAAGCCTTTTTCCGAGCTTCCGTCTACCACGGCAGTCACGTGTTCCATGTATTCCTTTGATTTTTTTTTTTTTTTTTTAATTTGTGGAAAGGAAATGTTGAGTTTGCCAGCCTTGGGGAGTTAGAAAGTATCCCCTCTTAATCCTGGTGTTGGTGGTTTCCAGCACCAACATGCCACCACACAAAGCCCCGAGTGTATGAGGCAGCCCGGTCAGGTGCGTAACGGAGCCGCTGATCGCTGCACAGATCACATCAGGAGGCCAGAACATGGAACGCTGAGACAGTTTCGCAATCTGGTGGTTGTCAGGCTTCCCGTGTCTGCATTTCCTCCCACACTTGTTTTTCCAAAGATTGAAATATGCTCATTATTTTTGTTGTTCCTCGGTTTATGTAATTTCTTCAGGCCTCGCATATTTCGTGCGGTTTGGTCGTGAGTTATACACAGTGCACGGCAGATCTCCAGCCCGTTTTAGAACTCCCATCCGCCTGCCTGTGCTGGCCTAAACCGGTTTAAACGCAAGCATCAACACAGTGGTCACTGTATATTTACCAGCTTGTTTCGAATTGTGTTTCACACCATAATTATACCAGAATTGTAACAGTCATCCTCAAATTCATAGAACTAATGAGGTCTTGCTGACTCTGCCATCAGTTTAGTCATAAACCCACACCTGTGAAAATTTACTTTACTTTACACCCACAAGGAGACGTACACTAAATCGTTACTGTGTCTGTCACATAATCTTTGGGAGGACATTTCTGAAGTGTTGGAGATAATTGATTGAGATTAAAACATGCTGGTTTTAGAAATATTTGAGAACTGATGACATTTTTTGTGTGTGCACGCATGACCGCTCCAAACAGCATTTTACTATCACTTTTACATTGATATACACACTTAACACGTTGACAAACGTGTGCATATAGCGCCGGTATATGTGTGAGGGTTTTAGTTAATCCAAGACAAAGATAATACAGACACGCAGGCTTTGTCAGGTTTAGCCACACTACCCCTGTTTGAGAGATCATTCTGATGTTGTTGCAGGATGTGACACGTTGCTTTTGTTTGTTTATTACAAACGCTATCTGGTATTGCTGAAGAAGGAATAACTTCATATTTTTACCATTTTTACTGTAAGCGGTGTTTAATTGTTGTAGCAGCGTCACAGGAGATAAATGTTCCTCCAGTGGTTTTGATCATTTTCATCTTTAGTAAGTGGAGTATATTGCCTTTTATCGTTTAAATAAAGCTGATTAAATATGATCTAGGGCAATGCAAACACTGATCAAACAATCCAACACTATCCCAGAGGTTTTAACATTGAATCACATGTCAGTACTGTACATTTGTTGTGATTCTTTTCACGGGCTGTTTTTATGGAAGCGATGGGTACTTCTGGTGACACTTGGCACAGTGAGACGTTGCCTGATCACTGCAGGAAATTGGTGTCAGGGGTTTTTCTGATGGCACGGCGAATATAATCTCATACATTCAGCTGTGAGTCACCAGAAATCTGCTGTACAATAGATCTTAGTTTAATCTTAATCTTAACAATCTTAATTTAAACACCAAATGTGGCTGTTGACAGGTGAAAATTTTCTTCCAACCTTATTAATTGATGCTTTCTGTTGGCAAAACCCCACATTGTCTTTCTAGTAAGGTAAAGAAATGATCAGTAAGACATCAGTTAGACTGTCAGTGTGATGCTGCCGTGGAGATTAGGTTTCATGGAAACGGGCTGAATGGGGCCAGGGCTTGCTCCGGCTTGTGATGGCAGAGGGACAGATTCAAGAGTGAGTGGGAAGTAAAGAATGAAGAGGAGCCGCTGACTGCAACAGAAACAACTGTGCTGTTCATAAATGCTTCCTGAATTCTTCCGAACTATTTATTACTTCTTAAAAATCCGCATAACAGCCCGTTTGTTTACATTGACCCTTTTCTGCTACTACAGCGTGAAGCTCCGTTCTGTGCGCTGCTAAGGAAGTAAGAAGTAATGTTTTTGCTTTTTACCCTCCAAACATGTAAGAAAATAACTCGCTTACCTCGGCTGATAATAAGAATCTCATTTGTTCTAACGTAGAGGCCTCTACTTGGAAGAGACTCCTCCAAGTTCCCTTAGCAACAACATTGTTATTGGAGGGGGATTTACAAAAGTTGTAAAAAAAAAAAAAGTTGCTATAGTTACAGGTTAATCTTCTTTTGCAGTTCAGGGTAATAAAGCACCATAGCACTAGTGAGCCAGTTTTCCCAAAGTCAGGAACATTGCAGGTGTTGTATATAAGCTCTTTGTGTAATCACAAAGCCAGTCGACCATTCATGGGTTTTCCATGACTCATTGGCATTTTCTTTTTTGATTTATATGCTATACTTTATTTTAAAGATTTATTGTGTTAAAAACGCATAGTCAAAGAATACATCTTGTTAAAAACTGCCCCAGAAGCGTTTTGAAATGCAACCAAACATGTTTAGCTCGGGTTCCTCATTTGACCATGACTGGCCTGAGACTTTCTAGCTGTTTTTTTTTTTTTTTACAGACTTTAAAACAAGTGAGTTTCTGCTCGGGCTCGAGGGTTTATCTCTTTCCAAAGTTTTTTTTTTTTCACCGACAGGTAACCTGTGTGCTAAAGCAAAATATGCGTAAATAATCCTGCAGGTTTATTGCGTAGCGCGGGCACAGTGGGTCGGACGCACCATGCCATTCGCGTTCTGTCTATGCGCTATTATTTTGCCAGGACAAAGCTATCCGTTGTGTGTGCTCAGCCCCAGGCTACAAATTGCATTTGAGGGTGAAGAGACAGAGAAGGCTTTTTGTTCTGGAAGTGAATAGACATTACATGCAAGCCCACATTAAAGAGACATGTCTCCTGTCCAACAGCCTCGGCCTCTTCAGGGGGTCCGGTGCCTCACATAGACGCTAACATACTGTACCGAGACGCTGGATTGCATTCCGTTCATTACAAAGCCATTCATATTTGAATTTGTTAAGTACATGTTGTAAATATGAAGGTTTCCTCTGAAACAAGGGCAGAGAGTGAGGACTCGAACCCTTTGCTGGGCGGTGGGTGGAGGCACGGGGGAGCTGCTGAGCACCGGTTAACAGCCGTCTGATGAGGAAGCGTTGAAGCCAGAGAGGGCCAAAGGATCTTACGTAATCCAGCGAGGACGAGACGACATAATGGAGGAGGGGGATTACTAAAGGATGGAGTGCAGTGGGTGGTTTATTTTTAGCTGGCGTGGATGGGGCAGCTGTCAGGCTACACAACGGGCACTTTAAATAGCACCAGTTGTCACAACGCTACCTCATTATACTGGATTTGCCATTTTCCCGACATCTCACCCTTCCTTATACTGTTGCATCCATGCGATACCTGCAGAACGTGCGACGTGTGTTGTGCAGTGCATGTAGGTTCTGTTCTGCTGGGTGGCCACGTATTTACTGGGTTGATTATTTGTCCATCTTCCCGGGTTGGCTCAGTGTCCAGTATCTCCTTTGAACCTGGCAGATCCCTGGAATTTCTGCCATGCTGGTAACTCAAGTATACATGGTGTATTAAATATAGAGGAAGGTCTGGTTTGCTCCCCAACAACACCCAACAGCTGATGAAGGTGGATGGGGGTGTTAAATAGAGGTTGGCAAACAGCACCACGAGCGCTTCATATCAGAGGTCTGTTGTGTTTTTATAGTGCAGTGGCTGTTGAGGAGGGCTGCTTTCTCCTGTCAAGCCAAAGCTTCATACCACAAACCATCATCCCCAGTGTGAGCTCGTTATTGCACTTCGAATAACAAAACGTCCTCCTGACAGAGACGATCCAGGCCTTGAACACCAGTGAGGGGAGTCTCTGTGTCTGTCGGTCTGTCGGTCTGTCGGTCGGTCGGTCTGTCGCTCCTGTGTTTTTCTGTGTGCCTGGGCCTGGTTTGTTGACTTTAACTGGCCCATGTGTTGTGCTGCTGCCAAAGGGAACGGTTCCTGGCTCAGCCATTGCCAGTAACAGTTGAGGAGGGGAGTGGAATAAAGGGCGTGCTGTGTGTGGGTGTGAAAAGATTCATTTTTAGTTTTATTTTTTTTAACCACTTTATCTTCGAGCATAACCTCCAATGTGCCATGCAGAGGCATCAGCAAATACACACAGTGCACGCTTGTGCCAGCAGAACTAGTGAACGGGGTGATTGCTCTTCCCTTTTTTGTCTTTCAAATCGTCAGTATAATACTCCAAATCAAGCCCTTCCTCTTGCAACTATGCAACTACTTTTTCCTGCAGATTTTAAAGTGGAAACCTTTTTAAAAGCGCTGGCAGATCAGTGACAGCAAAAAAAAGTCTCTTACATCATACTGGTCTGAACATTGTGTTCAAACTAGAAGAGAAATGGATGTTAAAGTTTGGTAGGAAGGAATATGATACGACTCTGATCAGAGCTTAAAGTGGACGCCGGAGATCTCCCAGACATTCTGTCTGTTCCCGCGTGGTGTGAATATAATTAAGATGCTGTGCTGCTGATGACCACATCTGATTAGATATCCAACCATAAAATATGTCTCGATGCCACGCGTGAAGGCGATCTGGCACACTCGATTGGCAGTTAACGAGAGCTCAAACATGCACAGTATCAAGAAGCGCTGTTTACACAATGCAACAAACACTTCCACGAGATGTGATTAAACTGCGGTTGAGGGTCGTGGTCGTGCCAGGAAGAGAAAGCTTGGTGTCAGACCGTACGGCAATGTTCGGCAATGTGTTCGTATTCCCCGTGTGCATGCCTGTTTGAGGAGACCGAAAGAGTGTGTTGGCATTCATCCAGTTCAGAGTGGAGTCTGATCATTTATCAGAGTGTTTTGGGCTGTGTTGTTGGTGTGTTTGTTCTCTTCGGACTTCCCCACGTATTATATAGTCTGTGTGAATGAGATATGAATGTGTGCTAGCTGATTTTCTGCATGCTTGTGTGTGTGTGTGTGTGTGTGTGTGTGTGTGTGTGTGTGTGTGTGTGTGTGTGTGTGTGTGTGTGTGTGTGTGTGTGTGTGTGTGTGTGTGTGTGTGTGTGTGGACCTCTGCCAGGTCTCAGGGCTTGGCTGAGAGAACATCTCAAACCAGTTCACTCTGGTTGCAAAGGCTGGGGTGGGACAAGGACCTTAAAGCTGCAGCTCTCAGTCCCTCTGTGCAAATGGATGTTTCCTTTGAGTCTGCAAGCCTTTTTTTTGGGGGGGGGAGTGCTGTTTTGGATTTGTTTGGTACAGAGATATGATCACTTAACCTTCTAAGGCTTACTTTTGTAGCCTATTGGTAAAAACATAATCAGTTTATGAGTAAGTATATTCAGGAATGAGCGTGTTTTCTTTGCTCTTTGCTTGGTCTGAAAGTATTTTTTTTCTAAGTTAACACAGTTAAAGATCTAGTAGAAGGACGCAATGCCAATAACTGTTAATGTCAGAATTAAGACTATACCTATAGTTTGATTAGAAGATTTGAAACATGCTCTTCCGGTTCTTTCTGACAGGCAATGTCAACTTAAGCTGAGGCTAAAGATCGCCCGAACTGGGCAGGAAGGAAAACAAGCATCTCTCCCTGTTTGCACAAGCTGTGCCGAAGCACACCACAAAAACCATCCACTTGGGAGGATTTCTATTTTGATGATGTCCTCGTTCTTATTTAGACACATGCAAATTTGCACCCCTAACATACACAAAGATTCAGCTAAACATGTCAGGCTGCTCCTGGCTGCTCATCAGGGACAAGATGATGGATCTTTATCCAAAATAACTTTCCATTTGCTCAGCTAAAATAAAGCATTTTTAATACATGGTGCAGCCGAAGTTTGGTTTGTTCAAATATATCCTGGGTCTTGTAAGCAAAAGTAGCAGCGGGACCACAGTTGATCAGATGTAGCATGTTTTTTTCATCAGTGGATAAACCGTATTTATTTTTTCCAGGAGGCCCTCGGGTCATGCTGATAAGGAGGTGATGGCTGCCACCGTCCTGACCTCACTGTCTACGTCCCCTTTGGTGCTCTGCCCTTCAGCCGCCCCAACAGGTAACACGAACAGCCCACCAGTGTGGAGCTACCATTTGTGTTGTGCTAATGGGACATTCAACATCAAGCTGCACTCATTTTTAAGATCAGCCTCAACACAAATCCAAACTGACTAATTTTATAAAGTGTAAAATGGGAAGAACCAAACACGAGATTAGCCAAAGCGCATCGATTTCTGTATTTTTTTTGTTTATTTATTTAACAGAAAAAATCCTGATTATTTGCACATTTCCTAATTTTACCTTTTAGCCTGACATGGAGCAGCTGCCAACTGTATGACCTCTGCTGCCACAGCCCTGTTTTACTGTTCCCAGTGTTGTGTAGTCTGCGGCTGCCGTTGCCATTGCGACTATGCCAGACGTTTAAAGTCCTCTTGGCTGTTTGCACTTTTTACCTTCCCTTTATTTTTCTTGTTGACAGTTACTCAAATCCCTTTGCACGACTGTTTGCAATGTCTGTTACTGTGATGATTTTCTACTGGAAAACATCTCAGCGTCATCGAAAAGAAGAAATATGGCACAATTCACTTCAGCAGCCCACTAATTGATCCATTTTTTATAATTTAATCAGATGAAATATCTCGGTATGTTGGCGTTGGATATAAATAATCCACAGTGTGCTTTTAAATCTACCTTGTGAGATTTAGATTTATCGTTATGGCATTATACTTTATAACGGATTGGTATACAAACCCAAATTTTATTTGATTTAAGTTGAATTTAAATTCCTACTTAAAAATACTTAATACACCTTGAAAATTTGGGGGAAAAACTTGCAAATTCAAGTTTTTAGGTCTCATTTCGGTGCTTTTTCCACTTGGTACCTAAAATGAAAATTGAACCCTGAAACTGTCTCTGAAGCTGAAGCTGAATTAAGTGTAACTGTTGTTGAAACCGCAGTCCCGGAGCCAGCTAACAGGGTCTGGAAAGAGGTGCTGTCGGCCAGCTACAGCAGTTCAACGAGCGGCAACTGGAGTTGGGATGCCAGCGACCAATCGGTGCCCTCCACACCGTCCCCCCCTCTGTCCAACGACACCAACAAGAACTTCCTGCTCTTGTCCCAGGGTGATGATGTCAGCGAGGATGTCACTGAGAGCACGCATTTCATGTTTGAGGACCCCATACCTCGGAAGCGAAAGGTAAACATCCTGTAACAACACAGCGCTGGAGCTGATGTCGATATTCAATTCACACATTAAACCACATGTAACTGTTCTGCACCAGCGAGAAAACTCACTCCAAAGTTCTACACACTGAAAATAAAACAGGCCGACAGGCGGTGTGGTAGAAAATATAAGCTAACTGTGTTAGTTTGATTTGTGCATTGATACAGTGGCGTCACCGCAACACAAAACTCATGTGTAAGCTGCCGCTGTGATTGTGCTCAGTTGTGTTTTTCAGCAGTCAGCAAGTTAAGAGGATTATTTAACATGTCATTCAGCAGCTGTAATGTAAGTGTTAAGTGATTTGTGATTGTGGGATTTAAAGCCCCCCCCCCCCCCCCCATGCTGCCTTTTCGGTTAATAATTCTTTTAAACTATGTAGTTGGGCATGTAAAGCAAGCTTCTCTCAAGTTGGAAGAGGGTCAATAATAGAGGACACTTAAAGTAGCTATAACAGTAGAGATAACAGTAATTAAACTTTTCTTGTTCAGCTTTTTATTGCTTCCGTCTTTTCTTCTCCCCTATTTTAGCAGTTAGCTAAAAACAGCATTAGCCAACTGTCACACGTTTGCAGTGGTGCGAGTCTCTGCCTGCTCCACAGACAGCTGCCAGCAATGATGTATGAAAAAAAAAGAAAGAAGTAATCTCCTCCGCAGTGCGTTTATGAACCCGCAGGACTGATCCAGAACTAATGTAAAAATGAGATCCAAAGAGAATTGGAGATTACAAACAGTTCTAAATACTTCTTTAGAACACCAGAGGTTAAAAAGAGGTCTCTGTGGCATTTGTGGGTTTTGCCCGTGTCTCAGAGATTTAGTCTGGAATTTAGTTGTAAGGCAAATGTAGTGGTTAGAATTGTCCAGGACTGAAGGCGAGGGAAGGCCACACATCACATCCTCCAGGCATTAACCCATTTTACTCGTGCCATCTTCCTTGTGTAGGTTCTGTCCCAGTCTTTCCCTTTGACTGTGTGTCTGTTTAAATTCTTTTCATACAGGGTTTATATTATTACTCTGCTGCTGCTTGAATGTCTCTCCAATGAAACGTTGTTGAGGTTGTCACTGAGATTTAGCCATACGAAAGGCTCAGGTCGGGCGGGAACTGTTGAACATGTTCAGGTCTCTCCAGACCTATTTGATTGGGTTCAGGTCAGAACTCTGGCTCCAGGTGGGTCTCTCAGCGCTCACTGCTGTGCTGTGCTGAGGCTCGTTATCTTGTCAGGAGGTGAACCTTCAGCCTAGTCCCAGATTGGTGGAGAGCTGCACTGATGGTTCACCTTTTGGAGAAGAGGAGTCCCAGATGTATCTTGTCACAACCCTGCTGATCTGATCTGCTGATCTGACCACATGGTTTGGTTCTTACTGGTGTGCATCAGTTGGGAGACCTTAGACACACAAATCAAGTCCCATCAGTGAACTACAAGAGGTGGATTCTAATCAAAGTTAGAAACACCTGAAGACTGAGCAAAGGGAGGGATGACCCCCCCCCCCCCCCCCCCCCCCGGGGAATGTTTGGTTCTCGTCATTCTGGAACATTGAATGATTGATGAGACATTATCTGATTCTTTTTGTAGCGTCGGGCCTTTCTGTGAAAGCTTCTGTTGACCATCAGTGATCACTCGGTTCCTCTGAGACGTGTTTTCTCTCAACGTTTCCTGTAGAACTCCATGAAGGTGATGTTCAAATGCTTGTGGAAGAACTGTGAAAAGGTCCTCAGCACCTCCTCAGGGATCCAGCGACACATCCGCACGGTCCACCTGGGGTTAGTCACAGATAATACACACACACACACACACACACACACACACACACACACGCCCGTGCACAAGCACAGCATGCTAAGATAAACGTTAGACTCATGTCTTAGGTAGTGAATAATAATTCATCCTTGGATTGGATTTAAAATTTAGATACCATTTTTTTTTTGATCTGTAATCTCATTGTAAAATGCCGGTCGGTTTTTCAATTTGGGGGTGGGGGAGGTGTGGGTGGTCGTGTACAATTTAAATACAAAAATTCAGCAAGTTCTAGTTCCTCCATGGAGTTTCTGTAGACACACTTAAATTATGCGCAGCTAAAAAAGAAAATCACACACACACTCGCATCCGTCACAGCTGAAATGCTTTTCATGTATCCACCCTCTCCGACGAAGATTTAACCTGTTCTTAGCTGCATATTTTTATTCAGTAACCAAGAAAATATTTACGTTCGGCTTGCCATGGAGTTGTATATGTTTGTATCCCACTGCCAGATGTTGCATTTATGACATGTCATGTGACCTTCTCACATGTATTATCTGAATTTATCATCCAGGAGCATCTTTCTGAACGTCCCCACCTCCTGTATGTTGATATTACGTCATCAGTCAAAGGAACTATACAGCTTGCTGGTTTTTACTGCCCCCTGTTGTTTGAAAGAGTAACTACTCCCTTCACCATTTTAGGGCCCCAACCCGGAAAAGCCCACTATCAGCTCCGAATACTGAGCAAGATTAGGGAATACTTAAAAAAAGAGGAAGTATCATAACATTGAACTTATAAACATGCTTAAATAACAACGAATGAACCTTCGATATTCAGATATTCAAGCATTAGCTGCAAATGTACCAAGCTGCATGATTCATAGCATTAGCTTGTGAAATCCAAGCAAATCAACCTCTTTCTCTCTCACAGCCGGAACAGTGACTCGGACTACAGCGACGGAGAGGAAGACTTTTACTACTCAGAGATCGAGGTCAACATGGACAGCCTCACAGAGGGTTTGTCCAACCTCGCGCCCACCTCCCCAACCACAGTCGGCCCTCCGCCCGCCTTCCCACCGCTGCTCACCGACGCCTCTCATTCTGAAAACATCGGCGTGAATGGTTTCCAGAACCACGCCCCAACACTGCTCAGCCAGTCGGCGCCATCTGCACTCTGCCACATCCGCACCGACCACGCCTACCAGGTGCTCGCACACGCAACCCCGACACGAAACCGCAGATAGCCGTTGACGGAGCTTCAGCGCTGCCGCACAGATGTTTTGGTTTCTGCCATACGAGATCCGCAGAGGCTGAAAAAGCTCCGAGGGCAGTTTGAATCGCTTCCCTCCTACATCAGTGTAGGAGCAAGTGTCAGGGGAGGGAAGGAGTGAAAAAAAGGCTGTTTGGCAAACATCAACCTCAGGTCACGTCAGAATTGAAGTTTAAATATTGTTTAGTGTAAAAAGTTTCCATCGCTTACTTAAGAAGTAAACTTATTTACACTTATTTTATGGAACAGTCAAGGAAATCTTTTATTATCGGCTGACTGAGTCGATAAGCTTCGTTCTCCATAAGCTGCCTCATGGACGTGTGTAACAATGTAACGTTTTAGACAATAAAATGTTGTTATTGGCACACGTCATAGAGGTCGTGCAACTATTAAGGCCGGTTGAATTGAAACATCAAGGAGGTGGTGATGCTACTATAGTCAACATCTCCACTTCAGCTTGAATGTCCTTGGAGTTACAGAAGTGCTTTCAGTCAGAAGAATACGTTTAATTCAAGCATACATCTCGCATATTGGATCCCGCCTTGCGTGGCGGTTCAAGGCTGTATTGATTTTAAACTTTGTGTTGCGGCCCTCATGAGATGTTATGCACGCACAACAAAAGCGCATCACCTCTCCTCGTTTTATTTTCTTTGTGATGAACTGCACCCACCTTTTTCTCTTCTGTACCGCCAACTTCTATTGTGCTTTACGTTGTCTTGGAAACTGACTTGTACCACAGTCATGGCCACAAGTGCCTCGGAGTGTTGCCTCGTAATTGTTTTTGTCATAAGACAATATCTTTATGGGATAAATATTGTATACAGTTGCTTTTGACAGTAATTGTGGCGTCATTAGTAAATATCTAATTCAAGGTTGCGTGGGCTGACATTTTCAAATGATTGAGTTAGATATATTTTTACCCCACATGCTTTGTGTTCTGCTTTTATAACAGTCTTTTGTGTTCTCTCTCTCCTCCCCTTTGGGGTTGGCCACCATCCGTATTCCAGGCCACGGCTCCAGTGAGTATCCCTGTGTGTCCTGAGCTGGCTGAGTTAGGCAGCGACAACGGCATCAGCGTGTCATGGCAGTCACCTCCTGTCATCTTCAAAGGCGCCTCGGTGAGTGACGCTGTCCTCCACAGCTTTTTCTGCTGATTCCACAACAACCTCCCAACGCACGACGTGCTTGTGAATCCTAATTCTATTTTATGAAGCAGAGGATTAGGATTAAGCGTTTTCTATGGTAACGGGAACTCTGGTGGGTCTCAGCCCATCATCTTGAATTAGAGCTCATCCAGGGATGCTCGGAGGACCTGAGGGAAGCAGCTGACACACCTTTTACTTTAAAAGCAGGACCGGTCAATGAAAAGATCAACAGAAAAAGCAGAATTTGAGCACTTCTGTTGGTAAAAACATAACAGATTGGCTCGGTCCAGCTGTATGTCTTTAGTCCTGTGAAGCTGGACTGCGACATTGATCGGTGGACGTCTGTCCTCTGTCTTTCCAGGGGCCCGTGAATCAGGTCCGGACGGTCAGCATTGGTGAAAAGCGTCAGCCGGCGACCAGCACACACACCACTGTTAACAAGAGTCACGCTTTGATAACGCAGGCAACTAAATCCACGCCAGGAAGCAGGTACGCTGCATAATCCAGAGCTGCAAGTCTCGGAAACTAAATATTAAATATGTTTGAGCCCACAACTGTATTAAAGCACATTTATGAGATGAGCATCATTTCTGTGAGCGTTTATCTGTCTGTGTTTACCGTTGGGCAGTAGTAGAGGTGTGTCGAACCTCTTTGACACCCCAATTGCACACGTTGAGTGTTTTAATGGCGTAGATCCCTGCGCACCTGACCTTATGCTGTCACATCTGTTGTTACCAAGGAAACCCCGCGGCGAGGCAAAGAAGTGCCGAAAGGTATACGGCATGGAGAAGAGAGACATGTGGTGCACAGCCTGTCGCTGGAAAAAAGCCTGTCAAAGATTCACCGACTAATCCGGCCCATTTCCTGTATCCCTCGCCAGTTACAAGAAGATGGATCGAGGGGGCGGAGTCACGGCTTTGCGTGGCTTCCTCCGGCCCGCTCGCTCTTCTCTCATTTCCAAATACAAAGACTATTTAAATCTGGTGAGTTTAAAAAAAGAAAAGAAGAAACTTCTGCAAGTCCCGCGACTTTTTTCTAAGACTGAAACGTTTTTACTCTGAGCAAACCAACGCATTTGAACCCGCCGACTCGATATTTTTGGCTTTCATCTGTCGTTTTTCAAAGCTTTGACTCATGACAATGATTCTAAACTACAGATAAGCTCTTTGGTATACTCTGTTGTTCATTAGAGGATCATCATGTACTCTACTGTCTTTGACTCTGTTTCTTTGATGTTCAAGGGTCACCACCAGATTTAAGACCTCTGTAGCAAACATATATTTGCTGTGTCACTGATTGACGGACAGACAGACCGCCGCCCTTCATACAGCCGTCCTGGACATCAGCTGTCTGTTTATGGAAACCATCCTTTCATTTTATACAGCCTGCAAATTGAGCACAGCCAGCTGGTACAAAAGTGGTACAAAAGGTTTCCCTTGAGTTTCAAAAAAAGCCCAAAACACTTTTTAAGTGACGTACGCGATATATGAAAGATATTTGCCTCTCTTATTCTGTGTTCCTGTTCCCAAGAGATATGCACCTTGAAGAAATGCGTCTTTTTGTTTGGAGTATCACTGTAATGGCAGTATATGTCTGAGAGAGTGGACGTCTTTTTCCTCCCCGGAGTTTATTCTCAGCAGGGTCTCGCTGAGGCAACTCGCAGTTGCACTGTGCAATCAGCAGAATTTCTGGGTTTGTAGTTCTGTCATTAAGTTGAGAGGGAGAGGCTCCGTTTCTTTTTTTTCTTTTTTTTACTTTGACGGCTGTTGTTCGCCACCACGTTGGACGATAACTGCCCTTTGGGGAGAGCAAGATGTTGTCAGTTGTGATGTAAGATAATCGGGGAGCCCGAATCGCCATTTCAGGCTGTCTGATGTCATTCCAGTCAGAGTTCAAACAGGCTTTACTGTCTGGAATAGTCGTAGCGAATCGGCTGCATTTGTAGACACCCAGCCTGAATTTGAAAGAACTCAGCACTTCCATCTCTGTTTTTTTCTCTTTTAATCTCGATGTGTTTATGCTCTTTTATCCAACATTTGAAAGTGAAAAGCAAAGATCAAACCAGTGGACGCACGGTCGGTGACACGGAAAAAAGACTTCCAGAAATGGGATCGGAATAAGCCTGTAACACATGAAAATGGCCACATTTTTCACTTTTTATTGGAAAATGTAGAAGCGATGGATTGATTTGAAGGACAAAATGATTGAAAAGGAAAGTCCCTAATTACCACTCGTAGGGAAAAGAAATCTATGCGCCCGCAGTTTCCCCGTAAGAGATTTTTACCGCTTTCGTGACTAAAACATCTCGTTTGATTTGTTTCCCCTGAAGAAAAGACAAATGGTTCTTCCTAAACATAATCACACATTTGCTGTGTGAGGCTTCAAAAGTTTCCTTGGAATTTCTGTTCACATGAAAATGGATCAGATCTCAATCGGCAGCGAGGAGATTCGCGCTCGCCCAGGCTGCCAGCAGCTCGTTCTAAAGTAGATTAGCCAGTGAATTCTCTGAGCCGCTCCGGTTCGACCAGTTCGCCGCCACAGCTTATCACGCGCGCGCACACTTGCAGTGCCTTTCCTCTCCCGTGCAAGCATTTTCCTGCCAAGATTTCCCGGTTCAGGCAATTTCATACCTGTTCCGCAGAAACATACGCCTTTAAACCGGCGCGTTGAACTCCTTGAGCGGATATATGAGGTGTAAATTTGCTTACCAGTTCCTGTTGAGCCGCCATTTTGGTCGGGAATGGCCGTGCTTATTTGATCTGGGCGGCGTCTCGGATAAGCTACACAGGTCTCTGTCTCTACAGTTGGTCTCCTCTGGTCAAAAACTTCACAAAGTGCCAATGAAAAGAACATAAAAGGAAAACTGACCTGATGAAATTGCACTACTCTGCACTGTGCAAAGACATGTTTTTGTACATGGCCATTTTTTAAAAACTTTTATTTTGAAGTAAAAGGACTCTTGTTGCAGTGGGGGTGGGGAGGGAGGGGGTGTCGTCACTGCTCAGTGGATTCAGCGGGGCATCAGGGATAGGGGTTTTGTCCCATTCTTAGTGGTCTTGACTGGTAAGGTCAGGAGTTATTAATAACCAGTGGTGCTGACCATGTGGTACTGGGATGTCCGCAGTGGTACTGAGGTAGTTTTATTGCCTTTCCCTGGAGGAGTACCAAGGGTAGCACCTGCCTCGGCCTCAGTCTCAAGTTCTGGCCTTGAGAACAGATACTTTTATGGCCTGTAGTGTTTTTAGATTTCCACAAGGTCCATAAATTCTGGGAAGAATTCACCGTTGAGCTTCCTTTACCGGGTGCCAGGGACACAGCAACGCGACGAAGGCGGACTGAACCAGTTCAGCTGGCTTCAGTCAGAGCTGTTGATTGACAGGTATTAAAGGGCAGCAGTTCAGGACGCGACAGCGCATCAGATCAGTTCATCAGAGTGTCAGCTTGGTGTGTCCCGACCACACGTTTGACCCAGCTTCAATTAGGTAGGTAAAACCCGTCTCCGCATCTTGAGTGGGAGCACTGTCCAGCAGTAGAATCGGTGCTTTTATTTTCAGCTGGTAGCTAACTGGTGTCTGGACGTGCACACTGCTCTGGCAGCTCTGCACGAACCAGGCCACCGACGCTCGAGGGCCGGTAGGAACTTGGCCCGGTGGCGCGTTCTTGTTGTGAGGAAGGATTGTGGGTCCGCGTGTGTGCAGATCTTGGATTGTATCTGTGGTTACTTTTGTTGAAAGTGCGTCACCAGTTCCAAAATCCACCTCTCAGGGGAGGTTGGGATAGAAGTTGACTGGTCATTCATTGATTGACAGGTAAATCTTTTTTACATTAGATGAATTCCAAAAAAGAAGAAGAAGAAGAAGACAGGCAGTGACGATATAGAGGGATTCACACTTTCAGGGCTTTCTTGTATATATGCAACATAAAGAGAACCGAGAGGCTTTTTTCATATATTATGGTTTCATTTGTCGTATCTTGCATTGAAAAATGTTGCTTTTTTACATATAGTTGCTCAGAATATTTTCTTTCTTTTTTTTTTTTAAAGTCAATTGAGAAGCTATAGTGGACATGACACATAAAAATTCAATGTATGTTGTAGCTTAGAGGCAAGGGTGAAAAATACAGAACATGTTGAATGTAAAACCTACAAACGTGAGTCTTTTTTTGTTATAATTGCTGACTAGTTTGTACTGCTTGTAGTGAACCTGTAGCATGTCTCCAGAATCGGTATCAGGTCTTTATTACAGCTTCGTCACATCCGTTTAGCTCCACCTGTCAATCATATCAGATAACACAACCATGCAGTATTGCTTTACTCCCTTACTTTGTGCAATGAGACGCTTTATAACGAACTAAATCAAGTTTTCTGTGACATCTGGGCTTCTCGCTCACATTCACTTGTTCCTCATCTCTCACTCTCTCTCACTCTCTCTCTCCCTGCCAAATAGTAATCGTTTTTTAACGTAAGGATGTATCATCTTGGACGTTGTCCGTGTTTGTGATGTCACGTTAACATTAGGCAGGATAACCTGTGACCACGATAAACGCTTTCAGGTTTTTTGGAGGGAATCTTTTATCCCGCCGGGCACATTCCAACAGACGGCGTGCTTTTAGGGTCGTAGTGGGTTCCACCTGTTGCTGTAGAGACGTATCCGTTCCCGTTTCCTGTCATTTCCTGCTCTCTGCTCTCCAGCTTCACTGTGGTTCCACCCATGCCTTTACCCAGTATATTAAGCTAAAGTAAACCCTTGAAATGTGCATCAAAAGCCTCCTCCGTCTCCCACATCAGTATGTTTGTGCTGCTTTATTGAATGTCAGTTTTCATTTGTGTGTAAACCAGCAGCAGCAGCAAAGCCAATAGATCTCCTTCCAAATCAAATGTAATGTAAAGCATTGCAAGGCAGCTCCTCAATCTCCAGCTTCTTTGAACTCCTCTCCTGTATCTCTCAGCCTTCTGTCCTCTGTTTGGTAGATTTGTCCTTTAAGTACTATTTTTATTTCTCCTATTGCGTTTTTACTGAGCCCCACTGGCTTGAACGGACTCTTGCCCCCCCCCCCCCCCCCCCCCCCCCCAACTCATTGATTGATTGACTGATTGATTGTCTGGTTGAGCTTGTTTTGCATGTCTGCCATCTTGGTTTTCTGCCATTTTCTTTCTTATTTTTCTTTTGTTTGTTAGGAGATACAACACTGAAGGTTTTATGTGTTTGATTTCCACTTTCTGTAAACGATAACCCAAGGCTGATGGAGCTGGTTTTCCTCCAAGTGTTAAAAAGGCGCGCTCTCTCTCTTTCTCTCACACACATACACACACTCTCGCATAGCGTTTCGAAGGAAACATCAGCCTTGGGTCTTCACTGGAGGGCAAGATTTCTCTTGCATGTGGCCTCGGCCTCTGGTCTTCATCAGCAGTCCCATGCACATTGAGGAGGCACTTTCTGAGGAGTGGTGCACTCAAGGAATATTTGTGTGAATGTCACGCCTATGATTAGTGCTTGTAAAGATGGATGACCGTGTAAGATGCTGATAATGTGATCTGTGTGATGTAGTGTCATGGAGAGAAAATAAAGCTGAATGGAAGACGTCTGCCGCTGGAGTCTTTATTTCTGACTGCGATTCCTGCTGTTCTGTCCTCCTCTCGTCGATACCGCCCCCTCGTGGACAGCGAGGGGCCATGACGCTCCCAGTCGGGCCAGGAAGAAAACGACAGCACACGCTGGTCATTTTTTTACAGCAGCAATTTCAAAATTTATTGAGATTGATTGGTTTTTGCAAATAATAGTCAAGCTAATTCTTCCACTAAACACTGAAACCAAAAGAGGCCGACCAGATTGGCCCCAACACCAAAACAGGAGGCTCATGGCTGTAAAAATGTGTCGTGATCAGTACTATCAACCGAAAAAAGAAAAAAAAAAAAAATCTGCACAAGAGCACTTAAAATCTGCCCGGAACAAAACAGCTGTAAAAACAGGACAGTTTTTTTTTTTTCCTTTTTGATTATTTAACACATTTTGTTACAAACAGGTTCATGATAATCATTGATATAAAGTCAGTATCATATTGAACAATATTCCCAATGAAAATAAACAAGCCTCAAGTGCGACTTTTTACAAATCAAAGACCCTCTGAAACTTGAGAGAGAAAATAAATAATATATAATAGTAATATAAATTCATATATATGAAGGTATACACGCGTCACTCTTAGTAGAACAAAATCCAAAGTAAAAAGCGCCAATTTTTGAAATATAATATCGATATACCCATTTCTATGGCTTCATGGTTTGCACATGTGAATCAAGCTATACAGGCTAAATGAGGATTTCAATTTGTACACGTGTAAGAATACCCATAATAATCTGCGGTAGAGCAACAGTTCCAGTTTTGCATTGTGTGAATGAGACAGTCGTGCGCAGATTCCCGAAGACATTTGCTTTGGTATGACAACATGAGCACAGGCATGCAGTTAAGACCACAGGATCAGGGCACCAAAGGTCACCAACACACGCGCACACACACACACGCGCGCGCACATACACACACACACGGTGGGAAGGAGATACTAGACGCCCTGCGTGATTTGTCTCGGAAACAACAAGAAAAAAAATCACTTTGCATCTCGAAATCAGACCGGCAGCGTGTTTTTCATCTCTGTCCATCCACGCAAAACACGCACTGCAGCTGTGGGACAACGTGCACGCTCGCAAGTGCGCGGGTGAAATGTCATTGAGGCACATATCGAGGGGGTTGATGGCGGACGTTTTCCTGAAGTACAACCCGGTACGAGGAAGGAGACGTACAGTACAGAGGAGTGAGGGGACGGTGTGTGGGGGGACGGCAGAGGGGACGGGGGACGGGGGACGGGGGGGTGGCGTCACTCATTAACATCCAGATGTCTCTCAGGGGCCACAAGGGCTCCATAGAGCAGATTTGTCATCAAATCGTCAGGCTCCTTCCTCACCCACCGTTGACATTCATTAAAATATTTCATTGTCTGTTTTACCAAAGAAATATTTGATACATTAGTCAAATCAAAGTTAAAATCATAATTTAAAAAACAACCCACAAACAAAGTAGCCAGACAAGAAAACACACGCCACAGATTGCATTGCACTGTGAAACTCAGCGTGGGGGGCAATAGTCCAACGCACCTGCAGCAGAGAGGCCTGATATGTGCAACCTGCACTGGCCACAAGTGCCTCCCAGAGTTACGGCTCCAGTGCTCACCTTCCCTTTTCCAAACGGGCGAAGCTGAAAGAAACGCCGGCGCGCAGGATCCGTCGGGCCCGCACGCTGGGTTCCCTCCTGATTGTGATTAAAAACAAAACGACAACGACGACGACAACAACACGGGAATGACAAAATCAAAGTGTTCTAAGATCTAGCTGGTCTTTTCACGCAGCCCTTCACAATAAAACACCAGAATATGTGCACTTTTCTTTTTTCGAGTGACATTTTAAACAAAGTGAAAGCAACAACGAAACTGTTAATCACAACTGTAAATCCAGAAGCACCTGCACACACAGACTGTGAAACAAAAGCACTTCATAAGGTACTACATTTTTTTCTTCTTCTTTTTTTTTTTTTTTTTGGTTCAATATTAAGCCATTAGTGTACATTAGTGATGCAAAACAAAGCATGTGCAGATTATATGGTTTCAATCAATATTTAAAGTAGACAGTGACTTTGTTCCCCCCCTAAAAAGCAAATACGACATAAAAAGCTTAAACTGGCACAAGGAAAGGTTGATAAAAGCCCCATGGCTTGCTGTCCACAACAAGGCAAAGTATAAAAGCATTTTTTTCTCTTATACAAGATATAAAATATTTTAAAAAAGAAAATAAATCACACGCACACAATAAAGCTTAGCATCCAGCACTTAATAATAATAATAATAATAATAATAAGAGTAACATCAACAACAGTGATCATAGTTCTGATAATCATAAGACACATTTGCCTCTCTTGAATTGTCAATAAGATGTAAATTATTTTAATAATAATTAAAAAAAAACAATATAGACTTTTTCAGACATTGGACACTCAAACATTCTTGCATACAGACACCCGTCCTGTTCTACCCTACAGAGAGAGACAGAGGGGGCGACTTCTTAAAAAAGTCCACAAAGTTGTTTGTTTTTTTTCTCCTCTCAATAAATAACTGTCAAAACAAAGTAATATTACACTCTACAAATATCAAACTCGGAACTTCAAGCACGGTTTCTCTTCTTACGACCTCACAAAGCCGGAGAAAAACAAAGTGAAGAGTTGATTCTGGAAAGATGTCTGCATATTGTGAGGAATTACGAGACTGAGCGAGACAGAAAAAGAAAGGGATGAGCTGTTCAGGGATGAGAGAGAGACAGAGAGAAAGAGAGAGAGAGAGGGGAAAGAGAGATGGGGGGCTGAAGCTCTCAGGTCCAGAGACAGAAACAGAGAATGTTGGAGCTCGTGTGGATCCCTTGTGTAGATCTTCCAGGTGGGGAAGCTGACAGTAGTGTCCAGTTAGTGTATAAAAGGACCAAAACCTTGAATACACTGTAAAAAAGAAAAGAAAAAGGAAAGTCTTCTTATCTCCCTCCATCTCACACACACTCTCCCTTTAAAACTCCAACCAAAAAAACCCAAAACTGTACATGTGTCAAACCTCCGGCGTTTGTTGGAATGGACCGACAGAAACCGTTCTGATAAACTCAGGCCCAAAAAAAAAAGGGACTCGGGACGAGGCAAAGGCTATATCGACAGCGATCTGCGCAAAGATTCAGTGATTTCTACGTCGCCGTAACAGTCAGGAGGACACGGGGCATGTCCTTAAAGGTAGGTGCGGTCGCCGAGCGGTTCGGGTCAGCAAAGGTCAGGTCAAAAATGTAAACCTCGGGGCTCAGGGCTCTGATAGGAGTCAGATAAAGTGCAAGTCTGCGGCAGTCAGGCTCTGCGTCAACAATGTGCCGTCGCGCTCCTGCGGTCCGTGTTTCCCTTCAGACGCTTTCCCCAGAAACATTCCAGCCAAAGTGCCGACCAAAGATCTCCCCGTGATTTCAGCGATCCTTGGTTTCCATGGTGATTGTGATGGCAAACGCACAAAGTGGCAGTCTAGCGCCGGCCGTGTCCTCGGCAGCGTCCTAGTTGATTGGCGTCGCCACCGAGCGGGAACCTACCAGACTGTCTGACCTGAACCCTCGAGAAAACGGACAGGACAGAGAGCGAAAGGAAAAGACTGCATCAGAATAAAGGAGGTAAGCGGGAGAAGCTTTGCACTCGTCTCTTCGCCGTCACGTCGTGGTTGAGGATAGAAGTGTGTCTGCGTGTGCGTGAGTATGTTTACTCCGGTTTGTTTTTTAAAAAAGTTCTAAGATCATCTTTGCGCGTCTCCTCGAAGCGCGTCCCTTCAAAAGAAGGCCCGCCGACAGAGGGACCGGTGGGTAAAGAGAGCAGGTGATCCTGACCGCCAGGGATCTCCAAAGATCGCTCCAGGAGCTGGAAAAAAAGAGGAACCCTGTCCAGGTCTAGGAGATCCACCCAAAGTCCTTCTCGCTCCCGTTCTGCTGCTCCCCCTCCTGCGCCGAAGAGTCGCTCTCCTCCTTCTCATTGTCCAGCGCTCCGTGTGCCTCGGCGGCCATTCCCGAGTCCTTCCACTTCACCCCTTCCTCCTCGGCTTCCCCCATCATTTCCTCCTCGCCGTCGCCGTCGCACTCCGCCTGGTCGTCGTGGAAGCGGTCGCCGGGATACAGCTCCTCCTCCGGGGAGATGTCTCCCGCCGCCTCGCCGTTGTGGTCCAGCAGGGCGGCCATGCCCCGGCCCGAGCAGTCGGCACAGACGCCGTGGCGCCGCGAGCCGTGCTTGATGCCAACGCTGGCCGCTGACATGAACACCCGGCTGCACACTTTGCACACGTACTTCTTGTCTTTGCTGTGAACCTGTTGGACAGAAGCAGATCACCATTGTTGGTCCTTTATTTGCACCATTTTAACGCCTGCATCCATCTTCCATGACTGTCAGCGTGGGTCTGGGGTGCGGGGGGGTTGTGGGGGTTCTGCTCTCACCAGTGTGTGCCTCTTCATGTGCTCTCTCCTGGTGAACTTCTTGCCGCAGATTTCGCAGGGGTAAGGCCGCTCGCCGGTGTGGGAGCGCATGTGCCTCTTCAGGATGCACTGGTGCATGGCCGAGAAGCTGCAGTAGGGGCACTTGAACTTTTTACGGATCACCGTGAAGTCGTTCACTGCAGAGAGAGAAGCAGAAGAAGGGACGGAGGGATGGGGAACGGGAAAAAGAAAAGAAAACATTAGCATCTGGTGATATTTGTTCGGATAAGCTGAGACGTCACGTTTCCTTTTCTTATAACTAGCAGCGCAGTCAGGAAATGTACCATCAACTCCCATGGCCACCCAGATCCCAGTCAAAGCTACAGTTGCCCTGGCAACTGCTCTTCCTCTATACTAAAGCAATAAAAGCAAAAAGATACTATAAACATGACACAACAGTCGGTCTGCCTCGGCTGCTCTACAAGGTCTGAGCTGTGGACAGACAGAAAGCCAAACAAAGACAGTGACAGTGGGGCTGACGGTTGGGAATAACACGCACACGCACACGCACGCACGCACACAAAACGACAAACACAATAGATCAATTTAATACCACATCTCAACTTAGTGTTGAAGTTCAACCCAGTTATCTAATTCTGAATTCACTGGAACCAAAGTCAATAATCAGCATCCAAGGGAACATACAATATGGAGGGTGCACGTGTGTGTGCGCATGTGTGTGTGTGATTATGTGTATAATCACACTCCATGCTCACAAAAAAGCAGGATTGGAGTTTTAGGGTAGACGAGCACAACAGCTACTCAGGAAGAGGAAGGGGGCTTTAGGTGACACAGTATAATTACCTCCATCTTCAAACCGACTTCAGGCCTGATTAAACACTCGACAGCAATAAAAATAATAATAAAACAACGATAACATGCAAGTCCGGATCCAGCATAAGAGAATCTCAGCATCATCTTTACGGTTTCAGTTTTCACAAGATTATGTGGAAAAAGCAAAAGTGAAGGGAGAATTCCTGCAAATGTGCACACAACTTGGGAATACTCCAGGTTTTCCCAAAGACAGTGAATATGAGCACAGGGAAGTTTCTGTTCCATTTTAGGAGTGTGTTTGTGTGCGTATAAGAGTGTGTGTGTGTGTGTGTGAGTGAGTGTGTGTGTGTGTGTGTGTGCAGCAAATATTCCCAAAAGACACCAGCTATTTTTACAGCAACGTCGACGGAGAAAACATGGAAAACCGTCCGGACACGTTAAACGTCCTTCGTCCCACACCGCAGTCACCACCGCGCCGCCATTAAACGATGGCGTCGGTGACATCACTATCTGGTCTAAAGGGCATCTGCCGCTCCATCCCCACTTCCTCTTCAGATGAAGGGTCAGGGGTTAAGGAGTGCCGGAGCCGTGAAGGACCAATTACTGTCCGGCCCCGGCTCGCTCAGCTGCCAGAAAACCTACTGATCATGGCCACAGAGTAAATGACACCACCCAACCCCCCCATCTGAGTGGTCCATTGTTTTTCTCTGTTTTTTGCTGCCTTTGTCTCGTTCGGCACATCCCCTCCATCTGCACTGATCCCGCGGCATTGATTGGAGGTAATCACGTCGGCCCGATGATTGAAGACAAGCTTCTACTTGTCCTGCGGACGTGGAGCTCCAATAGAACCGACTTGTGTTGTTCTCGTTTCTAAACAAAGCGCCACAGATTGACAGGGACTTCTAATTTTCCCAACAATGATTCAGCGGTGAGGATGTATGATTTCATTTAAACATAAATCTTGGCTTTGTTTAAAGCGATTAGCTGGGCTATTTTTTTCTGGACTGTTGCTCCTCTGTGAGTACATTTCTTTGGATTTTGGTCAAAAAACACATTTGTCGAGATTACACTCACACACACACAGTTTGTGACAGTTTTGACCTTGCATCAATTTTTATAATTATTTTCTATGCTAAAAATATGCCAGCGTTTAATCAATAATCAAGCAGGGTCACACTAAACATAATTTTTAGCTGCGCCACTGTTGAAAACACTTACAGCACTTACATCAGAGATTCAGGCTGATATATTTTGTGAAAACGAATGAACTATTATTTAAGTATGAATTAGTTGAATTCTGATGCTGCTTTCCTGTTGCAGTTCCACCATGTGCCTGTAGGTGGTGTAGTTGTGTGTGTTGTGCGGGGACGCGACGGTCATGAACTGTTTCTGGGAGTCTTTGTGGCGGTAATGTAGAAGTACACACACGCGCACGCACACGCACACAACCACACTCAGAGAGATAAAGATCTCACTGCCTAAAAAGGAGAGAAGAGTTTAGTCAGACTGGTGACTGGCGACACCGAGCAAGACAAGTGGTTTAAGTCTGAGTGGCGTAAACATGCCCCCATCTCTTCATCACAATTGAAGGTTCTTCACCTGAGCATGGCTTCGACCGCTACACACACACTCCAGTGAACCCGCAGATTGTGACATACTCCCTAAAGAACACAGCAGCGTTGCACGGCCGGAAAGTTTAAAGATGCATATCGAGTTGTTTATTGATGTTTGAAAACACCGTTAAAATATTACAATGACATAAAGCCAACTATGTTAAACTCATTCTTCCTAGCTGAACGGACATTTCCCCATTGTAGCGCGATGTTAACCCTTTTGCCGAGGATGCACCACAGCTAGTCCGCATGATTCAAGACCCTTTTTCACTTTTCCACAGTGGTACTGAGATTTCATCTTTCAGCTCTTGAGAAAATTGCCACAGTGAGTTGATAACCCCTGCCTGGGTCACGTCCAGCCCAGTGGTGCCTCCCAGTATGGTGCCTGGCACCGACCCCACCTGGCAGCACACCTTAATGTGTGTGGCCAGGTTTTTCTGGGTGCTGAAAGCCTTGGCACAGGCCGGACACGTGTGTCCTCTTTCTTTGGAGTGCACAGAGGACAGGTGTCTCTGTAGGTCTGTCCGGTCGCGGAAGTGTTTCAGGCAGTAAACGCACTGCATCAACTTCTTCTTGAAATGGATGGTTTTCTCGTGGCGATCTGCGTTGGATTTGAGGGTGAAGCTGGCGGGGCACTGGGAGCAGTGGTAACGTGCCGGCAGCGGCTCGGAAACCGCGGGGTTGTAGAGGGACTGGTGGAATGGAAGCGGCTGGGACTGGGGCAGGTAGTGCAGCTGGTTAGGTTGGCGATGCATTCCCTGCACGCCCGGCCAATCCAGGGACAACGCCATCAGTGACAGGGTGTGGTGGTACTCATGTTCCCTGAGATCTTCCAAGCTGCTGAACAGCAGTTTACATGGGGAGCAGGAGAACCCCTGCGGGTGCCAGGAGTCGGCGTCTGGCAACAATCTTTTCCCTGACTCAACCTCTTTGTTCAGCGCTCTTGGCTTTTTAGTTTCTCTGCCAGACTCAGACACCGAGGCGAACACAGTCAAGCCATCAGCGCAGCGCTCTTCGCCCATCTGATCCCTCTTGACCGGAGACTGGTTACCTTGCAGGATTAAAATAGGGAGAGAAAAAAAAGAGGAGTGAGTGTAAACATGAAGCAAAGATACGGAACAAACTCTCTCGAGGGTTCGCATGTGGACAGGAGGAACACGGGCCTAACAGTATTTACAAAACTAGACAATGAAGCACGTTTCAACCCTTTATAGGCCACTCGTGAAATACTTGTGAAATGTGATATTTCACCAATTTTCCAAAGTTTGTGTGACTCTGGGCTACTGCTGATTGGTTATTCTTGATTGTGTGACTATCGGGGACGTGGCCTGATGTCCTGTGAATGGCTGAGAGGAAGCTTGGTGGGGGAGCCTCATTGTGGACACGTGTGAAATCCACCATTTTTGTTTCATACATCTGAGGGCATCATAGGGCGTCTCTGCACTGGGCCTAGCTTTTGATTATTCTGTGAATAATTTACTAATTAATAAACACAGGTTGCAAACAATGAAGTCGTAAGGCTTAGCAATAGCATCACTGCTTAGAACTAGAGAAGATCTGGGGGCGGAGCAAGTTTTCTGATTGCATATCTGGTTTTTATCAGAGGATTACACATATTTTTGCTTGGATTGTCCCGACTCGCCAAACCCACACCCTTGCTCTCTTAAGCTCAGCCGGAAGTGACGCTCTGAATCATACCTGTGTTGTCCTTCCTGACATCTTTGTCCATTTTGCCGTCCTGTAGGCAGAAAATCACCCGTTAGATCACACACATCTATAAGGCATGTATGGAATTGTGTCCGCGCATGCAGGAGGCAGACAGGTGAGACAAACTGCGAAGAGACTTTTTTTTTCTTTTCCACATATGGGAAATGCCAAAAGAAAGAAAAAAAACAGCACGTTAAGAGTTAAAAAAGGGAGAAAGGATATTAACATACCAAAATGATTTGGATGCACATAACAGTTGCGAGCAAAGACATACAAATAATAAAAAAAAAACATCCTGAAAATAGCTGAGGGATCTGGATGCTCCAGCTGTCCTATGAGACACTGAACGAGCAGTTTGGTTGATCTACACTCTTCATATCATTCGCCTGGTACTCGTACACTTAACTCCCCCTCCCCTTTGTGATAGCAAGGTGCACCAAACACCTGTCCTCTATCTTCTCTCTCATCTAAATCCCATCTGAACTCATCCTTCCATCTAGTCTCCATCACGCCCTTGCCGTCGCTTCGCCTCTCCCCTGTTTTTTTTTCTTTCGCGTCCCTCCTCCCCCTCTCTAAGAACAGAACACCATGCACTGGGCAAACAGATGGCTTGTCCGTAGAGATAGAGAGGCTCGTTGGGAGGCAGGTCCACTGAAATCAAATGCTGCTCCCAAACACCCAACAGGCACACACATACGCACACACGCGCGCTCACAGGCTGGCATGGAACTCAAACATACACACATGCTCATACAGCCATGCTTTCTCGCTCTCTCACTCACACACAAACACACACACACGCCCACACTTATACAGGCACACCAAACAGAACAAACAATTTCCTGGGCTGCAGGCGCAAACCTCTCATTGTCTACTTGTATTGATTCTGCTCGGTCTCCTCTCACTACCTGGCCCGTTATCTGCCATCTCCAAACCCATAGTGCCATTGTGGCTCGGTGTGTCGTCTCTAAATGCGGCCGATACAAACTACTTTGCTACTAATGCCACGCGGGGATTCCTGGATTTTGATGGAAGATTTGGGTCTACAAATATTAAATACGAAATGAAAGGAGGAGGGAGAGCAGCGGCGAGTTGGAACTCTGAAAGGAGAAAAAAACAAGCAAACAAAAGCTGGACAAGGAAATAGAAACACGGCAGCGCGGAGTCGAAAGGAAAACATGTAAAAATCGTCCCACACAGTCGTGCAGAGAAGGTTTAAGAGATGACGGTGAGTTAAAAAAAAAAGAACTCCATTAACCTCCATTTCTCCTCATAAACTCTTGCAGCCCCACCCTCCCGTCATGACATCAGGTGACTTTCTCGTCTCCATCATCTCAACAACCTTCTCAAGGGGCTTTCAGACAGGACGCAACTACTGCCGGTTCAGCGGTGGCTGCACAGCAAGCGTGGCGCCGCCTGAGTGCGTCCTCTTGTACTTTAGCTCTGCGTGCTGCGAAGAATATCTGAATCTTAAACACAGAAACAACGCAGAGAGCAAATCACTGACTGCAGCCAGAACCAGCGCTGTACGTGCAGGAGTTTACAGTAATGTTGAGGCGGAGTTCGGCGCCCTGTTGTTGGCACAGGACGTATGCATTTTTACTGGCCTAAACAAAACGCCCAAAGGATCATCATCTCACTAGAACGTTGAAAAATTGGCTCCGTCTCCTACATTTACCCAGCGAGGGCTGGGCGCCATGTGTGAAAGCCCCTTCAGTGTGTTTGTAGCAGCAGGGTGAAGCTGCTCCCTGGGCCTCCACTCTTTCTTCTGCAAACTTTCATCCGTGTGGAGGAGAAGCACCCTGAGAGCAGCCTCTGCCCTGGAGATGAGCCAGGCTCCATGAACTTACCTCAGGCAGGGTGGAGGGCTCCTGGCCCCCAGGGGTCTCTTCAAATTCCATGTCCAAACCTTCCGTGTGCAGCAGGGGTGCCCCAGCCTGCAGACCGGAGGACGCCAGGGGCAGAGGCTCAGAGGGGTTCAGTGGCGTGGGCGGAGCGGGTGGGCAGTATGCTGATGATGCTGCTGCTGCTGTGGATGATGATGATGATGGTGGTGGTGGCAGGAGTGGTGGTGATGATAGAAGATGAGGAGGAAGAAGAGGAAGAAAGGGAGGAGGAGAGGAGCCAGCCCCCTGTTTGTTATGAATAGTGGCCCCCGTGGCCCCTGGCCGAAGCGTGCTGCAGTAGTTGCTGGAGCGGAGCCCTGAGGAGCACAGGAAACGAGTCTCACCCACCCACTCACGTACAACTGCAACTCTGCTAGCAGCTGGCCACCAGTACACAACGGGAGAGAGTGGGCAGGGGGGCACACAGAGGCTGCCAGTGCTACACTATCAAACACAGTGGAGAGGGGGAGGAAGAAAAACTCTGAAGTTTCACTTTCCACCAGCCGAGGGGAAAGGGTTAGGGCTTCTCTTCTCTCCTTCTCTCTCTTTTTCTTTCACTCCTCTGCTCTCCTTCTCCTTCCACCCACATGTGTGCGCAGAGGATGGCAACATGTGTGTGTTTTCAAGAAAAGCGTGCATGTGCTACGCGAGCGAGTAAAATGCATATAAGGAGAGGGCTCGAGGATCCTCTGCAGCGCGGAGGGAGACAGTTTTGGAGCAGAGCCATCTTGTAACTCAGCCGAAGACTTTGTGTGCGTGCAGGGTAAAGGACACCTACATCAGCCCCCGAAAGATGTTCACCAGCAACAAGTTATGGCATCTTGAATCGAGGATTTCAAAAAGTATTGCGCTCTTTAACTGCTCTATGCTACATTAGCAGCTCCTTTCCTTGATACTGAGAATGGATGTTATTTTTCTAACAAATTACCATATTTTGTGTGTGTGTTTGTATGTGTGCGTGTGTGTGTGTGGGCTGTGTTTTGGGGAATGTCTCCAGAGTTATGTGGCGGGTTAGCTATTCATCGCCCTCCTCTGCAAAACGGACAGAATCACACAACCATGAGGCACGGCCGTGGACGGATTCCTGGAATGTTAAAGTACCGCGCCCGCCACTCCCCACTCCCACTTACTGAGAACACAAATGCTCGCCTCCCCTCTTCCCCTCGTCCTCGGCCCGGACAGTGGCGGAGGGAGCAACAACTGAGAGGGAAGGGGAGAACGAGGGAAGGGGATGAGCTACAGGTGGTGGCGGGGGAGCGGCTCATGGACAGATGGCTTTCTGCAGTGGACGCTACTCGGGGAGGGACTTCAGGCAGCCAGCCACAAGTTCTACATAAGTGTAATTTTAGATCTAGGTTTCAGTTATGAAAAACAGAAAACTGAGTATGAACAATATTACTTGGAAATCGGCATATTGTCTGATATGGCGGATGTTAGATATTTGAATATTCATGTACCACAAGTGAATGATGTAATTAGATGTAACTAAGAGAAAAGTAAAAATAACACTGCATTAGAAGTAAAAGTATCTATGGACTAGCCTTAAGTATGTTGCCACTATTGGTGCAGGGTTATTATTCTATACTTAGCATACGAAAATGACCTAATTGGAGATAGCTAATGAACTAAGTCGATAGGTCTGAAATAGCCATCTATGCCTGTAACAGTAACTTTACACAACTCTTAGGTAAGACATGTCCTGAAATGCACTGATATATTTTCTAAAGTTTTGATGTTCTATGTGGCTTTGAATGAAGATTCTTGCAAAGACTCAGAAATGCTTTCAAGGTCCTTCACAATGACCCGTTCTTCCCATCATCCAAGTCCAGACTTTAAAAAGCCAAAAATGTTACCTGCTGGTTTTGGTTCGAACTGCAACAGTATGGACAAGAGTCATGAAATTTTGCGGTTTCCTTTTACAAAAGATGTCTCTCACCTCGTTTTCTTAACCGCTTTACCACGTTCAGGCTCACCGGGAGGGTACGCGAAACAGGTTGATTCCCAATAATTCTTAGTTACACTGAGGAGCCTGATTGACAAACAGGCTACTAACCCACCAGGATATGCACAGGTTGTCAAGGTTGATTCAATGTTAGCTTTATTTATATTAAAAATGTATGTATGTAAAATGTAAAATTGTCAGTGTATTATGTATAATTTCACTTTTGATACTGCATCTGCTGCATAGATTTACATCAGTCATGCAGCTGTGTCTCCACCTCCACCCTGTCATTTCATTTAGATCTTATTGAACTTATACTTTCTCTACATGAATTATTCAGTATTTTCTTTGCATCTTTAATTTTTACCAGTCAATACCTTTGATTTTAATTTTTTTATCTATAAAAACATACATGAGCAACTATGACTACAAGGTGCCTAAATGTTAGCGCTGGCAGCGACAGGCTCCCCCTCAAAGAGGAAGTCGTGATGTGACGCTCGTCACTTTGCAGCATAAATGTAGATTTAATTGTGTGCGATTTTCATTCCTGCTGGAAAACCTGGAAAGAGCTTAAGGAGGAGGGGGGGTGGCATGATGGGTGAGGAGGGGGGACAGAAGCACTTCTGCTGCTGCCCAGTGGGCTCTCCTGACTTGGACCAGGTGGCCTTGCTCTGCCTCCTTCTGCCTGGATCTAAAATTTCTCAGAGTTTCAAACTGGCACACTTTGATGCTCCTCAGCTCAAAAGAGGGGGGAGAGAAAAGAGGGAGACAAATAAGGAGAAGCTGTGGTGGCCGGCGAGAAAGGGGTGGGAGCGGGGGGCTAGAGAATGTGAGGGATGAGTGTGAAGGAGGGGTGAAGGAGGAATAGATGGAGAGGAGGAGTCAGGGGGGAGGCAGGAAGGATGTCAGGCAGGGGTGAAGGAGAAGTAGGCAGGAGGGGGAAACGGGGTGGGAGTCAGGGAGCAGCGATCTGTCAAACCGTGCAGACTGATCCTCCGCCCAGTAATCTGAGGTACACTGTTTATTTTCTATCCCCTTTTAGACACAGGGACAAACTCAAGGAGGGAGGGAACGGTGTTGGCCAACTTCTCAGGCCTGTTTCCCCAACCCCTATTGTGCAGGGAATTTAAAATAAGGCTCGGCTAACCGAAAACACCACCTTTCTTTACCCAGAGCAGAAATATAGTTATAAAACTCATTCAAGGCGTAGGGAGCAAATGATTAACATTCTCTGAATTCTCTAAATTTCCTATTCACATAGTCAAGGCTGGGTATATTTGTGAGGAGCGTGCATGAATAAAAGCCCCTTCTTTTTCCTCCAGTTTGCCGGGCTGTCTGTCTGTCTGTGCCGTGACAGCATCTGATTCTCCTCTTTAAGCCAACAGAAACATCTCAATCCCACACACTTAACACTTGCACAAAAAGGGGTGATGTGATGTGACGCGCCTTCGCGAGGATGAATGCGCAACTGCAAAAGCGTGTTTTCGGTCTATTCAGTCTGGGCTCGTCTTTTTATTCCGTAGGTGACTGGGGCTCACGTTAAAAGGCGTGACTGCGCTCAGAGTTGTACCCTTCCGCAGCTTTTCTTCCACACAAAGGCGGCACAAACTCGGGACAAAAGATCCAATTACTAGCTAGTGAAAGCAAAGAAACACAAACACACAAGTTTTTTCTTTTTTCCTTCTTTTTCCCTGCGCACACAATTGTGCCCACGCGGACACGGACTCAACCAAATGATGCTGGCACACACACGTGGACACACACTCTGAGAGTTTAACACCCTCACTGGAGCGAAGCTGAAGAAATCTCTTTGGATACGGGCAAATTAAACTCATTACAGTGTTTAACAGTACCGATTTTCTTTGTTAAAAAAAATGGCTTTAGGTGGTAGATTTCAGAGGTGTACATGGCTGAATAAAGCTTTTAATTTCCTGGTTTTCATTGATGAATAAACACCCTGTATTCCACATCCTCGGAGGCTTGCGCTCGCAGGGATGTGCACCGTCGTGACTGCTGCTGAAGTACAGCAACCTAAAGAAGACGTGAACAGTCGCTGCCGTCCTGTCGTTTCACAGCCGCGGACACACTGATGCTCACAACGACAACGTCGCATAAAACCAAACATTTTTTTCCCCTCCTTGCAACGACGAGAGCGATCCCAGCAAAATGTTCTCTCACTGAGTCACAGCCGACAAGTCATCACCCCCCCCCCCACACACACACACACAGAAATGTCCCCATTTGCTTTATATGAGAGGAAAACACAAGCAGGTAATTCAATAGTTCCGCAATAATGCATTCAAATAAAAGCATGAAAATGTGCTTAAACAGAACTTTGGCTGGAGATTCATGAAAAGTCCTGCAACATTACAGCGAGTCGAATCTTTGAATCCTTTTCTCCCAGCAGCCTCCGTTCAGGTACCTGCTGGGAGGACCAAGGAGGCCCGCCGGCACACGTTTTAACAGTTCAAGCACAAATTGTTTCACATAATATCCAAACTCCTCGAGGTGAACATACCAACAGGTACTCGGGAACACTTGAGCAGAGAGGAAGCAGTTTGTGGGAAGTCATAATAACACATGTGTCTGGCTGAGTGAGTGTGTGAGCGCACTGTTAGTAAATAGTGACTTACAGGACAGGGAGTGTCCTCCTTTGGGCAGGTACTCATACAGCAAGGGGTTATCATCTCCCATCATGTCGGACCGCATCGACAGCAGGCTGTTCTTACTCATCAGCGCCGCTTTCAGATTGGCCACGGATGAGATGGTTCCCCTGCCGGCTCCTCCTCCGGCCTCCTCTGATTCGCTGGGGCCCAGGTAGCTGGCCTCTGTGGTCAGAGCCTCTTCCTGTTTGAGGAAGAAGTCGAGCCGCTCGCCGCGGCTGTCTGAGCTGTTGGGTTCAGTCACGTCTGCCCCTGCGTAGACACAACAGACTGGTCAGATATGCCTGACCTAACATTAAAATGTTATTTTGGAAAAAAAAAAAAAAGGACCAAACAGTCATTCAAACGGGAGGCGAGGGACGACGCTTGAAAAACATTTGACACAGCTCCATTTTAACCTAATTTGTGGGATTACATGCTTCTCTCGTCCTGGATTAGTCAAAGAGGATAAAAACAGATGGCAGCCAGAGTGAAATTACCCCAACATTACACTCGGGGAGCCGCTTTTGTCAATTTAAAGATTTCACCTGACAGTGATAGTAGCTTGCACAAAAGAAAACAACGTGATATTAAACCAATTTTTTTTTTTTTTTATTCCACTCAGGCGAGACATTGCTTACAGCCGGCGTTGTCGTGAGCAACTACCAGAACGTCACCGCTCTGAATCATCTCTCTCTCTCTCCTTCGGCTCCCTAATGTACCTCATCATCGGCATTCAACAATAATACAGGGAGATCATAAGGAGACAGTAAGAGAACAGACCAACACAGCCTGTGTGTGAGTGAGTGTGTGTGTGTGTGCACGAGTGTGTTTGGTGCTGTCAGGGCTACTGAGAGCCAAGAGTGTGTGTAGAGAAGCTGTCAGCAGTAGACATGTCGCTGGAGGTTGTGCCGCAGATCTACAAGACTGTCAGACCACACTGACAACAGTTCTGCGCACACACACACACGCACACACACACATACACACACACATGCAGACACACACAGAAGCACACTGTCATCAAAACAGCTTTCCTGGGTTCCTAATTGACATTTAGGTAACAGCAAGTTACTATTGTTTAACACGACAGACATGAACATTACATGTCGAGCTACTTTCAAAGAACACCACCTTGTTACGCTTAGAACAAAAGCTGACAGATCGAGTGAAAGTAAATAATCAGGAGCAGGGTCTTTCTGACAAGAAGCCTGGAGACTTTCAAAAGTGTGGACAGACGTGAAGAGTGAGGCTGATGAAACGTTCCGCAAAATGATAACAGTATTTTTAGGATTCAGTTTGCTCCCTTTAACCTCCGTTAGCCCTGGCCTTTACATCCCAACATAACCAGTACGAACACTGTGTGTCAGTCAGGTTCCTGTAGCACCTTGGTCTCACCCTAACCTGCCAATTTAATCTCACTGTCCCCAGCATTTAAGCTCCCTGTCTCTCCTACTCGAAATCACATTTTAAATTAAGAAATGATAATTAGCCAATTAACAATGTGAAGATGGGGGAGGGCTGCAGAGGACGGTGGGGCAACCAGACTGGAAACAGAACCTTGACAAAATAGCCGTGTTGCCCATTTTAACTACAGTCAGGTGCTAAGTGCTAATAAGTGTTTCCTGTGCAGCCTGGTGCTCATCTGCTGCAGGGGGAGTCAAGGTGACAGAGACGGTAGTTTGCCTTATGTCTGGAATACCGATTGGGGTGTGCGCCCTCCTCACAGCCGACTGGGTCAATGGTGAATATCCACGCTCTCTCTCTCTCTCTCTCTCGCACACACACAGACACACACACACACACGCACCTACCGCAACTGTCAGTCATATTTCATGCTCAGTATAGATAAATGGTCACAGATGAGAAGAATGGATACGTGGCCCAGGCACACCGTTGAATATAGAGCTAAAAGGTGTCCGGATGCTGAGATATCGGGGATGGGGACAGGAAAGCAAAAAGATGATGGTTAAGAGATGGGAAGAGATGAGAGTGACATAAATATGAAGGAATCAGTGGCCATCAAACTACCAGAGGAAGATATAAAAAGTGGAGATAAAGTAGGAGGAATGAAGAAAGAAGAAATGCAGGGGAGTGTAGAAGCGGGGGTGTTGAGATGCTGAGAAAGATATACACAAGCACACACACACACACACACAACACACACACAAACATACACACAAAGTTAATTAAGGAGGGGGTGTAGGGGTTGGCGCAAGGGGCATGAGGTGCAGGAATTCATTAGAGCTCTGCCCCCTCCTTCAGTGGGCAGCCCAGCAGCCACAGGAGTCAATCAATAACATAGATCTGCTCTGGGCCAATAACAAACAAACACACACACACACACGCACACACATGTGTGGAGAAAGGAGAAGCAGAAAAATGGAAGGAGAGAAAGCAGAGGAGAGCAAGAAAGAGGGTCACCTCTGACCTCCATCTCCTTCCACTCATCTGTTCATTGGACGAGTGAATAACCCCTGCCACCATTCCCAGCATCCGCGGACACACGTGCGCGCGTGTGTGTGTGTGTGCAGATGGAACATCTCTCCCCTCCTCGCCTTCACAGTAACAATTCTTCAGTCACACGTTAAACGACAGAGTCCCAGAGAAGTGAAACGCTGGGTAAAATGAATATCACGCCACTCAACGCGCTGCATCCGCCTCCCTGAGGACCAGCTCTAGCAACATTTTGGAGGCTGCACAAGAGATATTAAAAATTAATACCGGGCTGACCACAAACATGTCTCCACGCGGGATAATCGGAATACGCTGCATAATTCCCCTGCACGAAAGCTTGAACGGGCTCCGTGTAGCTGGTGTCTTACTTAAACCTCATCTTGTTCCAGCAGATAGAATCATTTTCCACACCAGAAACAGTTGCATCTAATCCCAGGCGCCCGGTTTATGGATTTCATCATACTTTACATGTGCTGGGGATTTGTTGACACTCGTATTATGGCCCCTTTCAAAGGCAATAGGTTTAAATGCTGGTTTATAAGCACCGCGGTTACATCATTCCATTGTGCCTCTACTGTATGCTGAGCGCTAACGTCCTGGTGTAACACCAGACAGCCACGGATTTTCGATGTCGTGGCTTTGAACCTCATGGTCAGGTAAAAGGAACAACAGCGTTTTCCTCTTCTTTTTGTCTTCTCTTTCCTAACACTACATTTACTGTGCAGCAGGGGCTGAAATTGAAAGGAATTTTCATTCTCCCCTCTGTAAAAGAGTCCGAATAATTTAGATTTCTGCTTTCTGAAGAGATCCTCCGTTTAATTTGGTTGCCATGGTAGCCGGGCACCCTTGGCTTCAACATTTATGCTAAATAAAACCCCCTTTAAAAAGGAGAGACAAATATGTGGAAATGGTGGTTCTCTTTGTTTGTGCATGTGTGCGTGTGTGTGTGTGTGTGCGTGTGTGCATGTGTGTATGAGCGATGCTGCGAGCGATGTGGGGGCTTGAGTGGGAAAAAAAAAAAGCAAAGGCGGAATAAGACTTCCTGTGGAATAAAAGATGTACGTGTTGAACTGTGCTTCAAATGTGTCACGAAGTAAAGAAATTCACCGTGCAATGTGAGTTCTAACTAATGTCTGTAGGTTAGGGTTCTGTCTACTGTGATTGGAAGCTGTAATGTAAATTTGTGTGATGTCCATGTGTGTTGGGGGAGCTATGTTATTACAGGGCGTACAGTGAAGAGGAGGAGGAAAAGGCCTGAAAAGGGAGGGAAGGGTCAGAGGACCCAGTTTGACCTCCGATCTTCTGTTCTGAGTGTGCTCTAGGGGTGTGTGTGTGTGTGTGTGTGTGTGTGTGTGTGTGTGTGTGCCTCTACCCCTCTATATAAAGCAAGAAGCCCTTATTTCAGGAAAATTGTTTTTGCTAAAAAATGATTTGGATGAATAAGCAGATGAAGAAACATAAGTTCCTGTAGATTTTCTGTAAGCTCACAATTATTGAGGTTTATTGTGTTGTTCAACCTGTTTGTTTATGAATCTGCGTACATTTGTGCAGTAATATATGTACCAGGGGCCTGGTTAACATTAACCTGCCCAGGAACTAGCCTAGGGCAAAATGGACACACAACACATTTACATTTTAGATAAATGAATAAATAACTGCCACAAAATGTGCATATAAAGATTTTTCTCCCCAATTCTGTATACCTCATATCATATATCAATATGTGTAATTGCAATGAGAGGCACAAAAGAACATATATACTTTGACAGTATGCTGGTTGACAGACAAGAAATCAGGCTGGTTGTGCAACTAGTTCACAAAAGTGAACAAAAGAGTACAATTTTTTCTAACTGTGGTATCTTTGTGTAGACGTGCGTGCAGACTGGATTCGAGTGGGGTTGGTTAATGGCTCGGACGGCCCGGGGCATGACAAGAGCTGGGTTGTCACAAGACTGTCTACACATCTAAACAAGAAAGCACCCCCCCCCACCCACTCCCTCCCGAAGCGCGCGCACACACACACACACACACACAACACACACACACACACACACACACACACACACACACACACACCACAGCTATTCATTCGTTTTGATTAACGTTCGTGTTTGTCCACGGGTGGACGAAGAGGGGAGTGAAAGGTGGAACTTGCTTCCTCAGCATGCCAAAGTTTGAGAGGGTAAAAAAGTAATTTTAGCCGAGAAGGGGGAGTGAGGCACGGAAACAGTTCAAGAATTCGGAGGCAATTTAAAAAGCAGTGTGGGAGAGGGGAATGAAAAAAATGCTGGGTTAAAATGGAGGGAGGATAAAAACTTGGAGTGATTGTTATTCTCGCTCTCACTTTTACTGTCTTCCTCTCTCTCTCTTCTGTTGTTTTTAGGGACCAAGCGGGCTGCATCCTCCAAGAGAGATGGGAAAGGGTGGGTGGATGGTGGGGTGTGCACGGATAGGGAGGGCAAAGCATAAATCAAGCAGGGCCTGGAGGCTCAGACGAGGGAGGGATAGAGGCAAGAGAGTGGGAAAAGACAGGGGAGTGTGAGAGAGGAAGAGTGGGAGAGAGACGTCGGTGCTGGTGGTGATGGTGGTACTGCTGGGGGCTCGGAGGAAAAGAGCGAGTGTGGGTGGAGGGGAGGAGAGGAGCGCAACGGTTGCGAGAGTGGTGGGGTGAGAGGTGGATGGAGGGGTGATGGAGTGTGGGTGTGTGGGTGGGTGAGTGAAGGGGGAGCGAGGAGAGGTGAGGGGGAGGTTACAGAGGCTGTGGGAGGGAGGGAGGTTGGCTCGTGATGGTGGGGGTGAGTAAATGAGTGCTTATAAATGGGTGCACAATACAGCACGATATGAAAATAGGCCCTTTTTTTAAAAAAAAAAAAAATCAGCTTCAGCACACCGTCGACATGCTGTTTCTGACTGGTCAGAAACCTTTTAGCTGTTT
Source organism: Takifugu flavidus (assembly GCF_003711565.1). NCBI lineage: Eukaryota > Metazoa > Chordata > Actinopteri > Tetraodontiformes > Tetraodontidae > Takifugu > Takifugu flavidus. The sequence continues at coordinate 10,698,037 of NC_079527.1, read as the reverse complement.
TGTACAGAAGCCATTTTGCTGAGAAACTGCGATGAGGGGATGTGCCACAACTTCATGGAGCTGTTCTCTATCCCGGTCACTGAGCCCTGGAACTACGGGGGCGAGCGGCTCTTATTGACCCGCTTATGGTTTGTCAAAGGGAATTAGCAACTATCTGTCTGTAATATCGACATCCAGAAAGATGGCTGTCATGTCCCCACTTCAACCCTGAAACCCGGGATGTGGTTTTTGGCGCGTTGTGCCGGTGATGTCATTCTCAGCCCGAGTCTGCGCAGTAGCGACCGACGGGCAAAGCGATAAGAAAGTATCCCTGCCCTTCAGACACAGCTGTCATTCATGATGCCTATTAGCGAGCTGCTAATTCCTGTCAAAGTTGAAAAACAACAATTGGAAGTGTTAAAAAAGACAAACATGAACACTGTTCAATGGTGTTTGAGTGAAACAGAGAAAATGGCAGCTGTGGGGGTCACGGTGCTACATCAAAGTGCATTTTCCAAATTAGCCACTGTGTCCAGGATGTAGTCTGAGCGAGCAAGTGAATGAGTGAAGAAGGGAGGAAAAGAGGGAGCGGTGGACGTGTGGGGGATGGAGGATTGCAGGGCTCAAGGTAATCTGGGGAGTTAATGCAGCTTAGAGGGACTGAGAAGAGTGGGAGGTAAAAGAGAGAGAGAACCTGCGAGAGAGAGATGACAAAGAGAGGGAGAAGGAATATAAAAAATAATAGGGTCAGCAGGGAAAGAGAGGGAGAAAGAAATAAATGAAGATGTATCAGAAACAAAAGCCAGAGCTACTGAAGGGAGAGAACGCGAGAGCTGAAGAGAGAGAGAGAGAGAGAGACGGAGTGAGGGAGAGGAGAGACAAAAAGAGGAGAGAGTTTTTAAAAGCCAGTGAGATAGGAGAGTGGAGGGGGGAGAGAGAGTGAGCCGAGTGAGTGTGTGAGATAAAGAGTGGGCTAATGAAAGGTAGGGTGAGGCTGAGCGAGGTGGAGGGTAGGAGGGAAGTCGACAGAGAGCGCGGAGAGAGAGAGCGAGCGAGCGAGCGCGGGGGAGAGGTCTGCATGGGGAAAGAATGCTGGGTGGGGAAGGCAGGCAGGCACGCAGAGCTTTGTGCTAAAAGCAAGGAAATTGAGAGATTGGGAGTGACAGAGAAGTTATGGCTTACATTCATATCCTGGGGAGGAAACTGGTGAACGGGCACGTGCCCAAAGGCCCCCCCTTCCAGCCTAGGCCAGGGTCACATTTGAGGGGGATACAAAGTGGGGGAGAGAAACAGGCGCAGAGGGTGGATAGCAAAGAGTCTTTAGGGGGTCGTCCATGTAAGTCCTTCTTTGCTGCTCCGGAGTGATGCCGACAGGAGATGTGTTAGAATGTGGGGAGGCTGTAGGACAGAGCGAGGGGGCGATGGTGGCCGAGCAGGTGGACCACAGGACAGGACCAGGATATGGGTGGATAAACACAAACACGTCTGAGCACACGGACCCAATAATGGCTGCACAGAGCAGCGACCTTTGTTCAAATACTCCTAGTCTGCAATTTTACGGCAGTTTTTCGGTCGTCACACGTTCTCAACCTCTCCCGTCATGTCGCTGTTATATCGGCCCGTTGAAGGCAAAAACAGACTGACTCAGTTTATAGCGCTCATATAAAAGCAATAAAACGTGTACAGAATACGACCAGAATACAAGTGTGACTTCTATACGGATTTTATTTACTTGGGTATTTCCTGGTAATCTGTGTGGTTTGCATTTCCTCCGCACCTCAAAGTTCTGGAAAATGGAATCAGATCAGGCTGACGAATGGGGGAGTAGCAAAAGATCTTATAACCTTGGAGAAGCTTCTTCAACTTATCTCATATTTATGAAACGAGGCCAGAGCCATCGTCAACTTTTTGTAGCTTGTCTCTTTTTGAGTCTTAAGATTGGGGGTTAAAGGGAAAGGATTTTTCTGGGTAATTTATTTGAAACACTGGGCAAATAATACAAATAAAACATTCCCGTGGTGGAGAAGAGATACTATTTTGACTATATGTTGCCTACAGGGGTTAAAGCAGTCATAGGATCAAGGTTCTATTCATAAATCCTAGATTCTCTAGGCTGATATGTGTTCCATGCAGATCCCAACACCTGGGATTGTCCTGCCTAATCGCCATGTGTTTTTCTCTTACACATTCCGCATTTGAGTTAAAACAGAAGAAGAGAAGCCGCCGTCGGTGCAGATGCACACGTGAAGAGATGGGAGTGAGAGATTGGTGACACTCGACGAGCTGCAGTGTTGTGAAACTTTTCTTAGCTCCAAGGAGGTTTCGCTCGCCATTGTTTACAAGGACGGGAACAAGAACAGGAAGGAGGAAGGGGCTCACTGCAGTGGTACAGACATCCCCTGCATCCACGGCAGCATATTAATTACAGAGTGGCCCCGACACATCAGCACAAAAGTAGAAAATGATTGCAACAGCGCAGGTCTGGTGCGTAGGCTATGGGGAGCTAAAGTCGAACCATAAAGCAGCTCTCAATGCGATGAGTGTTATCTTCCTGTTTTTCATTCTGAGTTTTCCATTTGAAGATTGAGGAGAATGCTTGTGTCACATTTATGAACAGGTCCTGTGTCTAGAAAACTGCCTGGATCTTAAAATTCAAAAATGAAGACAGAATTAGGTTCATGAAAATGACACAAACAGAAACATAAAGACGATCTCTAAGACTCCTTCCCTTCCTTTCTAGATGTGACTATTCCATTTTTAAAACTTTTGGGTCACGTTAGAAATATTATTTCTATGGAGGCTACCATGCTTTCAATGTCCAAAAAAACAGACCTGCAGTGTTGGAGTTAAATCCAAGCTATGGATCCCTTAATAATATCGCACCACGCAGTGGCAAAACATTGATTACGGGGCTATCGGGTCGTTATCCTGCGGCGCCATGCCGATTCAGGTTTAACGTAAGCCCCGCGTTCAAGGCTGACAAATGCACAGCAGCACAAAAGACGAAGACCACACTAGAAACATGTGCATGCGGAGACAGCCCATCATAGATCTCTGCACAAAGAATCAGTGTGAGCAGACCCGATCCACTATGGGCACCCTCCATGTGGCCAGCAGCAGGGGATGTTTTGTGTTCTCTGTGCTGCACAAGGGTGTTGTCTGGCTGCCCACTGACCAGATCCTACCAGAGCTACTGCCCCTCTCCCCTCTCTCCACACATCTCTTCCATCTTATAACATTAAGAGTCTGACTCTGCGCTTGTATCCTTGGCAACCTGCCTCCAACAATGGAGAGAGCTCTGGCCTCGGAATGGGAGGAGAACAGTGCCTTGAAGAGACAAAGCAAGGGTGAGTGAAACAGAGGCAAATGGAAACATGGCATAGAAGCTGAGCAGCAAAGGGAAAAGAAGGAAAGAGCCACGACATTTGTCGCGCACAGACGCGCAGGTCAGAATTAGGTAATGGAGGAACGAGGGGTGGAGGCGAGACAGATGAGATGCGGATCACAGAGCCAAACCTGCACAAGCTGTGAGCTTAGCATTAGCAGATCAGTGAAGATCTGTGTCAGTCTTGAGCAGATAAAAGTTGGACACAACTCAGCCGGGCACCCCACACAGCTCTGAGCGGTCTGTGACGATGCCAGGGAAAATGACGATGACCCGGTTTGACCAAACTCTAATTCCATGAGCAGAACTTCAGCCAAAATTAAGCTTTTGGATCATAACTATGGTGATTTTGTGAGCTTTTATTTTAATTTCGCCATTTCTTCTAGACTTTAGCCATCATCTGACAATGTCTCAAATCTATTTATATCCATCCACAAATAAACCGCCTGAAAAAAAGGTTCCCACCTGGATAATAAGTGCCTGGGTGATTATCATTCAGCTGGTAACAAGTTATTTACCCCAACTGATGCAATGAGTCGCTTCTCATTTCTTAAACAACCATGTTGAAAGACTCATCCTGTGGTCATGGAAAGACGTTAGTCTGTTTGAAAAGGGGCAAAACTTTGGCATGACCAAGCAGACAAAACAGCTATGATTTCAGAAGGAACTAAAACTGGGCTAAGAACTGTCCAACGCATAATTCACAACTGGAAGCACAGGGAGGGACCTTCGTCTTCAAGGAACTAATGTGTTCCGAAAACAATCGTGATCATGGCCGACAGTCACCTAAACCGCAGTAGAACTCAGGGCTATGTTTAATAGTGAAGGTATGAGCATTTCCACACACAATGTGAAAGCACAACAAGAGACTGGAACTGAACAGCTGTGTAGCCTGAAGAAAACCACTAATCAGTGAGGCTAAATGGAAAAAAGGGTTCAGTTGGCTAGGGTGCGTTAAGATTGGAGCCCAGATTTACCCTGTTCCTGAGAGATGGGGCATCAGGATCAGAAGCGATGCCCCCATCATGCCTAGTGCGTATTGTACAAGCCAGTGCTCTGCTCTAGGGTTGCTTCAGTTGGTTGTGTCCAGGGAGTCCAGACTGTAAACCCATGGAGAATCTTTGGGATGTGCAGGAAAAGGCTTTGCACAGTGGTCCAACTCTCCCGTCATCAAAACAAGATCTTGGAGAAAAATTAACACACAGGATGGAAAAAAATCTTGACATTAGCGAAGCCAATGCTCCACTGAATGCATGTGTAAAGCTAATCCCTATAAACATCCCATAATGTACATTCATAGGATGCAGACAGGAAGTCATAATAAGTTACATAGCAAATGAAGAGATAGCGCCCCCTATTATAATCCAGCCAAATAGCATTACAGCCTCACCACCAGAGCCTGGGTTCATTGATAAAAAGCAGCTGGACTGTGCATTTCCTGAGCCTAACCTGCTCTGTCTGACTTACCCTGTTCAGTATGAGGGTCATGCACGATTTCTTCTCTTCCCCCGGTGCTGCCAAAGTGAGCCATTGAGATTAATTGCTTATGATCAAATCAGCAGAAGCAGCGCAAAGACTGGGCCCCACTCACCCCCACCTCCTCCCTCACCTTCACATCACCACCCCGGACCCAACAGACAGCGCATGTGACGAGCTCCGCTGCTGATCCGAGGCCACAAATGTCTCACTTTCTCTTCCCCTAGAGAGGTATGCGGACCTCGGAGAGGGCCTGAAATGGAGCAAGGGGTCGGTCGCATAGTGCAAGTTCCTGTTACACACATACATACACACACACCCAAACACGCACAACAGAGAGAAAGTTAATGCCTTAAGCAACAGTGCTGCTACTTCACCCATTCTGAAGAATCCTTCTCCCCCTCTGACTCTTATTTAGAATCTGCTCTAAAGCAAATTCAGTGTGGGTAGTCCACACAGTGGAAAAATAAATAGAAATGTAGAAAGAAGAATCAACGACAATAGATGAAAGGTAAGATGGGGGAGAGGTTGAGTGTACCTTGAAGCGTTAATCAGTATCTCCGTCAATATTGTAAACAAATACCAGCATTGCCATCGAAATTTCTGGATGTCTTCAAAGAAATGACACAAAAGATGTTTTGCACAATTTACACTGCAATAAGGTGACATTATGTCAGCGTCCCAGCAGATTGTTTTCACTAACGGAACATTTTACGACTGGATGATGATTGGTGTTGCTTGCTGACACGACAGACAGAGGTGTGTGTCAGTGAGTCAGAGCTGAGCAGAGGTAGAGAGGCGTATGATAAGCACGCTGAGCCTTTGGAAGAAGGGGATAATTTGGGAGTGGAGGGCAAGACGACTGGGCTGCTTCCTAGTCGGACGCAGGAATGTAGGAGCGGGCGGATCCCGGTGCGCGTGTTTGAATGTGCATGTGTGTATTCGTTCCAGACAGGAATCCTTAACCCCCACGGACTCTGGCTCCACTTATCAAGGCCTGAACAAAGAGGGAGAGGGTGGAGAGGGGTCTGGGTATCCTGCGCTATCACATCCACCTCTTTCCCCCATCACCCCTTCTCTAGAGCTCTCACACATTCACACAGGGAGAGACGAACACTAGACCTTGACGCTGCATATCTCTGAGGTTAGAAGAACTATGGAAGGCCAAACAGGCTAACCGTGTAGAAAAATGCCAGGGTCACAGACAATGGCAGCATATAGCCATGCACGATCACACCAACTCCGCCACTATTTACTGGATCTTGCATGCTTTCCCACACTGTCTTACTTACAAAGTCTGGGTTTTGTCTCACTGACTCAAAATTCACACAGGAACTTGGGGATGGTTATCGTCATGTTATTAAAACCGGGACAAGCCAGTAAACGGATTTAGATTCAAAATTAATGAATGAGGAGGAGGATGTAGGAGGAGGAAGATAAATGGAAACATGATTTTTTTTAAAAAGGTGTACAGGAAATGTGTGAGGATGTCAGATACTAACACAGGGGTGAAAGACAGTGGAAACATTGATTCAGTGCAGTAATACACTGCTGCTACCTGCTAAATATTAGCTGTGGTTATGGAAAGCTGATATCCAGACTAGAAACCTACACTTTCTACTTATACAGAGTTAAGTGTTGATTTCAGAAAGATTCTTGGCTTAAGCTCATTCACAGTCAAAGATGGCTGCACCTTATGATGTTCATTAGATAGTCAGTCTTGTTATTGTGTGATCCAATCAGCCCTGCCAACAGTATTTGGCAGCCAATCCTAAATTGGGCTATTATCACCTACAGCCAACAATGCCAATAACAACCTTGAGTCACCCGTCCGTCGTGGTTGCTGAAATGTAACTGGAATGCGGTCAACCTGATAAAAACATGACCTTTTTAGCTGCCTTTTTAGCACAAACGATAAAAACAATTTTGCGACAGATGTTTGCAAGTTCCACGGGGCAAAAGGAACCGCAGAAGCTGCGAATCAGTTAGGAGAAACTGTGCATTTGGGTTTTATATGAGTACACAGAAGCTCGCAGTGGTGAGGAAGTAAATCCCACATACATCCAGCCCACTGTGAAACCACGTAAACACACACACACACACACACACCACACACACACACACACACCACACACACACACACACACACACACACACACACACAGAGTACTCAAATGGCATCCGTATAGCTCCAGTAAATGAGATGAGCTAAAGCCGGGGTGACACTGCGAACTGACGTGATGGAAAGGAAGCTCCAAACAGACAGAGGGAAGGAGGGATAGAGGAGAGGAGGAGGGGACTAAAACATGTGAAGGGCAGATAGCAGCTTCCAGGACTGTCTTCAACACCTCTAACTACCAAACCCAAAAAAGAACTGCACACACACACACACACACACACACACACACACACACACACACACACACCACACACACACACACCACACACACACACACACACACACACACAGGCCAGCCATAATTGCCCCCTGTGGTGATTTTGGCCTTTCCTCCCGATTTCTCATTGCTGTTGGCCAACTTCTCCGTATCTTTAACACTTTCTTTTCTCCTTCCTTTCAAAAGGGGGGGGGGGGCGCAGTGTCTGACAGGAGGAAGAAATGAGGGATGAAGGAGAAAAGAGAGGTCTAATGGAAGGAAAGGGGGGATGACAGCACGGATGGAAAAAGAGAGAGAACAAATGTGTAGGAGGAAGGGAGACTTTGCCCTCCAGCGGGAACACTCCCACAATTGTGTACTGTATGTGTGTGTACTGTATGTGCGTGTGTGTGAGTGTGCTTGCTGCGCCTCAGCCAAACCGACACACCCACAGGCTGTAGACCTCCATATCCTGTTCGGGTTGTCCGTTTGTCCAAACATTGTGCACCCCACCTCGCCTCCTGCTAACCCCCCCACCCCACCTCCCCCAGCCCTTGCTCTCATTTTCCGACTGGTCTACCGGGGGCAGAGGCCAGCCGCGGGACTGGGTACAGTCAACAGAACAAAAGCCACTTCTCTAAAACAAACAAAGCACCACAGAGAGTTTAATGGCTGCCCAAAAATGACGTAGAATCAGACGTGAAGTTACTGTCGATTTAAAAAAAAGCCTTAAGTTTACCGCTTGTTGTGGCGTCTTGTGCTGTTTCCAGGGAATGCTGGGTAGCGTATGACATAAACCACAGAGAAGAGTGCTACCGGGTCCATTACTGGCTATCAGATGAGTGGAGGAGCAAAGAATCCCAACTTATAATACATCTCAATGTGTTTCCAAAACAGAGGCCTTCTGAAGGAGGACAGAGGAGGCCTCCAGACTATAATCTATAATCTATAATAATAACTATAATAATCGTGTTTTTGAGATATTCTATGAAAACTAGTTGATTACCTGAAAGAAGCACAGCAGATCTTAAATAAAAGAGCCTCTCAACCCATTCTAATTCTCACACCCTAAAAAGGGTTTAACAAAACAACATATTAGTAATTGTTCAGCAAATAAGGGGAAGTGAGTTGGATTTCTGCCGTTCCTTCTTGTATAAAGAAAAGTAAAAAGAAGTGTGCCTTGGGAGTGAGTGGGGAAGGAAAGTGATCTAAAACCTCCCGTGTTTCTTTAAAACTGAAATGAAAAGTGGAATAACTGACTGATTGGTGTTAAAGTTGAGTGTGTGAACTACCAAGAACCTCAAATGTGTAGACATGTGGCGCAGGTGACGATTTGCAATGTGTGTTGATGCCGTGGGGTACGGCTGTGAATATCCAACCACAGAAACCTCCTGACCCACCCACCCCTGCGCTGCGCCAACAGGACATCCTGTCATGATGCATTCTGGGTAGTCTGTAATCCTCAGACACTAGCGATTAATGTCGAGAGATGTGTGAAGCCGGAGTTTCTATGCTGTTGTTGCAACAGACACATGGGTCCGGCAAGGTACACACACACACACACACACACACACACACACACACACTCTTTTTCTCCACCCTACAATTCTTGTTTGGCCTGCTCTGGGGGCAGGAGGTTGCGACGTGGGGGTTGTTGACGTTCTGGAAAAAAGCCACTGTCAGGGGTGGGGAAGGAACTTCCTCTCCAAAATGGCTTCTTTAAAGCCAATGAATTATAAATAGAGCAGGTGTCCATATTGAAAGCTGAAAGTGTGCACATGCGTGTGTGTGTGTGTGTGTGTGCGTGCGGGCACGTGTGTCTTCAATGAGATTAAAAAAAGAAGTGTGAAAAATTATGCAAATGTATGTTTGGTGCGATGCAGAGTGGAAGAAGGAGCTTTTAGCAGGTGGACTACCCACAAGGCTCTGCAGGATGTGAGGTCATATGACAGAGATGGTGGGTCGTGGGTGGCGGAAAATAATTGGCCATGTCTGTGATAATGGATTCGTGTTTTGTTTTCTTCATATATGGACCAAACGTAACCAAACCAGGTGGGTGGTGAGACATGTCAAGAAGGAGGATAACTGCATTGTAGCCTTAAGTCAAACTATATTCAGAATCACACACAAGTGAGGGTAGAAATGGGGGGGTGGGGGTTGTTGGGGACAAAGTAAGCAGGCCACAAAAGTCAACAGGGTGGGAGGAAAGAGCTCATCTGTGCAGTTCGAGGACAAAGAGGCAGAGCAAATAGGGGGTGGGGGACGGGGTGAGACACAAAGACAGCCCTGATAATAGACTAAACGTGGAAAAAGTCAGAAGCAGCGGCATCGACAGACGGAGACGCGGGCCGCGACAACTCCTCTGACTCCTTCAGCGTGACCACGGAGAAAAAGGGTTAAAAATTCCATCATCTGAAATATTAAATCTATTTGGGTTTTTAATGAAGCAGGAGTGAATTAGGGAGGAAATATGAGAGTGGATTAAAGGACAAAAAAATCTTAGAGCTGGAAGAAGAGAAAGAGGTGGGGGGGGGGGGCTGTTCAGGTGTTTTAAATATTAAACCTATTTCAAGTTTAATGAAGTGCAAATACTACAGGGACAGTCTTAGCTGGAATACAGAAAGGATGGGAGCAAAAGGGGGATCCGATTCATTATTTCAACTGTTCACCTTTAGACTGCCGAGACTCTGGGAGACCGGCGCGTGGAGACAGAGGGAGAAAGTTAATGTGGGAGTGCAGGAACGAGACGGCCGTCCTGAGGTTCCCCAGCTGAGTCTGAAAGGTGACGAGCTCCGGAGATGAAGGCCCCAAGTGAAGCAAGCCAAAACATGCAGCGCCAAGTGTGTGTGTGTGTGTGTGTGTGTGTGTGTGCACATGCATGCGTGTGTGTGTTTGTGTGTGTGTGTAATAGAGAGAAGAGGAGGAGAGTGACATAAAGATGCCGAATTTTTAAAAAAAGATTCTCGATGAAATCAACATGCAAAAGCTGGAGGAAAATGGAAAGAACAGCCCACATGCAAACTGTTCACTGTGCACACGTGTGTGTGTGTGTGTGTGTGTGTTTAATAGCAATTATGCCTGATAAAGATCAACTTTGTCCCACGTATAAAGAAAGTAGGCCAGAAATCAATGGTTGACTCATGTTCTCTCAGTCTGGTTTCTGCTCCGGAACAGCGGTTTTTTTTTTGGTTTTTATTGGTGACAGTAATGTTGCTGAAGGAAAAGTAAAGCCCTAATGTTGAAAAAGGTCTTTGCGGGTGAAAAAGGATACATTTACGAACGGAACCATCTGCCTTTCAGAAATTATCAGTGTGACCTTCATGTGATTGCCCGACATTTTTCCCTCTTAAAAAAAGAGCAGGCGAACGCAGCGAATGTTTCTTTGAAGCTGATGAAATTTTCCTAACCTCAATAAACCGTATTCACACTTGTTAACTAATTTACTGTTGCCAATCTTATTAGATTTAACAGTTCATCACATGCGTTCCAAAAGAGAGGCAGATGCAAAGTATTAAAGAGGAAGACACTGACTTAAACAAGTGCTCAATGCTTGATTTTGAAAACAAACCAGCCTTTGATTCACAGTTTGAGCGATGCGGCGGAGACCAAACTAAAAATAATTTCTGATTATTATTATTATTGTTGTTTTAAGAGAGTTTAAAGCGGGAGAAAGAGGAGCGTATTTAAAACCTCTCCTTGAAAGGTGTCACCTCTAATATAAAATGGGTACACAAAGACGATGAGGTCTCCGCAGTGCAGGTGGGTGTGACTGCTCTTCCCCCTTTAACTCAAGATTTTAAATATCTGGAAGAACTGTGAGTGGAAGGATGTGTAACGGAGCAAGATTGAACAGGAAGTGGAGCTCCTGGTGGCTACAGGAATGACAGTCAACGCAGCAGATGCTCGCAGACAGGCGGGGCAGCCCTACGTTAACATACAGTCATGGAGAACTGAATAATCCAGATTACATTCTGGGTCCAACAGCTCCAATATGTAAGATAATAGTAAAGCAGGACCGCAAAATGTGTGTGTGTCGGTGTGTGTGTGAGGCAGAGGGGACACTCCTTATTAATAAAGAATGACGCAATTAAGCAAATCTCAGACTGAAGGTGCCCTTTTCCCCCTTTATAACTGCTGTCTTCCAGAAATCACAGAGCAATTGTAAAAAAAAAAAAAAAAAAAAAGTTAACATGTTTCTTCCCCCGTCTACAATTTATTTCAGATATAATCTTTGGTCGCTCAAACACGAATGACACCCTTCCTACCGTCGGAGCTCGCCGTTTTGGCGTTAACCCCGCCCATGTGTTCCCCGCCATCAGAATAGCCGCTGCAAAAATTTGGATTTGGCAGAAAGTCACTAATAATCAGGAATTGGTAAAGAAATCAAATGATGGCTTAAGTTCCACGTGACAACTCTCCACCTGCTCTGTAGATCGGGCGGTGTTGTAACAAGAGACTATAAATAGAACTGTACGCCACTTTTTAATACCTTAACACTTCCATATGCCTGTAAATCTCATTCAACTGTAGGTGACAAAATCCGGATTTAAAGAGACTTAAGACGTAAGCGTTCGATAATCCAATAAAAGTTCCTGTGTATTTTTGACCCTGGCTGGGTGCGTTCCTTTCTTTGAAACAAACAAATCAAAAGCACAAGATGATCCGAGCTAGGAGGCCACGCCCACAACGCAAACCGGGCCCCCCCCCACCCCCCACCCCCACCCCCCACCCCCACCCCAGCTGATTGAACCTGTTCAGCGATGCTCCAAGTAGGACACAGGAGCCACCTCCTGATGAGCTTTAATGACTTTGGGCCTGCCCCCCCTCCCCCCAGTCCCCATTTTTATCTGTAACTTTCCTCCATTGTGAGTCCGGGTTTGAAGCCGGGTGACGGCGTTCCTACAGTTCTTCCAACCTTTAGGCGAGAGAATTCCTCTCTTGATCATGTCAGCCTCACCACAACCTTTACCACAGCCCAGAATTGGATTTCGCAGTTTAGGAGTATGTGCGGACGACCAAATGTGTGGAACTCTGAGCCTTGAAGACAAAATGTACTCAGGCGCCGTAATAAGTGCCGACTTAAGGTCACTAAATCTGGAAGTTATGACGCTGGGAACCGAGAAGAAAAATCCTCATAAGCCCGTGCGGATGTTCCGTCTCACTATTTCTTCATTCCTACATGTTACCCCACGTCTCCCATCTCTCTTTTCCCTCGTCTTGCCCTTTCCAGAAGGTCCTTCCCTAAACCCCAGAGAGAGTGGGAGGAGCCAGGGATGGCGAGGATGTGCTGGTAATCCGCGCAGTGACCCAGGTCAATTCAATTATCCTGTTTTCTTTCGCTGCACGACGCGTGTGCCCATTTCACAGCCAACTCCCTTAATGCGCCCAGGATTAGCTTCTCTTACTTTTAATGATCTACCTATCGACGCCTTGGGCCCGCCACACACAGGCACACAAACACACATCTTTTTTTTTTTTTTTAATCTGTTAGTTTTAGAAAAGGAATTCACTAAGTAGTTCCCGCAATGCTGGGGATCAAAAGCCACCAGATGAAAATATGGATACGCCGGAGTTTTGCTTGGACTATATTTTCGTTTGCTTGTTCAAACTGTGTGTTGCATAAACCGAGGTGAGAAGGGATTATATTATCCGTGTGTATTTACGCAGGCTTCACCTCACGCCTCCAAGATTTGAGATAATCATCTTAGGCCCAACACGTTAATGTAGAAGCTCCTTAATCTCAACCCGGAGGAGGAAAAGAGGTCATTTTAAACTGGTTAACAGTGCAGAGGCTCTAAAACATCTTTTTTTAGTGTGTGTGTGTGTGTGGGGGGGGGGGGGGGGGGGCGGTTTGAAAGCTCACACACGACTGATGCCATGCCGGTTAAACAAGCAAGAGAGGTGGAATAAAATTCCAGCTTTAAAACATTAAAACACCAATTAAGTGACCTAGTCTGATTATCTCAGCAGTCACTAATTAGGCCTCCATGACTGAAAACTAGCTAAACGCGTGACGACGTATAGAATTACCACAGCTCGCGGAAGCTCTAAAACCTCATTGAATCAGCACAGTCAGATGAAATTGTGTCTGCAAGAATGACAAGAACATGCCCAAAGCCATAGAGCATGAAAGGTAAAGGCCATCCATATAAGTCTATAAATCTTGAAATTAATTTCTGTGATATAAAAAAGCTTATTTTACACGTAGAACAGAATATGTACATACATTTATTTAAATGTATTAACACCATGTTATCAAGACCATTATATATTAGTATATCACTTTTGTGAGTAAATTAATTGTATCCACATGTAAGAAAATAAAAGTGAAAAATTTAACTTTAGCAACAAGTTTCCAAGAAGAAATCCTAGTGAAGTCAGAATTTTTACTTCTTTTGGTGGGGATAAAGTCTTTTCAAAGCAAATGTGTCGGTGTGTCAGCCTTACCTGGGATTTCCTGTCCATTGTAGCTCCACCCAGCCACTGCCAGCATGGAGGGTAGAGGAGATCCAGGCCTACTGTCCTTTTCTCGCTCCCTGTCCCGCTCTCTGTCCCAGTTCCTCTCAGCCTGCTGGGTAATATGTCTGACCGTATCCTTGTTCTTGCGGTTTTTCCTCCGCCCCGACCCTGACATGGGTTGCCATGGCCCCTCTGTACCTCCTCCTCCAGGCCCTCCAGCTCCTTGCTCCCCCTGATTCTGAGATATCCCCCTCGGAGTGTCCCGGGGGTGGGAAGAAGATGCGGGGGACACCTGCTCTTCTTTGACAGTAACAGGCCTGTAGTCGTGTGGCCAGGCAGGCTGGGAATCGTGGCAGGCTTCCTCTTGGCTCTCGTGGCTCTTTGGGGGTTCTTGGTCCTCCTTGCCGTACGTGCTGCCTCCCTCGTGGCAGCTGGCAATGGCCGAGTCCCCGGAGGAGTTGGCAGGACTGGTGCGGCGCACCAACCAAGGGGAGGTGCTGCGACCAGACATGATGGAGGCCAGGGCTTCAGAAGCCATGCCCACTATGCCTCCTCCTCCTCCTCCTAATCCAGCTCCCACAACACCTCCTCCTCCTCCTGGTATACCCACTCCACCCGCACCTCCCGCGCCCCCGCCAATGCCAGCGGCAGCAACAGCCCCCATCTCAAAGTCGGCCAGCTCATCGGCCATCTCGGAGCGGATGCTGATGTCCAGCGCCGCCTTGATGAAGCTGTGGCAGGCCTGGACGATGTCGGTCATTTGCAGGTAACTGGCAGCTGACATGACCTCGATCACATTCTTACTGGTGAGAGCCAGATGTGCAGAGTACATGAAGTCCAGGATGGCTTTGAAGCCTGTCGCCGTGACAATGTCCAGGTGAGTGACGGTGGTCTGGTGGTGAGGCTCTGCACCTTTTTTGACCTGCAGAGAGGCAGAGTTCATGTATTAATTCATTTATATGGTTCTCGTGCATTCAGCCTCCTGCTGCAGCTAAAGAGAAAACCTTCCTTTCACTAGCTTTGTCACATTTTAGCCTCCTGGCAACAATGTCGCCGGTGTATGAGATAAGTGCCCATGCCCCAGAAAAGACCACGCATTGTCCAGCCCCTTCACAGCTCCACTCCCTTCATCCCCTCATTCTGTTATTAGTGTTTAGGCTGCTGCAGCAACAAAGCCCATCTGACCTTGTACCAGACTAGGATATTACCTGGTTAGCTAGCACTATTTCCATGGCAACTTGCACCCTTTGTTGTTACAAACCATGTAATAGATTGCTGTTTTGAATCTGCTCTGCCTGGATGAAAAGCGTAAGTTAATTAGAAATGTTTTAGATTAGAAGAGTGTTTAGAGCGATTAGCACTAGCCTGTGCTAACAGGTAAACACGTAAATAAATGCTGAACCGAGCGACCCAACGGACCAATTCTCCCAAGCGGTGGAGTCCCTCACCTGGCAGTAAAGAGTTTTGAAGTAGCGTGAGGAGCCCAGGAGGATGTTCTTATGGGCCTTGAAGATCTTTCCATCCACAATGACACAGGCGTCGCAGAGGATACCATGCTGCCTCTGCTCGTTGAGCTCTCTGAGGAGCTGACGGTAGTGAGAGGAGATCTCCATGTCCTCCTTTCTGTTGTTCATCTGTGTTGCTGAACGAAAGCCTCTCCTCCAAACATCTGCAAACGAAAACAAAACCAAAAAGTCCAAGAGGAAGGTCAAGATATGTCACAAATGGGTGTAATTGCAGGTTGCACGGATGTAATCTCTGCGGCAACACACAAACCTACTATTTCCTTCTTATAGTCCACCTATACGGTGCTGGGCTATTGTGTTGATTGCCTCCTTTGCCGAGAATACATTTTCATGCAAGATGAGGGAAACTAAAGCCCACCGAACCACTCCTTAAAGACGAGCCAAGGTAAGGACATCTCGGTAATGATTGTGACATTAAAACAATGAGATCAATGGAAACCACATCGCAACCACCGTAGTTTGATGTCTAAAAACAGACTGCCGACAAATACTCCAAGATCTCTGAGCTTCAACTATGTCTGACAGAGAGAGAGAGAGAGAGCTCATTATAAATGTCAGTTTAAAAAGTGTGGAGTTGAGGAGAAAAACATCTCATTTAGCAGAGACCACTTTATCAATAAACAGCCACGGTTTGTCTCCGTCATTCAACGGGGAACGTTCCATCCACTGTCTAGTTGAGAAGAAAAGTCGCACCTGACCCTCACCTCAGCGCTTCTGATCTTGCTCAGTTCCATCTGGGTTGTGAACACAAAGTTCTTTCTTGTTTCTCCCCCACTGAAACGTGTCAGTGAATGAAAATCCATTTTTACGAGGATTAATTGAAAAGATCCGTGACAGAATCACGCTGTACCGGCAGAAAGGAGCTTCAAAGTTTCTGATTCTCTTCGCTCACGGGGTGGATGGTGGGGGGGGAGACCTTTTTGGTTTTGAGGTTAGAATTATTGATTGGAAAAACTGAGGATGGATAACAGAGTCACACTTTTTAGGTGAATAATTGTGACCTGCAAGCTTCCTGAGGAGCTGCGAGTGAGGAGCAAAGAGAAGCGCATCAGGAAACAAAGAGAGACGGGAGCGCTCAGCGAGGTGGGGGGAAAACAAAGAGAACCTGCGTAAGTAAACACACACAGAGTAACACAACACACATACGCTCAGAAGTGTATTAGCCGCAGCATTCCGGCACTCGATTTTTTGGTGTGGGGCCTAAATCGCGGGGACGCACGGCGTTACCGAACGCAGCGCTGATTTGTTTTGGGAACGCCACGGCTGTCAGATCCCATGAGCTGCTCCGAGAGTTGACAGCCCGGGCCGGCCAAGGTGACAGCAGCGTTTGCTCGGGGGCCGGCACACTTCAGGTCATGTTTAGCAAAGCTCTGCTCAACCTGATGGCTTGTAAGATCACATAAATCCACAACGTCTTCCGCGCCCGTTCGGACACACACACTCCCTGGGAACGGCGGCAGGCGAGCAGATGGAGTGACACTGACAACTATTGAAATCAATTCATGGTTAGTTCTCCAACTTTCACGGTGACTGGTGGTTTCTGGAAATCACAAAAGTAGATGTGGAGGGGGATGATTGAGTGACTGCAGAAAGGAAATGTCACTGAAAAGACAGATTTTTGACAAAACTGTTTTTCTTTGTCCTTCAGCATTTACTGAAAGAAAAAAAACCTTGTTCTCCCCTTTGAATAGTCCTCACCTTGTGATATTAATTTACTTCTGTATTTCCCTGATGGAGGTATTGAGACTATTCACCCCTCACCTCTAGAGACAAACTTCTCTATCACTCTCAGGGCCACTGGCACATCCGTTTGTATAGTCCAATCTATAAGCCTGAGCACCACACACGCCACACAGAAGAAGTCATTTATTTGCTTTGAAATACTTCAGCACTTCTGCTGCTTCTCTTTTTTTCCCCAGCCATTGTAGAGGGTGAAATACAGGGTCGCTCCAGGCAAACACTGGTCAGCCTCATTTCAAACTTGTACTCTATCTATTAACGTTGCAACCAGAGAAAGAGGGCCCCATCAACAGTTGACCGCCACCGCCGAGGCCGGGTCAGGGCCGTGCGGCTCTTCATTTACATCTTTTCTAAAAATCCAGCATGAAAGATAGAAAAAAACAAAAAAAACAAACCTATTACATTTTAAAAATGGATGAAGTTTTCACCAGCTACTAATAAAATAGTAATTGAGAGTGTTTAGTGTACAGCCCACGTTCGGGACGCGCTGTAAAACAGATTACATTCCACTTGGAAACATTTAAAACTGATGTTTCAAAATGTAGAGAAAAAAGTACTTGTGGCCAAGTGTGACGCGGCGACGACATGGAGCCAAACGAGAAGCCTGACATGTTTTGACTTATCTTTCAGGAGCCAAACACGTACAAACAGCCCGAGAACACGCGTGAAAAGATGCATTTATAGTCCAGACTGCGCAGGAAAACGCACAAAAGATGCTCTCGCAAATGAGGCCAGGATTCTTAGTTATCAAGTAAACAAGCTTGACTTTACGTCCCCGTGGTACGAATTCAGACTGTTATGGCACCCAAAGACGTGCGTAACGGTGTCTTGAATTCAGCGAAAATCAGCGGAGGTCAAAGAGTGGGGAGCAGTCTAATCAGATTTACTGCCTCGACAGACAAACCGAGTCAGTAGTTAGGCAGCGAAGAACTTTAATAGAGCACGTTTTGACCTCCTAACTCTTTGCTTGGCTAATTGGCTTGTTTAATTTCAGCATGTCCAATTCCCTCCAGTCAAAGACCCCCTTTTCCAGAAGACTTAATCCCAGTGCTTTTCCCTGCGATGAGCACACACCAAACCCTCTCCAGCTACTTTGTCTTTCCCACCAACAGGACAAAAAAAACAAGAAAATCCATGTTTTTTGACTGCATAAGTACAGCCTTGATTTTTAGAACACATTTTTTTCCAAATATACACTTGAGACAAGATGGGAGTGAGATTAAATTAACCTGTCAGAGAATCAAATGAAAGGAAAGAGACTTTAGTGTCTCATCCAAAGCATTAGCAGCTTCACCAAGGCTACAGAAACTAAAGCTTTCAGGATGTCACGGAGCAGTAAAGGAAGAAAAAAAAGGCTTTTCATTCCTGTATTAAATTGCACTACAAAAAAAAAAAAAATCAAGGAAAAAGTCAGCGAGGGAGAGGCTGACAGTTTGTGGGCATTTATTTGTGGTCCGAGTCGATACTTTTTGTAAAGCACGTCACCAGAGCTCCCCGTCACCCTTCTGAGGGCAAATGAATAATGAGGGCACACCAACACACACAAACACACACACAACACATACACACACACATAACACATACACAAACACATACATTCAAAGACTAAAGCGCGCGTTTCCATGCTTAGCACAGCCGTCACGGCATCACAGCCGGTTTGTCCTGGTCACATCACAGCAAAGTCACTTTAGGCCTCAGCCAGACGAGTAAAGGGATGAGACGTTTGATGGAGGGAGAGAATGGGGCTCTCCTTCCTCTGTTTCTTTTAATCCAGCCTGTCCCTCCGAGCCAATTCTCCGCCTCCTTGGCTGTCCAGGACTGTGGGGGACACGGCGCAAGGTCCTTGTGGATCGAGGGCACTGTGGCAGTGTTTGGTATTTTGCTCAGATATCCCAGTCGATGAAGTCGTCACTTACTGGAGGCACATTATTGCTTCGTTAGAATACACACTTGTTAGCTACAGAGTCTGTGTTTGTGTGTGTGTGTGTGTGTGTGTGTGTGTGTGGACCCAAAGCAGTTTCCTACACTTGCAGTTATATTTATTTTGAATTAAGGGATTCCAGTCGGTCAGGGAAAATTATCATTTGGAGTGTGCTGCCTGCAAAATTGCCACCCTCAGCTAATCACACTGCTTTCAAATTGCGGCCCTCGGCTCAACAAATGTAGCAGTTGGCCTCATTATTTGATGAAATGACTTTGGCCGGACGAGCTTGTCACACTGATTGAACACAGAGTTCAGAGAGCTTGTCGCACAAAATATATAATAAATTCAATACAGAGACACACACCTCAAAATTGTGACAATTCCTGCTTTTAGCTAACAAGCTTACCTTAAAAGGTGTAATAAATATATATGGTTGCAACATTCTGTCAGCAATAGTAACAGGATAGGTTTCAAATGGCAGGCAAAGCAGGTAGAGGAGGACAAAAAGACAGCTAATGGAAACAAATATGAATGAATGTTAAAAGATCACAGCTTTTGCTGTATTAGCAATTGAATTTACCCTAATATCGCTTCAGCACAGACATCACACTTGTTAAACTCATCCGAGCAGTAATGAATTCATCATTTCTGGTCAATTTCTACTTTATAGAATCGCCTGTTAGGAGTAAATAATTATTTCGGTCTTGGCTCTTTCAAGGAAGTGAATGGATGTGAGGAGGAATGCGTGTGATGTGTGATATTAAGACTGGATTCAATAGCCAAGATCCTCCATCCATGTTGTCAACTATCCCAGCTTCATCCCTCAGTTACAAAATTTTAGCAGCTTTTTCTCACTTTTTTCCCTGTAATGGCCAGCATCGCTGTGTGATAACAAGCATTTTGCACCAGAAAATGGACAAAAATGGGGGCTGGGCGTGGAATGATTTATTCTGTATATTATGTAAAGGTTTCAAAACAAAGTAGAATAAACGATGTTGGCCTCATGAAAAAGACATTATCTCTCTGACATGTGCTAATATCTATGAAAAATTAAAAAGGTGCTGCAAGAAATAATCTGCCCGCCTGCAAGTGGACTGCACCAATATAATGATGGTTCAGGGGGAACTAAAGCATACAAAGGGGGACTTAAAAGGACAACAATGGAGATTAAGGATATCAATTCTTCCACATCTAAAAAGTGTTAGATTTAATATTTTCTACATCATTTGGAAAACAATATAAAAAAATGAGGGCGCAATTTCCCTAATCTGCAAACAAGAGGCCTGGAAAAGGTCATCCTGAACCGCGAGAGAGGTTGCATGTGCAGAGCACTGGAGAAGGGAAAAAAAGAAAGTGATGGATGAAGAGAGCTGAAAAAGGAGAGCACAGCTTAAAAAGATAGAAACAGAAGATAGAAAGAGGAGGAGACAGGAAGAGCGGGGAGAGTGATTCAGGCAGCCAATATTTTTTAAACAGCTTTGCTTCCACTCAACTGGGCATCAAGGCCATTATCCTGGGGTTAATCCCCAATCCGACGGAGCTGGCAGCCTTCCGGGACAAGCCAGGGTGGCAGCCCATCAACAGGGCAGGCACGGATGAAAATAACACGCATATGAAAGATTTGCTGGACACAAACGGATTTTTTTTAAAAAAGCTGCAGTTACAAATATTAATACAAACCCTTTAAAAGTGTCATTCGTGACTGCTTTATCTGCCTTTTAATCCGGCGATCGCATCATTACGTCTCTGACGTTTTATATATCGCTCTGCACGGCTCCGCGTTGCCATTTTCCTCATTTCTTTTATCACAAACCTTCCATCTGTCCACCTTCCCCACCAACTCTAATCATACCACATTATGCCTCTAACTCCGGCTCCTGCGCCCCCTCGGCTCTCTGCTTCTTTGGCCGGCGTCCAGCAGGCCAAGGTGGAGGAAGAGATTGACTCAAAGCGGGATAGCCATGTCATGTGGAGAGGAACCAAAGAGGATCCACGAGGCTTAGAAGGACTTAGTGCAACTTGCTCCATCCCTCAGACAACTGTCTCCACCGTCACTCTCGGACACCATCCAAAAACAATACCACACCTGCGCCCTGCCGTAAAGCCCGCGCTGGCTCGCCATGCCTCTCTCAGGCCGTGGCTGCTTAATGCCAGTCAGAGAGATCAAATCTTCTGTCCTCGCACCTTCACCAGGATCTAAAGTCCCGAGCGACTGTATGGAAATCCAGCAGGAGTAAAGACTGACTGGGATCATCCCAGAAATAAAGTGGCCGTCAACTTTCCCCCCCAAATGATACACCAAGCATCCATAGAGGGGTGAGAACTGCCATATCATTCTAACCGTATTCTTCCTCTGCACTATTTGGGAGTACTTTCAGGGCTATCTATCTTTTCTAGGCCCCTAAGCCTGCCATGTCTCCCATGGTAACTCCCTGACTGACGACCCGGGGCTTAGCCTAAATTCTCTCTCTATTAAAAGCTGTGAAATGCAAATAATGAAACATCTCATTACCACTGTTGGAGGACCCAAAACGAGAGGAGGGGAGGGCTGGAGAGGTGGGTGGACGAGGAGGACAGCCAGATAACGACGCCGGAGAAAGGCGACGGCAGGGGGAGCGAAGTGAAGGATGGGAGGAGAAAAGGAAGGGAGGACATGAAAGGCAGGGGAGGAGGAGAGGAGAGGAGAGGAGAGGAGAGGAGAGGAGAGGAGAGGAGAGGAGAGAGGAGAGGAGAGGAGAGGAGAGGAGAGGAGAGGAGAGGAGAGGAGAGGAGAGGAGAGGAAAAGTCTCACAATGAGCCCTTTGTTTCATTTGGTGGTGTTGGTCGCCCACCTCTGCAAACCGAGGCGCTGTCCGAGGTGCTGTCCCGATCATCTGACTCAGGAGATGTCCATCAAAAGTGAAACCACCATGAAGTCAGGTTCCCATTTTTAAATTCCCGAAGAGTCACAAGGCATTTGTCATGAGATATAAAGGGACCCCATAGGTGTTTTCCTTTCTCTGATTCGGTCAGGTTTAGTCCTACATTTGCAAATGTGAGCCTCAGCTGCACGGCTCTGCTGTGCCGCTCCGTTATCGCTGTACAATCACAAGATAATCATCTGCATGTTCAGTATCATATCAGCCCGCTTCATCCAGTCATACAGTAAAGACATCTTAAATAAGGTTCGAGTTTGATAAGTCAGGATTTCCCGGTGCCTGGGGTCACATGACCACAGTGAGGTCACCTAACACCTCAAGAGCGCAGCAATGCTTCGGAGACTCCTCCGCTGAAATCATTTGCAGGGGGCAAGGTGTGACGTCTCGGGGGAGGCCGAGCTGTGGACGTCTGGGAACTCTGATGTGTTGTGTGAGGCTCATTACCGCTCACAGATGAATCATATTTGTTCTAAACAGTTATACAAATACTGTTTCTATGCGTTGTAAAATAAAGTCCAAACAGGGGGGTGTCCATGAGAAGAAAATGGAGACCACGTGACCTTCTGAAAGCTCCCCTTTCTGATACGGGACACAAAAAGTCCTCCACGGTTGATTTAACACCTCTTCTCTCTTTCCTGTCACAACATTCAGCAGACCTGAGTTCTGTTTTTAATGACTCAAGGAAATATGACAATGCGAGGACATGGAGTGACTCAAGCCTAACATTTAAACACCCACCCCAATGTCCGTCTGGGTGCGTGTGTGTGGCCATCCGGACACTTCCACGGATCCTAGCGGGGATCCTGTTACAGGATTCGGCGGCCTGGGGCGACTCGCGTAGACGCCGCTGTAGCTGCCTGTAACTGCAGCTGGAGTCGCAGACATACATGATGAAAAATGAACATTCTGAGAGCGAACACCTGAAGCCCGAAACGCCGTTCGTTATAAAAGCGTGCGGCTGAATGCACAAGTGAATGACTCACTGCTGTTTGCTAGTCGCTATCTGGTGCCGAGGCGGGTGTCCAGAGAGTGTGTTTGTGTGTGTGAGGGTAACTTGGTGTGACTGTCACTCTGTCAGACGGCAAACAGAGGCATCTTTCTCAAATCCACGCTGGGCTACGGCTTATGAAGAGCTCATGCAAAGACAGAAGTGGGGGGGGGGGAATCTACAGCTTAAGTGTGTACTCACAAGGACAACAGGCACACCCTCCATCTCCCCCTCAGCAAATATTAAAAGAGATTTCACTCCCAGCTAATCTAATTCACAAACACTTTAGAGCAAACAAGAAAAACGTGTAATTGTGCTATATTAACTAGAAATATGCAACATACAGTAATAACTTCCTAACGTTCCCGCAGCTGGCAGGAGAACAGCATAGCACGGTGATTTACATATAGATAAAGTGTTGATAAAAACACACTTGTACAGGAGCCCGAGGCGTTGTTGTCACTCATCACGCTGATCAAAAAGCACCAACGTGGCAACATTGATGAATCTCCGAGCAGGCTTTGCTCAACTGTCCTTTAAAAGTACCGGGAAGAAAAAGCCGAGATGATAAAGGGAGAGAGGTGGAGGGGAGTGGAGAGCATCTAAATATAGAGAGATGTTGTGGAGTCGGAGAAGAGACAATGAAGAGTAAGAAAGAGGGAGGGAGAGGGGAGATTCGAAAAGTGAAGCGCGTTAGGGAGGAAATACGGAAGAAAAGTAGAGTCGGGGTTGAGGGAGAGAAAGCGGAGCGCCGGTGTGGCCGCTGATCTGTGCTGCACTGCCAGGGTGGGTTTTTCTTCTCCCGCTGGAGGGGTTTGCTTAGCAGACAGATCTGGACGCGGAACACACTCGATTCTGTCTTTGAGGCTGGAGAGCTTGGTACAGCGCGCGGCGCATCGCCACAGACGTGTGAGGATGTGCTCTTTTCTGCTCAGAACCTTCTGACAGGGACCGGTTAAGATGCTGAACCAGTCGTCTTGAGAAGAACTGTTGCCGAAACTAGCAAAAGCCACTGACGGCATGAGTCGCAACAATATTTATCTATGAGGTTACAAGCAAGGACAAAGAGATTAACTATTTATTTATCTGTTGTTTGACCCAGAGGCTGAACCACATGTAATCAACGGTGGCAGGAAAAACTCCCTTCTAACAGGGCGAAACCTTGATCAGGTCCAGGCTCATCCGCTGGAGACAGAAAAAGAAGAGCACATGCATGGATCATACATGAAAATATTTTACCACAGCGTCACTGTGCAATCGCTCACTGCAGCTTTTAAACGTTAGCTCCCCTGGATATCTTTAATTGTAAAATAGCTGAACACACTGCACACCGGTGAGCTGTAACTTCACAGTAACTCAGCCAGACGTGCAGATGGCAAAATGGCAAAAAGAGGAAGTTCTAATTAGATGCAATGATGTATCAGGGTGGTACAAGTTTCAATTTTACTTCTATTTTCTGGAATAAATCTCACAGGTCTCACACGGGTCTCAGTGTAATGCAAGGACAGCGATGTTGCCCAGGGCTAACCTGTCCACCACGATCCTGCCAGTCCTGTCCACCGGTCCTCTGGCATCTTAACTTTCCTCCACATCCATCTCTTCACTCAGAAACGTGGACTACAACGTGCTCTGACGGTTGCTTCCCCCCCCCGGACAAAAGTGACACACCCTGAGATAAGACGCAGAGACGAAAGGGACGCCGCACTCGTTGTCACACACGCTCGGGACGACGCCCGCCTCCGAAAAAGAAAAAAAGAAAGCTAATTTTGACCAAGTTACACATTCCCACACGGTGCGACAGTATCAGGTGTCCGTCCAAGTCACAAATCAGCCACCACCTCCTCTGTGTGACACATCGGCGCGCACACCACAACAACCCGGGGGAGGGGAGGGGAGAGGAGGGGGGTGGTGAGACAGAGGACAGCAGAGAGGGATGGGTGCGTGGGAGAGGAACCTGCCCAAAACAAAGACAACAGAGGAGATGATTCCCCCCCCTCAAAGCAACCTGCCACCAGGGGGCGAACCACACGCTCCATTATTTAGCATCTGTGGTCTGAGAGTTGTTGTTTTTGGTTCAGCCTTTAGATGGGAAGTCCCCCCCGCCCACCCCCCACCACTGAAAAAGAGATGTGAACCTCCTCGCTTCTGTTTGCCTGTGAATTAGCGTAACCTTCTCTTCTTCATAAAAGGAAGCAGGCTGATAAAGAAAAGCTCGCGACAATGTCTGGCAGCAGCGACGGAACACTTTCATCACCCATTTATAAGGGTCACGAAAATAATACACAAGGATATTTGATTAGCAACGTTTTGAACCTAAAGAAAGTAGAAGTTATTCCGACTCTGAAGGCTCACCTTGGCAGAATAATAAATGATTAATTTCAGAGAATGTTGGAGTTCATCGGTGCCAACTGTTGCATTAAAGGGATGTATAAATACGAGCCGAGGTCAGGGGGAAGGATAAAAATGAGAAAGAGAACACGGAGAGGGTAAGAATGAGAAAGGGAGGAGAGGAAGGGTAAAAATGAGAAATGGAGTAGGGGAGGCCACAGGAGGCACCTGGCCCACTTACTGCAGGAGGAGGAGGAGGAGGAGCAGGAGGAGAGGTGGGAGATTAGGGAGTAGGAGGGAAAGAGGAAAAGAGAAGGTGAAGGAGAAAAAGAAGGGAGGGAGGAGGAAAACCTGGAGAGACAAAATGAAGAGCAGCAGGGACTGTTGGAGGAGTTGGTGTGTTTGTGTTTTAAATGAAGCAGGAGAGAATGTTGCTGATGATGATGATGATGATGATGATGAGGAGGAGGAGGAGGAGGAGGAGGAGGAGGAGGAGGAGGAGGAGGAGGAGGAGGAGGAGGAGGAAAAGGAGGATGATTACAACAGGGAAACTGATAAACTGCAAACAATTGTGAGCTAATTCTTTTTCCTGGTTTGTTATATATATATTTTTTTAAAAACTACAAATAGACAAATTAAAAATAAACACTGAAACATCCACACATGTCTGTGGGTAACAGGAACCGACGGGCCTTCGTACAGATAGCTGACTGAGTGTCCAAAATTAAATCTTTATTTTATTGAGTTCCGGGGTGATTAGTATTGTTCTTTCTACAGGAAGTTAGCAGAGAAAGTGTTTTGTCATTGGGGGATTTACTGGAGGGCTTTTGTCTCAAGCTTTAAAAAGTCTAATTTGATTGATACTCCCCCCCCCCCCCCCCCCCCCTCTGGACTCGTCATTATCTTTTGCCGCAGAGAAAGCTTTTGTTGTGGAGGGTCAACACTTTAGTCACTTCGCCTCTACCTTGAAATGGAGGCTGAGCACAAAGAGCGAAAGAGCAAAGCCAAGAAATGTTCAACTAAGCATAGCAAAAAAACCCAAAAAAACAACAACAGCAGCTAACCGCTGAAAATGTAATTTGATTCGTATCTTAATGAGCATTTTTATTTTGGTTAGGCGTTTAATCATAAATGAAACGGGAACAGAATTTAGATTGTGGGTTGTCTTTGCACTTTTTGTCCAAAATTGGATCGGGCGAACTAGAAAACTCAGCAATTAGCATTCTTTTGATATTGTTTACCAAAGAAGACACAACACCACTGCTTAATCATTCATCCAGACACGTGCCGCACCCCCCCTCGCCATCATCTCTGAGGTTTTTTTATTGAAAGAACCACCAGGCAGGCTCAAACAAGGTCGTCTTTCAAGTTAACAATCCTATTTCTGAAGACAGCTACAGGAAATGGACATGGGAATACATTTGGGAACGCAAAGAAATATATCAGATTGGAAGGAATTAGCTCGCGAACGTGGACGTCACGGGGTTAGGCGCACACGCACCAGGTGAAGGAGATGATGGGGTGGGGGGGGTGGCGGGTGTTGAGATGGAGAAAAGGTGGACAGGAAATAAAAGGGAGGTGAGACCTGGGGGAAAAGAGCAGTTGGGATAATGGGGAGGGGAAGAAGGTGGTGGTGGGGGTGGGGGTGGGGGGGGGGTGGGGGGCTGGAGAGGCAGAGGTGGCCTTGTGCTGCTGAGAATGGAGGAGGTGTGTTTGTGCGCCGGATGAATGCATGTACATCTCCCTTTGTGCACGTGTGGGTGTCTAAAATTATGATGAAAAACTAACACCTCACCCAAAACATGAATAACCGACCACAACAGGCCAGCGTGAGTTCAGTCTCTCCCCCCACCGGCACACTGGAGGAGCCGGCCTGTATCGCTAATATCCCACTAATACCACCCACAGTCCACGCTTCACCTCACACCAATGAATATTTCATGTCCTGATGGCACTTTTAAAGCAAAAACTAATTAGCAAATCCAAGTTGATCTGGCATTAGTCATATCAGGCCAATTAAAAGCCCAGTCCTACTGTACATGTTAATGGTAGCGAAGTGGAATAATTGTATGTAGAGCAGGAGAGAGAATGTTAAACAGACCTTGTTAGCAGCACTTTAGCACTTTAGCCGGGGTCCACGGCTGGATTACAAAACTCTACAAAAGCTGGGTAACGCTCGGCAGACACACACACGCACACACACACCCACGCGCGCACACACACGCTGAAATGAGAACTCCATCCATTAATTAAAGTGTCACCATCAATTCTCATACTTATAGAAATATTTCCTGGGGGTAAAAAAGTGATGGTTTTATGCTTCGGTAATAATATTAAACAGGGATCCGAGTGTTGGCAGAGGTCACGGATCATATGTTAGTCGGGATGAGAAGGAGGAAACCATTTTCTGATCCATGTGGGCGACAGAAGGTTATAGAAAAAGCATCTATTCGTGTCCTTCCACCATTCTTTCTGTGGGTCTTTTTTTTAATGCCGGCGCTCAGATGGAGACAGACGCTCCGAGGCCCCGACTAAACTGCGCCGCCAGAGAGACAAGTGAAAAACAAGAGCTACAACTCTTTCAGAGAGGATGTCGCCGCGCCTCCCTGTCTTCTTCCTTTCTTCCCCATTCTCTCTCCTTCACGGCCCCTTTTTTTCCCAGCCCTCTCTCTGCCTGCCACTTCTCCCGTCTCTCACCTGAGCTTTGATATGGAAATCTCTCACCAGCCACAGCCCAAGGCTAGGTGGCTCGTTCCGAAGATGTATTTGCTCAAAGCCGCTCAATTTCTCATCAAATGCTCACGCTGGGTGGATAAAAGACGAGTTCTTTGACGGAAGAAACAACAACTAAGAGCCACAGAGACGGCTTCTACAGTTCTGCAAATCCCCGAATTCAATAAAGGAACAGAAACCATTAGGTTTTTAATGGCTTATGTAAAGATGTGCGATATTTCTGCAAATTAGCGCGGAGCTGGCTTTCCTAGAGGTTTCCTAGTTTGAGCTTCCGTCTTCCTCTTTCATTTTAAATGGAAAGGGGTGGAAAAGTGATGGTTTTATGCTTCAGCATTTATTGGAAGGTTTTAATTTGGAATTAGAACCTTCCAATAAAAGCTGAATTAAAAATGAAAAAAGTCAATACAAAGTGGAATGGGTGTAGTTTTACATGTGCGGCAAAAGTCACCACAGGAGTCACCTGCAGCGACATCATTTCTTTCTCCATTTTAAAGCGACAAAATGCATTTTCTTCGTTAATCCCAAAGAAATATAAAGGCTTTATGTAGTCTGTCAACATGATTCATAAAAATCAATGACTGTAAACTGGGAGTTTGCATAATTATAACTTCTCTAAAAGGCGGTGTCGCAAACTGTTCCAGAGAAATTTTAGCGGAATGCAGAAAGGTTACATGTAATTAGAAGAGCGAATATTTCCCTCCCTTCATCTGCGCTTGCATTCAAAGGATGATATTTGCACATTATCTGTCAGGTGTGCACTGGCTGACGCGCCAAACGGCTGCACTTCACTTGTTGCAAGACGTGTTCAAACGGCATCTAAACCAGCAAAAGCAACGAGATGGAGGGACGGCGGTTTAAAGTTAGCCCCCCCTCCAAATAAAGAGATCAGCAGAGCCTATTGCTTCCTTTGTCATCCTATCGTGCACCTATACAAACACAGCTATAAAATATTAACACCCATTTAGGAGAGGAGTGTGTGTGTTTGAGTGTGTGTGTGTGTGTGTGTGTGTGCGTGTGTGTGTGTGTGTGCGTTGGAGAGCTAACACTCACCTGTTCTCTCTGTTGGTTGGGTGAGGGTGAGCATGTCAGGTGTATAGGAAAGACAGCTGTTACACACACACGCACACACACACACACACCCACAAACACACACACTCACTGACTCGCTCATGCACATCCCCCACACCGTGTAACCCCGGGAGGATTAGGAACACCTGTATTCAGTTGTGCACAATGAGCTATAGAGGCAGTTAAGCTAAAAAGCCTATGGGAGTTATCGGGGGATGGGGGATGGAGGCGGCGCGGCGGAGGAGGTTAATGCACACAACACCACCCCGTCAGATGTGAGAATGATAAAATTCGCGACGTTTCAGAGACGTCGGGAAACTCTGCAGAGAAATGTCGGGCGGGGTGTTCACGTCTGAGCATAAGTGGCCTGTTAGTCAGGTAGGAGTTCCCATTAACAAGAGAACACCTGGGTGGGTGGGGTGTCACGCGTACCAAAACAAAAACAACAACAAAAAAAACATGGCGATCAAGCCATGAATGAAGCGCACGGTTGCTAACAGGAAATAGATACCCTGACGGGAGCCGTGAGGTAAGGCTCCCACACATTTTTGCGGTGCTGTGCGCCTGAACACAAACACCGGGTTGTGAGGGTTTGCGCGCACCGTCCCCAGGGTCTCTGTGCAGCTGAAGCCGACTAACCTGCTACCACACAGTTCAGCCCACAACATGCAGGGCAGAGTTTGAGCACCACCTACATACCAGCAGGCTAGTGCGCAAACAAAAGAAGCAAGTGTCACAGGAGGCCAACTGCACTTTTACACTCCAGCCAAATATAGATCTCATTTTCTCCCCCATTAACACGTGTGCCAGTGCGGGGTTGGGGATGGGATGGAGGGGGGTGGGGGTGGAGGGGGGCATCCGCCAGCACCTTAGAGGTAAAAGCAAATCGCTTTCATTTAATCAACCCTAAATGGTTCGCGAGCGAGCGATAAAGACGAGCGGAACAGAGATTCGGATCTTCTTTTGGAACGGTGTTTTCGTCTTTCGGCCCACTTCGCCTACGCTCTTTCACTCATCCTTGCAACTATTGTCTTAGAATTTCCCCAAAGAACACACAGATGGAGGACACGCACACACGCGCGCACACCACACATTAATATCCACTGACACGATGTAGGGTTAGGTAAAGCAACAGGCACAAAGCATCCTGGGAAATAGTCCCCGTCCTGCTGCTGAGGTGTGGCCGGCCAGCTGATTTGTTTTAATGTCACGATAGGACGGATAAGCTCTCCTCGGCTCATGAAGACTCAACGTGCACAGATGGGTACGCACGCAAACACACACACACACACACGTCCATGTGGGCACATACTCCCACATACAAGCCTACACGCTAATTGAATTACTGAATAAAAGAGGGTTTGGAGGATTTGTCATATCAAGCGCCAATCCTTAACTCTGTGGTAAGAAGGGCAAAACAAGCAGACAAATCCAGCGAGGCCTTTAAGACAATTTGGAAAAACTCACTAGATGGTCTGTTAATCCCAAAGATCCAGTTAGTCGCTGTCAAACAGGAGCGTGCTTAGATGGAAGGGGCTGATGCGCAGCAGGCGCAACCTAAGAGGCTTCGGGCAGGTCTGGCTGTCCGTCATTCATCAAAAGGTTCATCGTTCAGGTAATGAACAGATGAAGGAAATGCAGATGTTTTAATAGCACCCACAAAAAGGAAACGCCCACCGTTTCATTCTAAGTAATATACAACAACACACACACAGAAAAAATCCCTGTTGCGATCTATGCCCCCATTAAAGGTTTGGAACCCCCCCCCACACACACACACACACACACACACATCTGATGAGCTCCATCATGTGTAGCACTTGACAAACCCTGTTGACACACACAAATGTCATTTGACTTTAAACTCACCCCAGGAGTATAGATGTTTTAAACTGGCCCAACCTTAAATATGGCTTACATGTTTCTGTGACATCACCTGTATAAATATAGTCTGTTTTTTTTAGTAAAAATGTTTCATTTAAGAAAAAGGTTTTTAAAAATAATTAACATGGCTTGAAGCTTTCCGACATTATTAAATGCAACACGGACCTTTTCATTTGCTATGCGGTCTGGAAAGTTTGGGAATCCCTTTTCGATCTGTCGATGGGGGCTCACCTGGCTGCGAGCGCGCGCGCGCGCGCACGCAAACACACAAACACGCGCGCGTGAGAGAGGGGTTGCTCCCCTTCTCACATGGCAGAAAATGGAGGAAGACGGAACTGACCGGTTTAAGAGGGTAGAGGGAGGCAGACGGAGACACAGAGAGGCGCCTCCGGCACTCAGCCGCAGATAAACCCGAGGAAACACTTGACGTCGCACTTCTCAACTCTCCGATGGATCAGGAGATGATCAGCAACTCCAAACGCAAATCACCCGAGAGCAACATCTGCAAACAAATCCCCACCCTTCCACCCCCAACCCCAGACTGTCTGGTCCTTGAGGGTTGGGTGTTGACGCAGCAAAAAAATTCCAGGAGGAGAAAATCCCCCTTTTGCATGGTAGGGTATAACCTCCCTTTAACCCCCCTCCCCTTCCTCCATCCTTTCCTATTATTTCGGGCAGCCCGACGCCGCTCGACCCTTCACCCGCGGTCTGTGTGGCACCGCATCGGTGCGCGAAACCTTCGTGAACGTCGCTGCGATTGTTGTCACGCAGTTTAAAAACTTTACGCCTTTCACCGGGATGGTGGAAGTGGGATGAACCCAGGCAGAGGGTCGCTTCAAGATACCTGCCAGGGTCACATTTACGTAACGCGCTCAGGTGGAGGAACACCCATTCAGAATGACACACAAAAGTACAAACGGCACAACATCTGGTTAGGGTTAGGGTTAAAAGCGCTTCGGCGACGCACGAGTGGACCTTAATTGGGTTCTATTTCTTCTTAGACGCCGATTAGGCTCCAAATGTGCCGCGAGTGCACCGGCTGACAGCTTCCCCCGATCGAACAAGCGCAACAGACAGCTGGCTGTCACGTACCGAACAGGTAGGCGGACTTTCAGACTCGATCGGGTATTCAGCTGTCAAAACGCGCTCATGCGGCGGTTAACGTGGTGCCGACGGACTGGAATTAAGAGAAAGCGACGGAAAGAAGTGACGGGCCTCCATACAGCAGCTTTCCCCCCGCAGACGGCCAACTAAAATAACGCCACGCAGAGTTGCGTATTGTTTCACGTCTCCAACCTGCGCGCCCACCAACTATCAGTCGGCTCCGAGAGGCAGAAAAGTAATTTTTATCACCCACAAAGGCACTGAAAACCCTGCCGCTTCTGAATGAAACCTGAAACCTGTTAGCAGGGGATCGACGCTGGACCTGCACAAGAAAGGGGGCTCCGGGAAATAAAAGGAAGTCCGACATACCTGTTACCCCATGGGGGTCTGGGGTGGACGCGGTGTCGGTCCTTCGGTGTACGATCTGCTGTGACAGCCTGGGAGAAGAAAGAAGGGGATGTCCACCGCTCCGTGCCGTCCTCCTCTCTTCTGCGTTCTCTCTAAGTGTTATTCCCCCTGTTTTCTCCCACTCCCCGCTCTTCCTCCTCCACCAGCCCCTTTTTTCTTTCTCTCCTTTCCTCCCCTGCTTTTCCGTGTCTTGGTATCAGGAGCCTCCCCCTCCTTCTTCTCCTCCTCCTCCTCCTCTCTGCATGTCGGTGTCTCTCTATCTCGCTCTCCCCCTACGCTCACTATCTCTCTCTCTCCCCGTGTCCCCATATCTCCTCTCTCTCTCTCTCTGTCTCTCTCTCTCTCTCTCCGGGCAGAGTCAGGAAATGAGACAATGTGAGCGCACACGCAGCGTGTCCATCTGATCTACCCTTATCACACGCAGCCAAATTAGTAATAACACCCCTATTTTACCTTTCTGCAAAAATAATATTTCAATAATAATGAAGGTTATTCCGCATTGTGGGGTAACGGGGGGAATTTCCATTATCCTAAGGTGGTTCGGGGGCATCTGGTGTGTGCGTCTGGTTGCCATAGGGCTCAGGAAGGACCAGAGGTTTGCTGTAACTTACCCCCTCTTGTGGCTACAGACAGAAAACAGCCTGTAGCTGCTGTTTCATAGAAAAAGAGAAGCGACCTTTATGGTATGTCGCTTTTTTAGTTGGAAAACACCTAAGAGTCTTGTGATGCGCTGCAGTCAGGCCGCATTTTCTCACTAAACTATCCGGGGTAATTCCACTGATGCCTGAAGTCTTCCACAAACATTTGCTGGATTTTTTCCTTTGTCTTATAGGTGTGGAATCATTGTGAGCCAGCGAGAGGGAGGGATGGCAGGAAGTGCTGACCATCAAGATTCAGTCATAATTACGGGAGCAGTAGAATTCTCATGAGCAGGATATCAGCTGGTTCTCAGACCCTGGAGGCCAAATGTCACAGATAATCAATTAAATGTGCTCAGTCCCTGGGCTGGTGATTGGCTCCTCTGCAGATTTCAGATAATTTGGTGATTTTTCTTTAAAAGAAGTAAATAAATAAAAATAAATAATATTTAAGGACTAAATGAATCAGGAAAATTTTGGGGGGAATTTGGATTTACTCAAAGCCATCTGGAGAATTCTTAACATCTCCAGCACTTCTGTCTGCTCCTGTTTAAAAAAAAAAAAGTAGGCACATAACTTTTCTTGGATGATTCGGCGGTGCCGTTACTCTGTGTGACTCCTTGTTGCATCAATGAGTGTAAAAATAAGGAACTCCTTTCTATGGAAACAAGCGTAGAAGTAGTGAGCAGGAATCGTTATGGGTTTGAGGAAGTGGGAAAAGTTTAAGAGGAAGAGAGACGACGCTGCAGCAGAGCATGCACTTGTGCTCTTCCTCTCTCTCGCGTCCTCTCTCTCTCTTTCTGGGGGGGGGGGGTGTCTAGGAAGAGATGCTCTTTGGCATGATACAACGTTGGTGAGGGGGTTAGAGCCAGGACTCCATCAGTCTGGGCAGTGCTGGGCACTGGATAAAGGAGAATGTCAGGCCATGTGGATTAAGGATGTAGGTCTGTAATGCCCAAGATTCCCCCACCCCCCCTCTCTCTCCAATTCATAGTCTCTCTCTCTGAGTCGGATCTGCAATCCCGGCCTGAAAGAAGCTGCTTTACACAAATCTGTGCTTCCTCACGCCAACGTGGACTTTCTTTCAGCCCGACACGACAATCATGACCCTTGCCTAACCCCCCTACACTCAAATCCACTCCCCCCTCCCTTCCTCCATCCCTCTCTGCCCATGGATGGGTTTAGCCATCATTAGGCCACTTACATGTGTATTCATTCCATGGAACGCTCATCAAAAAGGTCCACTCAGGAGAGAGAGTCACAGGGAAGTGAAAATCCTGCATAGTGTGTGTGTGTGTGCGCGCGCACGTGCATGCGCAAGCAGTATTTATGTTCACAACATGCCAAGACAAGGCGGTGGGTGTGTTGTGTGTTCATATGGAGGGTTGTAGGAGGGAGTCGCCGTGTCAGGAAGAATTTCTGCTTATTCGCCTTTTCAAACATTTATTCAAATATCTTTCAAGCCATCCTGATATCTCCTACACCTAGTTCTCACCGGCTCACCTCCAACAGCTGACTCCGCCTCATAATTGCAGTGTTTTGTCTTCTATTCAGGCAGATGCTCTTCTAAATGCATAGCTCATTGTAGAGCTCTTTACATATCTGCAACACTGAGCTCGTTTACGTGACCAACAGCATCTGCTGAGTCAGAGTAATCAAATAGTTGTTACAAAGAAATGCACGTCAGTAATGTAATCATCCATTTGCATTTCTTTTAAGGTACATATGTGTGATGTGAGACTTGGTGAAGAATCGACTTCTCACCGCTCCACGCCAGTTTTGTTGTCATTCGACTTAACATCGCTCCGTAGACGTGACATGCATTAATCCGACGTCTCCATTCCATGGCCACTATTAATAATCTGATAGCTCCAGAATTGATAAAATAATCTTATTTTCATGGTAATGCGAACGGGCCCAGCAAAGCTCTGAGCTGAGGTCCTCAATCGTTGCAGTCTGCGTTCTCACCATTAGGGGCTGCTAAATCTCACACACACACACACACACACACACACAGGACACTTTGAGCCAATCAATTCAGCCTAGAGCGTTCCGCTTCATATAAAAGTGAAATATTTTATATTTTCAAATGTTCTCCCCACAATCGCCACCACACATTTGCCCATTCTGAGAGTGAAATTCAGGTCAACTGCCAATCAGCACACCTAAAATAAACACATGAGCACGGGCGTGTTGTTTTTGTCCTTTAAAGTTTGTCACTGAGGTAAAGGAGACAGCCTGAAATACAAACGGCGGGGAGCGAGAGAGACGCGGATGTAGCGGGTGGGGCCACGCGTGACAGCTCACGTTTGAACAAAGAGACGAGGTATGTAAACTCACTTTAGGAAAACTTTTTGAAGTCGAGCATTAATTTGCCTTCCCAGAGTGGCCCCCCTGCTGGGAAGAGCTTGTCGTAATTGCTCGCATCGAATTAAACGGTGGCAAAAATAACATTGCGGGAGAAAGAAGAAGAAGAAGAAGAAAAAAAAAGAATCCGACAAACTGTCGCAAAAATAGCACGGGGTACTTTCAAAGGCCCATCTACTATCCTTCACTATCAATTTACCAGCTGTGTGCCGCCCGTGCCATCCGAGCACGGCTTGTATGGAAAGCAAAGGCTGCCTGAAGCTGAAAGAACACTATCTCAGGTGCAGGCAGGGGTTGGGGGAAGGCTTCACAAAAGAATATTTGGCACGAGGTGCGAGGCAACAATATGTGTGAAGGTGCAGCTCGGCGATACTCGAATCAGGACGGGCAAAGGACGAGGCTCTCATAAAGAGCCCTCCTTCGGAGAGAAGGAGCAAATTAAGGGCGCGGGAGCCGAGCACGGATGGAGAGGATTGGGGGGCAAGAGGAAAAGCAGGGAACCATCTCGCAAAGACAGCGCAAAGAAATGAATCCCAATGAAGAATGACACCAGAAGGTAGCGTAAATGAATCGAGGTTATTGGATTTAAAGAGTGTATAATCATCCGGCGGGTACGCAGGGACGTGTTTGTGCTCGCTGCCCACATGCTTGGTTCACGTGTGAAGGCAATGCGTGGGGGGGAGAGAGAGGTGGAGTTGGGGAGGGGGGTGCAATGAGGGGGGTCTTCGCACCGCCGCCTGTCACTGTGTCACCCACAGGAATTCCCGTCCTCCCAGCAGCGGCAGGCCTTTGTATCTATTGTATGTATATGAAAGAAAGGTGCCGCTGGACACGGACGGAGATAGCGCGCTATAATCCCGGGTGTCGCTGCCTCGTTTGATAAGGACGACTGTCGGCCGACCCCGTCCGAGAGTATGCATATGTTCCCCGGGATAGGGCAGGAATAATCTCACTCC
The DNA here is from genome assembly GCF_003711565.1 of Takifugu flavidus. NCBI lineage: Eukaryota > Metazoa > Chordata > Actinopteri > Tetraodontiformes > Tetraodontidae > Takifugu > Takifugu flavidus. Next base: position 10,661,781 of record NC_079527.1, on the reverse strand, counting down.
TAAATACAGTAAAAGAGAGGTCAGAATCACATCCAGGATTCTTGGGCTCTTCCGCCCTCTCGGCTACTTCAGGGGAATTTGGGTATTTTCCTGTTTATCACATCTCAGCTGTCCCACTTTAAACTGCCCTCTCTGCCTCTCCCTGCATCTCCCCGGCCCCGGCTCTTTCAGCATGTCTACCCTCTTCATCCTTTCCTTCCCTACCATAACCCCATTGGAAGTAGTACAGGAAGGGAAATAAAAGGAACAGAAAGAAAGAGAACGCAAGAAGAACAAATCAAGCCCCTCTTCCCTGAAGCAAGAACATCTTCTCATTGTGGAGGTCACTGTCTCGGTGAAGCCCCACGCTCTGAACACTCCTCTGCTTGTTTTAATGATGCACGGATCGGATGGGAAGAGGAGAGAGTGACTAACAGAGATGGACAGGGAGAGAAAGTGTGGAAGTAGCTGGCTATTTTTTTCCTGCTGGCCCCTCTCTTACATTTTCTTCCCCTTTCTTTTGCTCACCTCTCCTTCCACATCCATCTTAAAAGGTTCTTCTGAGCTGTCTAACCTCTCAGCAGTATTATATATTATTGCTCGCCTCAACCCACACTGAAACCTGGTTGCTATGCTACAATAATATGACCTCTCATCTCTTCTCAACTACATTTCCTTTCTCCTCTGGTTCTGCAGGGAGGCAGGGGAAAGGGTTAACAGTGGTCCTTCCCCCTTCACTCCCCACCACATCACTCCTCCCTGTCTCTTTAATGGCCTTCCAGGCTCAGTGCCACCATTCGTTTTGACCCTGCTGACCGTGCAGGGTCATGACCCCGTCCTACATTACAACAAATTATCTTTGACCCCTTTCGAAGAGCTGCAACCTTATTGGTGCTTTTGAAATGATCTATCTATCTATCTATCTATCTATCTATCTATCTATCTATCTATCTATCTATCTATCTATCTATCTATCTATCTATCTATCCATCCATCCATCTATCCATCCATCTATCCATCATCCATCCATCCATCCATCCATCCATCCATCCATCCATCCATCCATCCATCCATCCATCCATCCATCCATCCATCCATCCATCCATCCATCAGCATCACTGTTCATTGTGAGAATGTGAGTTTTATTAATGGATTTGGGCTCTAACTGGAACTTTACTCATAGTGTGTCTCAGTTAGCCACTATAGGCCCACATTAGCATTGTGTCGCCACTAAGCGTGTCCCTTCAACTGTCTCTATGTTAAAAATTTACCCCAGAAGGGAGCACAGTGTACTGCTTGTGTGTCATTGTGCCCCTGCAGCTATTTCTGGGGTATAAATGTTAATCACTAACTTTCGTGGTTGGGAACACACACACACACACACACACACACACACACACACACACACCACACACACACACACACACACACACACACACACACACACACACACACAACCTGCACTTAAATGCTACAGTTACTTCTTTATTTTGAACGTATGTGGACATTGTTCCTGGGACATCAGATACGTTTCAGCCAAGCAACAACTACTAGCAGCCTGAAACACCTGTAGACACCCCAAATCAGGTGCTGCAATGTTACATATTTTAAATGTAAATGAGACACAAGAAGTACGTTTTTGTAATTATTCTCCACTTTTTTCATTACAGTATTTGAAAATGGCGGAAAGACAATATAGGTACAGTTTGGTAGAAAGTGCAGAAACTCTTATCCCATACCATAAGACGCAGCCAAAATTCCCTGTTACATCATCCATCTCCAATCCCTTCCTCCCCCTCCTCCTCCTCCTCATTCGCTCCCTCTGCCATCCTCGTCTTTCTTTCTTATCTCTCCTGGCCCCGTCTCTTGGGGGTCGTTCGTTTTTGTCATAATCACCTTGGAGATTGGGGACCGGTGCCCACGGCGGAGCTAAGCCGAGAGAGAGAGGGGAGGAAAAGAGGATGAGAGAGGACCAGTGTGTGTGCTGACTCTGTGTGTGTGTTAAGATGAGCAGTGGAGGACTGTCTTGCAGGGGAGGGGGGGGGGGAATGGCTCGTCTGGCTCAGCCCTGGCTAATGTGAGGGGACAGCCTTGGCTTTTCCTTAACCACACTCGCACCGCCATCGCCGGTTGGCGCGGCGTGGAGAGAATAGACGGATGAAACGCTCTCCATTTCAGCGCTGCCTTCTCCCACCTGCACTCACTGCATTTGGAGGCGCGTGGGGCCCCAATGTCACACCCTGTAGGTGTTTAAGCTGCTTACTTGCACCAGGAAGGGAAAAAAAGATGAGGCAGCTGAGGAGAGGTAGACTGAGGGGAAGGAGAAGAGAGAGGTAGACTGGGAGAGGATGGGAGCGCAGGTCACAGTGGTGGGAGGCTGTAATGTGTGAGGCTCTCACTTTCTCTTGTCTTGAGTGTGTGTGTGTGTGTGTGTGTGTGTGTGTTTGCACGCACACCCGTGTGTCATAAATATCTGAGCACGATGATAATATACAAACAGGAAGCAGAATCATTGGGATAATAATGTGATTTCCCTCCAGACGCTGACTGTTTGTCCATCTAAGCTAATCTTTTTTTTTTTGAACACCCTGAGGAGGAGACTGACTGGGAAGGTGTGGGATGCAGCAGTGTCGGGGGGGGGGGGGGGGGGGGGGGGGGGGGGGGGGACATGTTGCACGACTTTGAGAAATATTTTGCTATCGGACGTGCGTGCGATGGAGCAGTTTAACTCCCAGAAGAGTCAGCAATGACGGAATGTGACAAAATACATTTACTGTGTGACCCAGAGGCAAATTTACTGTTTAAGCATCTAATGCTTAAACAAACATTATGCTTTCTTGTTTCCTGGGCCAAATGTTCCCTAAAAAGTACCCAGTCGGGGTTCCTGATGGGCGGGAGATCACCGATTCACCGGAACACACTTGCACACTTGTTTCACCCATATGTTGACTCTTAACTCTGGTCTGTCCAGGTGTGGTAGCACGCCAGGGGCTAATATAGTGACAAGAGTTGACAAGAAAAGCTTCTGTTCATTTTGGGCTACTTTGTACAAACAGACACTCGCACACCAGGGAGCGGTCAGAGCAGGTCAGCTGGACAAAGGCGGCTCCCACGTGCACACGCGCTGGACATTGTGTCCTGGCTGGCGTCCCCTTTGAGTGGCCCTCAGTGTTTTCACTCTCATTTCTGTCCTCTCAGCAGCCTCCCTGTTGATGCACGCCGGGTAGGTTTTTCTCAAGCACTCCCTCCTCAGGTCACTGGCTCCGTTTGTCCTATCATCCTTTCCTCCTCCCCTCGGCTCCCTCCCTCCCCCAAACTTCTCTCTACTCCTCTGCTCCTCGCTTGACCAATTCCTCTAATTTGCTTTCTCATTTTTTCCCTCTACCTCATCTCCTCTCCCTTCAGCTATGTGGGGGTGAACAGCAACCCCTCCCAATGGCTGTGTGTGTGTGTGTGTGTGTGTGTGTGTGTGTGTGTGTGTGTGTGTGTGTGTGAGAGAGAGAGAGAGAGGGAGAGCCATAAACTGGATAAAGATAAAGATGAACGACGTAGGAGGTCAATAAAAGAGGCCAAAGTGTCTTACTTGCATCTGGAGCATTATACAGCACAGGAACAGCAAATTCTTTTATTTAGGCCTCCAGTCAGAGGGTCGAGACCAAAAGTTCTCCCATAAATTTCTCCTGAAAAGGTAGGTTCCCTTTTATTTTACTGATCCGTTCGTGTTTAATGAATTGGAGCCAGGAGGAGGATAAACCATCGTGATTGGCAGCTGAACTTTGCCTGTGATTGGGCAGAGGGGCCTCTGGGCAGAAGCTCGGAGCTGCGGCTCCACTTCCTGGTTGCTATTAAACAAGACGCTGATTCCAAATGGCGCGACCCAACCGGACGGAGGCAAAGGAGGCATTTGTCTCAGGAACTCTTCCTGGTCAGCGTGGTGATTAACGTGCGCGGCTCTGAGCGGAGGCACATGAACAGGAACGTGTTGATCAGGTCGGGACGCAGTTCTGTTTGAGAGCTGTGGCGTCCTCATCTTCATCATCGTCATCATCGCCGCCAGATTTTGTTCTGTTTAAACCTCGATCTGATGGTGTGTCAGGAGTGTTGCGCAACTCCAGCGCCACAATGCATTCTGGGAGAGTTTCTAGGACTTCTGCTCTGTATTCTGCTCTAGTCAGTTCAACAAGAACTTAGACAGGAGATGAAATATTTCTGATATTTAAGTGTGTTTTATGGGAGAACTGAAAGAGACTTTTATTAAGTTATTAAATAACTATTATTCATCACAGCTCTTTTTTTAGGATGCTTTTGGAAAGGAAACAACAGTTTTGCAACTCTGCAACAATAAAAACCTTGCCTTTTTTTCTTGTTTGTTTTAGCTTCTACAAAATTGGATCCTCAAAATAGTATAGTTGTAGCTGTCATACCTGCGAGGTTAAATATTGGTTCTCACGATTTTGTGCATCACTAGCAGCCAGGTCGGTCACATCAGAGCTCCCAGGAACTGGAGATGAAAGCAGACAGGCAGATGCAAACACGCAGATTAAAGAGGCTGGAGTATCACAGGCCACCGGGGGAGGGACGAAACCCAGCGATGGAGGAAAGGAGAGAGAGAGAGAGGTAGAGAGAGAGAGAGAGAGAGAGGGAGGGAGAGAGAGAGAGAGAGAGAGAGAGAGAGAGAGAGAGAGAGAGAGAGAAGAATGAGAGTGAACAGAAAACAAAATCAATAACTGAGAAAAGAGAAAAACTGAATGGAAGCAGAGATGACGAGGGTGGCGGAGAAGGATGGACTGAGCTGGGGGAGGAGGGGAGGTGACGGGGGCCACTGAACCCACCCCACCCCAGGCACCCCCCCACTCCCACCCCAGGCACCCACCACCACAAGCTAGGAGGGGGAACTGAGACTCTTATGTAAAAGGAAGGGATGAGAGGCAAAGAGTCGGGGGAGGACTGGAGAGGGAGGAGGAGATATTGCGTTTAGTAAGGGAGGGTGGCGGTTTGTGTGTGTGTGTGTGTGTGTGTGGTGTGTGTGTGTGTGTGTGTGTGTGGGTGGGGGATTGTTAAGGGTCATGCGGAGGTGGTGGTGTCAAGCAGTCATCCAAAGACAGGAAACGTTTTAGCATCTGATGAAATATACAAAGTACACGACAGTAACGTAGGAAGCCGCCAAACGGTCATTTTATTATAAAATAAAGACTCAAGCGTCTGGAACGGTCAGCGGGAGGGAGCCGATTGTACCCGGGTAATCCTACCAATGCTCAATGGCCTGCTGGTTGCCTGAGCTACGCAGCTTCTTCATCCCTCGGCAGTGGAGCGCCCCCGTGCGACCGCCACGCTCTCGCGTTGGGTGAATGTTGGGAATCGAATGGGTGCGAAAATGGTGCATTCTTTCCCTCCCTGTCGGTCCCAACAGTGTAAACGTGGGGGGTGAACATACAGAATATTCCTGGTCATTGTGTTTCCTGTCAGCCTCTTCACTCTCTCAGCTCTGATCGATTGGCTGATTCCAGGATTCTTCTAATGGTGACGGAGGGAGAACAACATTCCTCCTCTTCTGTCCTCCAGTACCTCCATCCTTTTCTCCTACACCATCAATTTCAGCTGTGCCTCCCTCGTTCCTCCCCTTCTCTCATCCCCACTCCTTCCTTTTGCTTTGCTTGCTTGCAACACACACACACACGCACAGACACGCTCTCCCTTTCTTCAGCCTCCTCACAGTCCAGATGGCCCAGCTGCCCCCACACTCACTCCTCCACATACACTCACTCCACCCCACTCCTCCTCTCTCCCCTACGGGAACAGCACTCCTTTTAGAGGAGTGGACCTCACACCCCACCCCCGAACATCACCACTACCGCACGCGCGCACACACACGTACACATTCCCTCATCTTCTTCAGATTCGGATTCTGTTATCTTTTAATTGTCGGTCTGGATCTCACACTGAACAGTGTCATCATGTAAAATCTGCAGTGTGTAGGTGTGTGTGTGTGTGTGTGAGAGAGAGAGAGACCTGGAGGATGGACGGTGCTGGCTGCGGAGCGGCGCCTCCAGGCGCCTGCAGACCACGGTCCATTCTGCGCTGAATCGTGGGTGTTGCTCTTCCATTTTTCCTCCAACATCTGGGGAATATTTTCTCTGCCTGACCTTCTAGCCGTGACAATCGCAGGACATCGGTCGCAATAAAACCAAAATAAGCTCTTTGAAATCACCTGAAAACCAAAAAAAAACCCAGTGAAAAACAAAAGAGTAGGAGCAATGTGTGTCCTTGGAAAGGATTCTTTATTTTCTAGTGTCAACATCTGCTCTATGGGGTTTATATCTATAAATCTGAAACACATCATTATTTTCAGGAAGTGATGCCTCTCCTCAGCCGTTACAGGTGAATCAGGCTCATCTTCATCCACCAGCGTTCAGCAACAGTTGTGTGTGTGTGTGTGTGGTGTGTGTGTGTGGTGTGTGTGTGTGTGTGTGTGTGTGTGTGGATGGGGTTTACCGAGGCTTGGTGTGGTGGAGTAGGAGGGGGAGGAGGGGTGTAGGCCAGGGGAGGAGGGTGGGGTTAACGATTGAAGTGTTCTCAGGAAGTCACCAGGCAGGAAAAGGGGAAGTGAACCACCCCCACGCTGGTCCAAGGTCGCCGCGGCGCTCTCCCGCTCTCCTTGGCACTGGAGCTCTTTGCTTTTTAACCCGCGGACTGACTCACTAGCTCTCTCTCCCTCTCTCTCCCTCCCTCTCTCTCTCTCTCTCTCACACACACACACACACACACAAACACGATACATCAAACGATCGATTGACTAACACCAAAGCGGGAGGCGAGTCAGCATCGACGGATTAAAATGAAAATGTCTCCTAATGACATAATGCAAGGCCCCCGCATCTGAAGGCGTGACCTCCTGCATGCAATGTTACCGTGGCAACCAGGTTTAAGCTGTCCACAGAGAGCCGGGTCCTAATGTGACCTTTCACCTCTGATAAAAGAAAGGTCTCGGGGGTCACACACTCCTCAGGTCCGTTTTCGCCCCGACCATTTCGCCTTCAGAGTTTATTTCGTGGAAAAAGGAAAAGATTTTTCCTTCGCAGTGGAAACGAACGCCGACTGTTTTACTCTCGATTTACTGGCGACACAATTACTGGAAACTGGACGTGACGAGGCGGCGGCAGCGAGGAAACAAATGTAATTTATATCACAACATTTAGTCCTGTGAATACTTGTGATGTCCCGTGTTTGTTTGTTTGGGGCTTTTTTTATAACCGCTTTTCCGAATCCAAAAGCTTTTAAGGGTGCAAAAAAAGAGCTTTAATCAGAAAATATTGGACCTGGCAGCACGTTGAGGCGAACACACACTCGTTTAGCTCAAAACCTACACAATATCCTTTACGTGTTCTCTAAAAAAATCGGTTCAGAAGCTAAATTCAGACGCTACATTATTTCATTTATCTTTTCTCATATAGCTGTTATTTTTTTGTTGTCTCTTTTTAAATGTGGCCTAAAATATCCAAAGACCTTGAAGCAGTCTTGAATATGCTCTGGTGTGAAACCTTCACAGGAAAAACGTGTTAAAGATCAGAAGTAAAGATAATTCTATTTATTTTTATTTTTGTTGAATAACTTTTCAGTTTGCACATACCACCAACAATTTCATTTTTTTCCCAGAGCAACAGTTAAAAAAGTTTTAAAAAATGTGTGTCCTTCCTGCAGCAAAATACCATTTTCCCCCCCACAGAACTTTTGATCTGAATAATCTCTTCAGAAAGCACAAAGAGAGAGGAAAGTTAAGATGAAAAGCACTCCCGTGCCGACAGGCGGAACGATCCGAAAAGGCCAAAGGTTTGCCAGTAAATTAAAATGAAGCAAAGTGTTAAATCTCTAAAAGATTAGAACAGCTGAAAATATCCCCCCGCCCCATCTCAAGACCATTTTAAGAAAGAAAAATGGGTGTACTTTCTGAAGTATCTGTCCCTGAGAGTCCCCCTTGTGCTTATTGAAGGTGTGAGTTTTTATTTAAAACCATTGAATTGGTTTGATTCAAATCACATATTTATTTCAAAACATTTTTCCTTTCAGGCTGCTCAGGTCTTAAACACCACCCATGTATAACCGTAACATCCAGAATCTGAGCAGGGCCTCAGTCTCATGGTTCAGTTACCAAAATAGTGTCATTTGCCTTAATTGGTTTGTTTAAAATAGGTTTTCCATCTAAAGCTGCCCAACTGTAACTCCATTCAAAGAAACAGGATGATATAGCAAAGCAATTCTGGCATTTGTACGCGATAATTAAATCAAATCAATGGAATATTTTACAGCCTCTGCTCACCGTTATGGGTGCAGGGCTCCCTCTGCTGGCAGACATGTGCAATTATGTTGTAAAGAAGGTTTTTTTTATATATATATTTTTTTTAAACTAAACGGTGCATCACAGTATAGTTTTGTTTGAGCCCCCTTGAGTTTTCTTCTCTAAGGCGAGTAATTGTTAGTGTTTCATGGGCTGACGAACCTGAGATTGAGCCCAAAATCAACATTCTCAGGTTGGACAGTCCTAGAAAGAACCACAGAAGACTTTGACAGTGTTGGTGAGGCCGAAGTTGAACTGTGATCGGAAAACAGAAAGAAGGAGAAGAAAATGTCCACTTTTAAGTTTCAGAAACATAAGCGGTGCATGTTTATGTTACAATATGTGCATATATATAGGCTATAATGCGTACATGTACTACAGACAATATATGTGTGCATTTCAGGTCTGTGTACACATTTATATGCATCCAAATGTGTGTATGTGTAGACACAATGTTTTCAAGAGGAACTATTAAAAACAAATCAAATCCTACTTTGTTTATGTCCATTTAACCAAAATGAAATATGTGCGCGCACGTGCTAGTCAACACCGCTCCATCTCCATCTTACACGAAAAAGATATATATGGTTATATATCTTTTTCGTGTAAGATGGAGATGGAGCGGTGTTGACTAGCACGTGCGCGCACATATTAGACATATTTGACATATTTGATATATATATATATATATATATATCAAATATGTCTAATTTCCACTAAAACAAACATGATTACATTGAGTTGAGTGAGAAATCTTTTTAGTTTAAATTTAAAAAACAACCAAAAAACAAAACTGGCAGCTAACAAATACCTAGCAGGCTCTCAGTGTGCATAAATAACCCATTTTCAGCTTCATGTGGATGGAGCCGTGCAGAGAGAAGAAGAACAGCACGTGTGCCTTGCTCACCTGCACCTGAAGCACGAGGAGCAATGGAACCCTCGGCCTCCCGGGCCCTGCAGCTCAGAATGGACCCGACAATCACCGAATCTGCATCACCGAGGCCTGAATCGTGAGAACGCCTCAGAGACGGTCCAGTCAGAACCAGTGAAGTCAAAGAGAGAGAGTCAAATGAAAGAGGGAGAACTGGCTTGGTCCAGAGCAACCCGAACCCCCTGGATTCTTCAGCGCTTCACTGCGGGAACAATTTGTTCTCAACATGAATTAATTCACCACAAACACGAACCCTCAACACTCCCCGTGTTCTTACCCTCGTGGCTCCTGGCGGCTCCTCAGCCTCTCACACGTCCTCGCTGAGCCAAAATCGGGGGCCAAATGGTGTCACAGCCACAAAAAGTTCCTGTAGTGACACCGAGAGTCAAACGAAACCTCACCAATTCTTCAGAAAGGCCACTCCTGCTGCCTTTACAGAGCTGAAAACATCACGCTCTGGGGATGCAACGTACACACACACGTACACACACCTAGACACACTATCTTCCTGTTTGTCAGCGCTGATGGTAGATTTTCCACTCGAGGGACCAGCGGAAGGTTTTCACACCACCCGAGCGAGACACAAACGCGCATGTTGGTGCTGCCTTCAGCACAAATCTTGGATTTAAAGTTGTTTGAAGGCAGTTTGGGGGGAAAAGAGAGAAAGAAAAAGCTGCTCCTGAGCTTCCTGACATTCTGCCCATCCCCACACACACTCTGCAGAAGGTGATGCTCTTGGGGAGTGTGTGGATGGGGTGGGGGGGTCTGCACCTGTCTCACTGGTCGCTGAGATGGCGCCACGGTCCCATCACGCTTCTGCGCAGCTGGCGTCAAGACGCCGGCCGCCGTGGCAATTATGGAAAATGATGAAAGATATCGAGGTTCCTTTCCACGAGAAGAGGACGACCACAACATCCTTCCTGCCTGCCTTCAAAGTGGAGCCGTGGTGTGAAAAAGGCCGATTAAGCCGCGTTACCTCTCGGAAAATATCGAGAGAAAAAAGAAACGGACACTTTTGGAGCTCTATTGCACTTTTTTATTACATAAAAATAAAAACATGCTGCAGAAGTGGTCAACACCAAAGTCGGACACGATGGGGTGCAGATATCGGCGGTCGGGGCTGAACGAAGAGCGTCAGAAGCGCCGCAGAGCTGCGACTGCTTCCAGTAAAAACGCACAGAAGCAAAACCACTAGAACTGGGAAGTCGCACATTGACTGTAGGAAAACGAGCATCGGGGCGAGGATCTCCACCCTAACATCTGCTTGGACTTTATACAGTCAAAGGCACAGTTCTTTTCTAGAAATCGGCGATGATGGGGCGCCGACAGCGGATGTTCACCCGCGCCCTCAACATCCCTTTAAGGAAATATGAGGCTCGGCGTCCAATCAAAAATGACCAGGGATGAGAGAGAGAGCACAGGAGAGGTGTTTGATGACCGCAGAAACCCTGTAAAATAAACACAGGAAAGGAACGGTGGCGCGGGGACGCTAACCGAGTGCTTTTGAGAACCAGATCTGAGCGAGGTGGGTCAGCGGCTATGGAGAAAGGAAACAACGGGTGAACCAGAGAGCTTAAAAAAAGAAAAAAAGATACACCTACGCATTTTCCGATTCAATGGTCCTCCAGAAAGTGCTTATGGCAACAGAAGTTGAGCAACGCGGGTTCATGTTCTGGTTTAACTTTTTGCAAAATCTGCGTGGAAGGTATATGAAAAAAAACAACAGAAATTCAACCATAAAAGTTCTTTTTTTTCTACATGTGCAAGTTTACATTCAGATTCGTCTTCCACAGTTCAGCACTTGAGGCCAGAATTATTTTTTTTAAAACTTTTCTCTTAAACCATCCTGCAAACTTTAGTACAAAGATTGTCACAATAGATTCACTCAAATAAAACATTTGGCTTACAGCAGCAGACGCACATATAAAAACATATTACGGAGGCCATGACAGTCTCAAACACTGCTTGAAACAGATTAAATAATTTAAAATCGCAACAAGGTGACGGTAAATTCTGTCCTCTCGTCGGCTCTTCCAGAGCGGAAAAAACGTCTGTAACCGTCTTCAGAGAGGCACAAACGCTGCTTCAAACCAGTCAGTGCACGCTGGACAACCGTCCCCGTCCACAACGGGGTCAATAACTGGGCTCGTCCATGTCTTCGTCGCTCCAGTCGGGGGGCGCGTCTGTTCCGAAGTAGCGATCCCCAAAGTTTCCTAGCATGGCAGACATGTGTCCGTTAAAAGGCGGCGTCGCTCGTGCGCGTGCGCTCTCGTCTTTCTGCTGCTCACCTATGCCCGGGATGATGTGGAAGAGATGGTTGACCTTCTTGTCCACAGCCGTGGTGATGATTTTGACCTGTGGGAACGCGTAGGCCACCGAGTGGACGCCCATCTCTGCCATCAGCAGAGACACCAGCAGGATCTTGTCCTCCTGAACGTCGTGGTCCTGAACACGAACCATGGGCATTAAAACCCCGGACAAAAAGAGACCTTTTATGGATTTCTGAGCAACGAGGCCCTCCCTACCAGCAGAACGCGGACGGCCATCATGGCGGCGGCGCCGGTGGACACGGTGCAGTCCATGAGAATCACGTGATCTTCGCTGATGTCTTTCGGTAGACGGAGGTAATGGAGCTGAAAGTGGTCGCAGACGTTAAATCAGCAGAAATAAAGGACCCCGATGTGACACATTAGAGAAAAGGGTTGGAACAAGAACAAGCTGCCATATTTAGCCGATCGTTTCAACAGGACAGACGGATTCTGCACCTCTGGCTCTCCCGTGTCCTGGTTGGTCTGGATGAGGATCTTGCCGATGCGGACATCTTTGCAGACGGCCCTCAGAGCGGGCTCCATGGTCTCCCCGGCGCGGAGGATGGACACACCAGTGATCTTAGAGACGGAACAGCTCCGTAAGATAAAAATGGAAATATTCAAAATGAAAATGACTCCTGGCCGGAAGCGGCGCGTCCTTACCCTCTTCCCATGAAAGGCCCTGCCTTCGTAATCCTCCCCCTGAGGGGTCTGGACCACGTGCACCTATCGAGAGACGTGAGCATTAAACAGAGTAAGAGCAGCCAGGTCAGCCCAGACTGTGAATTAAAAATTAAAGCGACCCTAAATCTTTGTGTTATCTAGTTTACAACCCTCCAACAGGACAAGTGAAGTAACCAGTAACTAGTAACCAGTAACTAGTAACCAGTAGCTAGTAACTAATGTTTCTGAGTCCTGGAATCGAAGCGTGCAAAACAAACTGACAGCGTGTGACATGTCAGGCACCTGCGAGGGGAGGAAGGACAGCGCTCTCTCGATCAGCAGACGCATCAGCCTCTTGGAGTAGAAGATGAACTCATCGCGACTCGTTTCCTTGTTTCTAAACACGGTCGAAGAGAGAAAAACGGCATTTTGAAAAAGGCTCTTAGCTGAACGCAGCTGCAGCCGTCGCCTCTCTGCCTTTACCTGATGATGGTGTGCATGCCCCTGACCTGGGGCGTGCTCTCGAGAACGCTGAGGGTCTGGGGGAGGGGCTGTGCCTGGTGTGCAGAGGCCAGGGCTGCCCTGTCGCCACGGCAACAAGCAAAACAGCAGAGGTGATTCGAGGCAACAGGGAGGGAAGACGGAAAGAAACGTACAGAATTACGAGCGACTTCTTTTTTCTTTTTTTTTGTTTTTGCATGTAGGTGGACACACTTGCGAGCACATTCCCCAAAAACACACACTCAGAGTGAGAACATGCAGAAACAAAAAGGTCAAATGAGATTTTCACAGAGGTTAAGAGCCCCTGATACTGGCTGAATGGCAGAGATTTGGGGGAGAGGTGGCACACAAAACCGAAAAGCACAAAATTGCCAGTGTTGAGGGCTTTTTTTAGAGGGAAATTACACCAGCAGAGACCGTGATGGGGATGAGGGTGATGGGAAAAACATTAGGCTGTTTTCTTTCAAGCAGACGTGGCCAATTAAAGATTCGTTTCATATGCAGAGCAAATTAAAATTCACAGGACTGTCAGAACAAATGCACGACGGTCTCTATGACTCCAAATAATTCCAGCCGGTCCATCCGGGGAGTTGAGACACTCTTAAAAATACTCAGTGATGCAGTTGTTACTCTATCTGTCACTCAGATACAGTACAACTAAGCCAGATGCAAAGAAAAGAGAAATCATAGCAAATCTGCTCACATATCCCAGCGAAGTTTCCTCTATGGGGGACAGACAAACAATCACAACAGAAGGGGACACACGGACACGACAAACAGAAGAGGAGGAAAACAATGAGACTCGATGAAGGAATGGTGACACACGGTGAAAGGTGTGACAGCTGAGGGCTGAAAATGTCAGAAATAAATATACTGATAAGGCAAAAATCTCATTTCGTGTTTAACAATGTGTCCGTCTGTGTTGTACGGATACACTGGGATCAGCGGCGCGTGCTTTAAACTTCGAAAAAGACTTGAAAACAGGAGAACGCAGATTCTGTCATCTATACAAATGCATCAATGGTTGCGTGGGTGGTGTGCAAGTGATCGTGTGGCTGTCACTCTTTCACTGTGCTGAGCGGCAAAGGTTGGTATTTCAGCTCACAGGCCCCGACACATCCTGTGTCTAAAGACAGACACCAAGCTCACTTCCTCTCTCTTTCTCTCTCTCTCTGAATGTGGCCAACAGGCAATGGAAAAACTCAGCGCTCTGTAGTATTGGAAACTTTCTCTGTGGCGAGGCAAAAGTCGACAATAATGCTAGCTTCCTCGCTCTCTTTCTGCTGTAGTCTCTCCCTCATTCTTGTCGCTGACGGAAAGCAGGGGTCAGTGACTCGACTCACTGGTGTATTTTTTGACACAGAACATAGAAAGAGGATGAATTGTCATTTTACTAGAAAACAGAGAGAAAGAAAACCAACATCTTTGCTTTCATTGCTGGCTCAGACTTTCCAAAGACTGACTGCACAGTCCGGTGTGAGAAGTCTTCACAGCCTGATCATTTAACAGGGGATCTACTCTCTGCTGAAGCAACAGTGCCGCCTGGTGGCGAGTTACAGCAGCTAGCCAGATCAGAGGAAGGGTAGAAAGGTAGTGGGGGTTTTTGTGTTTTTTCTTGCTGGCCTCCTTTCCTCTCTCTCCCAGTAAGATGGAGCAGTTGAGGGAATTGGACAGATGGTGAGGAGAGAATGATAGAGAGTATAAAGGCCACTCTACCTGACGCTGAGCTCGCGCTGTGAGCCACGGAGGGATTTGGTGGTGGAGGGAAGTTGGGGGGGAGAGAGTGACAGAGCAGTCCATCAGCAGCTGTGTTACTGTGTGTGTGTGTGTGTGTGTGCGCTGAGAATAGAACAAAAGTAAAATGGATTGTTGCACAATGTGCTATCTATCAGCAAACATGTGCCTTTGGTGAGGTAATGCGAACACAACTACAGTGGACTAGTTCACATAGAAACCATGGAAACGTTTTTTTTTGTTTGTTTGGTTTTTTTTTAAATCTGGGCTGGATAATTAAAAGCACTGCAACTGCACAAAAATGTGGTCAGATGAGAATTTCAGTTATGCTGTCCAGATATTTAGGTTCGCAAAATGGATGTAGTACACTTTTATCACACTAGAGGGAGCGATGGAGCACGTAGTCGCCACTAATACACTAAGCATTAAAAATAAAATGTTAAAGAAACAAAACATACATGATTCTTAATGTATTTAAAAGGGTTTTTTTGGTGCACGGATGTGTGAAGGAATGTGATCAGGTCTGTAGGTGTGAACGTTCTTACCTCTTCTAACTGACTGTGGACGTGCTGAACAATCAAATCAATGGCCACCATGTTGCCGCCGCCTGATCGGATGGAAGGCAGGAAAACACAGTAATTTATTTAGCTATAAAGTGGGAAAATAACACAAAAACTTGTCTGTGTGTATGTTCGTACCACGTGGAACCACAATGTCAGCCAAGCGCATGGTAGGTTCAATGTACTGCTCGAAAGCTGGCTTGACAAACTTGTTGTATTGCTTGATGACGCCATCAATGTCTCTCCCCCTCTCTGTAATATCCCTCCTCAGCCTGCGGACCAGCCGGATGTCGGAGTCTGTGTCCACAAATATCTTCATATCCAGCAACTGATGGGAGAACACGAGGCTCAAACTCATCAAAACTGCACATTATTATCATTACAACTGGTTAAAAAACAAGTGTGTGTCTATGAATCTAGTAGGGATGCAAAGTTTGGCTAGAATAGTTTAAAACAATCTGCCGTTTGTATGGAATCATCTGAAACTAACTTAAGAGACAATGCCTCTGACATACCTGTAGGAGCTTTTTATCTGTGAAGGCCATGATTCCCTCAAAGATGATAACGCTGGCTCCATATACAGTTTTCTGTGGTGGACACACATCAGCGCAACAGTAAAACACACTCACACAGGCAGCTATACAGGGAATACATGCCTACATTACATAATTTGCCATGGAATTGCACATTAGAATATAAAACCAGTCATAGTCATCATAGTAATGGTTTGTTTGGGACCATCTGGAGGAGCAGATTTGAAACATGACTCCAAAGCTTCCAGTGAAAGAGATTAAAAACCTCTCAGTTAATCAGAGAGATCGTATTCCAGAATTCAAAGACCACCGACACATGCGTGCATCTGTCCTCACCCACTCCTTCTGCCTGCCGTGAGTCGTGAAGTCGTACACGGGAATTTTCACACTCTTCCCCTGTTTGAGCTTGCGCAGGGTGTCCGTCAGCAGGTCGAAGTCAAAGGCGTCAGGGTGGTCAAAGTTGTAGTCGTTGCTGGCAGCTCGGCTCTGCTCTTCAGCAGACAGGACCTGAAGATGGCGACGGGGAACAGCTTTTGAGTGGGAGGAAATGGATTTTCCTATGCAACATTAATTCAAATTTCAATGGGTTTTGTTTGGACAGTGTGCATCCCATAAAATGATCTACATTAGGCTGGGAATAAACACTGGGCACCGGTTGGTGTTCGAGAGGAGGTGAAGTCTGAGGGCCTAAATTTAGGATGCCATCATGCGCCAGTGTGACGTGTGTGTGTGTGTGTGTGGTGTGTGTGTGTGTGCCTTTGGGGTGGCTGTGCCTCACAACAGCAGATCAGGTATTTCACACAATACCAGAGAAGAAGCTGCTGATTCACAAAGTAACACCAAAACACACAAATGATGAATGAAGCAAAACAGCACAGAGATGAATGAGGGCCAGAAAAATGGTTTGTGTTAGTAGCAGCGTGCTGAGGGTCAGCGTCTTAAATCCCTCCGCCGCTGCACGGTCTGACCCGCTGCTGTCAGACTGTCACAGTGTTACATAACATGAGGGTGGAGGAGCGGCGCAAAGGAATACTGCTCTCTCGATCTCCTCAGCTTCTTTTCTTACTCGTCCTTCTTAGTGGGGTTTTTTTGTGTGTCCTTGGTCAACCTACCACTCCCACTGATTTTCTCTCTCCCGTTTTCGAGACATGCGCAAACATTTCAGGAAACAGAACCTTCTACATGGACTAGGTAAAGACGTATCTGGGTACCAAACTTAAATAACACCAGTAAACTGATGCTGCAAATATGCACCTTGTAAAAAGAGTCCATGGACAGCAGGACGACCCAGGGGACATCCAGAGCTTCGATTATTTTCCTGGCCACAGTCGTCTTCCCTGAAGCGCTGCCGCCACAGAGGCCTGAGAAGAGGATGGATATGAAGCAATGGTTGAGTGCAGAGCAATTAGAAAATGCCTTTGGAGTGAGCGTTCTCCAGCACGCCAGCTCGACTTGCTTTAGGGCATCGCTCGCCTACAGTCACGATGACATGCAGAGACCAGCGCTGCATCCTTGGAATTGTTTTAGAATTTGTTTTTGTACAAAGATTTGCTTCTAACTGAAGCCTGGTTTAGGCTTCCCCATCTGTGTGGGCATTGCTTCCGCTGCGAGAAGACGCCTCCCAAAAGTCTCGCTCCTGGTGTGTTTTCTGACTGTTTTTTCTTTGAGTAATGTGCTGTTTGCGAACCAAATGGCAGATTTCACCCTGTATTGTTATTTCCCCATCAGTCTCACCAATAGCAAAGGCCTCCTTGGACTGAGTTCCATGCTCGTTGTACCAAGGGGGCCGGCCGGCGGTGTAGATGGTCCGTTTGGACGTGCGCAGGAGGGGCGGCTCCGACTTGCACTGGCTGGTGGTCCTCTTCCTGGGCGAGAGGCCTGTGCTGACAGGCTGGAGGAGCCGGTCCAGAGATCCATCCCCACTGCTGCTCAGGAGAAACACGACACATGTGATCAAGCAGGGTAAATAAAGCGAGAAAAACAATGTTCCCTGTGCCGCCTCTGGTAAAACTGAGTCAGAATGAAATACTAGCTCACGTCAGCTGGCTGAGCAGCGCTACATGGTCCAAAACAAATCGCATGATTGATTTTGTGATCTCTATCCTGGTTAAAAAAAGATTTGGTTTCCTGGATAAAACCCGTTTGGTGGATACCATTACAATAATCACGATAATCAGTCCAGAGATTCTCTGTTAATTTTTTAATTTGCCAGAAATATTTGGATAAAATATGACTGATCTGATCAGCTTCATGATTAAAGTAGGTAGGTAAAAAAGAAAAAGGATGGAGCTTCTGCCGTGTACAGGAGTTAATATTTAGTTCCTACATTATCTAATCTGCTGAAAAATGTGGTGCAGGTGACAAAGGTCACAGTACAGCAGGTTAAGACTCCCTCACCTTCATGGGAACATTCCTGAGATGTTTGCATTTGTAAAGACAAAGTAACAATAGAGCAAGAAGTAGTTTCCGGGAATAACACTGGTCGGCAGCCGATGTGTCATTTGTATTTCACAAGTGTTGGTCAACAGTGGCAGCAGTTTAGTCCGTGTTACCAAAGTTTAGTCTGAAACAGGCTGAGAACCACCTCCACTAAACAGGAAATGGTTTCAAAAACGTACTGCAAAAGCGGTGAAATCCGCACTTCTCCTAGAGAGGTCTGTAAAAATCTAGATGCCATAAATGTGCCGTAGCGGACGGGACGGCGTAGAACAACAATCCCGGCTCTTGGATCTACTTCCCTATCACTCTCTGGTCTCCACATCTTAATATGCGCCATAAACCCGACCAGGTGGAGCGTCCATAGGTCAGGGGTGATCAAACAGGGAGGATAAAACTTTATGTTGCAACGCTGAACTCATCTCATGAAGTTAGGGAGCAGAGTATGACTGAGAGAGGCATGGAAAAGGCTGAGCAGACGTTAAACTGGGTTATCAGTTCCATCCATACCAGGGTGCCACGCAAGATTAGACCAAATTAAATTTGCTGAATCAGACCATTATAGGCCCAAAGCGGCCACACGTCTAATGTAATGTCCTGCGTCTCTCCATTTGTCATCATAAACAATGTCAACGTTACAGAACATTCGCATAGCCCAACCAAAAAAAAGAGTTCCAGTTTTTCCTGCTTATCCACTTCTGGAAGGAGCAGCACTGAAGGCAATTAAGACATGTCAGGGCACTCGGGGATGTGTTCCACAGGCCCGCTGCTGCATTATTATGCACCAATTCACCATCTCTGGAAAAGAACTGCCGCTTATATGTGTTATTTTGAAAAGGTGTGTCAGCACGGAGGCTGTCCCACCTTCGTTCACCTGAAAGGTGCGGCCGCAGTACCACAACTTCAAACCCAGTACAAAACAACAGTAAATACAGTGGGACACAGTAGTACTGGGATTCTGTTTACAGACTACAGCGTTAAAACTTAAAAAAGCCTTAAAAACACATAAAATGTGTGCAAACATGCAACTATTAATACAGAATAAATATTATGTATATCTTCAACCGCCTTTAATATGCTGTGAATGAATTAAAATGTGATAAACTGTAATGTAATTATTTACATCCCTTCATTTAATCGTCCACCAGCTAAGAATATGAACTATTACCATAAATAAACAAATATGTATATGAAATAATCAAGCAAAATGAAAATGTCACTTACCTGCCATCAGTTCTGAAAGTCCAACAGCCTGATATTCTAGCTCCCGAGTACGGTGGTAGTGAGTTCATAGTCGAAGAAAAACAAAGTACGCACTCTGCACGACGTTCTCGAGCTTTACTGCTGGCAGGTATAGCCAGTATTTATAGAGGTGTGTGCTTTAATTACAATTAACAACACTGCTCTCCGGTCCAAAGCACAGACAGATGTTGGGCAACATAGAGGAGAGTTAGGTTAGATGAGAAAAGGAAACTGCTCTTTAGCTTTCTGTTTCTTGTACTGAGAAGAGAAAAAGCCTGATAAGGGGCAGGCACGGCAGCTCGGTGGAGCACTCCAGGGCACAACCACGGCACAGCATTTCCCTCCTCTTTCGCTTGTTCACTCCTCCCCACAGCCTCCCAGCCAACAAATGTAAGCGGATAACCTAGCCTAGCCTCCAGATTATGTTCATTAGTTGGTATTAATAGCAGCAGGTTAGAACGGCGACCTTCCCACTCACACACAAACACTCATGCCATGCTTGGGTCATCTGTCTTTGACAGCCAGTGTCGCAGTATGTGGCTGGAGGTAAAAGCAGGACCGGGAAAGAGCTTTAGAAAGAAGGGGGAAACAGATAAAGCTAATGCAGCTGACTGCTTTCACATCAGAGAGGCTCGGGGCTCCGTTACAGAGCTGAAGAACACAGCAGAGGAGATGAGCAAAGGTGGTTTTACTCTGTAGGGAATTGTTGCGTCGCTGTGCGCCTCAGAGTACGGAGACATCAGGAAAACACACGCGGCGAGCAATCCGACCTCTCACAAGTTCATTAATACGAGAGTACGAGGGGGAAAAAACAGCACCGTGAAACCAAACACTGCCTTTCCTTCTGTCAGCTGACAATTTGAAGACCAGCCCTGGGCAATGCAAACACCCAGCATGAAAAACACAGAACCCACACACGGAACGCCACTCCTCCCAGGTCACATCCGTATAGACAAAGTAACTCATTATTTCAAAGGATCCGATGCAGCGACTCCTGTCTAAGGAAGCTTTTAGGTGGCTTCAAAGTTGTTCATTGTAATTTTTAAACCGGTATGATACTGGTTCAAGCTGCACTGTAACATTTTTTTTATGTTCTTGTGAAAACCAAGACGCAAGTTCTGCATTTTTCTGCAAGTCATTGTAGTTTAGGTCTGCTGCTGTTGCTTTAAAGTCATAGCAGAAGACAGCTGCATAGCAGAAAGCTCCGTTGCAACAAGAAGCCTAAAGTGGTTGCTATGCCAAACATTCAGCCAACTCTCTATGACTACAACCGTCACACACACTCGGGCTCCAAACACGTGTTGTCTTTTATAGATCATTTCAGATCCACGCACTTTTGTGAATAAGGAAATACCTCAAATTAAAAAGAAACAAAAACCTGGCAACAAGAAACACCCAAGCATAAACAAACTAGGTCAGGCTTAAACACTGAAATTTACATAGGAGAGGGGAAATAATTGAATTATCTCCCAAGGTACTTGTTACCGAGTCTCATGAATGTAAAGAAAATGTCTCCAAAGACTATATAGGGAAATTTTACTTAGCATGACTACTTATATAACTGCTTGCACAATAAATCAGAGTTTTCTCCTCCTTTAAAATATTATGAGTATGAGTAAATGAGTAAATATATGAGTTTCACGTCAGCTTTGTCACGTGATAAACAACCTCAGTCCCTCACAACACGCCCCGCTGAAACAGGGCAGGGCTGTAGCGCCCTCTGGTGGACCAAAAGGACTCTACAACCGGATGTTTCTTCAAGCTTGGGTGATTAGAGGAACTGGCAAAAGAGGTCAATATGACAAGTGAAATGAATATGTATTGGAACAGTAAATGGTTCCGCTTTAGGGTCGGCGTGGGTCTGTCACAAATATCATTTTACAGCACCAGAGGTGCCTTTAGAAAACAGATACCACGCTTCACTCTTTCGTTGAAAGCTTATTATTTTATCATAGCCTCGGTAAATACACGTCTCGACTGCATTTGTAAAGAAAATAGAAGTTTCCATAATCAGACTGTGATTAGATGGGGTGTTTTAGGAAGGGGAACCGTTTATGTCGAAAGCTGCTGTCAACGAGCGAAAGATATATAGGCACCAACCACTAAACACATGTATTGGTTGTTTCATATGTTATTTAATTTGCTTAAGAACTATTGACTACCGCTACATTAAATTGTGAGTTTTAAATACAGTTTAACTACACAGTAACATGGACTACACCAACACGTCACGTTTCCTGGAGAAAAATCAACGACTTGTTGTGTATATAATA
Organism: Takifugu flavidus; assembly: GCF_003711565.1. Taxonomy (NCBI): domain Eukaryota; kingdom Metazoa; phylum Chordata; class Actinopteri; order Tetraodontiformes; family Tetraodontidae; genus Takifugu; species Takifugu flavidus. The sequence continues at coordinate 10,640,288 of NC_079527.1, read as the reverse complement.
TATTCCATCCTTCAAAACGTAAGTCTTGTTGTGACTGTAGTGCATACCACATGGCTGTCAGGTTTTTACCTGTTGGTCAAAGTAGTAGTTTTTTCTTCGTTCTCCATCTTTGCAAACCTTGCTTCCACGCTAACGGCAGACATGACTGCTACTCTGTTGACAACCAGGTGGAGAACGCAGTTAGCACCAAGGCATCCTGGGATTTGTAGGCGTATTGCGCGTCATGTGGCACAAGATCAATGCTCATTGCCTTTGGTGGACTACAAGGCCCAGCATGCAATACCACAGCAGCTCTCAGAACGGTTTTAAGTAAAGCTTGCAAGTGATGAGGCGTAGAAGGCCACGTGTGATAAAAGATAAAATAACTGTTATACTATCGAATTTAATTTTAAATATTCCGTAACCATTTTATTCATTTCGGGGGTCACGGGAAGGGTACACCTTGTTTCTAATAGGAACTTGTTTCTTGTTTATTATAGAATGCACAAGTCCTAAAAAAAAAAAACAAACCCGCACCCCGCATTATAAATATACTTAAACAAGATTAGTCACTGCACAGCACTGCAGTGCAGCTTAAAAATGTCCTTAACAATGAAGCAACTACCTCTGCTTAAGTATAAAACCTCCAAAGGATGACAGTTACACAAATGTTTGTCAACAAACTTTTATTAATTCATTAAGGGATACTAATGTACAGGTAATACAACAATTTTGGGAGAAAAATTGTAATATTTAAGAGTCAAAGGAGGCATTGGTGGCTCCTATGATAAGCTCTATACAGCTTACATTTCAGAAAGGGAAATCTTCAATATGTCATTAGTCTCCATTCACCTTTTTCTAATATAATATAACCAGTTGTGAGCTACAACATAACATCTTTTAAAACTCTCATAAAAAGAAAAAAATAATCATCACAATGGCCCCCAGAGGCAGATAAGTCCTTTCTCGCTTTTGAAGAATAGGTAGAATTTTAAAAAATGACCCACTGGTGGCCAACCAAAATAAGTAGAATTCTCAGAATATCTAAGGTGAAATCTAAGGATTAACCTCGGTTTTTGGAAATAACATTGCTGACAAAGGGAAGACACTCGGGCCTGCTCTTTCCCCAGGTACAAAAACCACCACACACAGTAAGGGTAAATAGAAAGCTCCAACAACACTCATGTTCAAGCCTACTTCATGGTATAGTAAGTGCACTAAATACAAAAAACAAACACGGAAACATAGGCCTTATCGTCGTAATATAAAGGACTTCCTCGATGTGTTTTGTCACTGTATACTGAAAAGAAATCTCAAATTATGTGCACCGTCGAAATAGATGAAATAACATCGTGCGCCAACGCGCGGGCCTACGTTGTCCTCTATGGTGAGCGATTCTCTTTCTCGTAGGAAAAAAGCAAATGAATGCATCGTGGGGGAGGAAAGCCATTTTAAAAGGAACCATCAATTGAAAAAGAACCAGCAAGCCAACAAAACCAGCTAAATATGGTGTATTGCTGTACTCTCTAAACATGTTGCAGGCAGCTCACACTGCGGGATAGATATGTGTTTTCCACACTATAGGAAGACAGAGAGTAAAGGGTGATAAAATACAAAATACCCACTGTTCAAAGCAGTGCTCAACTATCATATTGCAACACCGAAGCTCATCAGGTAAACGCGGTCAGTGTGACGCCATCAATGATACGAGTAACAAACAGCTGAGGAGCCAAATGAAGAGCATCACCCTCTGAAAGGTGCTAAACGTTTGTACACGCACGTGCGCTCCGATGAGCTTGTGTAGGAAAGGACCCGAGACCAGCCAGGGCTCGTCTAACTCAGGACACATGCATAATCATCCCCGCGTGAATGGACGCCATCGGCTGATTAACTCGGCTCTGATCTCGAGGACACATACTTCAGATTTCTCCGAAGCGTCCAGCTGACATCAGTGCTTTTAAAACATCAACGTTTGTCTCTATAAAAGTCAGAGGAGAAAAGGGCAGGGCGGACTCGTGGACGTTGATGATCGATCTGGTCCTTAAGGTACAGTGGTGAGTCAAGCACCCATTTAATCTCACCAGATTATCTTCACAACACTTTCAAAGCTATCAGATCTAGGCAATGCACACACATGAATATAAATAGATATGTGATCTGTATAATTAAGCGAGCTAGTTGTCGTTTCATCCGCGTGAACTGCAAACATACAGTATACCCAATATTCTGTTTTCAATTTGCTCGATATAACTGTGGATTCAAGTATCTACGTTAAATTTGTTAAAATATTCTCTGATTGCACATATTACATTTAAAAAAGGATTCAAATAATATTGGATTATGATAATATCGTCTTTTTTTTAAAAAAAATTTAAGCTGAAGCTACGGTACTCTAATATTTGAACAGACTTAAACTTCAACAAGGTCAACATGGCTTTACACGTTGTAAGTCAAATTTATGTGGCAGTGCCAACAACGAGTGAGTAGAGTGTCATTTCCCATCTGGACCTGATAAATCTTGGTATTTTACATCTTATGTCCTGCATCACACAACCCATCACACAACCCTATGAGGCTGATATGTATTGTCATCGCTACCTATCCTGTCCATGTGAATGCATCAGAGTTTGGTTCAAATATACAGATAAAATGTGTTGGGTAAAACACCAAGATTTTAGTCCTGTTTTTATATGGTTTCATAATCAGAATAAAATATTCCTGTTCCCGCTGCCTGACAGTCTTTCGATCATATTTGTTGAGTATCCCAGGAGTGCAAAAATACAAGGAGGGGAACAAGAGAGGGGTTAAAGTGCAAGGCTATTACTCAGAGCATCCAGGAATGAATTCATATACATCATGACGTGACTCTTCATTTTTGTCCTATTAATAAAAGGATTTTTTCCTGAACCTCTCTATAAAAGATATATTTTATTCTCTCTGCAGCGCTTCAATTTAGGCAAAAGCAGTAGCCGAAACATGGCCCATACTTGTACTTTGTATCGCACCATTTGATTGTGCAGCAATGATGCGACAAAATTCATCATCTGTCCTATTTTCTTCAAGTTTTTTTTTTTTTTTTTTAAATTTTAAACAAAAAAAAAGCTATATCAATTTGTGATTATGTGAACAAACATATCTTTGAAACTTTGGGGGTACACTGCTATTCAACTGTGACGACAACCAATTCATAGGTAATTTCTGTTGTCCAATGTTGCGCCTTTTAGCCTGTTGTGATTTAAATAAAGATATGATAACCGCAGGACAGCTGTTGGTAAATCTGTGACATAAGTTGAACCATTGAACATTTCTAGCTTATCTGATATTCGCTTAGCTACAACTTGAAAAGTAGTAAATAAAGTCAAAATTTGAAAAAGCAATCTCAAAACAACATTGCACCACAGCACACACTACAAAAGTCTGACCTGCTCAGGATTCAACCGAGCAGTTCAGACGTGGCGGATGGCGTCACAGCTTGGAGTATATATTGCAGGTATATCGATATATGTATTATTTATGTACAAAGAAGAGGAGATCTGTTTAAAAAAATGTGAAAATGCTAGCTAATATTAAATGATGTCACCATGCGAATAGAATATAATTTTAAAATTATCCTGCGCTTGTTTGAAATGCGAATTAATTTTTACACAAACAAAATAACAAACCAAAGCTCAGCATCGACGCCTCTGCTGCGAGCACAGAAACTGAAACATGTGCCTTAAAATGAGACCTGGATGTGGAATGGAAAACAACAATCTTCTGAGTATTGATGTGAACAACAGACTTCACTGGTGGAGCTCTCAAAACCAAGGTTAGTCCCTGTAATAAAGGTGTCATCTGGCGATGGTTGAGTAAACTTTCCTTTTCCAGGGTCCTTGTGTGGAACAATCTTAAGGATGAGCATCTCTTCCTGCTCCTGGGGAGACACTACTCAGAAAAAGACTGCCTCTTGGGTTTACTTCCTCTGGCACTGAAAAGTGTGGGTTGTCTATTTTGGCCCGAACTGTCCGTGGGATCGATAATCTCTTCGGAGGCATGCGATGAGCTGGAGGAAGTGCTTATGGCTGGGCTTGAGCTTTGACTAGGAGCTTCGGTTTCAGTTTGAAGCGCTACGGCAACAGGGGGATTCTCTTTAGGCTTGCGACCCCTCTTCTTACCAGAGGTGGCGCCGTTTCTGACCTCAGCGGTCATCCCATGGTTCTCCATCACTTTAGTCTTGCTGCTGGGGGCTACCTGTGTTGCTGCTGCACGAAACCAATTCTAAAATAATGAGATTTTTTTGTCCAATCAGATAAATTCTTGAATGCATGTCTACTACTACTGTAAATTTTATTGTTGCTTTTCAGTTTTTATTTTTCTCTATATTATCACAGACCTAAATAAACACAATTTACAACAATACTGAGGTTTATGAAGTCTGAAAGAGACCTACCTGTGAGTGTGTTTTGCTAATGTGGTACTTCACACCGCTCTCTGAGCTAAACTCCTTCTGGCAGATCAGACATGTGTACTTCCCCAGTTCTCCACCGCCCTACCACACACACACACACACACGCACGCATAAACAGAAATCCATAAAGGTATATTCATGGTATTGAGCCTCCAAAGTCTTCTGTTGAGTCGCTTCACAAAGGGAAATGCAACCAGGTAAGCTTGTTTGCAGATAGGTGTTTTTACCTGACTGCAGTTGGCAAGGTGAGCTTTCAGTCCTGACACACTAGAATAGACAGCTTCACAATTCTAGAAAAGAAAAACTTCCAGTGAAATCTACAGCTGTATTTAAAAAAAAGTCCAGAGTTCACTGCAACTGCCAAGTTTTAGGTCAATATTTCTTTTCAAAAAGACAGCATTGAAAGCCATTTTGTATATATGGTGACACACGCAATCATCTTTACTTCATTGGTGCAACAGATGAAGCCCTTCTCTTTGACTTGGTTCTTCCAGGACTCTAGCAGCTCTGGGCTAAAGTTAGGGAGACCAGGGCGAGTGTAATTTAACTGTATAAAGGAAAAGATGACAATCCGTGATGGAGACAATGCTCAATAAACTACAGTATCCTATTATTTTAGTATTGTTTGTGAACATTTCCTCACCCTCTTGCTATCAGGTACCAGGTCATCTTTGATGCGGCGTTTGGTGCCCCAGTCTTTGGCCAGCTCGTCCTCCGCTATCTCCTGCAGGTGGAACACTGCCACCTGGGCCGACCGACGCCTCACTCTGCCACTAGGAGTCCTTTCCAGGTCATCCCAGGGGCTTTCACTCTGTGCCACCCTGTTTGGCTCCCTGTCCTTTCCTTTCTCCCGCTCCTCGTTTCGCAGTTCTCGTTCTTTCTCTGTGGGACGGTTGAATGATGCTGTCTCATGGTAGTCCTTTTTCTCAGACTGGCTTTGCTCCTTCTTGCCCACTGAAGATAATTCTGCAGTGACCACCTGAAGGATGAAACTTATATGAGTACAAATATTGGTAAACCTTTCCCCCTAAATACACTAAAGTCTCAATGGAAAATGCCTGATTACTATAACTCGAGACACATTTTAAAGCATTTGGCATTATAAGAAATTATAATTTCATGGGAGAAAAAACTTTCCAGCCAAACTCTCAATTATAATAGAAATTTTGTCATGATTTTGAGTGATGTCTGGCATTCAAGGCGTCTTGTGACTTTGTATTACTTTGGTAACTAAAGTGCCTTAGCCCTGTTTTCATGCAGCACATCAGGAAACATCAGGGAGCAGACCCTAAAAAAAACCCAGTGGGACTAATGATGTACAGATCAGGCTTTCCGTTGATCATACCCTTTCTTTGCCAGTGTTGTTATTGGTGTCAGGGATGTTGTCCTTTTTGGTCGATTCCATGGTGATGTTGTTAGATGGAGAATGTTCTGTACGCACATGGTAGTCTCTGCCAGTCTTGGAACGATAGGATTTTCCACAGTGCTGACAAAGAAATAAGGACTTCTCATCATCAGATAAGTCTCCTCCGCAGCGTTTCTGATGGTACTGGTAGCCCATCAGGCTGGAAAAGTGGGATGAACAGCCCTGTAAACAGTATATAACATTTCTGAAATTACTTGAAGGTGACAACAGATGAGATAATGAAATCAGCACAAAAGGAAAAAGGCTATGCAGTCATCCTGTTAACCCCCTGCCAAATTCCTTGATGCACCACAGCATGCCACCCATCAGTGTCACCACTAAGTACATGATCCCCTAAATGACTTCCATTTCCTTTGGTGTGAAGTAATGGGGATATAGCAGGAATTGGCTTTTATTAAAGAGACAGAGGAAAAAGGATTAGATTGCCTAATTTTTCAGTCTGGGGACATTTTAGGTTCTTTCTGTTTTTGCACTGCATCGTGAGTAACGTGGAATATCCATTTGGTTCTGGCCAACTTGTCAGGAACAACCCTCAGGGAAAGAAGGACTGAGATAGGTGAAAGGAGAAACAAATCCTGAACTGGCACATGACGAGAAAGGAAAAAGTACTTTAAAAGCTGGAAAAATTAATCTGAAAGACATAACAGAGCAAAGAGGAGGGAAAGAATGAGAGAGAGAGAGAGCGAGAGAGAGAAAGAAGTAATGCATACCTCACTAGGACACTTGATTCGCCCCATCTGTTTAAGAACTAGACGCAGCCTTTCTCTCTCTTTGTGAATGTCGTCCGTCTGGCCTTCACTTCCCGAGGGCTGAGTAGGGAACAAACACGACGTCACATTAGCGCCTTCCACCGAAACCCCCCTTCAAATGGTGATGAAAATGTGTTTTCCATCACGAGTGTTCACACTGTGCCAGGATCATTAAATGGTTTCATAGTGAGACCGTTACTCAAGGCATGTTTATGACAACTGTCATGCTTGTGTTTCCACTCAAATGTGGGCCAGAGCCAAACCACAGCCAGGACCAGAACAACAGATGGTAGAGCTGCCAGGGAGGGAAAGAATAGAAGTCTATTGCAGAGAGTAAAACTTCAGGAAAACTCCCTGTGAACCACAGTTTGGTTGTCTTTAATGAGACCAAACCCTCAACTTTCTGTAAAAAGTAAGAAGATGCTAAAGTCTTGAAAAAGAAGACAAAGAAGAAGATACTGTAAATCTACATTATCCCCGTCCCTCAAATCTCTGCCTGCCAAAATGCATTGCTCCTGGACCATTTGACAGCAATGGTCCTGGAGTAACTACAGATGCAGACAGATTTCATGGAATATTAACAGAGATTCTTCGCAGACATCCACAAAGTTATGGCTGATCCACAGATAATAGTAATAAAATATATGAAAGGAGATTTCTTATTGCGGTTACCTGTAGTCTCTCTGGCTATCAAGGTCAGAACACAACATGTAGAGTTTAACAGCATGACCATTAAATATAAAACTGTCAATCTTACACACTCAAACCTCCTCCTATAGCTTAGCACAACCTTCCATATTGGGACAAAAGAAGATAGAAGAATGCTGGTACATGTATCTTTGTCAATCTTTCATGGTAATTTTTGAAACAACTTGTGCTGAATTACTCATTGAATGTCATGGCTGTAGCCCTGGTTCAATGCAGGAGTGTCGAGATAATATCTTGATAAAGCTTCTGTTTTTAGCATTAACAAGGCTGCAGAGAGAGATATGGGTAACAACATGTTGTTATTTCACTTGTTTCTATGGGCTGCACACCCCTCACCAAACACCGGCAAACCCGTCTCTGCGTATGTCAACTATGACTGTGCACAAGACCAGAAGCACAGCTCTCTGGATGGCCTTGCTCTGACTAACGCAGGCAGTGGGTCAGTGTGACAGTGAAGATATATGAGCGCTCATTCTCATTTAAGTGATGGACTTGGGGGCAAAGGTTGGTCAAAAATAAATATGGAAGCAACTGCCAGTAAAGAAAACCTGACAGGCACCTTAATGTTTGCGTGCTGTGTACAGTACCTTGATTGTGTGTTCAGCCATGGTGTGGTAGTTGAGGCCGGCCTTGGACCGGAACTGTTTTTGGCACTGTTGGCACTTCAGGGCATCCTGGAGCTGAAAGGGTATACGACCAAAGAAAGGATCAGGTAACTGGAATCTAACAGCCGAATCCACGTTTCTGGCTATATTCTTTACTGAATCAGCTCTGTCAATGTTTCATCTGTACCACAATAAAATGTGCAATTTGGGGTCAATGTTTGGGACAAAGCAAGTACAACAGCCAATTTAACACAGTGTTCTCTCACTTTGGTATATATATATTTTCTCCTTGTCACAGTATTGATTTGATTTGGTGAGTGACCCAGTGATAATCTGTTGATTCTATCATTGCTTAATGGTTAACTGCCACTTTAATAGAGTCACACGAGCCACTGCACCAGAGAGCCATTAAAGAGGCTGTAGGAACAATCTCCGGGGCCCTGGAGGCTTCCGCACCCCTGAAGTCAGTGGTCAGGAAAAGCACTTTAGGTCACATTATTACTACTGTCCATGATTAAGAGCAAGATAAACAAATCCCACCTGTGTAAAATGTTCATCTATTTGATCCATTTTAAGTGACAACTTACTTTGTAAGTAATAGTATATTGTATACTATAAGGAAAGTGAGGGAAATTCCTGGACCGGGAATGTTTGTTTTCTGTCTTCAGATCAATAGAATTGCTGTAAAGGCACCTGACAGTTTACAATGGGCTCCTGTGAGAGCGGTATCTAATAGCACCGCTGTCAGTACCATAAACCATCATGGAAATTTCAGCTCTGTGCTGACAGAGTTTTATGTTGTACTCACTTTGATAAGATATGCTAGTTATATACTGCCTATATGTAAACTGGTTTTAAATAACAGCTTAATATTAATGTAGACATACACAGAATAAAGGACATTAATCTCTGGGAACAAAGTAATTTTAGGGTTTTGTTTTCAAGAACACCCACAAACCTTCTGGCAAATCTCCATGTGCTTCTTGAGGCCATGGACTGTTTTCCTTGTGACAATGGAACAGGTGGGACATACCACCTCCCCTCTCTCTGAGATTGCACGGTGCCACTGTGCATCAGGAATAGTGCCTTTGAAGGAAAGTATTAATTGTAATGATTATATTATATTATTATATTTCTGAAATACATGCTTATGCTTCTTTGCTTTACAGCTTTATTTTAATGCTATAAGAGCGCCATAGCACAGAAGTGATTTAGGTGAAATAATGCTTAATGATTCAAGTCAGAAACTGATATTCACTAAAAAGTTGTTAGGGTTAGATCTTTTTGAGGATGACCTGGAGTACCAGCATGTTTTTTCTGATGCTCCTCACTGAACCCACTACCCTCTGGTCTCTTGACACGTCCCGCTTTCAGCTTCTCCTCCACTTTAGTCATACCTAAAGTCACAAATGGAGGACAGTTCTGAACAACAGAAGATCTATAGCACGAGGATTGATCCTGGAGGCAAAGTATCAAAATAAATGGTATCAAGTATTATAATGAAAGACCTACAATCTGTGGACTTGTTTTATTGTAGCTCTGGTGTATCAGTCTTTCAAGAAGGCAACAGTAACCATGATGACATCAATCACTTTTTGTAAAAGAGCACTACAAACAGTGTCTATGTGCTTATTAAGGCTGAAAACATAAGATGATTAGGAGTTTTCAGTTTACATTTTGTGTTTCAAGCCAGCATGTGCCTGTAGTTTTATTCCAGTGTTTCTTTGCACCATAGCAGCCAGGCTTCTGATCACAGACACCACAATCTCTCAATGTCTCTACAATTTCATCTCGGAAGTTGTCATCAAAGTGCTGCTCTTATGTAATTCTGCATACCGCCTTAATGAATCAATAAGGTCAATTTCATAGTGCTAAAGACCCAAGTGACATTTGAGAGGGAGCACAACTTCGATCCCTATTTCACTTGAAAGAGGTGCAGGTCACCTCTGCATTTAAACCATTCAGATTTCAATATTCAGCACATCATCTTGAAGAAGTTGACCTGAATTAAATCACAATTAAATGGCAAAGTGAATGAATGCACCTGTTGAATTTTACCTTTAAGTCCAAACGTTCCAGATATAGATGGTTGTTCTCCAGTGAATTTCTTAGGTGTTTTCTGCTTCCGTCCTGGATCAAGAGAAAAGCAAAACAGAGGTTCAACCCATACAAAGGAAACACAACATGAGAATATGTAATCTGTTCCAAAAGATACACTGTAGGCTCACTGTGTCGCATTCGCTCTGGGTCTTCATCGGGGAAAGAAGGGGGGAGGCTGCCTCCCTCGCTTTCACTGCCACCCGCATCGGATGACGTGCTCTGAGAGTGTGACTGCTGGGACAGAGCCTGGACTAGCTGTGACGGCTGTGTTTGCTGGCTGTGGCTGTGCTGTTTCCTCTCACTCCTCTGGTGGGCCAGCTCTCCATTCTGAGAGGGAACGGACACCTCGTGGGTCTTTTTTACCTTGAAGAAGACTGGAGAGGGAGGACTGTTCTCCATGGGCCTGAATTGACAGAGAGCACGAGGACTATTCTAATCAGTCAGCCATATGACTATAACAAGTGTGTTACTGTATGTGGATTCGAGCCGCAGCCACCTTTTCTTTGTGTTGAACTTGACTGGGTTCTTTTGAAGCTTGGTCTCCTCATCTCTGGGCTCCACACTGACCCTGTCTGGGTGGTTCCAAAGCTTGTGCTTCTGCAGGCGAACCTTTGTTGCAAACACCGCCTCGCAGTATGGACAGCTGTGACTCAGCTTCTCACCTACTGTGGCCTGATGTACACACTGACATGAGGAACTAAAATGATACTGGAGAGGGTTTTTTTACTAATACTCAGCTGCAGAGCAGGAAAGAACAAAGGGTGGTGACTCACCCCTTGGCAGCGTTGATAGTGGTACTTGACTCCATAGATGCTTGGAAATTCTAACCAGCAGCCTGAACATGGACACTTAACCCTGGAGTGGCGTCGAAACTCTTCCTTCCATTGTACTATCAAATGGGCCTGCTCAAAAGTGAGGAAAAGAGGGTTTCGTGTAAGAAAAGATGACTGCTGTCACGCATATTTTCCATATTTAGTAGAAGCTGCCTACAGACAAAAACTTCAAGCAGTTCTCAGCTTAAAGAGAGACTCACGGGGATATTTCTCAGTTCCTGCACATCTGCTTTAGGACGACCTTTCCTCTTCCCCTCTGCTGGCTCATCACACAGTGGACCTGGTGAAGTCAGGAAGCAAAATTACCTCTGAGTATGTAAGGAATCCTGGGACTGCTTCACATAGGATGAAGAAAAAAGTAATGTTTTATTCTTCGAGGTCATTTAGGGCTAGGGATTTGACAGAAGCAGGTTAATCTTAGATCTAAATTTGTAGTACCTGTGTGGCACTCTTACACAGCCCACCCCATGCTCTTTTTTTCCTCTGTATTACTCACTGCTTCCATCATTCATACTGCAGCTTGTCTATTTTCTCACCCCATGTGCACTGTAGTTTTCTCACTTCCTTCCTGTTCTCTCCCCCTCCGACAGAAAAATTTTCTCCATGGGAACTTTGGAGAGTACGTTCAATTACTTTTCTCTGCTCGGCTACAATTAGACCGCTTGCACAGTGCTGAGGAGGGAGAGGAGGAGAAGAAGGAAGAGCTGAGGTCGGGTTTATGCACGTGGATGAAGAGAGGGGGAGGAGGGAGTGGCAAAGAGGATGCTGGGGTTGAGAGAATTGCAGAGGCTGATGACTTCTTGCTCTTAAGCAGAATGACAGCACTGCTGATAATAGCTGAGAATGTTCTTTGCTCTTTAGGACATAGCTTTACATGTCTTCTCTGTTAATTTAGCAAGCCGACATGGGGCGTGGGCCATTTAGTTTAATCAGATCTGGAAAATGTGAAATGTATGCTAACTGAAGATGAGAATGTGAAAATGGGATGCGAGCTGGTATTTACAGAATATCTTTTGGATCTGCTTTCACTTCCTAGACCGAGGGGCATGACATTATTTGTGCCAGCTGCTTTCTTCGCCTGGCCATTTGCTAAAAAGCAACGACAGTATGTGCACATGTTTGGCCCAGCCATACTGTAGTCAGTAAGCCGACAAACATTGAAAATGCTAGAAGGGTTTCAGCTAATAATTTACAACTGTTACTGACTTTCTGCCATCGGTACTTACGTATAAAACAGGTCATATTGCCAGAACAAACCTTAAAAAATGTCCCAGAGAATCTGTGCATAAAAATACAGTGTAGTCCTTCATTAGCATGAGCTCAACCTCGCATTTACCTCAGTTTTATTACAGGGTGTTCTGTTTCCCATTTTGCATCATTGGTCCCCCTGACACTCTCATTTGTAAACTCAAACACACGTTGAGGGATTACATGTAATCTTTAACTTCAGACTCATGAAATGAGTTACAAAATAACATATGGTGAGGCTGAAAAATACGTTTGTGAATAGTTTCTGACACGACTGGTAAACGCACGCAGAAATGTGCCAATTGACACAAGTACACAACACCATTACGCGTATGTCCACAGAGGGGTATATTAATATTCTCCAGGCTACACAACATTTCTCTATTAGCTGTCTGGGTAGCAGCTGGAGAGATGTTGCAGTCAGCAGCACAGGTCTTGTGCCGAGGAGGAGGAAATCGAGCATGCATTTTAATTCCTGTCTTTGAAAATAAAGGTCTTGTAAAAGAAAGGCCATAATTACTGAATTGGGCTACTGGGAGAGATATGTTATTGTTACTATGGGAATAAGGGCTTTTGCCTTTGTTACCTTTATCAGAGTCCTAATTTCAACAAGGAGAGGAATTAGGACCGCCTGTAAAAAGCAAATCTAAAGCTCACTTTCTCACACAGAGCAAGAGGATAAAACAGCTGTTCAGCTAATAGCAGGGACTGATTTGCTCCCAGCTGTCTGCAACTGTTGCTCCATGCCAGTTAATCCTGACAGGGAAGAGAGGACGAGGGGAACGGGTCTATAGTAAAGTCAGGAACCCTGTTTGCAGGCAGCTGCTTAATGATCTCAGATAACCTCTGAGTCGTCCTAGCTACGCCTGCAACTGCTCCTTGAGTCCAAGGGTGCGCACAATGCACACACACATGCTCACACGTATGCACACACAACAGTCGCTTGTGTTCTTTGACAAAGCACACACACAAGAGCCTTTGTCTGCGTCCACATAGTGTGGTTGAGAGTGAAATTTGGAGACAGCACATACAAACACACCACCATTCACGACATTTCTGAATAGACACACAATAACAGTTTAACCATGTCTCGAATGTGTAAGCTGGTATTGCATCTGTGGAGATGATTTGCTGCCTCTAGGTCAGGCCAGGGTCCAAACAGCTTTTCTTTTCCTAAGCATAATGTAATCCAGTGAGATCTGGATGGAGAAAAGAAAATGGGACCGTTAAAAAAAATGTATATTTTTCTGCAGGTTTTTTACTTGCTATCTCTCCATTCGCTGCTGTGGTGTTTGTGGCAGGCTGCCAGTTTGGTAGCATTGCTAAATCAAACTCTAAACAGTGAAATCCAAGGAAAAGTCTCAGATGTGGTGATCTGGTGAGTCACAGAGAGCCGGCAGCCTCTTCAGATCAGCATTGATTTTACTTGCGCTGCTGGTTTTATATTATTAGAGACCTAATCTATTGTCTGCTGTCAGTTTGGCACAGGGCCAGTTGTGCTTTCACGTCCAGTTACAATCCAAAACCTAATCTCAAACAGGACCAGTAGGATCTATACACAAAGTTGCAAGTGAAAAAGTTGACTGGGAACAGAATCGTTTAAAGGAAACGTGTAAAAGTTGTTTTTAACTTGCCATTTCTGCAGCATGCTGTACTACATAAGCAAAGCACCATCAAGAGCCACATGTTGATGCACAATATAGTATCCCAGCCAGACAGACAACATCTCCTCTAGACTGTTTGTAGAGGACTCCTTATGGACAATGACTCACCAACTCTCCCATTTCCCTGTACACGTCCTCAAGCCTGACAAATAAAAGGGTGACAAAGACGACAAAGGACTCAACAAATGGAGACGCAGCACCCGGCTATAAAAAGCCCCAGAATTCAGTTTTATCCCAAAACCAACATTCTCAGATTTCTATAGGTTCTTATTGATTGCAGCTGCTGGTGTAAGGTGACAAAGCTTCAGCAGTCAAACAACTGGAAAGTACAGAAAATAAAACTGATGTGGAGGAGGTGAATGGCTAACGGTGACAGTGTGTGTGTGAAGAGGGGGAGAGGGCTCTTACAGTTTATTATATCAAACATGGGACTTAACTTGCAGGATTAACCTTTACATTTTCCAGTTCAAACTCCCATTTTGTGATTGAGAAATGCTGAGATTGCTTTGTTTTCTTTAACTGTGGTGTTTGATGGAAAGGAGTCCTCAAACTCCCACTGGCTTGGACTGCATCAGGGCTGGAGAGACCACTTGGCCAAGAGTCAAAATTAAGCTGACCGAGTCATTTTACTTAACCAAAACGGTTATTTGTCCAAGCACTAATAATGCTACTAATAATGCTGCCTACAAAACAAGAAACTGAATCCCCTGGCTTTGCTTGGGGGTCCGGTTATGAACAAAGTGTGAATAATAATCAATATGAAAACATAGGAGACAGGATTTCTTCACTGTTACATCATGCAAATATTCTGACCAGAAAGTTTCGCATGGGAACTGATAGTATGAGGTGCACCAGGCAGAAATTTCCGCCAGAACAAAGAAAAAGAAGGAGAAACGAGAGATCCCCACTGTGAGGATGGCAGAACATGTGAACCTGTGTGGTAACACTGGGTACACTGTGTGTAATGGGCACAGTCGGGACACTGAGAAGCTCCACGGGGAACCTTGGAAATTGATGCCTTTGTTTGCCCAAACGGAGGCTCACAGCCCCCCTGAGATGGACCAACCAGAGCCGTGCTCATTACCATTGGCAGAGCGGCTGTATCGCCATTAGCTGGAAAATAAACAAAATTATTTTCAAAGTATTGTAACAAATGAAATATTTTCCAACAGCAGCTGCTAATCTAATAATGGCAGAAGGAAGGGCTGTGCAAATAAGCCCAGGTTTCAGGTCATTTTCAGCTCTTTTTCCCATTATTCTGTTTTAATCAATCCATTTCTATTTCACAAATAATTGCCGCTGTCAAAAAATGCAAGATTTCCACATGTGAACTGATGGATACATTCATATTCCCAGAAAGCCCCCAGTCGGCCACAAATAGAAAAATGCAAATCACCTCATAAATGTTCATTCAGACAAATACAATTTGATCGATGAGGGCATCATAGCAATAAATGAAGGAGACGGGTTTTTCTGACAAAATAATCATAGTTTTTCTGGGAGAGATGAATATTAAAAACCCGTCGTTAGGTTTTCCATTCACGTCATTGACCAGTAAAAACAAATCATGCTTCTGCAGCACCATTCTGCTGCTCTCCAGTTTGTACCACAGCAATCAAGCATTCAAACCGATGTGTGCGTGAAGCAGGGGGGAGACATGCTCAAAACTATCCCCTGAACTCGCTCTGGTGAACTCAACCTTCATTTTATTGAGGGGTGTGACTGTTTGTGCAGACACAGACGGGCACATGGTGCACAGGGGTGATTTGGTAAAAACAGGCACAGACTGACAGCCTGGCAGGGAGGAGAAGACTCGCTGCCACCGGTGCTTCACTGAGATTACCATCACTGGGATGTAAAGTATATTCCTATTAACAGTATCTTTATAGCAACGGCATTGTTTTACGTTCAGCTTCTAAACTTAAAAGGTAAATCTGTGTGTCGAGGATCAAACACTGACAAGTGTTTTGTGTTCTTCCCAGACAAAGACCTCAGAGGAACTGCCACATCTCACCCGAGGGCTGACGGGGCAACGCAGAAACAAAGGTAACTCTAATCTGTGAGAGCTTGAATCTGGTTGTCAGCAGTGAGCGTCTGTTGGTTATCTTGCAGCCCAGCACTCAGCTAGTCAATCGCTACGATTTCATCTTTTGAGGAGATTTTAAATGTATTTGCTGTACAGCTGAATACTGACAGATTATCTCGCTGCAGGTGTGCAGAGTCGGACACCTAAGGAACACTTTATACCGAGGAAAATACACGCTCTCGTTCATCATCGCTCCAGCTGCACACAAAAGCACATCTGGCACACTGTATTCATTGGGAGAAAATGAACATGTGCATCAGAGGATCAGGCAAATGGAGAGGGAAAAATAAAATCCCATAACTTTAGTGGGAATAAAATACCCAGTGCTTTCCCATTCTCTCTGAGCTGAAGCCTTGTATTAAACATACGCAGACACATGCACTCCACCACCCCGCCATGCAAATCCAGGCTTCGGGGCTACATATTAACATGGAAACAATATAAACTGGAGTGGCTCCTCCAACACAGGTGTTCTGCATTTCTGAGAAAACTGTTCTGCAGGGCCCGAATATACCAGGTCGTCCAATCTGCAAAATAACGACACTCGGCTGTGTTGTTGGTTTGAAACAAATTCCCTTGTCCGGCTCTCCCTTTCCTAATTCTTCCACTGCCATCCAGATGGCTCGGGATATCAGTCATGTCAATGTTTGGCACTGCATGTTTGTTTAATTTTCACTGTAAGTCGGTCAGAGGGAAAAAAAGAAATCTTGTAGATTCCAGGCCCTTCTGTGGTTAGAAGGGTTAGATTACATTGACGGCAGTGGACCATTGATTCTTAGCAAAATACACCAATTTCAAACACAGCAGGAAAAGAGAGGTGTGTATTATGTTCACCAAATCCTCAGACATGGCAGTGTGAGAGCTGCTAAGAGGAAACTCACTGTAATGTCCTGAAATGCATGTGTTGCATCGTTTGCTTAGAGGAAATTAGCTCTCTCTCTCACACACACACACACACACACACACACACACACACACACGGTCTTATTTTCCTTCCCACAAAGGTTTAATGTCAGACAGTTGCGGCGCCACACTCACTGTGTCTGTTGTTGTCGGGGTGTGTTGTGGTTCTAACGTGCTCCTGGCTGTGCTTGGGGGTCCGGGTCCTTGGCAGCACCGACGAGGACAGCTTCCCGAACCTTGGACCACTCGGGCTCTCCATCCTGGAATGACAGTTTTGGGATTACAAACACGTGTAAGTGACGTGTGAAAGGCCGAGGCGATGTATGATGTTTTTGAGCATCGTTAACCCTCTTCCATTGGCTGTCAAAACATTATTATTAGCAGTGATGATACTGCCTCCTTGTTCTGCAATGCACTTTCATCATGTCGGCCATTTGTGTAATTCCACTGAAGGTTATCGGGATGGAGGCACACACATCATCTGTGGTGGTAATGAGGGTGCGACCTTCTATGTTTCATTACAAAATCAATATACTCACTTACACACTAACTCTATGCTCTGCCCATTAAACAGAAGGTGAGTCCAAGAGGGAGAGAAGGGGACACAAACTTTCTTCCAGACCCGCCACGCGTTGTTTAATTGTCAAGGAAACAAAGGAACACTTTAGCTGTCCGAGTCATGTTTTTACTTTTTTTTTTAGCCTTCAAAAAATATTAAATTATCATCAAGCCACACTATGGGGTGCAATAAAGGTGCGCCATTTCAGTCCTGTGTATTAAAACTGAAACCAGAACATTACCACGGAAAGTTAAGTTAAATATTTCAATCAGAATTCCAAATGAGCATTTTGGAATGAGTAGTAAAACAGGGTGTGCAGAAGAAACAGCATCAGAGCGAGGAACTAGCTAGCCTCTTAAATTTCCACTGACATTAGCTAACTCACATTTAGCATATCGGATTTAGCCCTTCTCCACACACACTGTCACGACAGCAGCACACACACACACACAGGTCACTCGGAGATGTTGGGACAGGCTGTGCGTGGCTCCAAATGTACCATTAAAATGCACGGTGACCCCCACTGCATGGTGCAGAAATACCGCACGCACAGAAGCACCTTCCTGTTCCTGCTGAATGTGTGAAGAGCATTTGACCTAAAATAAACCGAGGCGAAGGGACAGGAAGACGGGCGGCAATGATGTTTCTTTTAAAAGACTTTAAAAACTTTTTAGTTGCTTTCTCTCTTCCCCTGCATATATATATGGAGAAAGAACATGTATAGCTAGATTTCATGTTAATATGAAAGATGGATTCAGCCTCAGTACCGGCGCAGTTTTATGTCGCTAGACATAACAACAAATCCTGGTGACACCCACCCCAAGAAAAAAGTACTCCTAGTCCATCACTGCCATTGTGTGTGTGTGCGTGCGTGCGTGTGTGTGCTACAAGGACACACAGACGCCTGTCTAAGAGCTACAGACACACCACAGCGCTACATTTCTAGCTACTTACTCCGGCACGGCCACACCTACCTGGACTGTCCTGCAGGTCAGCCAGCACTGGGGGGCCACGGGTGGCCCCGGGTCACCCCCGTGAGGGCGGAGGGGAGGTGGGTGAGGAGGTCAGGAGACAAGTACCTAAAGTGGGCGTTTTTCCACCGATCTTATGTTACATGGCAAACACACCTGCTGTGCGACGAAGCCCGGTCAGACCGCGTTCGAGGGGGCCTAAGTGGAAGCGGACAGGCGTCACGGTCTGCCCCCCACCCCCCTCCCCAACTCACACGAAGAGAAGAGGAGGTGGTAGGGAAAACAAATACGGCGGAATTATAAACTGCTCCGTTCCTGGATATTCCTGGAGACTTTCATCTTATTCCTAGTTTCCAGTCGCCGTGCCCCCCCTCCGTCCCCGCATTAACATGGACACCACGAGGCACTTCTTCTTTAACGCCTCCCCGAAAACGTACACGTTCAAAAATAATCCATGAAAATATAGGTAGATCCCGACGCCTTGAGGGGGGGGGGGAATACAAGAATACGGGATGGTTTTTATAGGCAGTGAAGCAAAATGGCGACTTTATAGGAGGAGTAAAAAAAAAAAATCCTTGCGCTGGCTGGAGCTGAAGGGAGACACAAAAATATGTTTAGTGCAATAATTTCGACGACAGCGACACAGTTGGTTAGAATAAAAGAAGACGAAGCGAAGGAAAATGAGCAGAAAACGCCGCGACGGTCGCCGGTGTGGCTGCCCTCCTCGGTTCCTTACCTCGGGATTATTTCGGGTTTTTTAAACGGACATTATCTCGGCGGCCGTGTACAGTGTTACAGTAATGTGTGTCGGGTCATGCGCGCGGCTCCCGCTCCACCTTTGACAGTTGCCAACAGTCTGGAGGCAACTTGCGAACTCTCGCGTTATTATTATCATCGATATCGAGCGGATTAATATTTGGGGTTGGAGGGGGGGGGGGGGGGGTGTTCTAATAAAAGTCGCGGCGCTGCCGGTCCGTGGCGTGCTGCTCCTCCGACGTAACGGCGCTCGTTGCTGGCGGAAAAAAAGGGTCAGACCGTTCACTCCTTAAATCAAACCCCCGTCGAGGATTATTGAGGATCATGCATCTAATGATTTCTCCAGTGTCCTTTCAAAACCGCGGGGCGGCTTCCACTGAATCGGGCGACGGTAATGAAATAGTGCAGGTTTCCTAGTCGTTGCTTTGGTGTAGGGCAGAGCTTATGGCAACTATTATATCAATGGAATAACGAAATACAACCCAAATTTAGTCCAGCAGATGAGTTAGGAGTAAAAATCACTTGGTTAAAGATCCTAAAACGAGGGGCCAAAATTTGGATGTAAGACCATTGTATTCATCATATTTCCTGCAGCTAGTAACCAACTTCTTGTGTCTTGCATACTTAAATGGGTATTAAATACTGAACATATGGTGCCAAGCCACGTTGCCTGGTACCAGAGCTCATGAGATGAATCATTAATGGCATCATTGCCACCTCGGTAAAATAATACCAGAGCGCCTCTTATGGCTCCTCGGTTGGTGCCAGCCATCATGACCTAATATCTCTCATTAGTGAAAGTCATCAAGAAGCCATGATGTCATGGAGGTGTAGAAAACAGCGTTTCCAGTAGAGGGCAGCAGAGCTTCGTTTATGTACAAGGGTTGCTGTGACATGACACGTTTAAATAAATAAAATTGTGATTTGTTTCACAACTCCAGCCTCTGCATCTGAGATGACCTTGTGTGGCAATAACAAGGTATACATATATGATACAGACATTAAAGATATAGTGTAGACAATTACTTTATTGTGAAGTTGATCCATCAAGAGTTGACTCTACAAACATTCCACTAGGGGGCAGTAATGCTACATAAATAGGAGCAGCTATATTTTAAAAACATGGGCACTTGTAGCATCTTTGCCACCGTTCAAATAATCTTACAATGTACGTTAAGCCTACGTCTTGGCACTATTTGTAGATGATTGTGATGATTCAAGACAAAGAAAAGCCGATTACACTGAATAAAACCGGCTGTCTTCTTCTATGCAGCAGCGTGTTTTACCTGCGATTAATATTTTATTTTGGGTGTCGATTTATGTTCTCTCTCTTCCTCTGCTGACTGAGCATATGGCTACTCAAGTTGCAAGATGGCATGGCTCTTAATGTGGAGTTCAGATTTTGCATTTTTTATCTTTTGACCTCTTCAGCAGAAGCAGAGTGAGAACACGCGGACGAGATGGGGGCCACACCAAAAAAGATCATCCTCAACTGTTTACGCCACTGAGAGACTCTATTGGAGCAGCTGCTTCACGGCTCCCTGCGACAGAAGCTGATGGGTGAGGACGAAGCGTTTCTATTTCAGTGCCGTCAGAGGCCGAGATCCAGCTGATCAAAGTCAGATACACCATAAACATCCTGAATGGACCCTCAGCAGAGGATAAGGATGAAAGACAAGCTTTCAGGAGAAGAAGAGACCCTTAATGATAAACAGTAACCAATTAACTGCATCATTCAACCATCTGCTCCATGTATTTATTCAAGGATGCAAAGGCTACTGTTCACTGAATCTGTTTATCATACATGTGCCTTATTATCAACTGGTGAGATGCTCCATGCTTCACAGTAATTGGACTCCTGTGTGTGTGTGTGTGTGTGTGTGTGTGTGGTTGGGTGTGGTGTGTGTGTGTGGTGTGTGTGTGGTGTGTGTGTGTGTGTGTGTGTGTGTGTGTGTGTGTGTGTGCAGTAGTGTTTTCCTGGATGCCGAGCGAGAAATCAGAGCAAAAGCAAAGATTTAAAACTCCATTTTGCTCCGGATGAAATGCGCAGCGGCGATCCGTCAATTTGTGTTCACACATCCCGTTAAAGTCGTTTACGAGCAAATGAAAGTCACGTCATGGCACGAGCAACAGCGTGAGGAATGAGTGACAGTTTGGCAGCGAGACAAATAAGTCCGGCATTTCTAAATTACGGCCAGAAGAGAATAAGCTGTCATTTATGTCAATGCCTCTTATGCGGTGTGAATGGAGCAGCTGTGTTTACACATGGTCCTACATCTGACAGCATGTGTGCTGAGACTATATATATGTTGTGTGTGTTTGTATATATATATATATATATATATCTATATATATATATATATATATATATATATATATATATATATATATGTATATATGTATATATATGGTGCATGTGTGTGTGTATGTATGTATGTATGTATGTACGTATGTATGTATGTATGTATGTATGTATGTATGTATGTATGTATGTATGTATGTATGCATGTATGTATGTATGTATGTATGTATGTATGTATGTATGTATAAAGGCTAAACATCCAATATTTTAAAGGCCTCAGTTTTACATTAAAAGCACATTTCTTCTGCCTAACCTAAATGTCAAGAGGTCAAATACTTCTAAAGTTCTTTTGTAACAAATGCAAATATATATATATAATTCTAAGTCATTAATGGCAAATGAAAACCTGGATGAGGCTTCAAATTAGTTTATTCTAAAAACACACTTTCATCACATTCTGCGCCACATGTCTGCGTGCCTGTAAAGCAGATAAATGCGGCTCGTTTTCCATTAATTGCATTTCAAACAGTCCATCCATCATCCGTCAGCGTAAAACAAACGTGTCGATATTTACAGGACATTGGCGAATCCAAAAATAACAGCACATTTTCTCTCTTTAAACAGTCAATTTCATCACATTACGAGACAATTCATCCGGTGGGGCGGGAGGACCGATTGTTTTATTGGGTTTAAAACGAGAAAGCAAAAAAATAAATAATAAAATAAGATCAGTCGCCCGCTTCAGACACGCTGGGAACAGGGCAGGTAGGCAGCTGTCACGGTGCCTCCAGTTCTGAGCTCTCTGCCAGGCGACGTGGCGGACGGTGGGCGGAATACAACACACCTCCTGCGCATTTGTGTAATGAGAGATGATGCATAGCAGCTAACATGACAGATGAGCAACGAGGCTGCTGCGAAACAACATTAACATTTCCCTTCTGAAGACACGTGCGTGCGTCTCTATTAGACTCTATTAGAAAAATTCTCAGTATTTACTGCTTAATCTTAGCCGGTGATTGTGATCTACAGTGCCCCCACTAAGTTACTGTTAGAGTATATTCAGATTTACAGTTATTCTACAATATCCATGTTGTATATACATTTAAAGTTTGATTTCTCCAACATTCTGCAGTGTGTGATACAGGAAGAACGCCTGGGTTGATGGTCGCGACTCCAAAAGTCCTGAGAGGAAACCACACAGCGGCATGGAGGTGATTTGGACAGGGCTACATTTTCCAGAACACGCTCGGTGTTGCAGTTTTAGATGGATGCCTTCTTTCTGGTCGGAGAATGTTGGGAATCTACATCTGTGCTATGGGCTTTCTCCAGATGTTAAGGTGACCTGCGATGGTGCCTGCCAGCTGTTCACCCAATGACCAGCGGACCGACAAAATAATGCATACTTAAAAAGATGCCACGGTTTCAGGTTCTGATAAAGAATACGTCTGAAGCACGTACAACGTGGACTCAAAAGAGTGTTTCCTGTCATGTGTAGTCCCCTAAATCGCGCCTCTTATCGACGCGCCACAGCCACGTCTGGAATGACGTTTTGTCTCTAAACCAGATTGGCTGTGTTAAATGAGGCTCCTGTCGACTGGCAGGCACGTAGTCCAAAACTTCATCCTGTTTTTGTCCTCCTCTTCACTCATGTATTCAAAGACAGCAGCTCCTGGACACGTGACAGCGGATGGCGAGGGGACGGGCTGTGGCAGGGATCTGGGGATAAGCTAGGAGAAGTTTCCAAAAGAGGCTGCAGGGGGAAAAGAGAGCAACAGGGATAAAAAGCATGAGCAGGATTCACATAAAGTGGAAGCTGCAATCGTCTGCACTCTGCAGCATATCTGCCCCCACCCAACCTCTTATGTCATTAATTTAAAAACCTCTCTGCAACAAGCAATGATTCTGAATAAATATGGAAGGATGACAGGCGATAACCTGCTGCGCGTGCGGCGGACACAATATCACAGTGAAGAGGCAGGAGGGTTTGGTCTTTTATAGAATGACGAAAAGGCTATAACCAACTATTTTCCTAGGAAATTGTCACATGTTCTTTTAAAACAAGGAGTAAGAGCAGGTGCTTTCCCCCCAGCGACAACCGAGTCTGTTCCAAAATGAAATGGCAGCAGGTGTCGACGGGAAGGTAGAATCTTCTTTCTTGGACTGCTGGCATTTTCAGATTCCCTATTCTCCAGACAGCGAAGGACGCCAACTGTGTCTGTACAGAGGCAACGTTGCAGTGGAGCGTATCTGCACTGAAAACACACATTCTAGCCACCCCCTCTGAAAGAAATCCTTCTAAATGAGCCCCCGGTGGAGTTATCAGAGCCTCGCTGAACCAAAGCAGGAGGAGAGGAAGACATGGGAGGTTATGGGAGCTGTTCAAGGCAGCTGGCTCAAATCTGATCTGAGGAAATCTGACGCGTCCCTTCTAGTCCTCCGTCTGCTCGGAGTTTCCTTTAAATTCGAAACTAGACCGCGGTTCAACCGACGGATGCCGCGGGGAGGCCCGAGGACAACTCTACGACCTCGCAGGTGTGTTTCAAGGTTAGAGAGAGAGGTCACATAGATTAGCCTGAGGAAATTTACAAAATGCGATCTTGTTTCAGCCAGTTGCCATTAAAACCCCAAGACATGGTCGGCTTTAATGGAAATATGATGTGTGAAAGGGAAAAAGGTACTAAAGTTTGGAACCAGATAATAAGAGGAAGGAGAGCAGATCCCGCAGTGGTTTATGATCAGGACTCTCCCTTCGAAAGCTTTCCAGATGTTCCAACAAGAGAACCTGTTCTCCACAACAAGCATGTTGCCTGACTGACTGAAGCAGGAAACAGTGTCAGCTGGAAAGATACCAACACCAGGCTGTGTGGAGGAGAAATGGTTAAGGAAACCCGTTAAAATCAAAATTAATCTTGACACAATGCTTGAATTCCCATAATGCATCAATTTATAGCTTTATTGTTTAAAATACAGGCCAGCATTCAGACGTGTCAGTTATTGAAAACTCTTCAACTGCTAAAAGTGCGACATGTAAACTACAACCAGACTCTAAAGCTGTATCTGAGTGGAGTGGAGCCGCACGGCCACCCTAATACGGACGATTTATAGCCCGGAATCAGGGAAGTTCCTGTTCTGCAAACAATTTATCCTAAATTATTTTGCACCTTGTTTGCACGGGGAAGGATGATTTCAACGCTCTGAATGTAAAATGCTGTTCCGATGAGTTCAAGGAGGAAGCTGCTGAAGACAGATGGGACAGAGACACAGCGACAGCACAGGAAGGCTGTGCGGAACATGTTCATATTCATAGCTACGGGTGGCGTTACGGGGTTACAATCATGTTGGAATATGACTTATAAATAAGTTTTGCATATCAAGAAATGAATGTTGAACTCTGTTTGGCCTCGGATAAACCAAATTTGTAAAGTTAGTGGCCTAATTCATCTCATTCTTGAATGATTTTCAGCATTTTTCCACCTCTTTTTTGCAGTTATTGGGAGATCAATACTTCATTTTTGGTAACTCTATTGGAGGTGGGTCTCAGACAGTCTGGTTTTTGAGCCATCATGCAATCAGGCAGCCCTCCAGCACATTTACACCTGGTGGCTGTAAGGCAGCGATTGAAATGATTCCTGGCTGTTTTCTGACTCTTACTGCTCTTTGTCTCTCCAGCTCTCCTCTTCTCATCCTCCTTTGCTTTGCTCCTCGGCGCATTTCGCCTACAATATGTCAGCGCATCAAAGAAAGGTTTTACAGCCAGGCTCATCGCTCCATCAGGGCGCTTCCGGTAACAGCAGTAATTTTGAATTTAAATATCTTCAGACCAACATCAGAACCCGTAATCTTACTGATACGTTGTAGATAAGGCCTTTTAGCTTGTGGGGAATATTAAGCGTGCCCTGGATTTCATGGTGCTCTGTGAGTTACTCTAATGCATCAGTTTAAAAGAAAAATCAATATGGTTCATTCCCAGGGGATCATGATGGTCTGTGCCGAATTAACATAACAATTCAAGAGGTTTTACCTGCTGCAGGTGTTGCAGAAATCTTTTCTGGGAAAAGTGGAAAACTAAGAGGGGCTGTCAGGGGATCGTAACAGCCGTCGTCCACGTACCAAGAGCACTTGTAAGAAACGTCACATCAGTTCAGTTCCTGAGAGACGTGCAGAATAGGAACAACCACGTCAGCGGTGTGGGACGAGTCTTCAGTGACGGTTCCAAATCGTACTGATCTGTGATTATTCTCACTGACATTACTGGGTTACAACTTGTGATGTATTGTGTAAACATCTCTAATTTTGTTTTCAAGGGATTATACCGAATCTGAATCTGAATTCAGGTCAGATCTATTTATATATTAGGATGTAGCAACAGTGGAATTAAGAAATAAACCGTAAAAAAGTATGTAATAGTATAAAGCAACATAAACCAGCTAAACGGAAGCATTAAAGTGAAAAGACCTCCCGAGCGCTACTGTGATTTGATGGCTCTACTTTTATCTAACTTTTTCTGCTGCTTTCATGAATTTGCCCAAATGTCGCTTCTACTCTAAATAATGACTCAAATTTTACGCTGCGCTGTTGAAACCTTCTTCACCTCTGCCTCCACGGACCATCTCACCACACTCCACATTTAATTTGCAGCTCTGCAACAGCCCATTATTGCTCCTGTCAGATGGGTCCCAAAACCTTCCTACCTTTACCAGGTTCGTGGGGTCCGATCCCCTCCAACCCCGTGAACCTGAAGTGTTTTCTGAGACCATCAAATTAGCGTGCCCTTTCAGCTCGGAGACAGAGCCTGCTGAACTGCTAAATTACCTCCATGGCGTTTTATTAATAAATGTCAAACAATTTCCATTCCACCATTAAATTTAGGATTATTTTTAAAGCTCTGGATTTAAATCCTGAGGATGATGCTCCTGCATTCGGAGACTTATTCATTATTATTAGGTAGACTATGTCTGAACACAGATAAATCTATACAAAAAAGTTGCAAATTTGGTGGAAGATTTTGCTGTGCAAGAAAAGAAGCAAATTTGCACATTTAAAATGCTCAGAGGAGGAAATGTGTAAGGTTTTGCACAGTTGCCTCTTTGCTGCCATGCTGAAAATGGGAAAAAGGACCACTTTTCCCAATCAATAAGAGGCTGAATTGGTTTGTAGTCAGAAATTCCACATCCAGCTGTTGATTCCAGATCAGGGGTGTCCAAGTGTTTCTTGTTGACTGGATAATAAAAAGGCAGCAAATAAAGCAGTTCCATCACAGTCAGAACCCCATAATGACCCCAAACTGCAGCAACGGCGTGTCGCTCAAACCGTTTGCCATAAGAGGTGCAGGCCCATAAGAGGTGCAGACCCGTTTACAACCCAACTAAACTTGTCCTGACTTTCCCACTCCCACATCCAAGCCGTGTGTCAGAACAAGCGCACGTTTGCCGTGCGCACGCGTCACTCTGTCACTTACTCCTGCTGAGGAGCTGCAGGTTGCGGACTTCTTCTCTGACCTGCAGCTGGAGGACCTGTTGGAGGACCTCCTGCCTCAACGTCTCCTGGACGATTCCCATCCTCTCCAGCTTCTCGCCATTCAAGCGCAGCAAAGCCCGCCCTGATCGCATCATAAAAGACACCATTAATGATATACCACGTAATTTGCAAACATATAGCCGCCATGACCTTTGGGGTCGTGTTGGCTTCTTTGGCTACACACATCTTTCTCACTGTTACCTTCAAATTTGTTCTCTCTCCAGTGATGTATTTACATTTATATTCATGGACTTAAAAATTCATTATGTTATGTGAACAATGACATGGTTAGGTGCATTTACTACATGTTAAAGAGAATAAAACACACCTTTTACCATGGATATATAAAGTAAACTGTTCTTAGTTGGAAAAGTTTTCCCTGTGGGTACTCTGGTGATGCACAGATACTGTACAAACCAAGAGAAAGATTGAGATACGCAGGCCAGATGGATACTCAGCGGAAGGAAATGGACGTGAATGGAGTGAAATGGGAAGAGACATGATATGAGTAATGAGAATAATTATGATTTGGGCATTTTACAGAGCTGCTGCAGGTATGATTGATTTCCCTTCTGTCTGCATCATAGAAGGACAAACCGTGTGTGTGTGTGTGTGTGTGTGTGTGTGTGTGTGTGTGTGTGCCCATGTGTTTCACTTTTTGTTTCATGTTTTTCTGAATTTCCTGAAGGCGCTGCTATGCAAATATGTGTTGTTTACTTTCATATATAATATTAAAATAATAACAGTAAAGGCACCAGCATGGACTCAGGCTATCAAATACCAGGACAAACAGATTTTTCATTCTATTAATTTGTGTAGGATATAATCATCTAATTTTATTGTGGTTGTGATTCCAGGTCTGCGGTTAGCCAACTCGGTATCCACATGGGATCAGGAAAAGTTTGATTTATTCCTGATGAACAATGCAAAAACAACTTTTTAATAAAGACACTCAACTACTGAGTAACATCATCTTTTGAATATATAATCATAGATAAAAGGAAGAGCCCATTCAGGACGCCTCCTCATTCACAATGCTAATTAACACTTAGTTGAGACACTGCAGACAGACCACTAATCACCCTCCTGTTTCCCATAGCAACACTAAAATTACACACTGATATAATAATATCACACACTTATTGTTATGATATGTACCTCTCACAGGAGCAATGGAGAGCCAAATGAGGACAGAACTGTCAGCCAGTTCCTGATTTACTGGGGTGGGGGGGCTGAAACATTACAGACAGCTCTACTCGATGCTCCTGTGAGACACACACCAGTTAGCTTTCATCATGGTTTAATGGATTTGCGTATGTGCGTAAACGTGGTTTAAAAGCACATTATTGACTTTTCCTCTGAGTCCAGACGCGCACACACACACACACACACACACACACACACACACACACACACACACACACACACGCACCGCACACACGCACACACACATTTACTGTTATACCAGCAACCTAGTTTGTGTGAGCTCTGGTGTCTGGGGGAATACAACAACATTATATTCTCTCTCTGTCTCTCGCTATCTCTTCAACGCGCACACACACACACGCGCGCGCACACACACACACACCCTTGATTCCTTCTTCTCTGCTCTTGTATGTTAATGTTAGTACCATGGGTGTCCTACAGAAAAAAACACTGTCCTTGGTCTGTGCGCCTGTGGGTGTGTGTGTGTGCGTGTGTGTGTGTGTGTGTGTGTGTGTGTGCATGCACGCATGTGTGTGTCTATACAAATGAGACAAAGCGGAGGGAACAGAGCTCAAATCAATCCCCCTCTGTCAGACTTAATACAGCTCCTAATAATTGCCTTACTCCTAAAAAAAAAAAGCGGCGCCGCTGTCACAGGGAGAAAAGAGACAAAACCAAAGTTGTTTCAATTGGGGATCACTTTTTTCGATTTGATCTCTAAATAAATTGCTTATTAAAGCAGACTGTGGAGAAATGAAAGGGTACTTTGCATCAACCTGGAAAATAATGACCCTCAAAACTCTATTTAGTATCACATTTGTGTAATCTCATCTATCCAGTGACAGGTCTTCAGTCTCACGGGCACATTTTTTTTGAAGCTCTACTCTGCGCACCTCCATCCTATCTGCCTCCTCCGCAGGTCAAAACTGACAGGAACATCTGAAGATGTGTATTCTTGATAAAGGCACAGACTGTGAGGTAACCCAGCCACAAGCACCTGGAGACGGTAACTTTCTTTTTCTGGACAGCAGGTAAGTTAATGGCTACAAAATGCAACAACAGCTTTTCTCCACAAATCTTCTGTCACATGTGGACAGAATTTAGGGCAGAAGCAGGCCACGATGTTCTCAAACCAGCCAGAGATTGTTTTGTTTGTATTTAAATGTGAGTAAAAGCTCACTGAAGATGTGGTCTCTCTGAAACACAGCAGATCCTTGGTTTTTAACCCGTTTTCTTACACATTTCCTTTCATTTGCCTCTTGCTGTGGGAAATGGATCAACCTGACAGCTGATCTTTAAAGGAAACAAGCTCATAACTGATCACTTGTGCCCATGGTAGAAGATGCGAAAGCTCTGCCTGCGTCCATGTCAGTTCACCAAGTTGACTTCAAAGCAAAACTGCATCGTGTCATGGCGCTAACATGAATTATCTCTGAATCGTTTCTGCACAAGTCTCTTTTACAATCTCTTGGTGCCTCGTAAACATTAACAATACCAAGAAGCCAGTTTGTAGGCTACTAATCTAATAATTCTTATAATCTCTTATTTCATTGCTGGCTCCATAATGCTAAAGTAACAACGTACCTTTAACAATTATTTGCACTGTTATTATACACTGGTTTTGTTTGCTCCTGAGCAATTCTGCATAAATTACCGTGCTGGGTGACAACCGTAATCAGAGGGGACGTCTAATCTGTCAGCCACGCTCAGGCTGTTTGTGTTTTGGATCAGCGCTGACCTGTATCACCTAAATTGTCCTAACAAATATTGCTATAAAAAAACAATAGAACAGAAAACAAAACAATAACAGAAAAATGGAACAACGTTGATGGAAAATGACATTGAAGAAGCTGCACAGATCTCCCGAGGCGGCTTGCTCCGCTGCGCTGGAGCTTTTTCCTGAGTGACTGTTACTTCTGGGTCGCTGAACTGAGATGATATAGACCCATTTTTCAGCGATTGATGTCAACCGCGAGTCTCTTCTTTTGCCGACAGACACGCATTGAATTTGTGTGTACGCAGCAGTTAATAGGGAACACTAAAAACCTAGATATTTCCAGGCAATCCGGTTATTGGGGCCGAATCTCTCTCGTCTATCTCTTTACATAAAACCCATCAGAGCAATGGAGCTATGGTGGCAGAGGAACTGTTATCCCTGAAGCATGGCCACCATGCACGTGTTTGTGTGCGTGTGTGTGTGTGTGCGTGGGCAATGACCCTACAGCAAATAACCTCAATCTGTTCTCTGAGAGATGGTAAAAATAATGCTGCTCTGTCTGCTCCGTCACGCCATGGTTACATCTATGTTTGTGAACGCACGTGGGCTTCGACTGTGTACGCGCACGCAGGAGAAGGAACTCGCAGGTGGTTGTTGAAACTGAAACCTACCATTTCCATTTTTTTTTTTGCAGAGCTTTCCTTTTTTTCTTTTGTGCAAAAATAGGCTCCTTTCCCTCCATCACACGAACGCCCATTAAATCTTCTTTGGAGAGATTTGGGTGTAAACCTGTTTCTGGTTGAAAAGCCTAAGCTTTGGAGCCACAGACCTTAAAATAAAACTTGTGCGACATTTGCTAAGCCCTTGATGGCTTTTCGGTTTCCCCATGCCTTCGCTGAGGTCATTGAAAGCAGCAGAGGTCAATGATTGAGATCTAATAGTGGCGCCATCATGGGGCAACATCTGCACTATCAGCAACTGCCCACCAATATAGAAAATTAACATATATTAAAGATATAAATCTGCCCTACCTGTGATTGCGTGATGGGAGAAGGCCTCTACATAGGTCAGGTAGTTGTGAGGACAGTGCTTCTTAAGCCACTTGCAAACGTCCTGCTGGGTCCACAGCACCACTGGTTTGGACAGACTGGACAGAGTAGGACTGGTGTGGTAGACTGTCAAGGCTTCCCCTGGATGCAACTGAAACAAATAAAATGGACAAACTCACGTTAGCCACGGCCAGGGAGTGTGAGAAAGACGGTTGCAGTGTTATTGACTCTGGTGATTATTTCTCCAGGTAAAACATTACAATGGAAGGTAGAACGTTCATGGCTTTATTGCTTTTTTCCTGCCAGTAATCACTCAAATATATGGACACGCTATATTTTGTCATCGTGGTGTTTAGGGAATAAAACTGAGTAATAGAAAGCAGCTTATTTAGGCTCTAGCCTCTGGCATCAACTCATTCATCTGAGGGAGAAATGGACATGCTACAATCAACGGCCAAAAAAGTGTAATTCACACAATGAGCGGGAACACAGCTCAGATTAGCGGCCAGCACGAGTTTAGAGAGCTCACAGGCGTAGCGGAGAAAACAGATGCCGCTCTCCTGATTAAAGATCTCATTCTCCAGCTTAACTTGGAACGCCTCTCCATATTTTCCTTACGTCTGGAACGTTATCACTGTGTCAAATCCGTCACATCCTGCTAGGACAATGATTCCATCTGTAGAACAACATTAATGGGTGGATTCTCATGTTTAGGGTCCATTTCACCTTGCTGTTACCCTGGTAGAATTCCTTTTTATATTTGAGGAATTAACTCAGCCATTAATGAAGTTGAAACTGGCATATTTAGCCTGAAAGGACAGCCGTTCCTTGTCCCCTCAGCTCTGTTCCTGTGGGATTTACTCTCTTCTGAGTCCATTCATTCATGCTCCAACTGGGCCAACAACACAACAAAAGGCTTTGGCTAATTTTCAACAGAAAAACACACAACTGCTGCCAAATGTTCCGCTCCATAACTGACTGTATTTAATGGGATTATGCAGGCTGGAGTGTCATAGACTTCCACACACTCTTTTTATCAATATCCAATGTTCTCCCTGTTAATGACCCTAAATGTAGTCCCCAGAACCGTCTCTCTTCTCAACGGCCAACACACACTCCTGCTGTTTAGATTATTGTCTGCTACTGTAATGAGATCTTCTCCTGTCAGTTTTGACACCAATAAACGGATCGATGTGTGGCCGGCCAACCGTTCCACTCGTCTTGATTAAAACAGCAGCGATTCTTTGCAACAATCTTTGTTTGTTTCAGAAGAGACTGAGTTAATTACCTAAATGGTCCTCCCATTCCTGATGCCTGACTTGAATTAAGAGAGATGGAGAATATTCCTCCAGGAGTCTGGAAGTGTTTAGGTAAGTAAAAGCTATTGAGACTAACAGAGCATTGTCTCGCGCATCCAAAAATAAATGGAAATATATGATCTGAGGAGGAAAAGGAAACCTGAAACTTGCCCTTATTGAAACCAGACAGGAAGTCCACTATATTTGTCAGGAGCACAAGGTCAGTTTGGTTAGTTACGCTATGGTGACTGGCTGCTAGTTGGGGTTTATAGCAGCCACATCACCCCCTTGCCCAGACTAGTCCTTTAAATTACTGCATGTCTTTATACAGGAAAAACTTTGTGTCACAACAAACTGCGAGACAAAAGAATGAAGGAAAGAAAGAATAATGGCCTTCATCATCCAAAGGGCCAGACAGACGGGAAATGGAATGATGACTCTCCATCATCCCTCCTTCTCTCTCACTCCGCCGTCTCTGTTACTGCACCGTGCTTTGGTTATCCATCAGACTGTATCTCCTCTGGCCAGATCTCCGCCTTCACTCTTCACCCTTTTACTGCCTCCCCCACTCCTCCAGAGACCTACTTCTGTCCAATGACAGGGGCTCCTTCATTTGTTAGAGGAGAGGGGACAGGAGCTGGAGCTGCTGGGGAAGGAAAGGTGCATGTATGTCGGCAAAGCGGGCAAACAAAGTAAAACCCAAAGCAAAAGTATACTTATTCATATTTTAACACCCTTAAGACAGTAAGATAGAATTGTTAAAAGTTGTTTATTTGGTGTGTCTAAAGAACACACAAAACTGTTAGAATATGTGGCTATGATAAGTCATTAAAGAAAGAAATAGCTGATCATCTGATCATCTGCTGTGCGTTGCAAAGGAAGTGTGATGCTGGAGGGCGTGACATGCCCAATTGCACCAAGTTCATGGCGTAAAATATTTATCCTTCATGAAGTGCATGATTTATAACGGTTGGACTTAATCAGTTTATTAAGCACGGGAGTCTCTGGGGTGTGACACACTATCCCCCTTTGCCTTCATCAAGCAGGTGAGCCGTGTCTTCGGTGCACATGCACACATGTGCTGCAAGGTTTGCAGGGCAGCCAGAGACACCAAGGACCCAGAACAGATGCGCTCATGCATGACGTTAAAGCAGGCGAGCATATTATTTATGTAACAGACAGGATATCAGTCAGAAAACATTTTCGCTTTTATGTTCGGCAGATTTGTGCCCTCCCGCGCGTCCCTGGCATGTGTCAAGCAGATGCTGCGCCTGCATATGTATGCTGACATACATTAAAATGCTCATCTTTTGACTCCATGCCCACTTTATAATATTAATGTATAAGTAAGAGGAAAAAATGACTGAGTGTGGCCAGAAAGAACAGTGTTTTGCTATTCTCTTGTCTTTCATTTTTTGGGGCAGTATGATAATTTGGCTATTAACTTCATATTTGCATTCAGAAATGAAAGCGGACTATATCTTACACACCCCTAACAGTTATTTAATCACAGCTAAAACTCAGATAATGAGTCAAACTTTAGCGCTTTCCAACTGATTTCCACTTCTGAGGAGCCTTAATCTTCTCTGTACTCCACCGACTCCTCTGCACTCCTTTATTGATCCTCCTATTTATATCCTTCAACAACCTAATTTGTCCTTCTCCGCTTGCTTTGTTCTTCTCTGCCAACCCAACCAGCTCCTCATGAATTTTCCTCTGCCTTCCTCCCTCCTGCTTTCTCCTTTCAATCTTTCATTTGCCCACACTCCTCTGCACCAAGCTGCTTCTCCATTAAGTGTGTGCATCTGTGTGTATCTGTGCACGTGCTTCCTCTCATTGTATCTAAATCAGGGATTAGGAGAAAGTCGAGGGCGCATGGGGGAATCCTTCAAATTCACCCTCTGCCAAGATAAGGCCTCTCCTCTGACGCCTGCCTCTGTCTGCTCTTCCACACCCGTCTCAGATTGATCAATGATTTTACCAATTAGATGAGAATGGGAAAAGGCATGTCTGGGCTGTATTGTGTGGGTGTACCTGTCTTCTATAATCTCCCACCCAGCGGCTCGCACCTGCCTTTCCCTCTCTGCATCTCCTCCTGCTGTCACTTTATTTCTCCGCAGGATAGTGAAACACTCCTTTGCTGTCTTCTCTGCATGCTTTGATGTCTAACCTAAGGTTTTCCATCTCCGGATGCTCCGATACAGGATTGAGATTTTAATCTGACCGCTGACCCGGACGGATCCTGACACGCGATCTGTCAGCACCCCGTCGCTTCATATTCCTCTCCAGTAAATAGACCAAATGTCAGCAGGCGCTATCGTGAATGCCTCCCATCGCCGTGGATCAGCCACACTCGCGTACATAAACACCACAATATGTCACTTGTTTGCCTTCCATGTTTTTAAGATGATCCAAAATTGCATTGATACAGCTGTAAGAACCTCTGGAGGAACTGCTTTTCATTGCAAATGGTCATATATCATAAATATTCTGGGGGAAACAGCTTGACTGCAGTGGCACTGACTGGAGGACTAGCAACATTGCTGCTGGATTTGCATAATCTTAGTATCAGAGGGCTGGGGGGGGGCGCTTTAAGCTTGGGAAAATCCAGAACCAAAAGTATTTACACATCAGGCCCAGTAGCCATGAAGTCAAGCTTGTGAGTTGGATGCTGTGACATTTGTCTGTAATGTCTGACTTTACTGGAGTTGTCGGGTCTCATTTTGCTTAAATAAACCAGCCTATTGAAAACTTCCTGCCTTACTTCCAAAAGGCCACATTCAAGACAAAAAGGTGACACAAAACTCAATATCCCATTTTCTCCTTTCTGTCAAGATCATTCTATTTTGTGATTCTGAAAATGCCAAAATTTGAATGTTTCAGAGGTCAGCTTCCCCATGCAAGAATGTATATGAGGTTGTGTGTATTTTAGCCCTGTGCAATTTATTCTCAGAACTCGGGTCACATCGTTGGTAAAAGCATTATATTTGTGCACTGGCGTGCAGGTTTTTATTAAAAGGACAAAAGGACGGACGGGATCCTCAAACGCTCTCTCGTCCAAATAAACTCGGACAGAACCGACTGAACCTGCGTCAGCAGTTCTTAAATAACAGCAACAGTCTGAAACCAGAATTTTGGAGGTGGTTTCTGAACACTCAGCGCTGTGTTTGGATGTACAGAGATGCACTTCATTGAACAAAAGCATGATTCATATCTCACTGTACCGCTAGTTTTTGCGAAACATGATGAACCTGAGATTCGTCAGAGCTTTAGAGCTGAGGCTCCAAAGCGTTTCAGAGCAGCGAAGGCAATTACTGTTTGCAACTCAGGACCCTAAAGAAATGTCTATTTTCCACCCTTCCAGGATGGAAAATTGCAGGCTTGATTTTGATACGAGGGACAAATTCACCGTGGCTGTTGTTGCCTGCAAAATTGCGTCTCTGTTATTTATGGCTTTGCGGGAGGCTGCGAAATGAACCAACCACAAACATCCACCACGAATCAGCCGCCAACTTTGGTACTAAATATACAACACTTGAGGTCCACAAGGACTTCATGGATGGCTTCATGCGAGGTGCATCGATGACCATACTGATGTCATTTATGTGTCAGTGTGTGTCCTCTTGGTTTGACTGACGTCTGCATAAAATTTTAGCTTGGCTTCAGCTCCCCGGGAGGGATCAACACCCCAGCTCCTGCCTCATATGCAGGAGCCGAGCCGGACTTCACTTATGCAACACGACTCACATTAGCTGTAATTACCCAGTTTATTGAGGTAAATCCTCCTCCTCCTCCTCCTCCCCCCCCCCCCCCCCCCACATGCAGAGAGATGAACGCAGAATCTGGAAATTACAAATGCACCAATGGGCACTGAAAAATTATCTTAACGCAGAGATTCACACACTTACACAGACCAGAGAGTGCAGGGCTGTTCTCCCAGTTGTTGAATAATGTATGGAGAGGCTTGTTGCCACAAGGAAATGAAAAGCCTTACTTCTCGTTATATAGAGGAGGTTTAATTATCTAGTCTGTGTGTAATCACATGGAAACAGCTTCCCACTCTCCTTTTATTAAGCCTTTTATAGCTTTTATAGCTAAAGGGGCATTCTTTTCTGAATTATTGAACAATCTGGTAGTTCATATGTGCATCTCCCAGCGTGGCGATGGCCCTTAAAGGCTGCGTGAAAAACAAAACAAATGACCTCCAGTGGGCTGTCTGCCTCCTTGCTAAGTCAGGACTCGGAACCACGACAGAAGCTGTTGTGACATATGCCGTTTTAGGTCAACGCAGAGGGAATGCCTTAAAATAGGCTGTTTTTCTCTTTGTTTTTTCCTCTTTGGTGCAACACAGATGGGATTCACTTTTGCACGGGAGCAACATGTGAATATAAACAATCCTCTGAGTGATTATGTGCTGCTAACATATTAAAACATTACAGGCCAGATGCTATTAATTCTAGATGACTGAGGGTCTTTTCCGATCCTGCTTGTTCTCCTTTGTTCCAGTTACATCACAAGTAGTGACATAATAGGTCTTCTACTGCTCTTTCATTACATAACTACTGTTTCTCTGGTTATATTCAGCGTGAAACAGGCTGAGGTGAGCGCAGCCATTTTTACGAACACGATAAAACAATTAGACTTCCTGTTACCGCGGAGACGGCGTAAGCCATGCTGATGCATCAAAGGTCCCCCTGGTCTCTCTGATTAGAACAGAAGGATTTGAAACAGAAAACACTTCCTACCCAAGTCTGTGCAGCTTCCACGCACCACACTCTCTACTTTCCCTTGATGATTAATTTTTCCCACTTAAAACACATTTGAAAGTTGGATGCATCACGCCACCGCTCCACGCCGCTCAGGCTCCTTGTCCATATACCTGGATCCCTTCCGTGCCAGGCTGCTGCAGCAGTTTGACCGTCCGCGTGTGCGCTGTTTTCTGACCTCGGCCGTCGTGCCAGGTCAAGTTGCTGCCTCCGGCGCGACGCGGCAGCTGGTAGCTCAGCTCCTCAGCAGACACCGTGTGCTCCAGGGAGGCACGGCAAAAACTGAAGCTGGACGCCGCTGTGAGAGAACAGAGAGGAGGGGGGGGGGCAGACAAAGAGGGGGAGATGAATAAAGAGATAAGCATTCACTTTGTATTGTTTTTGAGATTGTCTGTCATGCAGATCGTCTGTGAACTGAGCGACTGGCACAAAACGAAAAACATAAATAAATAATTGATAATCCTCCAGGAGCTTAACGGGCTGCATTCATTCCAGATTCCATCCTCCGTGCACGGACTCTGGTGCAGCTGCAAACAGATGGCTGGATCGGTGATGGCAGTAAGCAGCGATGCTACTCCGCTCTGATTTCCAATTATCTTGAGTGCACATTCAACGCATTCACCGAGGGCACATAATTTTTGGAACTGTGGCTCTCTTCTTAGATTAGCGTTTGATTATTTAAATCCTGCATCATGAATATTTGATATTTCTTTTCTTCCCTCTATGTCTGTTCTTCCCTTCCAGCCGTCCCAAGAGCGTTTGCTGTTAGACAGTGAAGTCGGACAAGTTGTCAATCTGGGGTCAGAGGTCATTTTCTGCCATTCAAGTCAAGCTGACAAGGCTACCAAATGGTGGGTTTTGTTTTTTTGTTAACAGTAGTGGTTTTAATTCTAAAACGTTATTTCACTGCTACTTGCTATAGATTATCTCGCGGCATTTAGGCATGTTGAGCGTTAAAATTAATCAATCACTCAATCTTTATTTATATAGCGTCTGTTACAATCAAAATTGTTTCCAGGTGCTTTACAGAATCCCAGGGCCTGACCCCCAACAACCATCAATGGCAAGGAAAAACTCCCCTTTAACAGGAAGAAACCTTGAGTAGGACCAGACTCGTATAGGGGGACCCTCCCGCTGATGGTTTAAAGAGTTGCCACCTGTCAGAAGTCGCGCCTTGCTGTGTTCACTGACACCTGTCTGTGTCACCGCTCATCAATTATTGATTTATGACATCTGTCTTTAGTTTAGTTCAGCTGAGGATTTAAGGAAAAACTGAAACAGATGAGAGACGATAAAACCATCTGACAGAGTTCTGAGCGCTGCCACACTCTGACACAGCACACTGTGGGTCAGTTACATAACAGTTGTGCCAACGACAGGAAGATGCCATGTTTAACGTCTTTCCCACTTCAATGACTCAGTCCCACCATAATCGGTCCATTTATCCTCTCTGTCCCACTATAAGCAGTTAAATTACCCTCTCAGCCCCACTAACAGCCATCCATTTCAGCATCACTGTCCCACTACCAGTGCATTTATCCCTCTGTCCCAATATAACCAGTCCATTTGTCCTCTCTGTCCCACTATAACCAGTCCATGTATCCCCTTTGTCCCACTATAACCAGTCCATGTATCCCCTTGGTCCCAATATAACCAGTCCATTTATCCCTCTGTCCCATTATAACCAGACCTTTTATCCCCTCTGTCCCACTATAACCAGTCTATTTATCCCCTCTGTCCCACTATAACCAGTCCATTCGTCCTCTCTGTCCCACTATAACAAGCAATCTATGAAACTAGTTGTTGAAATAAAAATAATCCACCAGTCAATTTATTTATATTTTCCCATTCACCACAGATTTCATTCTTGTTCCCTGCATTAAATGACATCATCTCTACAGTTTTGTGTGTGCAAATAAACACAGTCAGACCACAAAAGCAAGAATTAGGAGTTAAAGCAGAACAAGGTATTAATTAAAGTTAGCTCCAGTGCTCCAAACACGAAAACGCTGTTTTCTTGAAGAAGCACCTCATCTAAGCTGCATAAAATGACTCGCATTTCTCTTCCTCACGCCTCCTCGGGGACCAGATTGCATAAAAGGCAAAGGAATTTATTCAATCTTGGCATCCTTTCTTACACAAGGTCTTTATAAAGAGTTCATCTAGTACTGTATACCTCTTTATTGTCTTGCTTTCATTTGTTTTTTTTTGGTCTTTTCGCTCTGCAGACGTGTCCTTAAAAAAATACAAGGGGGGCTGCATGTCGAAGAAGACCAAATAAAACGAGGCCTGTCAGAAATCACCGCCGTGACCTTTTGCGCCCGTCTCGCCGTGCTGCTTTCTTAATATGCGCCGCATCTTCTGCATCTTCAGAACTGTCTACAGCATAACCCCTCTCTTTCTTTTATCATCTCTCACTTTTTCTCCGTTTGTCAGGGGTCGTGGAGGCAAACCAAAGCCCGGCCATGGTGTAATTACTGCCAGTCAGGCTGAGTGGGAGGAGACAGCGGGAGGGGAAAATGGAAGCCGAACGCCTTGCAAGGCCAAAGACCTGCCAGTCTCTGAGAGAGACAAAAAGACAGAGGGGGCGAGCGGGGAAGACGTGTAAACAGACCACAAAAGCAACACAAAGTGACAGATGGAGACCACCTTGAACTTAACAAGCATCACTATGGCAATGAAATCCATCCCCGTGAGCTTCCATCTGCAATCCCTGACCTTTGGCCCTCTGTTATCCA
Source organism: Takifugu flavidus (assembly GCF_003711565.1). Taxonomy (NCBI): domain Eukaryota; kingdom Metazoa; phylum Chordata; class Actinopteri; order Tetraodontiformes; family Tetraodontidae; genus Takifugu; species Takifugu flavidus. The sequence goes on along the minus strand of NC_079527.1, from coordinate 10,600,661 downwards.
TTAAACAAAGACCATTTTCAGAATCTTTGATGTCCTCCATGTTGGACTGATGAGCTGGCACGTTACACTTCCACTTCTGAAGCAGCAGAGTTATTTTCTGACGTTTATAGACCGAGCATCAAATTTGATAACGAGTTTAATAGGAGATTAATACACACTTCTACAGGAACAACAGATGTTGTCTGTGTCATTTAATTTTGGATCAATTATTCTTGAGCGTCTCTCTGCTCCAGCCTTTGGTCACCACTGCCAAACATCCTCCATCCCACTTGACCTCAGCTCAGAGGGGGAAAAAGATGCAGCGAAGTGAAGATGGTAGGAGGCGGCAGGCAAAAGAGAAAAGCCTGATACATTACAGCCTGCAAATGAGAATCGAGACTTAACAAGACAGGTTGTAGCTCAGGAATCAGCGACTTAATTCCACCTCTGCTACACAGAAATCAAAGGGGGATGGGAGAAACGTGGCCTGGTGAAGTGTCAGACAGGTGTTAGCGCGTGTGCAGAGGTGAGACGGGTCAGAGCGCCTTGGCTCAGTGGAGTGGAACCTCGTATCGCCGCCTTCGGCTGAGCAGCTTATCTGCCGTGCTGCGTGACTGCTAAATCTCTGAGGTATTCCCCTATTTGGGCGGTAATTAAGCTTCGGCTGCGGCATCCTGGAAGGTCGTTCCAAGTCAAATCACACAGTAGATTAACACGGCATCGCTGGACATTACTCATTAGACTCCAAAAGTGAGCGTCTAAATGAGCCCACGTGGACTATTTTGCTGTGTTGGCTTTTCAAAGAAGTTGGAGTTTTGCATAACCTTGGCATCAAGTTCAAGGTAGGTATGTGTGTGTGTGTGTGTGTGTGTGCGTGTGTGTGTGTGTGTGTGTGTGTGTGTGTGTGTGTTGCCTCTTTCTTTAAAGTGGACCAGCTAATCCATTTTATTTCTGGAGTCATACAGAGAGGCTACCACAGTGCAGTTCACTAGCATGATATTGGCATCCACCACCTCCCTGCTGAGAACCTCTTATTCAACTCAAAGATAAACATTTCTCTTCACAATCCAAGTTCTTATATAATATAGGAGATAGATTAAGGGGAAGAGAAACTCTCATCCCCATTCCAGTGTAATCTGCAATAGGGTAAAACTTCATGTTGGGCTGATTTCACGCCTATAAGACCTGAAGACCTAAATATAGCATCAAACAGACCGATGGTGCCAACTCCCACTATGTTGAGCGTATTTTCCGATGATGCGCATTTGGTGGTCCTTTTCCGAGTTGGGGTAAAGCGAGGGGTTATTTCCAGTCCTGCAGACCTTGTGTTAACCCCAGGAATGAGCCATGAAATTACTCCATCTTGAATTTTTTTTAAAAAGCAAGGAGAGGAATTATGGTCAAAGCTTTGAAAATAAATAACCCCCGGGGGCTAGTCCCATAATGCACTGTCATTTATTACCCACTCCGATGTGAGGCGGCCTGAGGTCTGACACTCACCAACGCCCAAAATCATGGCGCCGCGGCAGATATGGGAGCAGGTAATGGACAACCACCATGCAGGGGAACCAAAGATGACAACACCTCCACTCAAGGCTGCTGGCCATTGGGTCCACAGTTGCTGAAAGGAGCCGACAGCATGTGCCAATCAAGATGAGGAAAATGGAGAATAACGCAGTTGCAAAAGCAGGATCCGCAATATGGCCTTTTAAACTCCTGTACTGGCGTCTCTTCATTGGCTGCCTGTTAAATTTAGAATAATTTTTAAAACCCTTTAAAACCCTACAAGGTCCTCAGAGGCCTAGCTCCATCCTACCTGGAGGAGCTAGTGACACCTTACCAGCCAAATAGACCGCTCCGCTCTCAGAATGCTGGTCTACTTGTGGCCCCCAGAGTTTCTAGGGGTAGAATGGGGGGCCGAGCATTTAGCTATCAGGCCCCCCTGCTATGGAACCAGCTCCCGGGGAAACATGATCACCTGACAGGCCTCTGTCACCCCACTGGGTCATGGTTTCCTCTCCTCCCCTCCCCTCCCCTCCTCTCCTCTCCTCTCCTCTCCTCTCCTCTCCTCTCCTCTCCTCTCTCTCCTCTCCTCTCCTCTCCTCTCCTGTCCCCTCCCCTCCCCTCCCCTCTCCTCTCCTCTCCTCTCCTCTCCTCCCTCTCCTCTCCTCTCCTCTCCTCTCCCCTCCCCTACCCTCCCCTCCTCTCCTTTCCTCTCCCCTCCCCTGTTGCCACTTTTGCTTGTCTGGGGTTAGGCCCTGGGATTCTGGAAAGTGCCTTGAAACTATTTTGATTGTAAAAGACGCTATATATCTATAGATCAATTGATAGATCGATAGATCGATAGATAGATAGCTAGATAGATAGATAGATTAAGAGGGCAAAGGAGTCCAGAAAGTGCTCAAGCAGAAAGATACAGCAAAATGACAATTTGCAGAGAAGAAACTAGAAGGAAATTAAGCCCGAGAGAGGGCATTAATATTAATCACAGAAGGAAATGAAGAAGAAGGAGTGAAATGATAAGATGAGACCACATGATGCCACAGTTTCTCGAGAAATCTTGACCTTTCACCTCATTTTGATTGCATCATTAGCTAATTAAAATAAATTGATCCCTGCAAATTAATCACTGGCACATTCAGTGTGATGAAAACTAACACAAATGCAAAATAGTGGTGCCTCTCAGCCAGTGAGCACTGGAATAGACTCAAGCGCCACTCATTAGAAATGAACAACAGTTGAAAGAAAATGGATGGATTTTATTAAATGGACAAGAGACGCGTAAAAGTTGCATGAAAAGGTCAAACACATCAGTGTCCACAAATACTGAATTATATCCAGTTTGATTGATTTGCTGATCTCATATTGTGAAACTTTATCTGACGTTATCGGATTAAAACCACAAACCTGCTGATTCACGAATCAAATTGTTTTACAGAGGCAGACAGGACGTCAACATGGTGCTGTGGCTGCAAAACATTCCTGATCATCTGCATTATTCAACACATACGCTCTTGTAAAAATGTCTTAAAATGTCAGCGTTTGTCTCATGAAGCATCACTGTCAGTTCCAGGGCCCAAAAACAACGAGGAGGAGATTAAACCGAGCAAAGATGACTTCTAAAACATTTATTGTCTCCTTACAGACGTTCCCTGGACTGGCTCAAAGATTAAGTCACTGAATTACCAAAATCTCCGAAGGGATAAAACATTAAAAGCTTCTTCATTTTCACTCATCCCCACATTTATAAAGGCAACATGGCTAATTAACAGCATGAAAACAGCAATTTCGAGCAAAAGTGCCTGAAAATGCAGAAATATCTATTTTAAACCAGCTAATGTTAGCACGCTACTTAAACTCACATCACGATACCTTTGGAGACGGACCAAAAGGCCGTCCAGCAGGGATCCACTTCTCTCTGTCTGCCCATCATCAGTCCAAATAGGCTGCCAACACTAGTCTACAGAGGAACTGCCACCATTTACAGACTTGTAGATGAGAATCGAGTAAAGCTCAGAGTCTCGCTCACACACTCCTATAATGACTATGGACTATAGTTCATTGTGACTGTCACACACGGCCTGTAAATCAATGCTGTGCACTCACGCTGTGGCCTGGTAAAAGAGAACAGGATGTGGAGGAGCTGAGCACTCAATACTTTATCGAGTGTCTTTAAGCCGCGGTTGTCACGCACGTACCCTACTTTCTTATGTGCATGTGTGTCAGTGCTCAAAAATGGATGGGAGGTGTGACGGGGGACATCAGCGGGATCTCGAAGTATGGCACAGAAAATATAGGAAACTCTATCATACTTCTACAGCACCCATCTGCAAAGGTGCACCCTGGTGAGAGCACGGTGCAATCTAAGGGCGTTTGTGCACACAAATATTGTGTGCACGTGAAGAGGCAAGGAAGGGGGATAAAAGAAAATGCACAGCGATGGGACGCAAAAGTGTAGGCCTAAGAAATGAGTGCCGGTGGAGGGAGGGTGCAGAAGTTAACGCTCCGCAGAATCGGAGACAAACAGAGAGAGCGTGGAAGACTGCTGGGATGAAACAAAGGAAATATATGAATGAAGAGGAGGCTGAGACGGACAGGACGTTCCCCTCGCAGACTCGTGTGAGGAAATGGCAACGGGGCGAGCCAGCCGAAACATTTCCCTTTGTAGCTTTTAAAAATGGGGTTCCGCTCCGGCGTGATGCGCTTCTCGAGGCTGCCTCTAATCTTCCCAAGAGGATGCGAAAGGTTGCAGCGGAGCTTTATAGAGACGGGCAGGTGAGCAAAAGGTTGCCGGAAAATAAGGTTCCACAGAAACACCCGGCGCAGGGATTTGCCTGCTCTGCATAAAGAAAAAGGTAAAGTTCAGACTTTACACAGCGCTCTGCCTCTTCTTTAAAACCTACAGTCGAGTCTGAATCCCAGCAGCAGCGCGAACCGTCTGCACTTACAGTCGGACATGTTTAGTCAAGCCATTCACAGCTTCCTTGTTGTCAGTTTAAAGCAGGCACAAATTAGCTCACACCTGGGGCCTATCCAGCCTGCTGTTCCCATTAAGGCGCCGTCTCGCACAGCTTAATAGCATTGTTATCAGCCCCACTCCACTTCACCCAAGCAGGCCTTTCAGTCACACGGCCACGCCAATTACTCCTCCTCTCCTGCTCATTTGTTTTTCCACACTTTGCAGACACTGTACTGTCAGGCGGTGGAGCAGACAGCAGCTGGTAGAAAGACGGCAGTTTGGAATGAAACAGGGAAGCCTTAATACACAGGCAGAGAACTACACACACCAGGAAATTGAATGTCCCAGCAGGACCTTCTTGTCCAGGTTAAAAGATCCCTCTCATGCTGCTTTCACTTCTTTATTACTCATATTCCCTCCATTCATTGGCCAGAAAACCTGTTGCAAACTATCAGCCTGTGAGGACAATGTGAACAGAAAAAAATGGCCGTTTTAATTGGCGCTGCTCCGATCGACATGCACCCTCGGGTGCAGACCAGGGTCTGCAACTTCCCTGTCACCCCACCCACCGCGTGAAGGCTAGAGGCCAGGGGGAGCGACCAGAGGTTCCAGGATGGTGTGTGCTGAGGAGTACTGCAAGCCAGTGAAGGTGAATGAGAGTTGGGATCTTGCCCTGTCACACGTGCGCTCCTCATTGAATTTCAAAGCCATTCTCAACATGTCTAACGTCTCCAGGGCTAGGCTAGAGCCCATTCAGTTCGGACACTTTCACAAATGGGCTTTTTCATGCTAGGCTAACTGTTTTACACCATAGTGAAGCTGCTGTCTATTGATAACTCACCTCACGTCAACTCCTAATGATGCCAGATGTTTTGCGGAGAGCTCAGTGGAGTAAAAGGCTGCTCCGGGCTGCTTTTATCAGACTCCCCAATAAATCAAACTCAGTCTGTACACACCCACTTCAACCCGTGCGACTGCTGCCTTGTTAGCGCCAACGCGGCCGTTTCTCACTGCGCGCGTCACAGCAGGTCGCTTCCAAACACCACCCCTGTCTTTCCGTGCCACTGAACCGGTTTCCTTATTACCGTCTGACTCTAGACGCTCGCATGTCACAGACTTTTACACCAAGGCGTGCCTTTTTTTTTTTTATCAGACATGTCCTGCTAACAGTTAGACACTAATGGCATGTGTGGGTGACCTCAGGTTCACATTTGGCCTTTGGCCTCCTATGTCAGACATGTCACATGGCACAAATTTGTTTTCCATTACATCTACGGGCATCATTGTGCTGGCTGAGCCATTTCACTTGTGATAAGAGAAGAATATAGAGAGGAGCTTTAGTAGCCAACCATTAATTATTTCACTTTCATCCACATTCAGTGAGCCTGGAGCCCATTCTTCCACAGAAACTGCACTTTCCTCGGCTGTCGGCAATTACCAGCCTGGGTATCTTAATTACTTTAAAAGTTTGAAAAGACATGGCTTATCTCAAGCAGCCCATTCTGTAAAGCTCTCAGCGCATACAAAGAAAGTGCAGGGAAGTCTTCCACTTCTGTCAGTTTTTATTTCTGTGTGAAAATCATCTTTTTTTGTGTGTGACACCAGTGTAAACTGGATGAACTGTGCAGAGGTGCTGTACGCGTCTCTCCTTGCGTGTGCTTACTACTGCCAAGATGCAGAGCCCGCAGAACACCACCGGGATGAAATGTAGGGCAAGACTGCAACTCCGGGATGACGGCTCAAACCCGCGCAGGCTAACTCTGACCGACAGTCCTGTAACCTCAGCTGCCCGCTGCAACAATAGCCGGTCCCACTAAGACTTTAACATCTGTTGTTCCAGGCTCGACATGATCATTTCCACATAAAGCTACCGTGCATGATAGATGTTTATCCCTTTAAGCGATTGTCAAGATCCGTAAAAGTCTGACATTGACCGAGGTCCCTGAAGTGGGATCATACGTGATGGTTTATGCTTTCCAAAACGTTGCATTGTCTCAGAGTCTAATGGTAGCATTTAGGACATCCTGCAGCCACCATCTCCCACGTTCACAGAATAAATCCATTCTAATCTACAGATAAGATACAAGAGCCACATGTCTGATCGGATTAAATGGAAAAAAAATAAAGAAAAAAAATCAGGTCACAATTATGTGCATACTGAAAAGAGCATTACTGTGCAGGAAAGAGCCAACATTGTTAGTCTCTTCAACAACATTTTGTGCGCTATTGATATTTATACATTATTATACATATTTATACAAAATTAAACAAATTGATATTTATACAGCTTATTTTCTATTGAAAAATGCTTGAGTTTGCAGGAATACCTTATCAGTTTATTTACAATTCTTCCTCCAAAATTCAAAGAAAAGTAGAAAAGTTAAAACTGCCTTTAAAAGCACAAAACGTGCGACCTGTACCTGTACTGCAGTTAGAACAGTCATATATCACAATTTATCTTTATCTCCTTATCAGTCTTGATGTTGCTGTATGAACAAGTCTGAGTTTACAGGATGTCAAGCAGAACACAAGGTCCTGGATTACATTTAGGTCTCTTCTGCCGGGCCCGTAGGACACTTTAACGAACCCGTGACCTTAAGAAAATCAGTGTTCGAGTCAGGGTTACTTGTGGCTTTAAGGCAGAAAAGCTGTGCAGATGTATACACGCAAAGAGGAACCTGCACGCCACGATAGACAACACGCAGACATTCATACAGTCTGGGCATATCATAAACCACAGCAGTTTGTATTCTCTGTGGGCATGAGGCTTTTTTATAGGGCCAAACGGCTGTTGTGTAGCAGAGAGCCTCCCCTGGGGTCAGTTTTCTGGAGGAAAAATGGAAAGGTTTTTGAAGTGAGAATGTAAAATTTTTAATGAGCGCATGAAGGCTTGCCAGGCTGGAGAACGCTTATCTTATTTAAAGAGGTATATGGAGAAAGTCTGGAAAGAGTTGAGAGAGGGAGGATGTCATCAAATGTGGATGAGAAACACAGGGACGAGCCAGGGAAAATGCGCCAAACAAACCGAAGAGAGTCACGGAGACCCAAGTCACATTCAAACGACTCTTCCCCTCCTCACCTTCGACTCCGGGGCGACACGCCGACACTCGGCTGTCTGTTGACGTTGTAAATTGTGAGAAACCTGGAGCTGGCTCATCCCGACAGAGCAGCACATTCACAGGACTGTCTGGGAACTCACATCAGGTGACGCAGCGGGGGGAACTGTGCCGGCACGTTATTTGATTTTGTGTGAAATCTAGGCTGGGGCCGGCAAGAAGAGATGCAGAGAAAGAGTGAGGAGGCAAGAGAATACAGAAAATCGATTTCTATTCCAAGAAATGATGAGTAGAATGAGCCCAAAACATGATTTTGCATGTATATTCATATAAACTTAAAGCGCTGATCACACGACTAGATTGCAGGCAGCAAAAATAATTGGTTTTGCGGTGGATGAACGTGACTCGCGTTACCGAGTGTGCAAACATGTCTGCCTTGTTATGGCCTATAGCTGGGGGGCATTAACCATTTGGTATAATAGGCAATCTGAAGCGTACGCCTTGACTGACCCCAGCACATGGTAGGTGGATCAGGCCAACTTATTAACAACAAGGAAAAGCTCTCAAATGCTGTGCTTAATTACCCTGTTTGTTTAGCTGACCCAAATGGGAAGCAAGTGAGGGTGGGTCAAGAGCTCTCATTGGGCTGTAGGGTAAAAGACATCTGGTCAAGGATGAGATAAAAGACAGTGTGATTTTAATGGATGTTTTAAGCCAGAATACTGCATCTGCGGTGCGTGAGGGATCCAACCCATTGGAAATGATACATAATTAGTGCAATCTTACAGAAAAATTACATCTTTCTGTGTCATTCACATTGGGCTAATTAAAGAAGAAAAATTGGATATGGGCCCCTGCACACTCTAATTCAGGGAAAAGAAAAGAGGTAGGGGCGGCAGTGGTCGGACCTGGGACAAGTACACCCCGATTGTACAGCTGAGACAAATCAACAGGATGCTGTGGATTGCCATTTGGACAGACCGAATGAGAGAGTGGACGTGTGGACGCCCGAGGACAGAATCTTAAAGCCACCACAGTCTGGCTAATCCACTCCTGATCCAGGGGACACTCATCTTTTACCACTCCAATAATCTCTGAAAGGACCTGCAGAGCCACGGTGTGAATGTTGAACGATCCTCCGACTGTCCTACCAACACAAAAGGGTCAGAGGTCAAAAGAGTCCACTTGATAAATCCATTAAATCAACAGCTCAAAGTACTCCGTCAATGAAACCACCTCCTGTGTTCAGCCTGACTGTATATCCAACATTACACATGGACATCTCAATTGATTTCTATCATTTTTAAATTTTTTATGGGCAAAGATTTGGAAAGAGAGAAATAAAAATAAGAGACTTAAATCCAGGCATCACGTCAATGACTAATGCACTCAGGTCTCATAAAGCTACATAAAAATGTTCTGAAATCATAACCTGAAAACTAATTACTACACATCATACTCTCAGGACTGATCTCCAAAGTCTGGCTTCGACCTACAGAATTTACACCTGGAGTCTGACACCTTTTATAAAAAATGACTGTCCGCTACTATCAACATTTAGCTAAACAAGGTCACATAATGCAGATGAGGTGGATCAGTGCCAGACACAAATTCCTCTCTGTTTTGCAGTGGGGGGGCTTTTAAGCCGGTCTATGACATCATTCCTTAAGTCAGCCGTGGGGTTGTTATATTAGAGGATCGGCCATACCATAAAGAGTAGAAAGAGGGCAGTCACAGATAGACTGATTGTTTTGTTTACCACTTGTAATAAGAAGAATGTATCTATTAAAACACCACAGGGATCTTGTCGAGACATTTATGCTTTAAGAGCAGATTTACGGAGTCAAGTCTCTCCTGTTCCTCTTTCCATCAGGTCAAGAATAGCTGTAAAACCCACAAAACAACTGTATTCTGTGTCAATTCCAAACTGTCATGAAGAACATTGGATTTTCCTCAATTAAACAAGTTAAGTTGTAAACAAGCGAGCAAATAAGTGTTTAACAAGTGGCTAAGTAAGGCAAGTAATTAACCAACAAAAAAGGTGAAAGAAAGGCAAGTTACTTCTGCACCCGCTAATAAATATCGGCCATCAGCCGGTAGAGCTCAGGCCAAGCTGAAAACAAATCATTTCAGAAAGTCAGAGTGTAAATCTTCCTGATCGCTTAGTGCAGCCTGATCACTCCGAGGACCAAGCCAGCCAAAAAAGTGGCACCAATCAGATGCAGGCTTTACGCCTGGAAAGGCTGGAACGAGATAAACAGCAGTGAAATCTCATGCGCTGCTGTAACTGGGAGGGGTTTTATCATCACACTTACTTCACGGCAGAGTCCAAAACAAAAACAAACAAAAATAAAAACCACATTTGGCTCTGACACTAAAATGCACCAAATGGAGGCCGTCTCCAGCAGGCAACACATGCCAGGACTACAACAAAGGGTGTGTTTTGTCTCCACACCCACACCTCCCCCCTCATCATCTTTCCCACCGAGGTGCTGGTTCCCCTTCTGCTGCATCTGCATATTCACACACACACACACACATAACCACACACACACGGGCCAAAACGCACACTTGTACAGATCGAAACGCTGTAGCAAAGCTGGGAAGGGGCAACTATTTCACAAGTGACTGAGCACACAGCAGTGTGACCCCATCAGAAAAGTGGGAGTGTGTGTTACAGCAAAAGAGAAATATCGTATTCAAACGTATTAATAACAACAAGAAAAACCAACGTTATGCTGAATGTCAGTAACACGTTTGTCGGAAAAGGTTAAAGAAAATCTCCCATGTGCACATTTCTTCAAAAAAAGCTTCCGCCTTCCTGCTCACATGTAGATTGAAAATCCACACGCTGACCCTCCCAGGCCGACTGTCCAGCCACAGGGCGAGAGAGCCAAGAGGATGAGCGCCTGGAATAGGGTGTTTTTGGATTCAGATCCGGCTGTGCTCTTGTCTCCTTGTCATTTTCATTTTGAAAGGCTGCGTCCAGATACTGGACGGCCACCCTGGAATTCTGCGCAACGGTCCAAATGTTTGAACGATGCACACACACGCACGCACGCACGCACGCACGCACGCGTGTCCGTGCGCGCACACATGTGCATGCACGCACTTGGCTTGCTCTTCTTCCTATTCTTAATGCAAAGGATGCTGTTTTCACTCTGCCTGGACAATGAGTGGCCCTATAGCATCATTTCTATAGCTGCTTATCTCATATATGACAATACAACCAGATGTCCTGGCCAATCAGAGTCAATTCCATCCGCTCTGAGTACTCAAATGTAAAGGCTGTAATTATACAGCCTGATTTTTGCATCAGGCAGCCAGCGGGCAAATGGAATTTCCTCAACAGTTTACTTGAAGATCTCCAATACAGCATTTAAAATGGATGCGGGTTCGTGTAAATTATGATATTCTGGCATTTTACTGCAAACACTCCATTTGTAACATTGTAACTCAGGTTAGGATAAAACTCTGAGGGTTAATGCATCTATGAATGAGGACAGTTAAATTCAATCTTAAATCTTTTTACGTGGAAAACAGCTGAAGACTGTTTGAAATTTGGAACAAATGTTTCTAAAGTTTAAGAATCACGACACACCGCTACAAGCACTGTGTTAATTAACAACGCTTAAGTAAACTGTGGATTAATGAGAGAAAATGAAGTCTGAAACTGGAAACGTGCATATTTATCAGCGTCTCACCTGCAGCCATGTTAACGAAAACCAAAGTAGAGAGGCGGCTGGACGGCTGCAAAACACTCTCAGACTGTTCTAAAGCAGACAAGAAGTTTACATCACAGCCAAAATTGTCCATTTGGAAACTTTTCAAGCAATATTTATATGGCTGTCAGCTCTTTGTGTGGTTTGGCCACAAAAATAATAGAAAATGTATTGTATTTGATTGCAACTTTTAGATGGGCTGAAGGTGCAAGTTGATCCAGCAGTATTTCTTGTTTCAGAGCAATTACCTTTTTCCTCTCCTCTATCTCCTCTCCTGTGCTCCTATTTTGCTCTGGTGGGGAAAATTCCCAAGTTTCCGCTATCAAATGAATACTCGGGCTGCTTCATTCCAATAAACCCGAGATTAAGCACTTTGCGACAGCTAAAATCACATTAAATAATAAAATGACAATAAAACTTACAATATTTCCAAAGACAATTTCAAAAAAGTCTCATAGTATATTTGCTGTAATTCAGGTGACCCATAACCCCTCCGTGGATGCGTGTTTGTGGAATAAAGCGTGTGTGTGTGAGCTTTGCGCGCTGGAGTGACACAGAAAGTGCGTGCGTGATGTGGGGTCGTTCTGCTCTGCGCTCTTACCGTCCACAGCCATGGCCGGTCTCAGCGTGTATCTCTCCGTGGTGTCAGCAGTGTTGCTCCATTCTTGCGCCGGCTGGATCAGATTAAAGCACCGATGGGGCGGACGCGCGACGATCAGCGAGCATGGACGAGCTTCTCTTTACAGTCTCACAGACGCACGACCGGAACCGGGATCACACGCTCTCTCCCTCCCTGACGCGTCACGGCCGTTTGTCGTCTGGGACGCCGGGACGCGTCCGATGGAAGCGGCTCCTGCTGAATCTCCGCCCCCCCTCCCCGCACCTGACCGCTGGGAGACAAAAGGTCATAACGCCCTGGATGTTTCTGGATCTAGAGTGGATGATAAAGGCAATTGCTTGAAAAAGAAAGAGGCTTTTCTTACTATGATAAGGAAACAAATAGTCAGCAGTTGATTCTATTTACACCCTTTTGCTAATAATCTAAATAATCTACATTTTTAAGCCCTAAACTAAGCAATCAGCGCCAGCATCACTGGAGCAGCTTCCATTTTCAGTAGTCTCTGGATTTATTGATGTGTTTATGGTCAGATCAGTGTGCAAGCATTTCTAATCTTATAATTGGACTTTTTGTGATAAATATGTGCTCTTGGAACATTTCCTGATGTAATCTCACATCCCATCCTCACTGTGTGACGCTAAATTGAAATTAATTCAAAGCAGCAATGCTGTGTGTGAACATAAAAACCCCATTAATGTTAAATACATTCCAAGTTTACTTTCATTTACCTTAGGAGACTTTACACTATGTACATTCTATGAATTCTATTCTATGTAATGGGAATGGTACATAAATCAACTTTAAATGTGGGCTCCCCGCTTTGTTACCAGATCTTTGCATAAACCAAAAAGATAAAATGAGAAAGAGGACTGAGGGGAGCTGGAAAAGCCATTAGCTTTCTGCTGTTGATGCTCACGTCTGCTGCTGTTTGTCCATCAAAGCCGAGTTTGACTTCAAAGTGCAGAATTTGGGGGTCTGATGCGAGCACATCTTTCCTGATGTAATCTCACAGCATACCCAGCTAATTGATTCTGCCAGCGCCCAGATGCATGCTGACTGCTCTTTTCAGAGCGGTGCTTAGATGTCTAGAAGACGGTCTGTCAGGGTGTTTAAGAGAAAGAGGTCCCTCAATGTAGCCCAGGCGGTGGATGATCAAAAGCCAAACAGAGAAACAAAGGACTCGCTGGTCAAGCCGCACCAGGAAATGCTGACTGAAAATGTTCCTCACTGAGCCTCACAAACGCTCCCTCTCATGCAGATTTATACCTCTGGACCCACAGTCTCCCTCCTCTTCATTAAAAAGATGCTCACAGAATCATTACTTTTACCCACTAGCTGATTTTCTTGCATCTTAATTTGTTCACCTGTGTTTCAGTGAAGACATTTTTGTGGTGAAGAACTGAGCAGATGCTGTGTGTCTTTAATTTGGAGGGTTGGTCCATGCATTGAATAATGAATAGACTGGAACCCAGGGGCAGGTGTGCTGAGAGCTAAAAAAATCAACTTTGTGCACTTTTGTGTCGGCACAGCACAGATAAATGTGGGAAGGTGTGGATCTTTTATAAGACCTTCTTTCTAGGTAGATGTGTTCTTATGTTTGGTTGTGAGGAATATTTTGGTTTAAAGAATGGACATGGAGGTGGTAAACGTTGTGGTAAAGAAACATGTTATACACTGTTGTACATAAGTGTTGGCACATTCATGTGTCTATTTCCACTGTTTTGTGTGTAGGACAACCATCCATCCACTAATCTTCTACAGTTTCATCCTCAATAGGGCCACAGGGAGGACTGGGGCCTATCCCAGCTGCCTCCGGGTGAGATGTGGAGTGCACCCTGGACTCCTGACATCAATTTGAAGCAGCCCATTCACCTATAACTCACCGGGATATTGTTGGACTGGGAGAGGAAGCCAGAGTAGAGAGAGAACTCATCGCACACACAGAGAACAACATGCAAACTCCATGCAGAATATTCAAACCTGGGACCTTCTTGCTCTGAGGTGATGGTGTTCACAGGTGCGCCACTGTGCCACCTATGTGGGAAAACCAGTGCAATTCCAAACCCTCACTCACTTTCTACCGCTTGTTCCTCCACTGAGGGTCGCGGGGGGACTGGAGCCTATCCCAGCACAATGGGCGGAGGCAGGGTACACCCTGGACTGGACACCAGTCAATCGCAGCAATTCCAAACCCCCATAGAAAAATATGAACAGTAGCAAAGAGAAAATGCCGCTACGTTCCAAGGCATATGATTCAATAAAGAGAGTACAGGTCACACACACTTTTAGTCCAAATTCTCAGCATCAGTTCAAAGTTTAATTCTGTGTCCTCCTTCTTTGTAGTCATGTTCTCTGATTTTCCAATCTGTAGAGCTCTCTCAGCTCCCGTTAGACCAGAAAATAATAATTAAAACAACAACCCCAAAACATTATTTTTGCATGAGGCAAGCAGATTGTAGCTGGTAACATGATGGAGAAGCATCATTTTGTTTTCGGTGTCCCCTGTGCTCTCTCTCTCTCTATCTCTCTCTCTCTCTCTCTCTCTCTCTCTCTCTCTCTCTCTCTTCCTCCCTCTCTCTCTCTCTTCTCTCTCTCTCTCTCTCTTCTCTCTCTCTCTCTCAATCATCTTCAGCAGAGACAGAGGAGCTATTGATGCTGAAGTGTGGCATCACCCCTGCCAAAGCTGGTATCATGGTGAAAGGCTGCCCCTGATTTGGCAGTTAAGAATAATGGCACCAACTAGGAAAGAAAAATGGAGAGAAAGGAGCATTGCAGGGAACAACCAAACAGCTTTTGGTGCATCTCAAAGCTTTCAGCAGTGTTTATTCTGCTTGTTCTTAATCTGATGTGAATTAGACCCCTCTTTCAGGTGCGAGTGAAAGCAACCTAATGAATTCCCACAGGAAGCTATTTTCTCCACTCAGATGAGTGCGGATGGGAGGAATCTTCTTTATCGTGGTGGTTTCTGGCCCGGAGCTGTTCCCCTAATCATGAGACCTTGGGGAATTTTTTTTCTCTTTAAATCCCAGCATATTATAATGACCACTTTACTGAAGTGTTTTCAGGCTGAAATAGGATTGAGTCGTCTTGACCAGCCTGATTGGTGTTGGTTCCAAGCGCATCTACTCTGCAAATCTCTTCTCCTGCTCTGCTTTAAAGCCGCTAACTTAGGCATCTTGTTTTTTTCTTTTACATGTGCTACAACACCCACACTTCATGACTGGAAGTACAGCACCTTGTATATTTGTGTGAGAGTTTCAACAGAGTATCAAAAATCGTGCAAGAGACAGCGAGAGCCAACACTGGCTGCCAAAGTCTGGTTCCAGAATTTGGTTCTGAGTCTGTTGATTGAAATGACAAAAGCTATTAGAATGATGTGTATCTCCGCACCGCACCCCGGTCATCACCTCTCCGCCCTCCAAACTGTGTGTGTGTATGTGTGTGTGGGGGGAGCAGATGATTGTCATTCCTGTCACTCACTGGTGGTGACCTCACAACTATGCAAATGACCACCATCACACAGTATCAGGCTGAGCTGAACAAACACAAATAACTCCATCTCACACACATACACACACACACATATACAGCACGATCCAGCCCATCTTCATATGAATTCTGTCACTCTCTGCAAAAGGTAAGACAGGGTGGATGTCAGTTGTCCTGCAGCCAGTTTGTCCTTTCAAATTGTGGCACAGAATCAGATACTCTGGATTTATGTGTGTGTTAATGCAGGGAAAAGTTCTCTGTTCAAATGAGGACAGATTAAACAGACAACAACGATCCAGATGCTTCCATAAAGGTTTACTGCATCACACAGATCAGACGAGGGTCATTTACTGGGCTGTGAATGGCCCCAGCCACCTCAACGTGCTTGTTTCTGATCTTTTGATGATGAGAGGTATTACGTCTTACTCAATAAATCAAGGCTCATTCAGTCTGTGCATATATAGCTCAGCATATTCTACCACTCTTGAATAGAACATTAACAAAAGCCTGAGCTGATTTTAGGGTTGCGGAAAAATAATAGCCCATTCTCTATGTTCCGTTTCACTTTAGTCTTGGTAATGTCTGATATTATCTTTACAAGCGAGCAATTTTTCTGAATGCAGAGCTCTCAGAGTGTGTATGAGATCAAAAATACACATTGTTTTTTGCTGAATCAAGATGACACAAAGGCAAAAAAAAGTCAGTGTATTAAAGTCTCTGACGTGGATTGTGACTGCAGATTTACTCAGACAGAATTCTTCTGGTTCTTTTAATATCTCTCTATCTCTGTGTCTTCTCTTGCTTCAACATTTTAACTGAGAAATTTCAGCTAATTCCCTCTTCATCAGTCCGTCCTCCTGCCTAACTGGAGTTGTTTTCATTTGCCACTGACAATTATTCTGTCCCGGTAGCTCCATTCCTCACTGCCTTTCAGATTATCAGTTAGACCTCTGAACCTTGACATAAACAGGGAGCGTACCCACCTGATCATTACCTGCACAAATAAATATCAGTGTCATTCAATTAAAGTTGATTTTTACCCCCTTAAAACATGTCAGAATGTCTCTATCCTCAACGTCAATTTAACTGAAAGGCGATCCATTTCTGATCGTGCTGCATGTTTAAAATCACTTGTACTTGTTGAGTAACATAACATGCAGTGCAGAATACATTTGGGTGTCTGTAAATCTCAGAAAGATGACATCATGCAGCGTCATTACAATACTGTGGACAAAAGTCCCTCCCTCAGATGATTTAAGGATTTTGCCAATCAATATAAAGCTTAGAACCTTGATATTAATCACTCTGCACTACATTAATTATTATATATCGGTCCCACATTTTTTAGTTTCCGCATTTGACACATTCAGATTCACAACACAAAATCAGTCATATTTTCCCACCATTTACATTATTTCAGATACTGGCCAGGCTTACGGTAATTACACATCCGTCCTCTGTTACAGCTTTGCTGGACTTTGCTTGGGAGATCAATGGGTCCATTTGAGCATCTCTAATAGCAGTTTACTGTTGTTCTTTTCCAAGGACACTACTCTTTATTTCAGAATGCACTGCTGGTAATCATCACTAAAATAACTAAAAGACTTTGGTTTAAAACGTCGAACTCTGTGCCTGTGCGCTGTTTCAGACGAAAGACAATGAATTGGGGACGTGAGTCTAATAGTGAAAAATGATGTCCTTGTCCCGTATTGTGTTCTTTCTTTCCCTCAACCCACATTGTGCTGTTGAATATAATCAGCCAAGATTAACTGTCTGTGCTGTGGAGGCAGTGGAAATGATGTCAGGGCCTTTAGTATATGGAGGTGTGCTTTTGTAAGGTAATGCACAAAAGTAAATCTGTAATAGTTGCACATATTCTCCATTGAATTTCTGTCTGTCTGTGGACGGGAAATAGGATATTTGTAGTAAAAAGTCTTTAGATCTTTGGTGACATGTAATGGAAAACACAAGGATTGGTAACGCCGACTAGAAATATCGCTATATTGCTGCTCTTATACAGCGAGCATGAGTCTTCTGCAGTGCATGAATAAACCACAATTTTCCTATTTCTGTTCGGTGTTTTCATTCGACACCCTGTTTTTTGCTCCCAGGGGTTTCTGCAAGGGACACTGCCTAATATGGTATCAAAAGGAATGATTATGGTGGCAAGACATCAGGCTGGCATGAACCACAAGCTATCGACACATTTGAATGGGCCGCCTTTGTGAGGCTTCCTGCTGAATATGTTTACACTGATTAACACACACAATTGGTGCTGACTAAATGTAGGATGATGTGGGTTTATTTTTGTCACCAAAAAGATAAATGAACACACATTCGTGAGAATTAAGCAGGGATTTGATGAACATGAGTGACTCGGCTGGGTACTGACCCGGTGTTTCTGTGAATTCAAGCCCACTTCTGCAAAAAGAGGCTACAAGGCCTTAATTATGTTTCATGCTTAAATAGCTGCTTGGCTGTGGGATCTATACATATATCTGCTAATGAATTTGACAGTCCATTTTTATCATAACACGCTTCTTCCAGAAGTGAATCTATATACGGTATGCCCTCAAGGCAACGTGAAAGAAGAAAAATGTAAAGGCCTGAGCAGAAGCTCAAAGTGAGGGTGGACTTAAACCTCACTGAAACTAACTGATGTATGACTTCACTGTATCTCAGGAAACTAAACCCAGAAAAGACCTGTTCAAATGTAATTAATTTTATTTCCAACTGTTTTTATTTAACAGCCCCCCTCCAAATGTGTGAGTTCTGTACAAACAGTACAGTAATATGAATGTTAATATCCTCTCCCGCTCAGTCACATGGTTCCATAATGTTGCATATTCTCTGAGAAAAGACCAGCATTTTAAAATGTAACGTTAATGCTGGTCTTTTCTCACTCCAGTCAATATGCAATACATTTGAGTAACACCACATTCTGCTTTTTGGAAATGTAGATTTCTTGTTTGACCCACCTAAAATGATGAAAATATATGATGAGAGGACATTTAAACTGGGCAACAGTAATCCTTTGACATTGTTTTTCTTGTTAGATTGTCTTGGACACAGGAATTACCAATGCTTCGCGGGATTTAATTCAAGTCCCAGCTGTGCTTCATTTTGTGACAGTTAAAGTCTCATGAAATACAAAAGGCCTATCCTGCTGAATATGATTTTGAAAATAATTTAATTACCATGCATAAGATAGGGATATTGTATCGCATTAAATACATATACATAAACAAATTCATTTTTGTAAAGGTAAACTCACATTACCATGTTATAAAGACTGTTATGAAGGTCAGTTCAAATAAAACATTATTATTGTTGTTGTTATGGCTATTATTATTATTATTGTTGTTGCTGTTGCTATTACTATTATTATTGTCAATAGTATTTTAAAACAGAAACATTCTTGGTTAACAAGGTTAAGTGTTTGAGTATGGCGCCGACTCGTGGCTGTAGTGGATCATTGGATTTCCAGTGGAAATAGATAAATGATACAAAGACATGGTTTAAATAGCACACTGGAAACAGGAAAGTATAATCTCGTATATTCCGGAATCAGATAATTAACTAACTCAGAGGGACACAAAAGGAATGGGAAGGAAACCAAATGTGCGACATTACTCCTCCTGACCTGTGGGGGCGCTGTAACAAAACCCAGTAGGTAAAGCAGCCATCGGAAGTGCTGCTGTTATTTATCCGACTCTTAAGCGTCCGCGTAGAATCAACGATGGCGAGCGCTGCAGGGAAGCAAGCGTCCAAAATTGTTTCTAAAACAACGTCGGGAGGCACCGCGGCGGCGGGGGCCACCGGCGCCCCCCCGGCTATGCCTCTAGCCTCCCCGCTTATGGGGAAAAAGAAGAAACCTTTCCTGGGGATGCCTGCACCACTTGGTTATGTCCCCGGTTTGGGAAGAGGGTGAGCTAACTTAAGCTAGGCTAACTACTTATAACACGATGGTTACTAACAGAAACCCTCTAATGTTACATCCATTTATAAAAAACACACATTTTACAAAAATCACACCTTGTTTGGAGTTGAAATAACTAAATTCTATCGACATATTTAATGAAAATTTAAGTATAGATGTAAGAAATGATTAAATGAAGTTTTCTTATTGTTATTCAATTTTACATTGGTGTTTCTATGACTTTAAAAAAAAATATTTGTCGCCATTTAGAGCAACTGGTTTTACTACCCGATCTGATATTGGCCCTGCCCGAGATGCCAATGATCCAGTGGATGATCGACATGCACCCCCAGGGAAGAGGACCGTTGGGGATCAAATGAAAAAGAGCCAGGATGATGATGATGAAGATCTGAATGACACAAATTATGATGAGGTGTCTATAATTGTGCTTCCAAACTAAGTTTGACTAAATTGTGTCAGCACTTATAAGTCTATGCTACATCCTCACCTTGTCTTGTATTATTTCTCTTGTAGTTTAATGGATATGCTGGTAGTTTGTTTTCAAGTGGGCCATATGAGAAAGATGACGAGGAGGCAGATGCTATATATGCAGCACTGGACAAGAGGATGGATGAGAGACGCAAAGAGCGAAGGTTATTAAAGATAGCCCTGTTCCTCCTCCATAGCAGGGACCAGTGACACTGCAGGATTTAAAACATATACGAATGTTTACCTTTTATGTGCTGTGTGTATTCACAGAGAGCTGAGAGAAAAAGAAGAAATCGAGAAATATCGTATGGAACGACCCAAAATCCAGCAGCAGTTCTCAGATCTAAAGGTACAGTGACAGGAATTGTTTAACTTAAGGACATTCATCATCATTGCTTTATCTGTTGTGAATTACGCTTTACAGAAAATCTGATCTTATTACAGAGAAAGTTGTCAGAGGTATCAGAGGAGGAATGGCTGAGTATTCCTGAGGTTGGAGATGCCAGGAATAAACGCCAAAGAAATCCCCGCTATGAGAAACTCACCCCTGTGCCTGACAGCTTCTTCTCCAAACACCTGCAGTCTGGAGAAAACCACACGACCGTTGACCCTCTGCAGGGGGTCAGTATAGCAGTGAACAAATGTGTTTATTCTGAACACAGACTTATTGAAAATCTCTTTTTTTGCTCAAGACTCATGATGTAATTCCATTCTTTGCCAGTGGGAGTCAGGATTTCACCATGTGATCGACTTTAGCCATTAACAGACCTAATTAACCTAAATTATGTTCTGTAATGATAAATATAGAAGCCATGTGTTATATACACATATAAATACATTTAAAAATAATAAAAATGTTACATTTCTTGATTACAGTAAACGGAATGGAATTACGGGTTGTACCTGTGATATGAGACATTAAACAACAGCATGATCCTACTCTCCTCAACCATTTGTTGTTTTTCCCCAGCTGGCAGGTCTGAACACTCCTTATCCAGGAAGCATGACCCCAGGATTGATGACACCTGGGACAGGTGACCTGGACATGAGAAAAATTGGCCAGGCGAGGAACACACTGATGGACATGAGGCTCAGTCAGGTAGTTATCTGTATTTTGCCCTCTACCAGTGTTTATGCTACTATTACTCTCTAATGTTGAAGGTATTATGTTTTTCATCCTTCTTTAGGTGTCTGACTCGGTGAGCGGACAGACGGTGGTGGATCCCAAAGGTTATTTGACAGATCTCAACTCCATGATCCCCACACATGGAGGTGACATCAGGTGCGCCCACTGGTGACACACTTATTCAATATACTCTGCTTTGGTGTATTCAGTGTGTGATTTCTATTTATTTGATAATATTTTTGCTTGTAAAGTGACATCAAGAAGGCTCGACTTCTTCTGAAATCAGTGAGGGAGACCAACCCTCATCACCCCCCTGCCTGGATAGCATCAGCCAGGCTGGAGGAGGTGACTGGTAAAATACAGGTGGCCAGGAACCTCATCATGAAAGGCACAGAGATGTGTCCTAAGGTAATAGCCCAAGGGCTCAATAAAGTCTAGTCTAGTCTTAAATGTTGATGCTTGTTCATCAGCAAGAGTTGCAGATTGCGAAACTTGTATTTCTCTGTGACTACTAGAGTGAAGACGTATGGTTGGAGGCTGCCAGGCTGCAACCAGGTGATACAGCCAAAGCTGTTGTTGCCCAGGCTGTCCGCCACCTACCTCAGTCTGTCCGCATCTACATCAGAGCAGCTGAGCTGGAGACTGATGTCAGAGCCAAGAAAAGAGTCCTCAGGAGGGGTATACACCATCCTTTTTTCCTTAGGCATATTATTTGCATAATATTCGCAAAATATTACAAAGGATTGTGTTGCACATCCAAGCGTAGAGATCAAAACCAGTCTCCATTTGTCTAATCTCTTAACAAAGGCCCCTACAAATGTGCCCTCCCACATATGCACAGAGTTGCATCCGCACAGAGTTCCATCTGGCAGCTGTGGTTTTGGCGTCTTTTCAAGGCCGGGCACTCTGAGCCATAGTGTCATTGCCCTAACACGCACACACATAGACACATGCAGGAGTACTTCCCAGCAGCATACTCCACTGACAGAGATGGATGAGGTTTTTTTCTGCGCCGGGCCATATTCGCCTCTACTTGTTCTGTTGCCTCAGCTTTCTTTGGCTCCACTACATACACGAGTTCAACTTTATCACGTCGGGCAGGATATGCTGTTTAGTGATTTGGTTTGCTGGATTGTGTAGCTGCCCCTTTTCCCCTTTTCCATTGTACATAGTATTGAAAAAATATGGCTGGAAAATATGCCATGCAGTACATCTTTAATCGGAATTTTGGTTTATGATTTTGAGTATTTTACTGTGTCATCAAGTAAATTGATATGTCAAGTTATTTATTGTAATTATTACAAAAGTCCAGTCTTTCTCTAAAAAATTAGTCCATTTAGATACAGTCAGATTAATAACGTTTGGGTAGTCTTTTATAATTTCCCAGGTCTTTTGCTGCTACAAGTGACTGAACAGTTGTATTTTTATTTTTTTATTTATGTCTACAAGGCTATTTTCTTGTGAAGCACCTTACATTAGAGCTGGAAATCTTTCAATGTTTTGTTTTAAATCCACTGTATATCTATATATAAGTGGTGAAATGTATGGCCATATTAATCAGGCACAATCCTGACTTTAAATGTAGTCATTGTTTTCCTGAATATCAGACTAGTTAAACTGAGAGCCTTCAACACATTTTTTGACACCAGAAAGGTCTTTTCTTTGATTATTCAGTTCAAACAATGCTCCCATATTATACTGAATTAACAAAGCTAGCTTTGTGCCATTTGCAGCCCTGGAGAATGTCTCCAAATCGGTACGGCTGTGGAAGACGGCAGTCGAGCTGGAGGAGCCAGAGGATGCCAGGATTATGCTCAGCAGAGCTGTGGAGTGTTGTCCTACTAGTGTTGAGGTATGTTTCTTATCCTACACATATTATAACCTCCTATTTTTCTAGTCTTGCTGTAAACCCTGCGATCTGTCCTTTTTAGCTCTGGTTAGCTTTGGCCCGGTTAGAGACGTATGAGAACGCCCGTCGGGTCCTGAACAAAGCCAGAGAGAACATTCCCACCGATCGGCA
The DNA here is from genome assembly GCF_003711565.1 of Takifugu flavidus. Classification (NCBI taxonomy): domain Eukaryota; kingdom Metazoa; phylum Chordata; class Actinopteri; order Tetraodontiformes; family Tetraodontidae; genus Takifugu; species Takifugu flavidus. The sequence continues at coordinate 10,577,783 of NC_079527.1, read as the reverse complement.
CATCTGGATCACGGCTGCCAAACTTGAAGAAGCCAATGGCAACACTCAGATGGTGGAGAAGATCATAGACAGAGCCATAACCTCTCTCCGTGCAAATGGTGTGGAGATCAACAGAGAGCAGTGGATACAGGTGTGACCCTAATGAAGAAATACAGTTTTCATTGTTGCACATTCATCGCTCTAAATGGGCATAATCAAGTGTCAGGAGCCAAGAGTGTTTCAGTATACTTTGGCAAAGCTCTGCTGTTTGATTTGGGTGTAGTGTGATTCGAGGCAACACCTACAAAGATTTCCTGCTCTTAAGTTGTTTTTGCAATCTGAAATAGTTATACAACCTCTGGCCTAGTCTGTTTATGCATTCATCCGTGCTTCATTGGCCTGATTTTATGCATTTGTGATCAAAAGATCTTTCGTTTTTATATTTCTCCCTCTATAAATCACACAAATGTATTGTCCCAGCATTTCGTGCCAGAAAAAATCCTACTTTCTGTATCTTCCTCCTAGGATGCAGAGGAGTGTGACAAAGCGGGCAGTGTTGCTACCTGTCAAGCGGTAATAAGGGCTGTCATTGGGATTGGCATTGAGGAGGAGGATCGCAAACATACCTGGATGGAGGATGCAGAGAGTGTGAGTGTGTGACCGATTGATTGCACACATGCCTTTCTTATCATCAGATGGTTGGAAGGGTACTTTTCTAAATGCCTGCCATTAAGACCAGGACATACCTAAAAGGGCCGTGTCTGATTTAATGTTTCAGTGCGTGGCCCATGGAGCTCTGGAGTGTGCCAGGGCCATCTATGCTCATGCACTGCAGGTGTTTCCCAGTAAAAAGAGTGTCTGGCTGAGGGCTGCTTACTTTGAGAAGAATCACGGCACTAGGTGACAAGAGAAAATTGTTTTTATTAACCCATTCTGATGAAATCATGTCTTTTTAGCTTCAAGTTTTTTGTTGATGACAAGTTCTGTTTTCCTGTCAAATCTTTGGTTTTAAGGGAGTCTTTGGAGGCTTTGCTCCAAAGAGCTGTGGCTCACTGTCCCAAAGCAGAGGTCCTGTGGTTGATGGGAGCCAAGTCCAAGTGGCTGGCTGAGGATGTGCCTGCAGCCAGAAGCATCCTTGCTCTGGCCTTTCAGGTGGGACTCTGCAAATATTTGTCAAGTGTGCATGTTTTCGCCTAATGATTTCCTCTTTCCTGTCTGTTCCACATCCTTTTACATCTCATTCCATAGCTGTCGGTTTTGTTTCCCTGTTTGCTCCCTAGGCAAACCCAAACAGCGAAGAAATTTGGCTGGCTGCCGTCAAGCTCGAGTCGGAGAATAACGAGTATGAAAGGGCCCGGCGGCTGCTGGCTAAGGCCCGCAGCAGCGCACCAACAGCCAGGGTAAGAAGCAGAAACGGTGGGAAAGGTGGACGACTTCAAACTGTCGGCGTTAAGTGGCTTTATTGCACTCTTGGTGTATTTTAACATTGTGTTCGCTCTTTATTTTTTGGGATGTGATCAGATACTTGTTGGATTGTGGTGTTGGCAGAAATGATTGATGGCTTAAGTGCTGAAAACGTTTGGATTGTTGCTCTTACTCCTGTGTTTGGGGTTTCCTTGGTTTATTTATTGTGCCCCTTTGGTTTAAAACCAGTGTTAGTAGAGTCTCAGTGATTCCCTCTTGAATTCCTTTACAAAAAGGCTGTGTCATCAGCTTGAGATCTCGCAGGCTGCTTACCGGAAAACAGTCAACTGTGTTGGGGTTGAGAGGTGCTGTCAGTAGAGCTTTTTAAGCCTTCACACTTCCTGTAATCTGAGATACTGTATTTGCTGTATTTGCTCACTGTGTTGGCTGAGATAAGATGCCAGATAAGCAGCTGACAGATACGCTTGCTAAATGATGCAGTTCATTATTTTAGGGTCTTTTTTGGGAAAGCTGTGTTTGAAGAGTTTGAAAAGAAACATTGCAGAACGTTCAGGAGGAAGTGTTGCATTGATATAAATGCATTGCACGTATTTGTGTTTAATGTTTTGTGCAGGTTTTTATGAAGTCTGTGAAGTTGGAGTGGGTGTTGGGGAACATAGAGGCTGCTCAAGAGCTGTGCACAGAAGCCCTGAAGCATTATGAGGACTTCCCCAAGCTTTGGATGATGAGAGGCCAGATTGAAGAGCAATGTGAGAACACGGATAAGGCCAGAGAGGCCTACAGCCAAGGGGTGAGGCAGAGGAAATGAAAAGTTTCAAAGCACGGTTATAGCAGCAGTATAGTGAGCGTGCTTGTTTCTGTAGTTGAAAAAGTGCCCCCACTCGGTGGCCCTGTGGTTGCTGATGTCCCATCTTGAGGAGAGAGTGGGACAGCTGACCAGAGCCAGAGCAATCCTGGAGAAGGCCCGGCTGAAGAATCCTCAGAGCCCAGAGCTATGGTGACACATTCTGCTCTTATTTGTGTCATGTAACCATTTTACTCTTACAGAAATGTACAATCGTTTAAATGAAAGATGATTTACCTACCGGTAAATCCAACATGGAATCCAGTTAATATGAGCTAATATTGTAAAACAGTCACAAGTTAAAACATCTGCTGGTCATCATGCGAAACAGGTTGGAGTCGGTCAGATTAGAGTTCCGGGCTGGACTGAAGAACATCGCCAGCACTCTGATGGCCAAAGCCCTGCAGGAGTGCCCCAATTCAGGTGAGTGGTTTGTATTCTGGCCCGAGCAGCCTCTTTTAATTATCATTAAAACACAAAATTGGCTTTTTGTTCTGCAGTCAGTGTTCTGCAGCAGACTCATTGCCATTCTGCTCCTGTGTCTGTTCTCTAAGGTATTCTGTGGGCAGAGGCCGTGTTCCTGGAGGCCAGACCACAAAGGAAGACGAAAAGTGTCGATGCTTTGAAGAAGTGTGAACATGATCCCCACGTGCTGCTCGCTGTGGCTAAGTACGACTCCAGTCTTCCCTCTGTTATTTGTCCTTCCTCTGAACTCTGTAGTCATTGACCTGCTTGAATTTATACTGATTTTCTGCCGCTTCCTGTTAGGTTGTTTTGGAGTGAGCGCAAAATCACCAAAGCCAGAGAGTGGTTCCTGAGGACAGTGAAGATTGAACCAGACCTGGGAGATGCTTGGGCCTTCTTCTACAAGTTTGAGCTGCAGCACGGCACAGAAGTAAGTCATCTTATATCCTTCTATGCAGGGTTTAAAACAGCCGCAATAAAAAAAATGTAATTTGGCTTTCAAAAATGACGTTGCGGTTATAAAACACAAGATAAGCTTACAAGCGTGTCGAATTCACCTTTTGCAACCTCGCTCATTCAACAGGAACAGCAGGAAGAAGTGCGAAAGCGCTGTGAGAATGCAGAGCCACGGCACGGTGAGCTGTGGTGCGCCGAGTCCAAACACGTCCTGAACTGGCAAAAGAAAACTGGTGAAATTTTAGCTGAGGCAGCCAAGAAGATCAAGAACGCGTTCTGAGACTGGAGATTTTGGACTAACACCGGGAGGACTCTTCTTATCCCCAATTTTGCAACAAACACCTATGAACATGCATCGTTGTGACTTAAATATTAGGATAAACCATTTATTCTTTACAAAACAATATCTCCTGTCAGGAAAGTATGTTAATTTGATGTGAATGTGAAGTTTGTGTTTTTTTTTACTGTATCTGTGGCCCAAAAGAAATATCATCCATTGAATAAACATGTCCTAGCAAGATGAGTGATTGAATCTGGTCATTGTGCTTTATTCTCCTCTTTGCATCCAAGCAGGACTCCTCAGTGGGTGCAACACATTTCTTGTTTTTCAGTCTTTTTGGTGTTTCAGTTAAATATAAATCCAAAACGGATTTTACAGCAAATACAACAGCATTTAAAATGTGTTGTGAAATAAAAGTTACCAACTTCGTGACAAATGCGCCTTGTTTCTATTGGCCATTTTCCCCAAACATTTCTTTCCCACGGATGCGCCCACGTCAAATTTTTCGCATTTTTGGCCGTTCCGGACCGAAGTTGTAGACAGATCCACTCGTAACGCTTCGGATCCACCTTTAATAACACATTTACGTCCGCTTTCCTTATTTAGGGTTGCCACTGCACTTCCTCTCAGCTCCAACCGCTCTCTCTCTCTCTCCGGAGTTCGCTCCAGGTGGTGTCTTCCCGTCGAAATCTAAAGGATGGTAGCTGGTGATTGATCACACACGTCTTCCTCGACATGATCTGGCTGGAATTTGGTGTAACACTACGCTCGACGTCAACAGTCCGTGAAGAGATCGGAAATCTTAGCAAATGACCTGGAGATGTTAGAGACCCACCGTGGGGCACCATATCGGAAATCTACCCAAGAACGCGTTAACCTATCTTCCAGATAGTGTGTAAAACCGCTTCTTGGGAAAAGGGGGGTTGGCGATAATGAGCGCGGTCAGGTAAAGAGTAACACGGGTCCCAGTAGAGGTGGCTTTACTCGCGTGAGGATCCTACGGTAGAACATGATAAATGGTACGTGAGATTTTCGCATCTTGTGCGTAATTACGCAGCGCATTTGTTAAAAGAAAGCCCGTAATAATTGTGCAGCTAGAGCAAAAGTGCATCGCTGACTTTTAAAGGACACTGTAGGCTTCTAACGTTGTTATAATTTTTTTCTTTTTTATAGTGTCTGACCGGAACTTTGCTCCGCACTGTCCTTTTGGTTCTGTTGGTGTCCAAGACCGATGGTAAACACAGATGTAACTATAAAGAAATCTTGGGCTCCTACACTGGGGTGATCTTCGTCGAGCTTCAGAATCTGGTATAAAAATAACTTCTTAAGTATAATTGATAGATATTTTCCCCATCAGTTTCTTAGCACGTGCCCCGTGAAACGCTGCAGGTTTCGAACGATATAACAAGGGAAGCGTTTTAACTAGATTTATTTATTTATTTATTTATTTATTTATTATTTATTTATTTATTTATATTTTTTATTTATTTATTTGTGGGGAATCATCTTGGGTAATCAACTTGGACTTTGTTGTGCAGAATTTGACTGACACCTGTAATACTTCTAGAGAAAGAGACCTGTGCCCTTCAAAGAAGGTAATTCAGCTTTTTGTTTTCAGCAAAATGGAAAAGGTTGTGATATAAATAGTAATAATCTCCATGGGCAATAGAGTGAGTATAGTGAGTATATTTTGGATATTTAAAAAGCCATTTCCTCTGATTTTGTTGCGTTTCACTGTACGGCAGGTGCATGGGATCCTTCTTTCCATCTTTGACATAGCTCACAGGACACGGTGTCAGACGACTGGCAAACAGCAGCTAAATCTGGCAAAGCCTCTGTACAACATGGAGCATCTTATCATTCAAAACTGCAACCCTAAATTCCTGGTGAGAAGACCCTCTTTAGACACTGCCTTGAATCTGTTCAAATGATGCCTTTTTTTGTCCAGTACTCCAGAACAAATAATAGGAAATATTTTACAGATGTAGGTGTTTTATTGTGGTGCATTGCAGCACATCACTTTACTGCTCTTTGTGTTTCCCCCCCAGAGGACAAAAGCCCCCTGTTCATCAATCAAAAGGATCCAACGGGAAAATAGAAAAAAGAAGAAGTTAATCAGAATCACCACGGCACTCATCACTTGTTGGCAGAAACTTCAGACTTTGTTTACGGGCTACAAATAACAAATGTGCGTCAAGTGACTTTGCAGCACACCACATCATACGAGTGTGTTAGATATATTTAGATGGCTGCTTTTTGGTGAGATGGTTAATGAACCTAGTGAATTTCCAGCAGGTTTGTGTAATAAAAGCTATAACTTTCATATTAGCATTGCATATTATCAGTTACAGCAACCAAACATAAGCTAAAATAATTCAAATAATTTCAGATTATGCACACAGTGTTGTTGGAACAAATTAGACAGTAATCTTTATGTTATACACGTGACAATTTCTCTGTTGAAGTGTGTCAAATACAGTATAATAAAACAATTTAAATGTATTTATTCATGTTGGGGAGTCTACAGAGGTCAAATTACATCATTTCAACTAGAAAAGGACTCTGAGGGTGCAGACCTCTGCGCATCATTTCCATGCATATTGTTGCTATTTCCATCCCTTACATTGAGGTTGGGGAAATGAGTCGTTTGGCCTCTATCCTTGGAAGATCAAGAGTCAAAGGCCTGCAGATCCTCATTCAACATATTTGCTGTTTGATCTTATTTCTGCATGACCTTGGAAATTCCTGGATCCAGATTATCACCAAAACATGTCCTATTACCAACATATTCTGAAAATCTTATTAACCTCACTTTATTATATTTTGAGTTGTTTTGCTAATAAACAGATAAATATCACATAACCTCATTGGTGGAAGTAATAAAATGTATCCTGCGATACTTTGTATAATTTTGACTCTGATACTACTACTACTACTACTACTACTACTACTACTACTACTACCATCAACAACAACACCACCACCACCAACAACAACAATAATATAATAATAATAATAATAATATAATAATAATAATAATAATAATAATAATATAATAATAATAATAATAATAATAGCCGTGTTGATAGTCAGATACAGCATTTAAAAGCGACGTACTCTCTGAACTGGGAGCCGGGCGGAACCTTTGCGATGCATCATTTTCGTCAGGAGTAAAAATCATGTTACACACTTTGGACGAAAACGCTTTACTGACGCTCTAAAATCAAGATACGCCGCGGTCTGGACTAACAAAGGGCCCATTTGTGATTTGAAATACTGTATCATCATATATATCGCATGTGTGGTTACTGACGTGGCTAAATGATGTGACCTACCTGTATGTACTCTTTAACTTGAGATAATCTAGTGAGATTCTCTAGATAGCGTGATAACGCTCACTCTGAACGCATCGCATTTTGGTTACGCTAAGCTGAGTGTTTTGAAAATGAAAAACTTAGTTTGATTCTAGAGTTGTTGGGTGTTTCTTTTGTTTGCTTATTATTTTTGACATTTAAGTTAGCCTTGCCAGACAAGCTAATGGCTGACAGCAGAAGTGTAGTCGACATGGATCCAGATGTTGCTCGCAGGCTGTTCGAAGAGGGAGCGTTTCTGGTTCTACTTGGTGTTCCTAAGGGTACACTGCTGGGAATTGACTGCAAGAGTTGGCAAGTTGGCCCTCGCTTCAAGGGTGTGAAGATGATCCCGCCGGGTCTGCATTTCCTTCATTATTGTTCTGCCAACCCTCCAAGCCATGGAGGAGAACTCGGCCCAAAGACTGGTCTCTTCCTCTCTCTCAAACCTAGAGAGATCGTGTTAGCCAATTGGGATCCCAAGATAGAAGATCTTGATTTCTCAGCCTCTCAGAATGAAGAAGAGCTTAACCGGATCAGGTCCAACTTGAAAGACCTGGATCCTTTCTTGGGGCCATACCCGTATGAGGTGATGAGGAAATGGGTGTCCCTCACTGACCATCTCAGGTGTGAGCTGGCCAATAACTTGCAGCCACTTTCAGGTCGAGTGTGTGCATTCAGTGATGTCATCCCCGAGCTCCAGCTCAGACACACTGAAGATAGGGCAGAGCAGCCGAGGAACGACCAGGCTTGTCAAAGCATGAAAGAGGGGCTGGATAGGCTCCCCAAGATGAAACAGAGGGAAGGAACAGAGCTGCGCTTCTCTGTTATCCCCGAGAAAACGTACCCTCCAGGAGCATCACCTGCTGAGATCACCAAGTGCAGTATGGACTTTAGCTATGCCTTGGAAACAGTACTGGAGAAGAACTACTCACTGCAGCCTCTCAACCTGCTGGGTATGTGACAGTAGGTCAATGTATGAACCTTTTCATGCCACACTATTACATTGTCCTCATGTAGAAAACTAATGACATTTGATCTTTGTCCTTTCAGGTGAGCTACAGTTTGCCTTTGTGTGTTTCCTGCTTGGAAACGTATATGAAGGCTTTGAACACTGGAAGCATCTCCTCGGTCTGCTGTGCCGGTCAGAGGAATCGATACAAAAGCGTAAAGAGCTCTTCCTGGGACTCATCTCTGTGCTTTACCACCAGCTTGGAGAAATCCCACCTGACTTCTTTGTAGATATCGTATCTCAGAACAACTTCCTCACCTCTACACTGCAGGTAAAAGCACATCCATTACAATTTTATCAATATTGATATAAACAAATTCCCAAACTTCAGTCAGAATGAATGGCTACTTCTGGACGTGTTTGGAATGTCACACATATTTTAAATGGTGTCGTTGTAGTTTGATTTTAACTGTTGTGCCTCCAGTTCACATGCATAGTGAAAAGAAAAGAAAAACAGAACTGTCTGGATTCTTGCAGGACTTTTTCCAGTTTGCATCTGGTCCTGGGGTAGATGGAACCCTCCGGAAGAGAGCGGAGAAGTTCAAAGCTCACCTGACCAAAAAGTTTAACTGGGACTTTGAAGCAGACCTGGATGACTGTGCCCCTGTTGTGGTGGAGCTACCAGAGGGTTTTACAGTCGACTAAGACTTTATTCTGGTTAGAAGACCACGAAGGAAGCACTTAAAGTTAAATAAGTCTTTAGAAAGCAGTTACGGAATGGAAGAGATGTATGGGTCAACGTCAATGATCCCCTCTAGTGGTGATATTGATGTTCAGCTGTCTGCTACAATTAAAATTTCATAGTGTTTATTATTGTTATTATTATATAGAATTTTTTGTACCTATGTAAAACTGTTAACAGTAAAATCATTACATTGTAAAAGAATATTTCAAAACCTTTTCACAGTGCAAGAGTTTATCCTTTTTTGTATAGTCTTTAAGTCATTGTTTCAGGAACCATTTATGGTTCTGCAGGTCAAATTACAATTCATAATCCAGTTTTTATGTGCCTAACTGTAACAAAGTACAAAGACAGAATTGAACAATCAAAGAAAGTTAATGTTTTTCCTTTTTTACAAGTACATTCCTGGTAGTATATCAAAACTTCAAAGAGTGGTGGAGACTGTGCTGAAGTTCAATCTGAAAGTCCGTAAAACATTTCCTTGTTTGGTTTCCCGATCTGCATTTTATTATTATTATTTTTTTACAAAGCAGACTTCAGAGCAAAAATAAACATTTGTAGCTTAGTGCCAAGTTTATTTTTTTGCTCGATACATGAACCATGACAACTTTACAGGGTGTGTTCTTTTGTAACCATAATTAAAAATATTTAAAAAATGTTGTAAACTTCAGCCTGTAAACTCCAGCCTGAAGCTCTTTGAATTTAAATCCCATCCGGTTTTATAATGCAGAATTTAGTTTAATGCTTACAATCATGTTTTACTAGAAACACTGGAATTCTTTATTTTATCCATTACAATCACATAACAACATACAGCACATACAGACAGAAACGCAGCCAGGAACTGCAGCATAACTAGGACAGTAGCTAAAGGTTATGTGACCCTGTCAGAGCAAAATATCTCTCACTAAACATGTCTGTGGGGTCTGAGGAAAATGGCGGCTTAAATTTTGTCAGCGCAGAATAATCCATGACAGCAAAGGGATTCTAGGGCTCATTGGAACCTTGAGATGTTCAGGTTTGATTCTAGAAATCGGATGCTTTGGTGTGCGAATAAAATCAAAACATTTATTATTACTTTAGACAGAACGTTTTAATATAGGCCAGTAGGGGGCGATATGCACCAGCAACCAGAACTGACAATTCTGCCCAGGTCCAAATGAAACGTAACCAGGGTTCCAGGGTTCCACGTTGGTTAAATTAATATATCGGAGCTTGCAGCCGCTCCCTCTGTCCCTCGGGAAATTTGATAGTTAATCTGACTGGAAGGGGTTCATTCATTCATTCATACGAGCACACGCCTCTCCCTGCAGACAGGGCACAGTGAGAGAGCATAACAAATCTAAGCATTTACTCTCACATAACCGAATAATGGCGATTTGTACAAAAAGGCTCATATTTCTAAATAGAAGCAACAAATGAAAGTTCAGCCCTTTTCTGTTTTTTTGCCAAAAAAAAAGAAAAAAAGAAAATTCATCGCGGTTTATTTGTGGAATTTAAAACAATTCCCCCTTTGATCGCTAGATGGCAGTCACGGACTGGTCCGCAGCTGCTGTTCCGTACAGTTTATAGGAATTCCACAGAATGAAGAATCATTTTAAGTTGGTTTCAGTGATGAGAACAGCCTGCCGCTGCTAACTTCTCAGACTGTAGCAGTGAATAGAACCTTATCTTTCCCTCTTCATCTCAATAAAGATGATTTGTGGGAATAACAGCTGGGGATTTAGTGCTGGGGCGCCCAGACAGTAACTCGACCAACTGCTTAATGTATAATTACATGCAATGTATCAGTTGTATAAGTGTGGCTGCACATGTGTCTCTCCTGCAACACTTATTGTGTTTTTGTGTTGGTCCATCCGTCTACTTTCCCTCCTGCCCTGCTTGAACAAGTCCCACCCGTCCCAACCCCCACCCCCTGCAGCTGGGCATCTCTGCTTTGCAAATTCCCAGCTTCACGAACCCACATTCAACTATAAATCAATTATAACGAGGGAATAATGCCAGCTAATGAAATTATGTGAATCAATGGAATTTGAGTCTGCTGATGGGCCCTGAATGCCAATGTGGAAAAAAAAAATCTCTTCCCAGACAGCAGATGGTATTGTGAAGTGGATTGTATTGCTAGGATTTATGATACAACCCCTCCCTTTTGAAAAATTAAACACGTCTTAAAATATCGGCTCTGTAATCGTGGTTTGCTCTCAGACCGCTGGGCCCCCGGCACTGTTGTTATTGCTCCTTTTGAATGCAGTTAGACGAGGAGAATGGTTTGGAACGGCTGCTGGAAACGTACACCACCGCCACCACCACTACATGGAAACAAATGTATACAGATTATTTGTAGATTTGTGTTCCACCCTGACAACACTGAACATTGTGGTTAGGATGGCGGCAGGAAGATCGTCTGTCTGCCAGCCGTTTCATCAGTGTTGGAAAAAGGATGCAACAAAGTCAGGGAAAAATTGGACTCCTCTGCAGGGCTTCACATCCGCAATGAGAAGAACCCCCAAAATTTCTCAGTGCCCCAAATACAGTGTCAAATACAGTTCTTAGCATCCCCCAATACGGCTCATGGTTCCCTCCTGTTAAAAGGGAGTTGTTCCTGCCACTGTTGCTTGTTTGGGGATCAGGCTCTGGGCTCTGTAAAGTGTTCTGAGACATTGTTGAACGTAACACCATTCAGGTCGAGAAGAAGTGCGTTGAGTAGAGTTAAAGCGCTCTGATAAATGCTCTGCTCTGAATAGAACTTCATTTTAAACGCCGCGTGGAGGAGTGAGGCATGCTGGGAAACAGGCTGCGCCAATTGTGAAGGACGCCGAAGACAAGCAGGTCCTGTCAGTCACGGGGGAGATCTTACTGCATTAGATGTGAGCTGACCATTTCAGGGGGACCCATGAGCTGCTGGTCCTGCCAGGATAAACACAGGCCCCTCTGTTCCCTCTCCCAGTCCCCCAAACCCACCCCTGAACTTATGGCAGCACAGAGAAGGAATTAATATTTGACCGAACACTCACTTTGAATTTAATATTAATCAATGCTGACAGAGTAAATCAAGTGTTTGATCATTTGTATATTGAATTCCTGAATTATTAAAAGACCCAGCGGGTCTTTGATCAGATAAGCATAAATAAATAATAGCTGTCCACTATAATTTAAAGGCATCATGTGTTTCAGTGGTCCTGTGCATCATTTAATGAGATGTTTGCCTGTCGTCTCCATGTCTGAACAGCTAAATCTGAACTTTGCTGTATGCATATTTGAAGTTGTTAGACTTGTTAGACCCTCTTCTGTTTTTAATTTCACCCTTTTTTCTTTCCCCTCGATATGCAGGCCTGAATGCACAGAAAAGTTTCGGACTGTTGTCATCCAAAAGGAGCATCGTTTGCAGCACCTTCATCACCTTTTCCCCCAATTCTAATATTCTTGTTATGCAGTTAAAATGTCAAGAACCGCAACGTATATGGATGAGGAAGGATTATTTGGTGTGAGCTTGTGCAGACGATTCACATGTATTCTTCCCTGTGCTGCGGCGGCAGAGAAGTTTCACATGACCCGGACGTGAAGCAGGCACGTGTACATTTTCCCAGGATGCCTATATGAGCGTGCAGTGCATTGTGTGCGTGCGCGTGTGTGCGTGCATTCACTTTGTGAGCTCTGGTGCCCAGACATCTGGGCAGTGAGCAAGAGGTGTAGTAAAAGTGTGGACGGACTGAGTTAGAAAACCTCTTCTGGAAAATTCATATAGGGAGAAAGAAAGAGGGGGGAGGGAGAGAGAGGGAGAGAGAGAGAGGGGGAGGGAGGGAGAGAGCGTGTGAACAATATGCTCTGTTATGGTGGGTCTGCTGAAGTGATTAAAGGCAGGAGCTAAAAACAAGGCGGAGGACCTTTGGGGTCTGGTCAGCAGGCGAGCTCATCTGTCAGCGTGTGATCGTGTACAGCACGAGGACACAACAGCTGGACCATAAAGCCCCCCCCCCAGCAGCACTGGAGTGATGCGTACAGACACACAGCAGCCCAGCACGACCTGACGTCTCCTCCGCTGTCATGTCTGCCTCTCCACACGGCCTTCATAAAAGTGTCTATGTTTGTGCTGCGCATCATCTGTGAGAGTTGAGCTCAGCGCCGGACTGACCACAACGCCCCTCCTCTTCCCCTCCACGCTCCCACCATCCATCAGTTGTCTTTCACTCGCCCCCACCTGCCCATCGGATAACCGATCTCTGGATTCCATTTATAGTGTGTGTGTTGTCTTTGGCTGTGCCACTCGGCGCACATGAACCCTGGCAGACCTTGTCGCAGCAGAGGTTTGAATACTTCCCAACCCCCCCACCGTTTATACATTTCTTTATTCCTCACTATCTCTTCCTTCTCTCGCTTCTCCCGTACAGTCCTGTGATTACAGGGAGAGGGGATGCAGGCGCCATGCTGGTCGCCCCCCCCAGAGCCTGGCTGGGCTACAGGATGGAGAGTCGCATTCGGATGGAAACACTCACCGCTCACTGTGTCCTTCTCTTCACCGTTCTGCTTGTTTCTCTAACTCTTCGAACTCTCCACCGTTTGAATAATTTAAAAAAATTCTGATGCATTATTCAAACGTCTGCCCCCCCCACACACACACAAACATGCAGCGCCTATTCTCAAAAGAATTGTTTCTACATTATTAGAAAGCTGGAAAAAGCAAACGCTGGTAATGCAAGGCACAGAAATGCACTCAAGAGTTTCTCACATGTCCTGAATGTGGTGTCAATGAGGGGCAAGGCTCTCTGAAATTCCCCCGGTTTATTAAAATATACAGAAAATCAAGGGAAAATGAAAGGAATAGTTACTTAAGACAGTTCACTGCTGGGAAAGGAGAGGTTCTTTTTTTATCTGTCAACCATGAAACAGTGATCGATTCCAGCTGAATGCGTTTCAGTCTAAAGGCCAGAATCTCTCTCATCCATTGGAATGAATCAGTAATTATCTGTCTCTCTGTAACAAATTCACTGTTCTTCTCCCACATTCAAAGTAAAGGATTCATCAGGAAAACATTGAAATGGTCTCATATGTTGAATTACATTGGGAAAACATGCAAAGCAAAGCGATGTAAACGCCACACAGGAAGGTCTGGCAGGGGAGTTGTGGCAAAGAGTTCCCCATTTATGGTGAATCTTCTGAACTTCTGCACACGACTACCTCAAAACTCACCGACTGTCCAAGTCAGCTGCTGTTTAACAACACGACGACAGCTTCTCAAACTGCTTCCATTGGGCTCGTCTATGATGTAATAGAGTCGGGTCAAGGGAAGCCATTTCAAACACAAACCCTCCCTCTGTTTTCTGTTCAGCTCCTCATCGCCATTGTTGATTTTATTGTCTTTACTGTTTTTCTTCCCACTTCTTTATCACTTCCCTCCTCTCCCACAGTAACGCGTTCTCCCTGATGAGTTGCGCTGTAGCTCAGTCCCAAAGGTTGCAGGATTTGTCACATGATGCAGAAAGCTCATTAAATCCTCCAGCTCCTCTGTTTTTAGTCTCATATCTCTTTAGCGCCGCAGTAAATCTCCACGCTACCATCGTTTCCCCTCATCCCTCTCTTTCCTCCTGCACTCCACTGGCTCCATTCTTCACCCAGAATCTAATCTGCTGTCAGGGTTTTCTAGTCCACATCTCCTCCATTCGATACTCACATAACGTAAACTTGACAACTCATTCTTAATGTTCTACAGATCGCAGACTAACATAAATTCTCATCAGAGCATTTTTTAATTCTTTTTTTTTATCATGGATATCAAGTAATCCTTCCTCATCCTTTCCCTCCTCCATTCCAGACCTGAATCTCTGTGTCGCTGGCCAGAATTGTCTATTTAATCTCAGAAGGCCTATCCTGTTGCTGTCATCGCTGCAATTAAATCTGTAATAGGACAGGCTCCTGTCAGAGTGTGTGTGTGTGTGTGTGTGTCTGCACCTACCGTATGTTGTGGTCAGGCTGAATGGAACCAGGTGGCCACGTGTTTGGCCCAGAGGAGACCGTATCCCCATTTATGTTAAACCCTGGTGGTATGCACCGCCATGTGATGCACGCGCACATTGAGGTTGATATTAGAGACCTGACAGCAGACGCGATGCATTCAATGGCGCAGAGTGGGACACGTTTACTGCAGGTCTGAAGTTTGGCTGAAGCTGATGGGACCACTGGGCCTGTTCCAACATGTCAGTGGAAGTGCGGGGAGAGGCGATGGCCCCTAAATCCAAGATATGAGCAAGATAAGCAGTTGAGAATTTGGCCCGTCCCTGAAGAGTGGGTTTGGTCTTGGAGCCGACATCAAAGCGGCTCAGACACTTTGGAGTCATGAAGGACATTAGTGCGAAACAGACCGATGACTGAAAGGGCTCCAACTGCGCCCGTGCTCGTGGAGCAGGGATTACAACGTGTAACATTCTTCCGCTAGCCCTCCGAGGCATAGCGGAATGACCAGCGGCGTCGCAGCAGCCCGAGGAGGCGGTGACATCATTACCATGGGTGATGTCACCGCCACTCGCCGAATGTGCAGAGGGGAAAGTTGATGCAGTAGCAACCAGAGGGCGAAGGGCAATTGTGGTCAATATGGCCAGCAACTCAAACAAGAGGTTATCGCTCAGAAATGAGGCTTTAGATCAGCTTCAGTAAAGGTCTGCTGTGCACCCGTTACAAAATGCAACATAATGTGTTTTAGCAACAAGTTATGATGTGGGCGGGGCTACATTCTTGCAAACACAGGAGAGCAATTAGGACACATTGAGTCCAATCGAAAGCGTTATAGAACTGAGGTTCGTCAGCCTGAGACAATTACAGGCTGAAGTCGTTCCAAGCCATTCACTAACAACTCTCAGGACCTGCTCATGCGCTGCGATGCACGGCGCTGCGGCAGTTCGTTTGTACAATAAACATTTGAGCAAACAGCCCTCTCTGTTAAGTATCACTTAGATGTTTCCCCAAACACTCTTCACAGTTTGCCTTCTCCTCACGTCACCCTGCGTGTGATACGTCTTCGCCGGGAGCTGACTGGTATGTTTATGTCTCTGACCCATGGTGTCTGGCCGGTAAACAGACACTGGCCTCGGCCCTGGTCCTGGAACGGCTCCATATTTCTGCTCTGGGCCTTCTCCATACTTGCTTTGCCGCTGAACCACAGCTGGCTAATGAAAGGCAGGCTGCGGACGCCCTCAGCACACTTGCACACAAACCTCGGAGTGTCCTGTGACAAATTAGAGGTCTACTAATGAGGACATGGCAGCAATTAGGGAGGTCACCGTCGTAAAACTAAGGTTGGATGGAAAGTTTTATCATTAGGACATAAATAATAGCAATATAGCATTTGTACACATGGGGGAGTAAATCCTCTTCTGACATCCTGTTTTGATACAAAATAGTATCAGTGCTCAGTGGCGTCTTACTGCTCGGCTTCCTTTCTGTTCTACACCGCCTTTAGCAATGTGCACGTGTGCGTGCTCCTGGGACACGCACTTATGCCATTTCCTCTGTTTTGCCAGGTGGGTCAGAACTTGACAGCGTTATCCAACACTCAGCTCAGATTCAGGGTGTCTTGTTCTTGTAGTTTCCTTGAGGAAGACATCCAGTCCAAAAGCAACATCTGAGCCAGTGGCCGGCTGGCTCGTATGAACGGGCCTTACAACAACGATGGCTTCTGCTTCATGGCCGAGCCTGTTCTGCTACTACGGCTTCTTCTCTGCATCCCTTCCTGAGCTCCGTTCGCTAAAGGCCAGCCCAGATTCATGGGTGGAAATGTAAAGACCTGTGTTGGGATGGAATCACGTGCAGCTGTCTGGTCACAGACGTGGGAAAGGATTGTTTTTATTCTGATGATTAGTGCTGGCAGAAAGCCGATCTGATACGAGTGTTCATATATTCAAACCTAAATGAATATTATGGCCATTTCAGCACGAGACAGATTCGCCACTCTTCACTGACCACTGATTTATAGTCACCGCGTGACTAAAATGATTCTGCTGCTTTTTGACCAGTTTCTTCTTGCGATAACCTTTCAGTCTAAACAGTCTTTAATGGGGTCTGAAAATACATTGTCAACATAATAATCTCCCTCTGTAAATCTCTGCATACTTCAATTACGTAAACACGTTTCTCCCAGTTGGAGAAGTGCCTGTGTGTGGTATTCATCTGAGATTGATGGAGAGATTATATCCTGGAGCGTCTGAGAGAGTCTGCAAGAGAACGCCTGCATACGTCTGAGAATGCGTGCGCTGCAGAAAATGTCCAGAAATCCCCTCAGAATGTTGAAAACATGGCAGAGGAGTAATTGAGTTAAACTTCAAAGGGGTCCGCCGTGGTCTGCAGCAGGAGCTGGTGTCGGTTGTGTTGACCTTTGCAGTTTGTTGGTTCCGTTGTTTTTGTGTGACGGGGCACAATAAGCGTTAAGGCCTTCGCTGCTTCTATAATGAAACACAAACGCGTCCTGCTGTGCAGACCTTCTTCATCTGTTACACTTGGAAAGTTTTAAAGAATCAGCGCAAATTTAAAGAACTGGCAATTCACCCAAGCTCTCTCTTTTTCTAACAAAGGCCTTTCTTCTTCCTCCCCTCCCCTCGGTTTTGTTTTTACCTTTGTGTGAAGGCATTTGTTTCTGTTTCCGCGGGGTTTAAACTGAAGGCAGCTTTGCATTCTTTTTCTTTTGGCCGCGCCGTCGGCCCCATAAAAGCGGCGGGATGATTGGCCGTCACACCCAACCAATTTAGGGTCCAGCTTTTCACACACTCATTTCGCACGCCCAGGAAAGACCCCCTCGCTCCTGCGAGGACATGGGAGCGTATTATAGATGTGTTTGTTTGGGCTTAAAGACGATGAAGAAACACTGGAGTCAAAGGCTTGGTTTCTAAGACAACAGCAGTGTTAGGCTGTATATCAAGCATACAGCTACATAACATACAAACCCATATAACCTACAGGATGCGACCATGACGCCTACTTGCTTTAGTGGGATTGGGCCTAATCTAGCAAGATTCCTGACTGATCCGGTTGGGAGTCTCTTCGCTCCACATCCTTCCTCTGTTCCACCAGTAGTGCTGTGGCACTAATAGATATCAGAGTTCACCAACACAGATTCTATCCTTAACGGCAAATATTCTCTGAAAGCCAAAGACAGGAGACGAGGAGCTCCATCCATATGATCGAGGTCCAGTCAAGCAAATTAACCTCCCACAAAGCCGCTGGTGATCCAGCTACGCTTGAATTAAGAGACTTGTTCTCTGTGGAATCACTGCAAACATGAATATGCCAAAGAATGAACAGCAGGGGAGCTCTGCTCCTTCCCACTTGAAAGCACAAATTACTTATTCTCGTACCGGGACCTTCTAGACCTCTGGTACCTGCCAGGTTTGGCATTTTTGGCATTTGAAATCTTATATTGAAGTAGAACAATGAGATGGAAATAACTGACAGCAAACAGGGTCTGGGTTTGATTCAAAATGATGATCTCTCTGTGGGGAGTTTTCATGGCCTCAACATTTGCCTGGGTTCCGTCCATTTCCTCCCGGTGTCACGTACGTCAGCACGACTGGAGACATTGCATTCCCCCTGTGAGTAAAGAATAGAGATGGGATCTTTAAGTCACGTGTGTGGCTGCAACATGGATGGAACCTACCAAGACACACCTGATGGAATCTACCATGACACACTGAGATTAGAAACTGGATCTCTGTTTTATTGATTAAGATGTTGGAGTGACATAAAAGAGGGAAGATCAGCCCCTCGTATCCGTATTAAATCTCCAAACTATGGCTATGCATCGGTGGTACTTTCATACCCAATCAGGGCCTGGTCCTCCTGCAGTCCGGAGAAGAATTCCAGTCTTTATTAAAATGTGACATTTGCCTGGAAAGCACCTTGTCATATGAGGGATTACAACTTCCAGACAAGTAAAGTCTGTTTAAACCTCCCAGGGCCTACTGTAGCTTCCATTTAACCCAACATATCCCAGCTTCCAAACTTAAACCCTACACCTCCTTATAGATTTATTGACATTGATGCACCTTTCAAGGCCCATTACATTCCAGACTGTTTTGGAAACAGCCCTTTCACACTTGATCAGAGTTCAGTGTGAGACTTGGAACCTGCCCTCAAAGTAATGTAGGCTGCTCTTGCATGCTTTGGATTTTTCTTTTGCATTTTGAAGTCTACATAAAACATAAAGTAGAATCGCTCGCAACAGCTGTTTGATATATATTTGTGATTTACAGTGTCAGATCAACCTTATAATTCATCGACTCTACATGATGTACAACACAAAGAATCTGAGTCACCCTCTGGTGCTTCACTACAGTCAGGGGCTTTGCTATGACCTCCCCGCCCCCATTTTTCTTTTATTTTATATGGGAATTGGGCCAAGCTGAAAACTCAAACTTGGCGCCGTGGCCCAAATCAAACCCTGGACTCTGTCGCCGGGACAAGATGGCAGCACTGGTGTACATTCTGTGGTTTGTAACTGAGAGGCTCTGGTGCGTGATCCATCTTTGTCAACTGTATAAAGTCACCGACCTCTAACGTAGCCAGCTATCTTTGGGTCGCTAGTTGGGAAGCTTCTGTTAGCAGCCTTTTGTTATTCAGAGGACACAGAGGACGAGGCTGTGCTGCCATTAGCCATTAGCCATGACATGATGTCATTATGGCTGATGGTAAAAAGCACAATTTTGCACAATTCTTCAACAAGACGGGTTGGACGATCACTGGAGGAGAAGACGGGCAGTGAAGAGGACTGTTGGACATTTGCTTTGACGGTAATGGTAATATGTGTTCCCAGCAGAGCTCCAGAAGTCTCCCAACTGGAGACGGACCTGAGAACGTGTGTTCACGCATAAATACTGCTGCAATGAACTTTTACTCTGAAGGACTCTTTCAACCTCTATCATCAGCATCTGGAACATTGTAGGAAATATGCACACTGACATCAAGCTTGATATTAGCTGCAGGCCTTTTTGAATTTTCACTCCATCTGATGTCACATCTCTTACTTTCCATCTCTGTGTTTTAAGGAATTTGCCGCACTGACAGTGAACCATGGCATTTGGAAGGAGATAGGAACTTTCACTATTTTTAGCAAAGGAAAGACCTCCCACACACCCATACCAGCATGTGACTGGACCGAACCGCCTGTGCTTCCCTTTAGTTCTGACCTCGTGTCAGAGGCAGCACAAAGAGATTATTATGTGTGAAATGAGGAGAGCTCGCACTCCTTCATATCGCCCAGACTGGTCAAATCTGGGCTAGGCAGACAATAGATGGTGCCAGGAGATAGTACACGGGACCCTTTTCCAGTTAGACACAGGGATGAAGTCTGGACCGTTCTCATAAATGATGCCAGGCTGAACAAACATCAGCCTGGCCGTGAAATGCTGGTTCACCTCTTAACCTGTGATTTCTCTTCCCCGCAGCCCTCTGCAACATCTGTCTGACAGCTCCGGTGGCATTCCCTGCATACCTGTGCTCTCAAGTGACTGCCACACAAATGCAGCTCACAGGTCCCCGGCAGGGTCCAGATATGCACATTAACTCAAATCTCCAATGGCCACCGACGTTCAAGTCATCGCGGATCAATCTTTTGCTGGAAAGCAGGCTAAGCAGTAAACTGAGAGCAAAGTGGGGGTAAGGGTGAGGGGACCGTAACAAGAACTTTCAAACCTACTTCTTAAAGCGGACCTGAGGTGTGCTCAGCAGAGGCCAACCTACCCCCGAAAGGGTAATTAGTGTGAACAGTAACGCACAATTGGTTACAGTTGGATTAGCTTGAACTAATCTAATAAGGCATTCAATGCACCGAGTGGCTGTACGGGAAGAGACGCACGCTCTTTGATGTTTTTAATGAAAGGCATCTGCCTCGTCTCAGTTCACTGGCGGCTGATCACCGTCAGCCCTGTGGATAATGAGGATTGTGCAGGGAATGGCCAGCTATGCTGTATTTACACATGCATGTGACATTTGTTTACACTGGTAAATCACTGACAAATTCCAAAGAAGCTTTTTGATTTAGTTTTAAACACTGTGCACCCTAATTCTGTTTCCCTTCTGCAGCACAGAAAGTTAAAAGCTCGTCTTCAGCTTTTCCATCTGTAAGCCTTAACTGTCATGCCTGTCACATGGCGCCGCGGCACCAGACCAGCTTTTCACTGTCAGTCCTCGCCAAAATAATCCATTCAAGACCGCTCACGCTACAGAGAGCCGAGCGAACGAGTCACGCCCCTACGGATGCGACTGTTTGTCACGATTGAATGATGTTTTTGAGGAAATTAAGACAGAAATGTAAATCTTTTGGCTTAGAAGAGATCAGGTTATTTCAGGTCAAAAGGCACCCGTCCAAGTGGAGTCATGGGTCATTAATGTCAAAAGTCACGTGTGAGCTGGATGTCGGATTTCCAAGCCCAAGTCATGTGACATCCACATGTTAGTCATGTATGAGCCTAATTTACTATTAACTGACAATCATTGACAGTAAAAGAGAGCCCAGTCCATTTCTGCAAACAGCTGCAACAATTAGCGTAGTGTTTAAAAAAACACCTGAACAATGTCAGGCTCCTGAGGGACAAAAAAAAATGTGTGTGTGTGTGAGTGTGTGAATGTGCATGTCTCCAACATTCAAGTCTTTTGAAGTTGTCAGAATAATTAATGACTAATAGTTTCCTCGGAGTATCTCCACATCTCCACATGTTAGTGGCACTCTTATTCTCTGCATCACACCGTACAATGATGCCTGTGATCATTATGCAAACCAGTCCTGAAGTGGTGGCAACTTTGCAGAACTGGATACTGGAACTGGATAACCAACCTCCAACGGGCTTGGGGATGGGGGGTCAAATACATCTCTACGCCCCCTCATACTGGGACATGGGATGGGAAAGCCAAAGATTAAATATCCAGTGAAATTTTTGGGATTAGATAGTCCTTGTGACAGTGTTTGCGAGCTTTTAAAAATTGGAATTGTCAATGAAAACAGTTCCGGAGCCCTGCAAATGCTCTAAAGAATGCACAGAAAATCCCTCCCTGACTGGAGGGGAGCCTTCATTTATACTCTCTATGCATCTTACCTATGCTAACCTTCTATGGCTAGCATGTGTGTTTTGCTTTATTCATTTTTCCTTTCATGTAACATTTAAAACTGGCTCAGGGGCTTCCCTGGACCTGCCAAGTCCAGGTTCGTAACCATGCGCATCGTAAAATAGGACAACTTCTGAATTGCAGCCTTCTGAGGATGCCGCTTTCAGACCCAATCATGGTTGTTACCACTTTAGCTGTTTGTGAAGTGTTCCAGATGTGTGTGTTTAAAGCAGGGCATGTTTACTGCCTCAAATACCCCTTCATGCTCAAATGTTTCAGCGATTCAGTCAGGAGAAGCTTAAAGCTACAGTATGCATAAATATACAAATATTTCCTATCGTGTGTAGTTGTGAACAACATGAAGGTGTTTGTCCCCTCAAATGTCCCTGGGGGCAGTTTGGGAGGGGGTTGTAAATATGAACGATCCCCTGATGGGTCTGTGCAGTGTTGATGAGCTAAAAACTAAATCAGCCATCCAAACCTGTAAGAGCTAGAATCAGTTCCAGATCTCCTCATATCTACAACTGTCCAAAAAACAACACGGCACCAGATTCAAATAACCTTTGCGCTATCATGCCGATCACAGGGATCTGCGCTGGCGCCGCCCTTTGACGGGAGCGACATTTTCTGAGCTTCAACTGAGAGCTCAGAGTGCCATGATGTTGGTACTCACCCCCCATCAAGCCTGTGTGCTTGATGGGGGGTGATTAGACCAAAGAAGCAATGCCCTCGTCTGAACCCGCGTCTCTGCTGCGCTGGGCAGTGATAGTCCCACAGCACACACCAGAAACCACAGTGGAATAGACTGGGATGGAATAATTTACTCCTTTAGGAGAGGGGGGTGGGGGGGGGGGGGGGGGGGGGGGGGGGTTATAAAATCCCTGCAAAGCCCTTTGGAGCTTCTTTTGCAAATCATTTCAGATTAAACAGCAGCATATTTTATACTGACAGTCCTACAGTTCTATAGGACCGAAGGTTCTTTGCTATGTCACAGTGTACCGCTCCCCAGATTGTCCTGAGGAGCTTCCCCATTGTTTACAGTTGTGGAGTTGATTCCAGGATTTTTACCAGGCCCAAGTGGATTCCAGATAAATGCAAAGACGGTGATGGAACTCTGATTGAACGCCAAATAAACTGCGGCGTCTCTCTCTCCTCATCGAGGAGCATCATCACCACGAGCACGTGTGGACCTCTCGCACGTGTTCTCTCCTTAAAATCCCGCTCCAGCCGCACATTTCACATGATGTCAAAGTCAAGAATTCCTCACCTACAGCAGGATTAACGAGCCAAGACTTTATGATGTACACGGTGCGCAGCATTACGAGGGTGTCGGGGGGGAGCCTTTATTACCTCTGATTGGTAGGGCTGAAATCATTTCCATTCTTCTTCCATCAATTAGGCTCACTGTTAGAGGACGCATCTGTTTGTAGTTGCATTTCCTGGCTCCGATTTCCATTTTCCCCTCCACTATCCTTTTATTTTAATGCTGGACAGGTTTAGTTATGATCAGAGAAATTCTCAAGGCAATATTTTGGATTCGAAAATGCCATTCATTGACGTTTCTCTGTGTGTGTGTGTGTGTGTGTGTGACTTTAACCGAGAGTAGACCTTCATCCATCTGGCAGTTGCAAAGGAAAATTGTCAAACAGCACCACATGAGATTTCAGCAGTGATTATACTGTTTTCTGAGCTTGACGTTGCTTCTGGTAAGAGGAGATTTCAGATCAGCTGTTGGGGACGATCCTCCGTGAAGTCAGTTCTTGGTTTTAATGCGTAAACAGAGGGTGTAGAATTGTTGTTTGGATGTGCTTGACTGGCCAGACGAACACAAACCAGCATGTTTATTATTATAAACTATAACGTTGAACAGACGTCCTGAACAGTGGGAGCATCACTGAACTGGTTACCAGCTAAGTAGAGCCGGGTCACATCAGTGTCAAATACGGTCACTATAGCAACTTGCAATGCTGAAAAGTTGCAGAAATGGAGGCACCTGAACAATTTGTTTTGTGTTCTTGCGTTCCATCCACTATTTTTGGTTATACAAGGGTCACTGGAGTCAGTTGCACGGTGACACCAGGGTCGGACGTTAGGATGATGAACCTTTCATAGAAAAAGAGATAGAGCTCATCCCCCGGCCTTGGTGTAACTGGAGAAGGTTTGGGCTGTCCTCCAGAAGTGGCTTTCATTTCCAGGAGCAGGCTCATGTGACTGTTACCTGGAATCAGATTGCCCACAGGGCCGCAGACTTTTAATTTGAGTGGCATCTAAAAGCTGAAAAGGAGAATTTCAACAAGTCTCATTGTTGTCGTGAGACCGTGTGAGTGGTCGCGGCACGCTTCCGTTCACAGCGACACAAGCAGAGCAGCTCCTCACAAGCTCGGAGCGAGCGGCGTTTTTCAATTCGGCACCCGTTTTGCGGCTTCTTCCCTCTGTCACGTGACTGGATGGAGGGGAGGGCGATAACAGCGCGGAGCTGCTGTTGATGTGCTTGGCCTGCAGCCTGTGGTTGGAGCAGCTGTGCAGTTCTGTACAAATGACCAGAGAAGTTTTTACTATTTTTTTTTCATTTACAGTCTGGCTTTTTAGTGTGGCTCCAAAGTGTTACGCAACACCCTGGCCCACGGCTGTTGTTATATCAGAAGCAACAGGACAACAATGTCCTTGGAGTGGAGAGTGAAGATGAGGTCACCCCTATACACACATGTTGGTGCACCACAGAAGCTGAATGGTGCTTAACTGCTGTGGGGCCCCTCAGTACGAGGCGACTGCTTTCTTGTTTTTTTAAAATTAGCATCCAAATCCAACACGAAGAACACCCAAAATGGTGGAATGTGCCCTTCAGTGGACTGGATGCAGCACTGCGGTGGGAAGTCAAAGGGTTTCTGGGAATACTTGGCACCGTGCGCCACCAGCGAGGTTATTAAATTAGGCGAGAATTAATCTGGGAAACAGGATAGAAATGTGCTTTTGGTTTGATCATCTGGCCACATCCTGCAACGCAAACCGAGCATCGCTGCTTTATTCTGCATTACACCATTGCCATAAGCACTCAGCTGCCAAAATGCCTTTTTTTTCTCCATCGAATTTATGGCAACGATAAAACAAAGGCCAAAACAGCATTTTGCCTCACCATCATATCTGCTGCCCACATTTGAATTTAGCTTGACTTCTGAGCAGCATTTTGAAAGAATTTTCAGATTTTAAGACCTTTCCATGTTCTCATCAGTTATTGGCCATGAACCTGTCTCGTCCTTGTTCTCACTTGATTTCTCACACTATAAAAGTATTATATACATACCTGAAGACAGTAAGAAGCTTTGATCTTCCAGGTGAAGAACCGAGCAGTAACTGATTCCACCTGTTGTCGCTGCACCTGGCAGGTCCATTTTTGTGAACAAAACTGCTTTTAGATGAGGCATATTTCATTTAACTTTGGCTCATCGATGTCCAACAGTGGGGCTGAAAAAGGTTATTTACTGACTGTACACCAAAATATATCTCACTCTCCCATATATCACAAGATTTAATAGGTGTGTGCCGAGGATCTCGACCTCAGCTACTTGAATCATTAGGATTTTCACTCAAAAATACTGAATCATGTGATGTCGCCTCAACAGAGGGAGACCTGTGCTGACTTGAGAACACACGTTTATATTTTAGGGTTCCCAGCAAATGTTTTTCAAACCTTTATCGATGGATAATTAAAGTAAAAACTGACTCAGCTACACCTGCAGTCCGTCACGGTGACCGTAGAGAAATAAACAAACGCTCTATGAATTATATTTGTAATATTCTACTTGGAATCAATCTGGACAGAACCATCATTTCTATCCTGCCCGTTCTGTCCCGAGGAAACAGCAGTTTGTAGACCGCGAGAGACAAATGGAAGCCATAATGTTAACAGGGTTATTACAACAGATGGTTCTTATAAAAACAGTGGAGAAAAGGAAAACAGCCTGCAAGATATACAGTAAATATAAAATAAATAACGAAATGTCAACAGGCTAGTAGGTCAACTTGTAGGTCAGAGGTCGGCCAGGATTATCTGCAGAGTCAGCGCTGTTGGGAACAAGGACTTGTCAAATTACAGAATGCACTGCTGGCTATGATGATGAAGAAAAGATCGTCTGGCAAGTGGAAAACAAAATAAAATCCTCGCAGCGCGGGTCACGAGATGTTTGCGCGTCAGTGAGCTGAGTGACAGTGAGTCTAACAGCCTCACGGCAGGACAGGACTCCACCTGTGACTTTGATATCAGAGCAGCGCTGAATGGGCCGCTTCCAAAAGACCTCTGACCCGTGTGGCACGGAGGGAAAGGCAAGTAGGAAAAACAGCGAAGCGAACAGAGATAACCTGTTTCCTGTAAAGATAGAAATCGATCCCGGAATTCCAGGTTTACCACGTTTCCCTCAGCTCCCTCCACACAAACCAGAGTCAGATCGGCTTGAAGTGACAGGACGGAGCAAAGTGGACTTCCTGAGAGGAAGTGCATCTGCCTGGAGGAAGGTGGGTGTGATTTGTTTAGTAATTTAAGAATTTGTTTTTTCCCTGCACAGAGATGATCAAGAACCCACACAGAACTCCTTCCTCTCTTTGTAGTCAGACTCAATAAGGCTTTTTCCACATTTTACAGAGGGTAACAACCACAATCCCGTCTCAATACAATGTTCATGCTCCCAGCCATCCAAATCATTCTTATTCTTGCTTCCAATCATACACTGTGTTCTTAATAATCACATTTGCAGTAGAACAAGGATGGATTCCAGCACCTATTTCTAAATATGCCTACAGCAACAAACCTCTGGTAACTCTTGTCCATGTGGTGGGTTCGAGAGAAATATCCATTTGTTCCAAAACAGCCACTGCAGGCTCTCCAACATAGGAAGGGACGGCTTGAACCAGGGCGGTCAATTCTTACAATCTGGATTCTCACCACTAGATACCACCAGATATTACAGACAAAGCCTCTTTGTTGTGTCATTAAACTGGCCCGTGCAATAATAACTGTGGTATTTTATTCTTCCCTTCAGATTCTGATCACATCTGGTGCAGACAGCAGTAGCGGAAGGATCCAATTTCTACAGATTTAGCGTTGTTGGTTATCACACTTCGCTTTAAAAGTTGTCACTGGCAGAAGAGTGGACTCGATAAGGAGCCTGAAACCAGAGGGTGGGAAGGTTCACCTTAAAGGAAGTATTCAAACTTCAAATCCGGGAAACCACTTCTTTAGTGGCCATGAAGGACATGTGGTGGTGCACAGTGCAGCTGCCCTGCAGATACCGGAGCACCAGTCAGTCTGCTGCTTAATTTTATACAAAACAGATTAGTCCAGCATATGGAGATGGTATGTGAATATATAGGTCATTGCATGGTTAGCAGGACATGACAGGAAGGAGGAATGCAACCTGATTCACCCATCCAGCCGTACATCCACGGGCTTTATGGTATCTAATGGATGACCCCGTCAGACACCTCTGAAGGTTTAGGGAGGTGTGATCTTCCAAGTCCTTGTTACAAAAATGCATCAAAAAAGAAAGAAATCAAAGATCTTCCCTCTTTTTTCTCACCATGACACATGCTAGTTTGGTATTCTGGAGCTCTTATTTTAAATCCTGACCACTGAATCAAAGAGGGACCGGTTGATTTGGCAGCATCATGACCCCCCCCATGATAAAACCATCCACCCTCGTGAATCAAAATTTCCCACACCTGGTTTAACCTGCGCACAGATGTTGACCTCGTTTGGATGAAGCACCCGGGTGGAGCTGCCCAGAAGTGATGGATGCATGATGGTATATTGTAGGGTGAGCCATCGAACTCTTGTTTGATCTTGAAAGTTTCAAGATTTTATAGGAAGCTTCGGTGCTTCGACAGGCTGCCCTGAAAGATGACCAGCGTTAGACAAGCATGGCGATCTCTTTGGCTCTGACTCTGAAATGGTGGCGGCACGTCACCGTCCTTTAACCTGTCTCAACTCGCTGCAGAGTTGTGCTGTGCAAACTTCTTATGGCAAATCTGATTTTGCCGTAGCTTTCAAGATTTGAATTATTTGGTTTAGCCATAGTTTATTGGAGAATTCTGATTTGATTTCTATATTGATGCATCTGGACGTGGGCGTCCACATATTGCCGGACAACCCAAGAGTGACCTAAACAGATTATTTTTAAAAGATTCCTTGTGCCTGAAGCAGGAAAATGGCCTGTGTCTATAGGATTTAAGTCCTCTACATTCCTCCTCCAAACAAAAGCAATATCCACCAACCCAGACAGACTTCCAGAACTTATCCCCACATTTCAGCCAGTCACAGGAAAAACTTAAGACGGGCTTTGATGTGCCACTGTGCGAATAATGGTGTTTTTCTTTGGCGATCCCCTTAAAGCCCACCACAATGCGGAGCCCCTCCGACAGCCTTTTTCAAACATAGAGTCCCGATGAGACCAGCCCAGCAATGTAAACTTCAGAAAGATCTACAGCTGTTGACCTGAAATACAAAAATGACAACGTTCAGCAGATTAGAAACACTTTTCCGGAGGTACGTGCTGACCGGATCAGGGTCCCCCTCTGAGACGAGGGTTTGTTGGAGTCAGGACTCTTGTTTTATTCTGTGTTACAACTCGTGTAAACATATAAGTATATTTAGGCTTGCTGCATTACAGTAAATTAAAGAGGAAGGGGTCCAGGGTGTCTTTGGACCTGAACCCATTCTCAAGGTTTGTTTATGATCCCCAAAGACATCAAAGACATGCTTACATTGAATAAAACAACGACATTCAATAGCACCTGTCATTCTGACCTTGCTGCCGTTCCTCTGTGGGGACAGTGGCGATCCTTAGGCCTCGGGACGGGTCTCACATCCAATATTCTCCCACTAGATCTGCTGATCTTCTGGGCTTTGATCTGTTCCAGCTGCTCTCCTTTCTCCTCACTCATGGGTCCAATGCATCCCAGATGTATCAGGCTGAATGGCTGGATAGACTCACATCTGGCAAAGAGGCTGAGAAAAAGCAATAGTGAGATGCGAGAAAAAAGAAAAGTCAAACTGAGGTTAAAAAAAACAACAAAATGCGAGGGTGTCACCAAACCTGGATGCACTCTGCTTTTCTGTCACTGTCGTAGTGTCTAAATAAGCTCATTTACAAAACAACAGGGAGATCACTGAAGGTATTCTCCCAGTGTTGTCATAGTCATAGATAGACCGAATCAATAAGAGAATAAGTTATAGAATTAGTAATAGAATTAGTTATTTCCTCCTGTGGCCATGAGTGGTATTGCAGATAACATGAAAGAGGGTCTCGGTGGTTGCTGTTTTGAAAATAGGATTAATAAAATGTTATGTTTGTCTTGATTTCTCAGTCTAAAGCAATACAGAAAGATCTGCTCGTAATCGTGGCCTAAAAAAATACAAGGCCGGAGGGATTGTGGG
The DNA here is from genome assembly GCF_003711565.1 of Takifugu flavidus. Taxonomy (NCBI): domain Eukaryota; kingdom Metazoa; phylum Chordata; class Actinopteri; order Tetraodontiformes; family Tetraodontidae; genus Takifugu; species Takifugu flavidus. Next base: position 10,548,784 of record NC_079527.1, on the reverse strand, counting down.
GGTGAGGCCTGTGGTGCATAGTCAGTGAACCTCGTCAGGAAGTAAGTGCGGAAGTTGGGCTCACACGTGCGCTAGGAGAAAGAAAGAAGAAAACTGACAGTAAATATCACACAAATACTCTCGACACGTGCTGCACCTGAACACTTTGAGCTTGTTCCTGATGCATTTAATGTTTAGACGGTGTTGTTGCTTTAATCTTTTGTTTCCATCAAAGACGGCAGCTGTGTGGAAGAAACAAGCATCCAGAACTGAATGCGGAGTGAAACAAATGCATTTTTTGGGTTTTTTTCTAAAATAAAGCATCTGTGCTCACTTCACAGAGAGCAAATAATTCACACTGGACTCTGTGCTCCAGATGGAGGCCATGAAAACAAAATATACTTTATTCTGAAAGTTCTCATTTTTCCCCCCTCTTTCTCCCCACCGATGAAACTGAGAGAAAGGGCGAGCGGCGAACCCTTTCGGGGCTTCTTCAGGCTTTGATCCGACCTTGCTTAAAAGGTCCCGCAGTTACTCACACGTATGGGCTTTAAAGGTTCCTCTGAGGCTTTCTGATCACCAGCGTTTTACAGCGATGCATGCTTCGCTCACTGAATCATGCGTTTGGGCTTGGAGTCGGCGCTGGTATGCCTGTGAATGTGGCCGTGTTGGTCCTCTCCAGGATCTCCTGTGGTATTTTAACAGGAGACATTTGATGTCCGTCAGCCCAGATGGCCCCTCCATTACTTTTCCTGCTCCAGCTTTGGGACCAGCGATGGCAGCAAATGGGAGCCACTAATCACGTGTTGACATGAAAGTCTGATCTCTGCTATTTCGCGTATCGAGCAGATTTGTTTAGGGACACATTCTTAAGCATGTCAAGAACCTCCTGACATGTGTAAACCAAATGCAGCAGGTCACGTTTAACGCACGTTTAGCTATTTAAGACCATGTAGAAGGGAATGTAACTTTTGCATTTCTTCGAATGTTGTTAATTAAGTCAATGCTTTAAAGCTCAGTTCAGTCTGCTGTTGAAGCCCATCATGGCCCAATCAGAGCTTGGCAGGTTGGACGGGATGTGAACTGTGCTGTGTCTTTTGAGGGTGGCGTCCCGATACTAACAAGAGGGATGACACACTTTCTCCCTCCCACCATGAAACCGTGAAGCCAAAACATCCCAGATATGATTGCCATCTCGCTCTGGTGACGTCATTGGACTGTCATGGCCGAGCGGTACGTACGCCCTTTGGACTCAGATGGGAGCGGTGCTCAGCTGTGGATAATGAATGCACCCGCCCTTCTGATAGTATCAGATGACTAATTAAAATCAAACTTGTCCGGCCGAGTAACATGTGAACATTAATCATCAGCATTTTTAATGTTGAAGAGGAGTGACAGCAATCCTCTCATCACAACCCAGTGCTTCGCTCTTTGAGGTCAAAGGAACGCTGCTCTGACACTTATGGCAGGCCTAAACATTAGTGCAGCCCGGCTACATTCCTTCACGGCAACTCTGCTCCCTTCGGCAGGATCCCCCGCAGGATAATGTGCCTGTTGGACCGCACTGCTGAAGAGTAACTGAAGGAAGTGGCCAAGGACGTGCCCTGACCTTTAACCTGCATGGAACTGAAGCATCACTCGAGTGTGTGTGTGTGTCACAGTACTAGAAATATGGTTGTTGATGGGTTCACATCTGCAAGACACATATGGATGGTGAAAGTAGAGGGGTTTAGAACTGATGATTGTTGTGATGGGTGTGCTTTTACTGTATACAATGGCTCCTATTTTTATTTCCAACCCTCATTCCGTTTCTCTTCAACGTGCCCAAAGAGCCTGCCACCCGCGTTTGAGCAGCTTGTTGCAGCGATGACATCAAAGTCCACCATCCAATGACAGCTTACGTATTTCCCCAACACATGGGTTTACAGTATAAATGGAGATTAATTGTGCTATGTTATAAGGATGTTTCCAAAGTTGAAGCTAACATGTACTGCCACCAGGGGGCGCCTGTCGCAATCTCGAGCCGTGGCGTTCTGCTTTTAGCATTATAGAGCAGATATGCAAATGCTCAATTCTGCATATCAGTATAGATTTTGACATTGATGTGACATTACCAAGTTCATCGGTTTATAAATGTTCACGACTGTTTCGCAACATAGTTTCAAATTTTAGCCAACTACCTGTGTATAAGTCCCGCAGAGGCAGGGAAACACTGTCTGTAGCCATTTAGCAGGAAGAAAAACATGACAATTGACACTGATAGATCCTATCATCACTTCAGTGGCCTTATCGGTCGAAGCAAGGGAGGGAAAGACAAACAGCCAGGAGAGGGGAGGTAAAGCGCAGAAGAATGTTTTTGTGATGTACAGATTCCTGAGATCACATGTAGTTGTAAGCAAAGGCTGCATGTGTGAAAGAGCCCTTTGTCTGCGGACCAGATTCTTGGGTTTAGCTAATCAAATGGATTAGAAACGGCTTTGAAAGTCCCTCGGAGGAACTGGCCATCCACACAAAAAACAAACAAACTGCCGTGGCAGCATCATCCACTTTCCCCGAGGTGCAGGTTTGCATTTACACGAGTGTGCGTGTGAATACCAGAAAAGCATTCCAAAAAGCAAATCCTGTTCAAGAGCTAATTAGAAGCAGTTTTTAGTTTCCGTGCAGTGATAGTTTTCAAATGCCGTTTCAAGAAAACTCCATTGTTGCGTCCATGTCAGTGACGTCGAAGAGCAAGGATAAGTGCTGGTAGATGAGGCCGATTAAAGGATGCTAGAGTGCTTTTAGGTAATGACTCAAAAAAACAAGTTTCATAAAATCTGGAAACAGCCCCGACTTTCTGTGAAGCAAGGGGTCAGAACATCGTAGGAGGGTTTATCAGCGGAGATGCATACTTGTAACACCTTCTTCCTCAATCACTTTTGATTACTCAACATCCCATAAAAGTTAACCTCAGGTTCCTGTGCATGACTGTGTGTTTGTTCCAACTGATGTGGGGAGTTTTTGCTCGTGAGACTAAAGATCAGAATGTGCAGGATCCACTCAGTCCACTGAGATTCATACAGAACACACACAGACACACACAGACACACACAGACAGACACACACACACACACACACACAGACACACACAGACAAACAGACACACACACATCCTTTTACTTCAATCCTTGTGAGGATTAGACAAAATAATTTCCCCAATCCTTACCCAAACCATCCCAACTGACCCCCTGACCCTGACCCTGACCCTAAACCCAATTCTAACCTCAACCTGAGAACAATGTCTCAACCGTCAAACGGTCCTTTGAAGTTGTGAAGACCACTTTAAATGTCCTCACTCTCCAAAAATGTCCTTGCTTTACTCGTAGAAGGAGTAGTTTGGTACTTGAGATGTAGCAAGAACAAGAACACAAACACACACATGCACCAGATGTCTGCTTAAATAGAGTTCTCTGACAAAAAATGTTCCTGAAATTGGTTTTATGGCACATTAGCACTAATCCTTTAATGTAGATCACAGAGAGATCCGGTTCCTGTGGGAAGTTTCGGGTTATTAACCGATTATCAAATTAAATAAAAATAAACTTTCAAAAATAACATTTTCTGCTGGTTTTCACATTAGGAAATGGTGACCATCACCAGAACGTCTGTAGTTACGGTACTTGTTTTGATCTCTGGTCAGCAGATGTTAAATTTCTCTTGGAGAGACATATTTAACTTTCTTCTCTCTGACAACCTGACACAGCGCAGAGAACAAATGCAGGAGTACTGGATCCACGATGATGGCGTTGGCTTTGTGTCCACCTGCGACCACAATGACCTTGTCAACCCTCTTGGATGAAGACTGCAACGAATTATGATCACATGAAAATGTATTCTTTTTAAAAAAAAATAATTGCTGCATAGAGAGTCCATGACCTAATTCAGAAAACCTCGAAAAATTGATAAGGAAATTAAGATTTAACAACCAGTGTTTCCTGAACGGGCACTTCGAGGCATTATTGGTCAAGTCTCTGGGCTCCTTTTTTTTTTGGCACATCAGAATAAGCTGAGATCATTTGTCTCTAATAGACACATTTAGTAATTGCCTTTTGGGTTTACCAGATGGGACAATGCACACTAATTGAGGTAATCTCTTTTGAGAGACAGTGATTCACTGTGGGGCAATGGAGGCACGCTCAAGCTGCCAGTGTTCACTTGCTCTTCCTCCAATCCTTCTCTTGATACTCTTCATCTCACAGAACATTGTCTCTTTGTTTTTCCTCCATGTGCCAAAGCGGTGCCAAAATCTTCAGTTACCGAGGGCTTTGTTCTCAGCTGAGGCCTTCAAAGACGTGGCTAATCCAGAGGATATTCCGAAGTATGCCTCTTCTGCAACAAATTCAACCAATTATGCAGTGAATTCTGTCCCATCCCCCCCTGGCTCGCGTCCCTGTGGTCCCAGCGGCTCGCAGGGCCTTGTTGCATTCAGCTGGCGTGGTTTCGGCAACCGGGACAGCTGGGATCTTTGGCCACCCGGATTACAACACCACTCTCACCATCATCAACAGCCCATCAAGACAAGGAGTTTTCCACTTCAAACCCAGTGGAAATCTCTCCAAATTCCCAGTCATCACTTCAATAGTTGTTTCATACTTGGATATAAAACAGAGCTTTCCACGAATCCTTGACTCTCCATACGTACTTCCTCCAGTCCGGGACTGGTTTGGCTAGATGAGAGCATGCTACGGTTTGTACCTGGCTACCGAGACGTCCTCCTGGATATCTGATATTAGACTGTTTAAGGCTAATTTGAGCCAGCAAACCAGGTACAGTATTGGTGTCATTGGCTGTGCGATACGGTCGCCTTATGGATGTGACCCCGTGACTCAACCATCCGGAAATGGCTGTCAGCAGTTTCAGCACCGGTCCAAATCTGAAATCCATACTGCTATTAAAAAAAGTCATCTAGCAACATGAAGATTCTTGTCTTTAGCTGGGATGGAGTACTCCCCAGGTAACCTTATAAATGTGTATAGAGGCAGCTAGAACACGACAGAATAGTATAGAAATGAAAGACATAGATTCTGGGAGATCGGTAGAGGTATGAAAACAGACCTGTAGAGGTCACATGTCACTGAGGTTAACTATAAGTATGAAAAATCGATTTTCATGCCTTTCACCGCAGGTATTTTTACCAAAACATCATCCAAACTGTAACCTCACGCTAAGTAATTTAGCCTGAGTGTGAAATTAAAGGATTATTGATTATGAAATAAAGGAATTTGATTCACACATACTTAAATATAGCATGTCACAAGCTGTGTGGCTGTGAAGTTTCAACCTTAAAGTCATTTCTAGGAATGATAAATCAACACTTTTATCCTTTAGCTTTGCTCTTTGCTCATCTTTAGCTAATATTATGGATACTGTTATATACAGTACATTGCTAGGGCTTTCATTTAAAAAGTAATGAAAAGCTCCTGGGACATTTCCAAAATAGCTTTGATTTAGGGTCCACTTGCACAAAAGAGACAGTTGAAACAGACTAATAAATCTTCCATGCTTTCCCATCCAGCTACAGCTGAATGAACACAACTTGAATGAGCGCTGCAGACGGAGAACGTTCCCATCGTGCAGAGTGTTGCCGCGGTCACCCAGCCCTGAGGCCTGGGGTGGCCTTCCCGTGCAGACTAGCAGGCTCCTGTCTGTGCTGAGTAATGCCGGGGTTTCACGACAGCCAGGGTCTGAATGTTGACCCTACACGCTAATGGCAAATGCCAAGCAAACAACACGAAAAGCAAGTGGAGGCTTAATAAAGTATTTCCCTAATGAGCTCCTCTCCGTCTTTGTTCATCACGCCAACTCCCCGCATCCCCTTGAAAGCCTCAGCTGTTACTGTGCTAATACAACACAGGAACAGGAGGTGGGAGACTAGCACCAGCAGCCAGGGGCCGCTCACATGCCTGAAACCTAATTCAGTTATGTTTATATTTTCATTCAGGATCACTTGGCTCAAAAACGCTGGATTCTCTTCCCCAGGTTGGATTTTGTTCTCCCTTCATTTACAATATTTCTGAGTGGTTTGGGAATTTCTGCACGGATCTGTGCACGGCGGCTCTCGGAGAGTTTGGACCTCCGCTGGATTCCCAGGAACACGCTTATAAAACATACCAGAAACACAATCAATCACAATCACACAGTGCATCAACACAGCTGCGATGGTGCTGAATAGCGCACGTTTTGTCGTGGATCTGTGCCTCACACACACACACACACACACACACACACACTCGTATTGCTACATTTCGTAGGCTCAGCTGCTGACCCTGAGCCTAGCTATCCCAACTAACCTCTTAACCCTAAAACTAACTTCAAATTCATTTTAACCACAACCTTTCAACCATGTATTAACCCCCAAACGGTCCTTTTTAGATGTTGGGGAACAGCAAAAAGGGCTCCACTTTGTGTGGGTCCCACACACTGACCCTCACAAACACACACGTGGAGATTTATCTGGTACCTCCGTAACCAAACTGGAAAATGGGAATCTAGTATCTGGACTCCATTAGTTTTACACTGAAAACTTGTCTAATTCCAAGAGTGCTGACTGGATTTACACCGACCGACAACAGTAACCACACACCTACGTTTGACTGTAATAGAATCTAATCCTGTAATCCCTGATAGATTTTATCAATTTGCTCTGCAAACCAAACTACACTTAATGAACCAGACGGGTCTGATCCATGAACCCTCTGGGCTACTGTACAAACATGGACAGGGTCCCATATCAATATTATTATGAATATCATAATCCCGAGTGAAGGAAACCGCAGAAATTAATATTCTAGAGTTATAACACTCCATGAAAAACATGATTAAACCTAAAACCTGCAAGTTCAGATGAAGCCAGGCCGTTTTACCAGGACATCTGAATAATTCTGTGTGATGATCCCCGTCTCTGCTCGTTGCTGTCATCCATTTAGAATCTTCTTCTCCCCAGCGCTTTCCATCAGATGACTCCGCCTGCTGATTTTGTTCTGCTTTTTATTTGTTTTATGAGGCCAACTGTAAATTCCTGCGTGCTGTGCCTCTTGGTGCACCCGCTCCAGCTTCTTCTTTTAAAAAAAAAATCTTTTCAATCTGCTCTCCTAAAACTGACTGCCTGGCAAGTGCCGGCCCTGGCACGCCTTTTACGCCCTGCGCAGCTCGTGAAAACCTGCACAACTAATTATGAGGTGATAATTACTGGTCGCAGCTGATGGCTGTTTTGGCCCTGGCTCAGAAAGCACAGCTTCCTCTCTGTCCATTCCCCTTGAAAAAAGAAAAAAAATCTGTGGCTTAAAGAACTCCTAAAACCTCGATATGTTTCACTCACCATGGAAAGGCAATAAAAACACTTAGCAACAGGACAACGGTGTGATTTCTAAACGTATTTGTTTATTTTAAAGAAATTATGTCGCTAAGGTTTCAAAATGTGCCGAATGAAATGAGCTGCAGTGTAGTTTTATGCTGTTTTTGGAACCGTGAGGCATGCATTTGGGTTTTATGGACCTTTTTCGCTATTATATTTGCATTTGTTGCCAAAGATGGAAACGAGGAAATGCAGACCAACAGTGCCAGACGGGCGACGGAGAAAACGCAGCGAGTTAAAGAGTGTGTATCTGCGAGCACGCCGGCCAGAGGAGGCTGCGTTGACATGTGTTAATGATTTGTTGGGGACAGAGGAGGGTGACTTTCACTGTAATAACAGAAGCTGCATTGTGCTGTATCCACTTTAGATGTATTTTCTTCTCTTTATTCCACCCAGGAGCTCCAGGTTTTGGCCCCATGTGCTCACCAAATGTTTACCGGCGTGCAAACTCACATGCCAGTATGCTAACGTAAGCCTGCGCGGTGGGATGCATGTGTGCAGAAGTGCGCTTTCTATACACACCGACCCGCACAAACAAAAGCCAATATGGCAATTCCACCACTGTCTCGGGAATATCCTTTAACTCTTTGAACTTGTTGCCACTGCTTCTGTCTAAAAGAAACAGGTCAAAGGTCAGCGCTAAGATCTCTTAACAAGAGGATGTGGCATCTGAACTTGCAGCATGGAGGGAAGAGAAGCTATTTGGCTCTTTGTTTGTTCTGGCATTAGCATGGGGCAGCTGCCTCAATCAATCCATAAGCTCCTCCCACATGAGCTGAAATTCATGTTTTACATTGTCAGCATGCACATGTGGTGTTTATCTGCACTATGAGGCATGTCGTGACTGAAATAAGTGGTCAGCATCGTGCTTTAAGGACTTTAAGACTAACTAGTCCGCCAACTTGTCTTTTCATTTGATCCATAGAGTTATTTATTTCATTTTCCACCATGTGAGGTACCACTTATCATTCTTTGGGGACGCACATGATATTAATAACTAGTTTCTAAGGACTAAAACAAATGAGTGTATAGTATTTATTCATCAGTAAAACAAATTAGATTACAGATTACATGACCGACATATGGAAAGTATTCATCACATGATGCTATGATGCCATTTATAGCACAACAGCGCAGTGTCTGGAAGTAGGTTATCAGTTTATCTGTGAGTGCGCTAATTAGTCCACTGAACCCTGCTCCCTATATAGTGGGTAGGAAGCAGTTAACAAGTGAGTGACCCACATGTCAATAATTTATATAAAAGGCGATTAAAAACAAACCAGCAGGTCTGATTGAAAATGGAGCTGTCTCTGTTCTCCTGTCAGCGTCATCTTAATTATCTTCCTGTTTCTTCTTAGACTCATTACTACAACATTAATACACGCAAAACTATAGTATCTCTGTTATTTAGTGTTTAAGATGGAAGCCAATCCTGGTTTGATGTGTTTGAGCTGGCCGTCGGTGCAGAAACAGGCGGAGATCCTCAGGCAGGCTGCCGACAGTTGATCTCAGTGGTGAAGCGTGGAAACACAATATGGGCTTGTTAACAAGGTCAAAGTCCTGATTTCCTTGAGAGGAAGACTTGGAGGAGGCTGTGATTGAGAAAATGACCACACCAATGAAAGAAGTATAGAAAGAGTTGGTGGAAGGAGAAAGAATGTCGCAGAGATTGGTCGGTGGGAGGGAACGCCACTGACGGGTTGACAGGCTGGGGCCTACGGTCGGACGTGCATCGCTGATCCCTGTCCACTTTCAGTCCAAACACACTTGCCCCTCTATTCGAACTCCACCATTCACACACACTTTCCCACCGGGGAGGGTCGATGCCACAATGAGAGGCCATTTTGTCACTGTTTTTGTGCTCATTATGCAGATCGTAAGTGAAAAGGGCTGAGCGGTAGAAAGAATCTGCTTCTGCACCCCCTTTTCAAGCTCTTTATCCATCTGTTTAACCAAAGTGAATCTCAATATGTGTATATGTGTGTGTGTGTGTGTGTGTGTGTGCGCACGTGCATGTGCACATGGGCTGCCATGTTTGTACTTTTGCCGTTCTTTTAATGTTTATTGGCACAGGTGCATTCAGCAGCTCTGACCACCGCTTTGATGATGCCAGATCAGGAAGTTGGGCGAAATGAGAGGGGACCTGATGAAAGGAGAGCGGAGGAGCCAGGAAAGGTGATTGTTTTACTTCCACCATATGGAGCCACTGAACGACCCACGGTCGGGTCTCGGGCCTCACCTGTAAAGCTTCTCTATCAGTTCTGCAGATGTGACTTCCGCCGAACACGAGGGGCCTCGGTTAAGGTCTCCGTTTGGGTGGCGGCTCGGACCTCCGTGTGTGAAGACTCCCGACGGCGGTTCGGTTTTAAGGCGACATTCGCGGTTGAACATGGCTGATCTGCTCTGTCAGGAAAGCCATCAAGCACAGCTGTAATGGAAGCCAGATTACAGCCCACGTTGTTCTCCCAGTCTGCCTGTAATTACAGTACACAAGCTTTTTCTCCTCCGCCTAATGGTGAAATACAGCATCATTCGACAGTAAGCTGTAGCGTTCGGCACCAATCGAGTGCAGCGCAGGAAGCCCAATTCTAGTTCCCATTTGAGGCTTTTTTGTGCTGTTGAGAATGAATGAGAGGACACTGATACTGAGCATCCACTGCCAAGACCAGAGAGTCAGAGAGTCCTGTAGAATGACACCAGGCTGCCTCACAATCATAGTTTTCAAGAGCATTTCCAACAGAATATTAACGGAAAAGGACAGAAAATCCGTTATTTATGCATGAGGAGTTTATAATGTATGCTTTCTCTGTTTAAAATTGTAGATAAACACCCTCAGACTACAAGGAGTGCGGCAAGAACATTGAATTCTGAGTTATACACAGCTCTTAGTCTGTGACCAAAACAAGATCGTGGTAGCTTAAGCCCCAGAATTCTCTGGAAAACGGTGATGTCATTTCCCAGACTGTCATTTTTCAGTTTCACTTGCACCAAAACCAGAGTCTCTGGATTGCGGTCTGATTGCGGTGAGGAGTAACAAAGTCGCGGCCGCTGGCACTGCTAAATTGGAGCCTTTGCTGGTTTTCCAGGTTTTCTTTTTTACCTAATTGCTCACCACATATGAGACAGATGATGCCAAATACCACAATGGAGGGAAATCTGCACTTCTGGGATTTATTGGCTGCAGTGAAGCGCTTGGTCTTATTTATAGAAAACATTTAAACATTTTTAGGAGGCCTGGCCACAGAGAATGGCGGCCAAGTTTTCCCAAGCAGTCCGGAGAACGTAGGACAAGCTAATTATAGCGGGATAACTCAGTCAGGTGTGTGACACTGCAGGTTGACAGCTTGTGTTTGTGTGAGTGCAAAAGGAGAACAGCAGCGTCGGCAGCAGCACAGTTTTACAGTTTTAAGCCCTTTAAAAAACAACACAGAATGTTTTCATTAACTCCAGAACTCCAAAAATCAAGAAACTCCACTACACTTCATTTGAAATTACGATTTCTGCACGATTTCAAAGAAAATACTCAGATTAAACACAGGCGCAACTCGCACAATGGATCTTTTTTCTACGCAGCCTATGTGGATGATGCAGCATTAGCATTAGTAGGAGCAATCAACAGTTGGATGTCTCTCAGCAGCATCAGGTCTGGAGTTCTGGTTCTACCCGAGGCTGCCGAGGAGCCCTTCAGTCACTCAGCTGTTCAGCTCCAGGGCAACGTGTTGGATGCGTCTTCTGCTCTATCCTGTCTCAGCTCCCCGCGGTATGCATGCCAGGGGTTCTTGGCCTCCACAGCTGGGGAATGCGGCCCAGATGAGTCCTGCTTTACAGCAGGTCTGCTGCGCTGCGCTCACAGGAAATTACAGGAGGAGCGCGAGGCCTACACCGAGGGACACGATGCGGATGTTTAATTTGAAGTTCACAGGACATCACTCAGACGAATCGGCTGTCTGCGTTTCCTCTCAATGCTGAGGAAGTTCTGCATTAGTGTCACTGACACCGGGCTTCTCCGCTTTGCTGCCAACTGCTTGAATTTGTCCTGGAAGTTCTGCGCTGATGGCCAGAAAGAAGAAGCACATTATTTCCAACAGTAATGCTAATTGTGCCAGAGCGATTAAAGTCTTGATCTCAGAGTTAGATCATGGCGCTGTAAATCTCTCATCTGAGCCAGCAGCTCCAGCCAGTTTGTCTCTTCTTCTTCATCAGCGCTCTTCGATCCTAAACTCACAGAAGTGCTGCGTTATGAGCAGCCAAACCGAAGAAAATAGAGGATCATAAAGTCCAGTAATCCCTCGAACAAGCAACAGTGGCAGAAAAAAACCCTCCATTTTAAAATGAAGAAGCCTTGAGCAGGATCAGGGGGGTCGGGGTTCTCCTCCTATTGGGTAAAAGAAGAGAAGAAGGGGGGGGAAAGGGCAGTTTCATCCTGTTGCTGTTCTGAAGCTTTGCAATCAAACATCTGACGTCCAATCACTGACAAATGGTAAAACGTCCTTCCTGAATGTGAAACAGCAGTTTTAAAAAATCCTGCATGTTAAATTGTGCCTCGCTGTTGTTCTTCTTCTTCTTGTTGCATCTGAAGTCTTTTTTTGCTCCCTAACCTGACAAAAAAGGCTCTGGAGTTTGGATTATTATCATTTCTGACTGATCCTCCTCAAGGTTTTTTACTCCAACCCCCCCCCCTTTTTTTTTACACAGACGAGTGAGAAGAGACAAGCGCTGCTGCTGAATATTCCCGAGAATCGTGACAACGCTGCCGTGCTGTGAATGCAGGTGGAAAGAGGCCGCTAGCTGATATTTGAGGGAGCCGCGGAGGAAAATCAACCGTTGTCTGTTGTGACTTTACGGCCCCTTTCGAAGGTTGACCCTGTGTGAACCATTAACAGCAACCCAGTGTGTGTGTGGGAAAAACACACGCACACTCCACTGGACGTGCACACGTCTTCACAGAGCGTCCTTCTGCCTCCTTCTGCTGCACAGGAAGGAGAACTAACAGAAGAATGCGAGGCCTCTACAGATAAGCGAAGGTAACGCCAGCACTTATCAAACACCAACAACCAAAGCCCATTTATTGGGCTGATTTATTCCCCTCCCAGTGTGTTAACACACTCTGGAGTGATAGGAGAGCCTTGAAGAACACAACAGCGATGAGTTGTTCCTTCAGGCACTAACTGTATGGAGATAAAGAGAGAACAAGAGAAACAGATGGAACCACAGCAAAAACTCTCAACCTGGGCAACCTGGTTTCAAGTCTTTCCAAATGGTAATCATCCTTCTTCATACGTGTCTATCTTGAGATGTTTTACAGAGAGTAAAGGCCATGTTTTAGACACATGGAGAATGTTAGGACTTCAGCCTGGCTGTGTCTCTGAGGGGAAAAAGAAAAGAAGCAGCCTTTACCGTGCACACCTCTCTGATCTGTGAACGCTGGCCGACTGAGAACTGATAATATTTGTCCTCATAATATTCTGAAACGCGCAGATTTGCTTTTGTTCCGAGTAGAGAGCAACACTTTCAGCATATCGAGGCGAAGCAGTGCAACCTCAAGTTTAATCAATAAACTTTGGGCCTTAGCGAAAAGATGAAAGGAAAATAGATTTTAAAAAATGAAATCCTGACTTAAATCGTCAGAACGTTGCCAGTCAAATGCTTCATTTCCTCTACACTCTATAGCAGTGCAGGGTGTGTGTAGGCCGAACGCATCGGGTCAGGTACCGTGACAACATGGCAGCAGCAACGCAGCTTCGGTCCAAGAACAAGAACCAGGCATGAGGGTGCGTGGAAAGGCACTCAGTTTGTAGCAGTTCATGCAGATTTCTCTGCAGGTTTGAGCGCTAACAGCTGGCAAAACCATTGGAAGGAGCCTGTAACGGGGGCACGATGGGGTCTGCGTTCAATAATCCTCCGCACATTAAAGTCTTTGTGGTAAAGTTGTGTCATTAATCTGCATTTATTGTTTTTAAATGCTCAGTAAGGCCCGCGCAGGGAGCACCCACGGCTGAAGTCACGAGGATCGTTAGCCTTCTGCTACCTCTTGCCAGACTTAAACAATGCGTGCATGTTTGTGAATGTATGCACCCCCCCACCGACACACATCGCCAATTTAAACTGCGCACGTGCACATGCGCCTGTGTTTGCTCTTGCCCATCACTCAGACCTCAGCTGGGCAAACCTGAGGGATTGCGTCACAGTCAGAGGAAAGAACAGTCCCGGCCTGTGTACTTGTCTTTAATTGCTTCGCAACTGAGAACAGATTGCCGTGGAAACAAGGGGCTCATTGTGCGCGCGCGTCCGTCTCCACGCACCTCATATTTTCTGTGGGCCGCCGACCCCCACCCGCCACAGCGCTTAAGAATTCACAATAAAGCACAAAGCCAGCAATTAAAGCGCTAAGTGTTTGCATGCACGCTCACATGCAGATGTGCGCGGCCTCCAGAGATGCTGTGGGGAGTGATGGAGGGTCGCTCTCCTGCCGCAGGATCAGGTACACCATCGCGCTTCTGTGTCTCACTTTGGGAAGGCGAGGAGGCGCTAACGTTGAGTGACAGTGAAAAATGCACGTGTGCGTCAGCGTGTGTGTCGGATGATAGATCTGTGCTGGATGGTGGTGCTAGGCCCATGATGCAAACCAGATGTGCAGGGGAGGGAGACTATTGTACCAACCGGAGCGAGAATGAACACAGCGGCATGCGGCATGCCGCTGTGTTCAGCGCTGACTGCGAATCTGGTGTAATTTCACTTCGGACCGACCACATTTGGCCGAGCGTGAACATTATTTTGGCTTTAATGAGCTCATGCTTCATATGGCTCCATAAATCATGCGGTCTGCATGCAGCCAGTGCTGTCACAGGACTCAGCAGTAGGAGAAATGATATTATTATGGCTCTTGAAACGGAGATGTTGGGTCATCATTTCATTATGTGGCGATTCACTTTAACTGGTCAAACACACACTTATTAGTTGCGAGTTAAAGGAACTAGCAGTTGATTCCTTTGTAGAGTTAGCGAGGAAATGCTAAGTTACTGTTGATTACACGCAACCATGCCACCTGTTGCATTCCCTCTGCTGGCCGTCCAAGACAGGATACGAGGCCGCCACGCCCTCCATCACTCAGTGAGATAACTCCAGATGAGTTTGACGCAGGTACAAGGTTAGCGCAGCTAGAACGGAGGCTAATGGGACAGAATAGAAGGAAGGCATCTGTCCAGAGGACGCCAAACACTGTAGAATTCCAAAGAGATCATGTTGCAATAAAAGAATTAGCTGAAGAGGCCACACACATGCACACACACACACACACACACACACACACACACACACACACACACACACACACACACACACACACACACACAAACACATTCCGATCGGTTTGACCCAAACGTGTAAATATTAGCATTTATACTTCACTTCCTCAGCAACCGCTTGAAACTCCCAACAACACATCTTCAGGCACCTGTCAAACAAAGTGCATAAGGAATGAAAAAAAAAAAGGGGGGGGGGGGTCATTTGTAACAGGGAAACAGGAGGAATTAAAAATGATTTATAGTTCTGGCTCGGATCAGTGCATTGTTTTCCGTTTCAACCTCTGTAAACATCCACGATTACAACTGGAGCCAGTCTGACAGGGAGGGAGCCATAAAACACATGAACAAAAGGCCTTATCGGACTTTACCATGCACACAAACACCTTCTGAGCAGCGGGAACAGGCCCTGGATGGCACACGAGGAAACCCCTTTCACCTTAAAAAGAAAAAAAAAAGACTTTTGTTTTAACTGCTAATTATTACAACACAACATTTTACTGATTTTTCTCTTCACTCTTGTCAGTAAAGGTGCTTTCGTTTGACGTAAGGACTCTTGGGAGCTAGCCACCTGACGACTAACTAACCGTAATTAAGGTTTATGATAAAGAAGCTTGGACTTTCACCCATACCTAGGGGGGCTTGTTTTCAGATTTCATTGAGCCGCTTTGCCATTTTATGCCCAATTTTCACCTCAACTTTAAGTTTTCAAAGCCTTTTAAAAGCTGTGTTTAATATTAAGAGCCCAGCCTGAGTCCCTGCTGTGACGGGGAGGCTGTGGGGTGATCGTTCCAATACAAAGGCCTTTATCCGACCCCTGGACTCTTTTTTTAGCAACTGTTGCTACAGTCTCAGGGCCAAGATGCCCACGAGTCCACAGACTGAAGGATGGCGGTCACTCTGTCTCTGTTACACGTTCATCCCTTTCTGAAGCTACTGAAAATACCTGCACAGATAATAAACACCATCGTGCACGTCGCACGGAGGGCTTGTTTAGTTACAAAAAATAAGAGGAAAAAGTGAGTCAGTGAGTGTGTTTGGACTGTGAAATGCCATTCTGTTCTCAGACCGGCATCTTTACAAGTCTACATTCTCCTGGAGCTACAGTGGAAGAAAAGTCCATCATATGAAGACCCCTCTGACCCCTGTGAAATTCCTGTGTTTGCCCCCCCCACCCAACGGATGTGTTCGCATTGGCTGCAGCCTTTTGAGTTATCTTTGCAGCTTCCTCACCATTCAGATGTTATTTGTTTCCAACTGCTTTGAAGGGGAAAAAAAGTGAGAATAAATCATGTTTTCAAAGACAGAATCTTGCAGAAACTCCGTGTTTGTGTCAGATTTTATTGCTGAAACTACAAGCTAATTAGGAAAATGTGTTTTTGGGGCTTTTAAGTCAAAATCAAGTGAACTGTGAACTTCATCTGTTTGGGCTTCTTTTTTTTTCTCGGTGAAATCGACGCCATGGAAAACTTCCTTTCCCCTCTTTGGTGAAACCACCTGTGGGGCTTTAAATGCCCCCTCAGCGGGGGGAGAGGGTAATTTATCACCATCTACTGTATCTCGTAGATGCGGGCTTGATTTTACTGCCCAAGCCACGTGACAACGGGCAGATTTTTTGGGGCGATGAAGGGTCAAATTGCCCAGAAAAAAAACAACCATCTGGCTTCAAGTGCAGGTTCATTTCTGCTTGTGGATGTTTGTTCCTGAGCAAAACGGACTAAATCAAGAGGTCTCAGCCTCTAACTCTGGCACCTCTTCGACACCCAAAGGGATTTTTTTTCCCCTTTTTTGACACGTGCAGCAAATTTGTCTCTTTCGCCATGGGAATCGGGAAATAAATGACAGCTGTTCCCCTTGTCTTTATGAAGATTGGATTTCCTCCCAGGTCACCAAGAGAAAGGATCGAGTGTCTTTCTTATTGCTAAGTAGCTGATGTCACTAAACTGGAATCCACCCACTTTCTCTAGTTTTGTGCCCCTGACTCTAAATCTAATAAGTGTGTCCTGTCAAAAAAAGTCCTGGATTCATCAACATTGTCTCTCATCACTGCTGGATTGGACCAGGAGGCTGTACGGAGTCACATCTCCCACTGGGAAGGTGAAATACTGAACACAGGTTGCACGTCGCTGAGAGAAACCAGAGTAGATTTCTCGCTCACTGGCGTGTATTCCATAAAAAGACCAAATTACTATATTAACTTAAGCTCTGGGGGCTGCACACATGTTTAGATGTTGCACGAATCTCATCTCAGACGTTTATTCGGAGTATGGAATCCGTAGAGAATCACCAGATATGGAGACTTATCTGAAAATATTCACAGATGTAGCGAAAATAAAAGAGTCCAACTGGTAAAATGATCACTAGTTCCTCTGTATTCTAACAATCATTCAGGAGTGACCTGCCACACATCTCCACACACACCTGCCACCCATCAAGTCGACATCCAGGAGGAGAAACTGAGGCCAGACTGGACGTCTGGATTTGTCCTCTTCATTGGCTGTTGGTATTCTGGTGACCCATCAGCGGGGACATCCAGCCCAGGGTTTGTGGATCTTTATATAGTTTGGAGCGGCGTGTTAATCTTTCACACCGGCCTGTAAATGAAGGGTAAACAGAGGAGGGTAAACGCTACCCCGTCCACACAGAGGTGAGAAGGACGCTGCAGACCAGCCGTCCAAACAGAGGTGGCTCCTTCAAACACTGGCCTCTTCTTTCGGACCTCTCTCACCATCAGGTGCTGATTTTGATTTTGCTTAAACAGAACAAAACGATGATCCCGGCGTTGTTTTCCCACCACTGTCCGTTTTGCAAAAGTGCTTTTCCTGATGATTAAAATGGAGAAAGACGCGCGCGGCCCGGGAAAGTCTGCCGTTCCCAGGAATTTTAATTTAGGAGGTTAGTTGGGTTTTGTGCCGTGAATGACCCGGGAGGCGATTGTGTATGGATTCCTGTTGCATTTGGAGCGGCGCGCCCGGCTGGGGTGCGTATCGCAGCTGAAGCTGTTGCTGAGATGTTTAATGACTGACCGCGGTGAGGCAGGTAGGAGGTCCATTGTGTCCGGACCCTCGACGTTTCAGCCAGCTGCAACCGCCACGCACATGCCAGTGCACGCTGGGGCAGCGCTTTGTTGTACGGCTGCCCCCGAAGCGGATGGTGACAGGGGAAAAGAGAGTAAAGAAATTAAGGGATTACAGGGGGGAGTGCATGTTTGAAGGAGGATGATGGGGGACTCTGATTTCGATCGGTGGGCACTTACACGTCTGCGAAAGTGGAAAAGAAATATAAAATGGAAAGAGTTACCATGTCACCCCCCCCCCCCCCCCATCCTTGTGGGGAGCCGCCAGCTTGGAGCTGGGGTGGGACATGCAAATGCAGCCCATCTGTCCGCCTGCCCCTTCAGAGGCTGCAGGACTGCGCGCTGCCTCTTGCACACACCCCCCTCACTTGTGCGGGGAAACTTGAAGGCTTGAGCCTTGTCAGCAGGTCTCACACATGTTTACGTGTGTGCGCCTCTAACGGGCGCACGCCTGCACCGCAACCCTTCCTAGAGGCGCACTCAGGCTCTCCTTCCCTCCTTCCGTCTGTCCTCCTCTCTCCTTTCCCCTCCTCCAGCACACCTTTGTGTTGTTTTCCTTGCCCCCTCTTCCTCCTCCCCTCCCTTTTTTCAGCCACAACTTTTCCTGCCCGCTCTGTCCTGCGTGCTCAGACTGTGGCTGGTGTGCGAGCTGAGAGCGTGCTGAGGGAGATGCTGCTGATGCTACAGCTGTTGGGGCTCCATGTCTCCTTCTGGGCCCACTGAGGAGGACAAGACTGCACGTGAGCTGGGGAGTTTAGGCGCCGAGCTCTGAGAAAACGACAACTCTCGCAGTTCTCACGAGGCCAGCTCAGCTTTCCAGACGGTGGAATTAACTGAGTTTTTGAAAGATTGAGAGAGGCGGGGAAAGAAATAACAATGAGGACCAATTTTTGTGAACTGGCCGCACAGTTTTTTCTCCTCGGAGCGCTGCTGTCTGCAGCGGACAGCAAAGGAACTTTCTACGGAGGTCATGTCAACCCTTTCTATGGGAGCAGATACAACTTGTACAAGGCTGGACTCAATCCTCACCATTCACCTAACAAGCCCATGACCCGTCACAAGTAAGTGCTTTGGACATGTCACAGGCACCGGGGCAACTTTAACTTCCCTCCCTTGCTGCCGATTAGTGAATTCAGAAATCATAAATCCCAAGTGGCTCAACGGCTTGGAAACTGGGCCCACCTCGTATACAGTAAACATGTGTCACCGCGCAGCAGAAATGTGGTTGTAGTTTAGCCGCTGGCTTGGGAATCGGCTCTGAGTTGCATCTCTCCATCAGTTCCATTTTCTGGGGTTCACACCTAAAACCATCTGTGGCTGAGGATGAATAACAAGGCAACGGTCATATTAAAACAAAGCTGCCATTATTGTGCTGATGATAGCGGGAGGGGGATGCTGAGTAACTCTGTGTGTGTGTGTGTGTGTGTGTGTGTTTGGAGTCTACCGCCTGAAACACTGTTATGGAAGTGCAATATTTTATGCAGATGGCGTCTGTCCTGCGCTGCCCTTTTAGCTCGGCTTCCCATCTGAGTCGTTATGTCTTTGGACGCCTCCGCAGTTACCTGCTGTGTCACACCAGCGGCCTCAGTGCGCTGCCACCGGCCCAGCTTCACCTCCACACACATGCACCCTCATCTCTGATGGGACCGGACCGTATGTGATGCACACTGAGAGTGAAGCACATACAAACCTCCTCCTCCTGCTCCTCCACCTCCTCATATAACAGGATATTTATGTAAACCTTCCCAATACGTACAATAATTGACCTCAGTATAGTAACTATGTGTGTGTTGCTCAGCTTTCTCATTAACCATGACCTTTATCTGTCCCTTCCCACTCAGCGTATGTCCTCGTGTGCTCAGCCTTTTACTCCCAAACGCTTTCGCTTTCTCTAAACTGTGTGCGTTGGCACAGATCTCACAAAGCCCCCACGTGTTTATCCAAACTGCTCGCAGATGCCCGCGAAGCTCCGGGGTCCCCGCACCGACCCCCCGCAGAGAGAAACGTGCACTTTATACTCACCACATACCATCTACAGGCTGTTCACTAGCTGCTGTTTTCAACTTTTGCTGCATGCATGCAGTAATTCTCCATAGATCAAACCTTGTCGCCATGGTTTCCTGCACATAATGCGCGCTATATTTAACTGCCCTTCCTGCGCGCTGGCAGCCACATGACACGGAGGATTTTTAACAAAGGTTATTTATATTCGTCAGGGCCAATTTTAGGTCACAGTCAGGCTGAACGCCGACGGGAAAAGAGGAAGTAAGCACTAAATAGATCTTATTGTGCGACACATCTGACACTGATGCACGGATCTGTGTCATCGCGTTAGTGTGAGACCTGCAGTCCCGCCTGGCTCACAACAGCCCCGTAGACACGACGCTGTCAAGTCTGCACAGATACATGAGCTCAGTTGTTGTCGGCTGGCCAGTGGGAACAGAGGCTTAAAAATAACTCCTGCAGTTGCAAGCGTGCCTGTTTGTTTATGTGTATTTTGTTCCGGGGGTTGTAAATACCAATTGCTGCTCCTGACCGCGCAGCCGTTTTAAAATAACACATCTGCTTTCGGGGAGATATTGAAGAATTCCACTGTCTCGGTGCACTGTCCATCTTAGCGTTGGCTTATTAAAGGTGCTTTGGCAATAAAAGGAAATTTTACAATCCTTGACTCAACCACTGCAGTTAAAAAAAAAAAGAGCGCTGTAATCACAGGCTGGCATCTTAGAGAGTACAATACTGTACCTATCACAGCTTTATTATGGGGTTGGACCAGGCTCAAATCCAACAATGGTGGCAGTTTTCCCAAATGCTTTGGCAACATCACCAATATAATTTCAAAGAAAATCCCAGGTAGTGTTCATGTTTGGTTAATCGGTGAGGTGACATTCCGAACGGGCCCGTTTGTACAGTACAAGTCAGAGAGAGCGCAAAGTAGCAGGGAAACTTTTCAAATTCCTTCAAAACACCACATGTCCAAACTGATCCGTTTAGATCCCAGGGATTTCTGCATGATATGCGGGACAGAGATCAGGCAGGGAAAGGTCAGAGGGGTGGCAAAGGTTAGAGGTTGTGCGTTGCAGTTGTAAGTTTGTGTTGCATGTGCACTGGACACGAATGGAGCCAACCTCCTGCTAAGGGTCAAAGAGGCTGGTCAGTGAATTCCCAAGGTCCACATTAACCCACATTAATCAAAAGTAACTGCTTTCACCAACCTTCCTGCTGAAACATTTGCTATTTTCCTGTCAAATGGATGGACGTAAGTTTCCCAAAGTCACAGATGAATGGATCGATGGATGGATGCCGTGACCCAGCACCTATTTCCTTTGATGATTGACGTTCTCTTGACAAATGGGAGGCCGTGTTTCTGCCCGACCCAGCTCAAATTCAATCAGACAGCTTGGGTTGTAACTTGTGATATAATCTTGCATCAATCATGCTCCCTGCCGCTAGTCAGTAGCACAGATATAAAGGTTCGGGTTCCTGGCAAAGCCTCACTCCAGGCACCATCTCCGTTGGTACAGGGGCTTCCCGTGAGACTCTCCTCCACCATGAACTTTTAGAATTAAAAAAATGGTCTCTGTATGAAAACTTTTTCCGTTTGTGACACTTTCCTGCCTCTGTTCTTTCACTGACAACCAGGAAGTACGGCCCCGCTTCGTATTAGCCTGGAAAATGCTACCCTTTTGTGTCGCGCATGGCCATTTATTGTTTTGTAATCTCGAAATTTAGTTTTAGCTGCTCGGCCTTCCCATCTCTCAGCATCAAGCTCGCTCTGGATTTACCTCCCAAGCGTAAACAGCACAGCTCGCCTATGTCTAGGAGTTCATCAAGAATCCTTTAGGAACACAGAAAGCTATTCTTACGTAAAGAAGATTATGTGCTTTAGGACGTGCCTGAAGATATGCTTGCTGTTGTGTGTTTTATGGCCCTCAATCCTCTTATTGTATTTCAACAGAGGAATCAAACAGCACATAACCAAACTGGTGGACAAAGCAACATATCCGTAGTGTTAGCGGTTAAAAAACCTTAAATTAAACTTTCCACTTCTCTGTGTTATTAATGCAATGATTGAATGTGTGAAACAAATGTTGGGCTTTAATCTCTAAAAACCAGAGCCATCTTTAGCGGCTTTGCCGAGCTCACATCATCTCTAAAATCCAAACCAGTAGCCACAAATTCAGATCAACCCACACCGATTTTGTTGAACGCATATAATTAAGAAGCTGGCTCCCGAGGAGGACAGCTGACCCGAAGACACGGCTCTTTAAGATGCTGTTAAAGATTAGCAAGGTTTTTCTATTGGGCCCGCTCCAGCCATAAATCTATCAGACACAACAGCAGTGGCTCGGGTTCAAACAGTCAGGAACCCTGCAGGTGAGAGAGCGCTCAGTAATGGGGAAGGTGAAACCTTTGGCACTGCGGCGTCAAAACATCTGAGGTAATGGATGGGAAAATCTAGAGGGCCCAGTTTGCTGGGGTCACGACGCGTGAGGCAACACTGAGGACATTCAAGGTGGAAAAGATATGAGGAAAAACTGAATTAGGAGGCAAGAGTGCGTCCCCGGGTAAGCAAACAGAGTTTACCTGCAGTTTGCAGATCCAGCAAAAGAACGGAAAAGGAGCATTATGGGAAAACATAGACACTGAAAGGTGAGTTGTTTTGGAGCCAGCAGAGGGTGGAGGTCTGGCAGCAATAATATTTGCTAAAAATGCTCCACATGAGAATCTGAGATGGGAATTCTGCTTTACCCCTGGGAGGTTGGGAGGCGATTTGGAACTGTAATGCTATACTGGAAATATTTACAGTGGGACCAGTCAAGCAGTCAGTGGATGGGGGGGGGTCTGGAAGCTGCAAGGACAAAAAAAAAGACAATGTATTGGCTTCTAATGTAAATGTGATTAATGTTGGAGAGAAAGGAAGTAGGTGAGGCAGGAGTATTATCCAGTGTAGTGTTCTCTTAATGAGGTGAGAGATCAGGTGACAGAGGAGGCGCTCTAAAGACTTTAATACTCAATCAATTGGAGCTGTATGTAAGAAATTTATTTGAGGTAATCATGTTAATTTCAAATAGTTTTAACAGTGACAACAGTAGTCCAGCCAGAATATTCTCATTTCATAAGAAAAACATCAGCCCATAAATAGCGCTGATGTTTAAAGGTGGTTGCAGTACCAGTTCTGGCCACAGGTGTACCTTTAGCTCCTCTAAATGTTGTGACATGAACCACCCACAGTAGCTGCACAGCCACATACAAATAGCACCACCTCCCCCATTAAGATAATTGTACCCTGCCAGACCACAAATACCACTGGAGAACATGACAGAGAGCTGAGGGCTCCGACCTGGCCTCTGGCATCTACGGATCTCAGACGTTCATGGGATGGAATGGAGAACCCAACGATCAAGCCGACAAAGATCCACTGACATTGTCCCTGTGCCAGATCCAGAACCACAAGAGACCTCCAGAGGTCCCATGGCAACGTGCCTACAGATTTTGGGGACATATATGGATCTAATTTAAAATCAGTGGGTGGCTGTGTACAACAAAGACTTTAAATGAAGTAAAGCTTGGATCATGAGATTTGTCTTATGTTCAGACACCACTAATGATGCATATTTCATGTGTAGCCGTAGCAATGCCCTCATTCTCTAGTCTTCATTTGGGCCAAATTTGGAGAAATTCCTCAACACATTCCTGAGATATCGGATTCACAAGAATGTGGGGCACGGACAACTTGAAAACAGACATCATATGTTGTTTCTGGCCATGGCCGTCAGTCTGCGCAGAGGAATTAGGATTAGACGGCAGCAGCTTTACAAGAGTTCAGATTGTAGATGGAGTTTAACATTGCATATTAGATGAGTGGAATCTCATGATGCAGGGGAGAAGGTGTCAACTCCACAGAGTCTCGAGCCCCAAGACTTCTAATCCAGGACCTTGTTCGGTCTTCTTCAAAGGAGAGAAGAAGTCACAACAATGGCGTGACTTCACACACACACACACACACAGTGGATGGATGATGAGTGAGGCCATTTACGCTAATCTAACCGCAAAAAGACATTTCAGAGCCAGGTGTAATGAGGATCTTCTGGAGTCACCGTGTGCAGCCAGTCATTCCCAGCTGTCACCAGCGAGCAGCTTGCTAACACCCGTCTCTAGGTGTCACGTTGGCCCAGGAATGACACGTGAAAATAGCTCAGCCCAGCATCCCTCTCATGTCTCAGTCTTTCCCCTCCGTATTCCCCTGACCTCCAGGTTTTCAGCTTGAATCCTTCCACATTGCCCAGATGCAATAATGGGCAGTTAAGATGCTTCAAAACGACCATTGATGTGGTTTTACGGTGACTATTTGGTTTGTGTGAAAGTTTGCACCTTGTGAGTCAAAACGGTCAGTTTTTCCGCAGCAGAGGAAGCGACCCGCGGTTGGCAGAGGAGGTGACCCGTGTTTGGCCCGACCTACGGCGAGTCGCCGAGGGACGCCAGTTATCCAAACACTCCGTTGCGATTCTCCCAGATCCTGATCTCCTCCGTGTCTGGAAGACGGTGAACATAGAATATCGCTCGTGGCCACAGCAGACGCTGTCACATCTACGCAAACTTGCAATAAAACAGACGGCGGAACGCAGATGCCAAAACAGAAACAAAGAAACTGTTTTTTCTCTTTCTTTCTTCCTTTCCACCCTCAGCACATCTGGATATTTGCACATTTTCAGTCATTGTGCTCGAGTGTGAAGGTCATTGGCTCCATCAGATGTAAAACCCGACAAACAAATCAGTGAACATGGACACTTTTGACTTCACGGCATGTAACGTGGGATGGGGGGGGGGCTTGCTAACTGTGCTGTATAAACAGACACTGCCCTCACACAGCTGTCAGGAATCCCTGTATGACTGTACAAGCTTTTAGTATTCCTCAAATACACCGAAACACAAGGTCGAAAAGCTCATTTCAGACAATAAAACTGTCATTTCTGAAGAGGAAATATACCTATTTTAAATAAAAGTTTTACAATTATACTCCCCCCCCATCCCTCCGGTACTCTGGACAGTATTATCATATTTTCTGCACTAATAGGAATCTCCATTACCGCCACCATGTGAATTTGATCTTGCGCAGACATTTTTTAACCAGAGGAAAATAAAGGGGAGGAAAAAAAAGTAATTTATTTTGGCACTGAGCATTTTCAGCGAGCCACGGATGAGAGCAGAAGGGAGTGACCAGCATTTAAACCCTCCCACAGGAATCGCAAACAAAAGTGCCTGCAGGTGGGGGGTACGGTGGGGGGGTGGGGGGTGTATGAAAGCGCACTATTAGCAGCGGTGTAACATCAGCAGAGCGAAGACGGGAACCGTCTGTGGATGCAGACATGATGGAGCAGCTCATGGTGATGGTCAAAGACGTTTTCCAAAAGTATTGAAAGTACTTCTGGGAGTTGGGGGGTGGGCATGTTGTCCCAACGGCAACCGCCTTCGGTTCCTTAAACGGGAGGTTGCTGACAGGTATTTCTTCTTTGCGGGCTCTTTTCCCAAACCAAGACGCTGCCAAATCTCACACCCTGAACCTTCTGAAGATCTTTATGACTTTTTGAACTTCCTTTGAAAGGCGCGTTCAAGCTTTACCTGCCACTTTCTCAGCACCCAGCCTGCCAGTGGATTGGCAGCTTGGTATGAAAGGGGCCCTTTCCTTCCACGACTATTAGCACGTGTCAACGCGGGCTAGCATGTACGATGACCACATGCTGTCAACACAGTGATCTGCAGGAATGGTGGTTTTGACAGCTTCTGACGGGTCAGCTCGCCTATTAGCCATCTGACCTCGTCCGCATCTCGGCCCCGCTCCTCAAAACACTTCTGTTCGCTCCGAAACAGCTGCGGAGGAACGCTCAGTGCCGCATGTGTTTCTACGCTCCCCGCTGAACGCAAGAAATACTTTACACGTGAGTCCGCAGAGCAAAGATCAACGTTTCCTGTGTTGCACAAGAGCCGTGGAAACGTTCAGGAGTTATTGAAGCTGCGCTGGCAACCGAGCAGAAGGAAGGTCCAGTTCCAGCGTGACGCAACGACGGATTTGTGTGTTGAAGTGAAGCTGTCATGCGTTTAATTCAGGACATAGCAGGTTCCGAACAGTCCGGGTGATATCTTTGGGGTTTTCATGCGTCGGTGATTTCGGCTCAGGGTTGCTCACTGTAAATCGATGACCTATGAAGGAGGAAACGTGTTTTGAGTTAGAGGGGAAGTGGCTGAATTCCCATTTTTAACAAGTAGGAAATAAGAGGCAGACGCAGCATCCTTTCCCATCATTGGTCTCATAGCAGAAGTATCTATAAGTGTGTGTCTATTATTATGAGCCAGAAAAACATTGCTAAATATATATAACAACCCCTTCAGTAACATATAAAGAAGCTCCTTCACATAATAACTTGAGATACGCCTGATCTGAGGTCTTATTGCACTGCAATAACAGACCTATTGTGTACATTCAAACAGTAATGGCAGGCACACGATAACATCACTACATCCCCGTGTAATTAAACGAACGGCAAAGTGAAGGTTTTCGCACAGACTGAACCCGCCTGAATCCTGTTTGCTGGACAGATATAATAACAACCAGCTGAAGTTGGAGGGGAAACGATTGTTCGAAGGCAAATATCTGTGAATGCAATCAAAGGCAGTTGGGGAAGCTGTTTGTGTCAGAGCAGTCGATTAAAGTCGATCTGGGGGATGCAATTACTGTGGTCTTCTTTCCTAATTTATTATTATTTAGGATTTGGTGACAGTAAAGAGGGGCCCTTTGGGTTCGATTTGAATGGGAAATGGGCTGTAGGCTCATCCAGTCACACTTAGATTCACCTGCTGGTGGCAGCGACGACCTCCTGCACGGGGAAATAACTAATCGTGCTCATTAATACAGTCAAGCTGAAGAAAGTTGCTAGTTTGAGAGAGAGGCCGCGGGGGTCAGGGAATTGAACCGATGTTCTTAAGGTTGCTTAGAGTGGCCAATGTACACATGGCTTAGTGTGGCGTTCATACTGTAGTTTCATGTTTGTAAAAGACAATATCTCTTGTTTTTCTTTCATTACCGGTGAGATATTGATGTCAAGCGTCCTGTTACTGTTGGACATTTCAGGGCTGACTCAATCACTGGCAGCCGTGGAGATTCCGCAGAGGTTGTACAGTCAAACTCTAAAGTTATGAGGAGCAATTCAAGTGTCAGTATATGGTGCAGATCAGTGTTTTAATTTGCCATTTTAATGTCATTGACACTTATCTGTATCTGCAGGAATCATTGTGCATACGTGGTCCAGAAGAACATCACATGCACCATGCAGGACGGAGTGTCCACCTACGTGAAGGCGGAATACACCACCAAGTGCATATGGGGCCAAAAGTGCCCTGTTGTCATGTGAGTATTTCACAATAAACAACAAAATCCGAACGTTTCGCTTCACTTTTTTTCGAAATGAATTTGCTTGCACATAAAACGGAGGCGAGAAGATCGCGGACTATAATCTTTGTCAATGCTGCCCTCTAGTGTTTGGGTGGTGTTATGCCCGCTATTAAGCGGATTCTCGGGGAGGAAAAACTGGTTCTTCCAGCCAGTTTTAACGAAAAGATTGTGATTGTCAAATTCAAACTGCTATAAATTTAATTTAATTTCTTTAACCTGTAAAGATCGCCCCCCCCCCCACACACACACACACCTTCCCGTGCGTGTGTGTATGCTTCAGCCGTTTTTGCAGAATTGCCCATTTAACTAAACATTCTTCTGACAAATGACACAATTCCCCACCCTGTAAACATCATCAGGCAAGATCGCAGAGATCGGTTGTCAACTCTAAGGAAAGGGCTTGGCTTGAGTCGCAGAGGGAACCGTTGGAACAAGTAGACAAGTTCTCAGGCAATACACTGACACGATGCCAGAAATACAACCGTGTTCATAAAACCAAAAATGTTTTATTATAATAGCGTGTGTGTGTGTGTGTGTGTGTGTGTGTGTGTGTGTGCGCGCGCGCGCGCATGAGAGAGAGGGTGGAATAAAAAAAAAGTTCATTTCAACAGGGTTACTAAGATATTTTTGATCGATTTAATGTTAATCTCCTTATCCCCCTGTAATCCTTTTATCTTTGCTCTGATTATCCCTCTAACATTGTCTGTCTTGGTTTTCTCTTCTTCTGATAAGACAGCTGGGAATTATGCCCCTTACCTCTGATAACCACGGTTCTGGTTATCTGACCCGCAGGTACAGGACGATCTACAAACCAAAGTACAAGGTTGGTTATAAAACTGTGACTGAACTGGAGTGGAGATGTTGTCCTGGGTACTCTGGAGAAAACTGCTACGATGGACCCACCTCACTGCCGGATGTCGTGGTGCCGCCATTCAAAGGTTCGGGTTTGCCCCATCGCCCAGGGGTGAAAGGTTACCCCTTTGGCCCTAGACCCCCCATTGACCACCTGCCGGGTGGAGGCCAGCTGGAGCCAGGCCGACCTTACCCTGGTGGGCCTGATCATAGACCAGGACCCTCAGGGCAGCTGCCTGGTGAGAGGGGAAAACACAACTGTGGTTAAATAACATTTGTGTGCTTTTGCGTGTGTGTGTTTCTGCATGAGAGAGAGAGATATCAAGAAGATTTCTATTTCGCTAAAAGACTAAGTTTTTCTGTTTTCTAACTTATTCTTTCATCCTCCATCCAGGAGTGACCGGGGAACGTTTGGACCGTATGGAGGAAGACATGCGCCGCCTCACCAAGGGTTTGGACAGTCTTAATGGGATGGTGGTGAACCTGGAGGAGCGGCTGCGCACATCTCTTCGAGAAGACACAAAAAGAATCCTGGTATCTCTCCTCCCGAACCCTCCTCCTCTGCCTGACGCCACAGTGGAATTTGGGACGATCCCGGATGGCATTCCTGATGGACTGGAAGGAGGCGAAAGCTTCCCAAGTTATGGAGACTTAGCGGGGAGGGTGATCGAAGTGAGAGACGAATTGCGAGCCAAGACCCTCATCCTAGAGGAGATTCAGGTGCCTCACTATGCTCGTTGTATTTATGTCTCAGCTTCCTGTTATTTCTCATCTTCCTCTGAGTAATCCCATCTTCTCCACAGGGCATGGTCTTGGGTCATGATGGGCAGCTGAAGAAGATTATGGAAGGAGTAAGGGGAAGGCCCATCCCCGGTTCGAGCTCCAGTATTCCTCTAGACAAGATCCTCGACATCAAGTTGGCAGGAGTGAGAGCGGAGATCCTGGATGGCTTCGAGCGCCGTCTGACCAATCTGGAGAATCACTGTGACACAAAGATTGGTGAGGTGCAGCAGCAATGCCATCGGGATCACCTGGATGGTCAGGAGCAGATGCAGCAGTCTCTGGATGGAAGGGAGACCGGAATCAGGGAGAAGCTGGGCTCCTTGCAGGCTCAGATCCAGGGCCTGACTCTGACTGAGAGCTGTTGTGGGCAGGTATGGGCCATGTTACAACACTGATGCTCCATGGTGATGATGATGATGATGATGATGATGATGATGATGATGATGATGATGATGACCTAATGACCTGTTTATGACTGGGTTCTTCATTGCTGCAGGTTAGCAGTCTGTCCCACCGTGTGTTGCTGCTGGAAGAATCCGTCAAAGGTTTGACAGAATCTCAGAGACAGCTTCAGAACGCCCTCGCCGACCAGAACATACACGTGGAGACGCTGATCGAGACCCGTCTGGTAGACTTAGAGAGCCGCCTCAATGCCACAGACGTGGGCATTGTTGGAGTGACAAGCCTCCCTGAGGGTCTAGATGGTTTCAAAACCATGTTGGAGGATAAGCTGAAGACCCTGGAGGAGCGAGTGTTTGTGGCTGTTGAGGAGCTGAGTAACGCCACTGCACCGGCACTGCTAGAGGGTCAGGTGGTCCCAGCACTGGAGACAGAGATCGAATCTGTACGGAGGAGAGTGGAAGGAGACCTGGATGGCTTCCAGAAGCAGCTAGTAGATCTGGAGCTCCTCTGCACCTCCTCTTGCTCGCCCTCCACCCCTCCAGCAGGGGGTATCAGCATCACCACAGTTGAGGAAGAGTGTGACGGGATGGAGAAGAAAATGACTGAGCGCCTGGACACCCATTCCAACCAGCTGGACCGCCTGAACAACACCCTCCAGAACCTGCTCTTCCATATCGCCCAAGTGGGTAATGAGGACAACGTCCACGGTGAGATCACTCTGCTGAAGGTCAACATAAACTCAGTGAACCGCACGCTGAAGGGATTAAAGGACTCCATCACCTTCCTCGCCCACGAAGTGGGCCGCACCAATGACACCTGGGAGCACAGAGAGCACCAGCTGGTCAATCAGGTTCATGGCATCACCCGGCTGGTAGGCCACCAAGCCTCGCTGCTGGGCGCCGGGGAGAGGCGTCTAGCCCAGATCAAAGGAGAGCTAGTGGCTTTGAAGAGGCGGTTGTCAGGGGAGCTCCAGGGTTGCCGGAGTACAGCAATAGAAGTACAGAGGGAGGTGAAGGATGTGGATAGCAGGGTGAGCAAGGTGGAGGGCCAGTGCAGCACCCTGGGAGAGCTCGCAGAGCATCTGGAGAGAATCAGAGCAGAGCTCGAGAGACACTCAGACTCCTACCTGGCCAAGGTGAACACCACTCTGGCCGACCATTCAGAACAGTTGGCTGAGCTGAAGGGGGAGGTCAAAAACTGCAACCAACAAGGAGACCAGTAGCAACTGAGCTACAGAACCGTGCTGACCAGACAGACTTGTGTGTACCCGTTACCAAGCTCAAGTGACTCCCTCTGATTAGCCTCCTCTCTGAACTCCGATCTGTACATATGAAAATTAGCCAAACCCTCAACAATAACGTTTCATGAACTCGCTCTTCCAGATATTCTGGTATTTTAGTTTGACGAAGTGGGCGAGTCGCAGAGCACAAAGACACAACCTGTTGTTGCATAGATGGGCAGTATTCCCTGGGAGAATCTAATGTAGGGCATTTTGTTTCTGTGCTTCTTACGTTTCTCGTTTTCACATTTTACTTTTTATCTAATTTATATGAAGTGACGAATTTATGACGATGTTAAACTGTTTGTATTAGAGAATCGGTAATAAAGAAAAGTGGATATGGGACGCAAACGCTGCTACGGGTTTCTGTTGACAAGCTAACGCCACATCCACCGTGTGAACACTTGTCCGGCCTCTTAAATGCCAACTGTGTCCTCTTGGTGCTATTTACGCATTAGTAACTGTCTGTTCTACACGTGATTGAGAACATGTATTTCTGGCGTGGCAGTTATTTTGCTTTCCCAGCGTTCCAGATGTTGCTATGAGGAGACACTCACAGCCTATTACACGATGAGAAATAAAATCTCAGGCTCTTGGGATGCGGGAAATGGTTTTTTTTAGACACAATTCTGGCAAATAAAGCTTCATAGACATTCAGTTCTCTAAAGAGAGCTCTCGCCCTGGTTTTCAAAGGCTTTCTGTTTTTCTGCCAAATCAGATACTGCAAGTTTGTAGTTGATACTATCAAACTGGTGTTTGTTTTTTTCAAGATTAAAAGTAGGAACTGTGTGTAGCAGCTAACAATGTTCTTCATTTTGGGCGCACTTTCTCTAAAGGGTTACCTCACATCATTTTGAAACTAAATCAAGGACATTTGGGGAAGAACAAAAGCAGTTTATTGCAGCATCAAAATTGGGAAGTAAAACATTAGAGGGAATTATTGTCATTTCAAAAGCTGGTGAAAGTGAAACAGTGCCGGTGTTGACGTGGGACAGTGGTGATGCTATCGAGGGCAGAGGTGAACCTGGCAGTGCCGCTGCGTTTACAGCCGTGATCAGGCGTGTTGTGTTGAGTAAAACAGGTAAAATACCACCTTAAACTCTGAGCAAACACACATCATGAATGACGCCAGTCGGCCATTATTTGATAACAGGTTTTAACAGAATAAGAGTCATCCTGGAAACCTTGACTCAGCAGCCAGTGTGAAACCCAACATATAAATGTACTTTAACATCTGGGTACACGTGTAAGCCAGCTGTGCGACCATCATCTAGCAACGTTGAGGGAAAAAAAAACACACAAAAATAAGTAAATATATAAAATAGTTGGTTTCTTCAGTGTTTCAAAGTAAAGAAAAAAGTACACTTGCAGCAGGATTTGCCACATTGTTCAAAACCCCCAGAAAGAGTAACATAAACACCACCGCCGCAGGTTATACGAGCAGTTTTGCCCAAGTTGGAGCAGTTGAATGGTCCAACTACACATCAAATTGTGGGTTTAGAAGTCTAAGATACAAAGAACGGACTTCTGCATTTCCTTCAAGGTTTCAAATGATGACTACGCCTGCAGTCTGGCCGCACCATCGGCACGTTTCACTCAACATCAGCAAATACTTTCAGACAGCAACATCTCTCACCAATTAACTGTCTCTCAGCGTGTAATGAAGACCAGAAAGGCACCACGTGCTCCGCAGCCTGTTGGCTGAACTCTGAGGCGTGACTCGATCGCAGTAATTCGATTTCATTGAAAACTGCCAGATATGAAGACAGAGATGCATCAACAGGAAATGAGTGGGAATGAGTAAGCATGAGTTCGCCTCCCTGACACACCACCTCATAAGACTGTGGTCACATGAAGCAGTCAGCTCATGAGACACGGGGTCACTGGGGTGGAACAAAGTACTGTAAGCAGCAGAAAGTTGTTGGTTATACGGCAGATAGCACAGTTAGAACAATTGAACTGATAAAATCCAGAAGCCGGAAGCCAAGCACAGAAGGGAGGATGTCGGAAAAGGAGGATCTGAATCAACGACATTGTCGTGGAGCCATTCATGAGAATAAATGTTTGGGGAGGGTCCATTCAGAGGCCTCTGACAGCCCAAGTGGAAGAGAAGTTGTACTCCACTCCCACTATGTAATTTTGGAAGTGGCATTATAAATTCATGCATGCCTCTTGTTTTTGTGCATTCACAGGACCATTCTGGTGCACAGTGCATGGAATACCCCCCCGAAGAGTCATAAAATCCTAAAAAAAGGCATGTGGGATGTGAAAGGGCACATCGTTCTGGTCTTTTCTCAGAGTTGGATGTGTGTGAGCATAGAGTGAATGTGGCCAACGCGAAGGGAGAGATGAAGATGAAAGGGGGCGGCAGGATGGAGGGGAAGCTCTCCGAGGCCCACCCCCGAGGGGCAGGGTTTACACAGACTGGCACCATTTACCCCCAGCCATTTTATTTTTATCCACACATGCATCCATTTTATCCGTGTCCTGCTGGCTTCCCTCGTACGCAGACAGGGGAGCGTGGCCGTGACAGTGAGCGTGAGAACGTAAGCCTGGCTGGCTGACGAACGGCGATGTGACGGGCAGGGCAGCCAGGAGAGCAAAGGAATAGGCGTGGAGGCGAGAGAGGTGTCAAAAGGCAGGGTAGCAGATGTGTCTGCTGCCACCCCGTCACTCCGTCAGCCGACAGGGGTCACAACACCAGCAGGAGGACATCGGCCCCCGCTCAGGTGTGCAGCCACAACAGGCCGGCAGCGGCGGATCCAGGCCCCTCCCCAATCCTCCAGACCGGCTGCTTATCAGAAGACCACCGCGGCGATGATGCAGCGAAGAGAACCACGGGAATCAAGTTACTGTAACGAGATATAATCCTCACTTGAGACCCGTGACGGTTACGCAACACCAAAGGCTCATTATAAATTCATGCTTCTTGTTTTTACGTGCACGCACGGCTCAGCCACGAGGCACTGTTGTCCTCCATTACACAGATGCCTGATTTAACCAGATACGATGGCACAGGCCGTTGAATGCATGATTTTAGCAAGTAAGGGCCATGAAAACATGGGGGGGGGGTCAAAGGCCACAATTCTGACATCTTGCATCTCGCGCGTGCGAGTGGGAGTCACTCACGTATATAAAAACACAGCGCTGCAGCGTGGATAATGGGTGTGAACACGTTTAGCTAATGTATTTCCTTTGTGCAACTCGCCTTTAAACGTCAAAGCGGATCCACACATGCAAACGGCGTACAACGGCAACGGCGGCGTCAATGACTTCAAAGCCTCGGCGTGGCACGGCACGATGTGGCTGAATTAATAAGGGATGCGTACAGCTGGAGGAGGTTGTATGCACACGCCAACACAAATAGCTTGAGATCTGAAGAGGGTGGCTGGCAGCTAAGGGACACTGATGTTAGCATACCGGGCCTTGTGTTTCCCAGAGTCCATTAAGATGTGTCGTTGCCGGCCACCCTCAGCCACTCTGCCAAGGCTCTGACACACACTGCAACTATTGTTAAACGGTATGATGGAGCGGGCTCGATTTCAAGGTCTTAATAACAGAACAAGCAACAGAGCAACATATTAATTTTGCTTGTGCCGCGGCCATTTTGTCCATTATGTTTTGGAGAGTAAAAGTGTTGGAAACGATGAACTAACTTGGATCCCTGTGCAGATATCTAACCCTGCCACTTGGCATTTCCCCCGCTAAGAGCATAATTAAATTATCAGCTGTCACTTCTGTTAACTAGCGCAGATGCACAGCTAATGTGCTAAATGCCACAGGGCGGGAGCTGCTCCGATTCCATGAATCCTAGCTGACCTCTCTCGAAACGCATCTCATTCAGTTCTCAGTTGTTCCTCTGTGGGTGGCAGGCTGAGCCTTCACAACAAGTGTCATCTTTGTGGCTTTCCTTCCGTGCACGTGCACGCACAATCAGCTTGGTACTTATGGTCCCCATTTTCTACAAAAGTGGGACTATAAGAGGAATCAGGCCCCCAGATTTAGAACTTCATTGAGCGACTGTGGAGCGCAAGAGAACGCACAATAAAGCACTGTTCAGGAAGAGATTTCACTCGACATCTGTGCAAATCATGCGGTTTTCAGTCATTTCCTCAGTTCCCTCCCTCAGGATTTAATGAGGCTGGCAGCAATCTCTGACTTCCAGAGAGTCCCAAAAATATTCTCGATACCGCCTCCATCCTCCTCCCGAGCTTTACACTGGAAACGTATAAAAAGATTTTTGTGGAAACCATCATTTTAAGAGTAGATGTGTGTGTGTGGGGTTTAGGCTTCACGCTGCTATGAAGTTTGACAAAGTGTCCTCTTCTTTCTCGCTATATTGATACAATAAATTTGCAAGGCCAAAAAGGCTCCAAGAAAGGGACAATAATTCAGTGGTGATAACATTTGTCATGGGGGAGGTCACTGTGTTTTACATTTTATATAGCTGGCTCGCGTGCCTCCGTCTGATCCAGCAGTAATTCTCAATAGAACGACGGACCACGTGTGTGCTCGGCAGAGGAAACGGTCCCTGGCAACGATCCCCCTCCCCACCAAGAGTCGCTGAGAGTGGAAAGACAGGCGAAGACTGCGTCCTCTGCGTCGACAGATTTCTTTTATTGGTGTATTTTGACAATAACATTGATGGTATAAAAGAAAGTCTCCATTATACAAATTTCAATAATCAAAAAGATAATATGCCAATACACAAACAGATCCACATAAGGCTGACATCAAGATTTGACGAGTGGCTTTGAATGGCTTCAATTTAAGGAGAACAACTCCTTAGAATCAAAAAAGATATACCTTCAGTATAATAATCTATAATCTTCTTTTTTTTTTTATTATTTTAAGTGTCGCTTCCATACAAAAAATTAAATAAAATAATAAAAAAAAAAATCTGCTTCCGGTTCAGACTGGATGTCGTCGCTGGTTTGGGTGGCTGTGAACACAAAACGCTTTGGCGGCTCTTCCCTACATTTTCGTCAGCCGTTGCCGCCAAAGAATTGAGAACTTTGTCGAAGTTTGTCACTTTGCAGCATCTTGGGAGATGCAAGGTTCTCTCGGGAATACAGGACACCTCACAGCCTAATGGATAAATCTAAGATTCGTGGGGATATTTAATAATAAAAAAAGGGGGGGGGGGGCTGTGGTGCACTGATGTAAAAAGTTTCACTGTAGCTTCACTAAAATGGCACCAGATCCAACCCCAGCCACAAGTCTTAAGTCTAGCATCTGTAGTGATTTGAGATCTTATAATTGCTAAAACACTACACACAATATTTACAATGATCATTTTCTTGATATACATTTTTAGCCTAATTTAAATATTTTTGCTTATAAAAAATAAAAACTTGAGTGAACAACAAAAAAAAAGAACACTGCAATAAATTAAAGCGCTTTAAGGCTGCCAGTCTTGTCAGGGGCCAGCAAACGGGTCGGCCCCATCATTTAAACTGGTGCAAAATGGATCAGAGATTATGATAAAATGGAGCGATTGGAGTGAGCAGCAAACTTGGATGGATCGGTGGACATGAACCAGCAACAGAACTGGTCTCCAGTTTGATTTGGCCCAGTTAGCGCGATAGGTAAACAAAGCCTGTTGTTTGTGGTGTGGATGCTCATTCCCCATTGTGGAATAAAGAATCTAATGCTCCAAATACGTCTGTAGGAACCCGTTAACACCAGACGCACACGAACAAACTGAAAAACATTCGGCTTTTGCTAAACGTCCTTGTGGCTACTGATTTAACAGCGAAAACACAGTGTAACATGTCAGGAACTGGAAAAGTACCTGTACAGGTTTAATTTTTCATAACCAGGACACAATAAATCATCAATTTCAGTGCTGCAAAACCAAATCTGTGCGAAATGGAGGACAGTGAATCCTCTGAAATGTTTTTTTTTTCTAATATAATTTGACCATTTCAATCGAACACACAGGGGAAAAGAACCCTGATGCGCTACACTCCGCGGCTTCTGCCAGGCGCCTCCCGAGTTACTGGCTAGGAGGTAAACAAGCATTTTGCTGAGACAGGACCAGGGAACAAAGGAAGTGGCTTCACATAAAGTGGAGGGATCCACAGGTTGATGAACGAGAGAAGGAGGGATGCTTTGAGAGTGTCCCTCAAAGGAAGCTGCAAAAGGTCAGCACCATTAATCATCGACGGGGAGGTGCTCAGGCAGAGCCAGGGACTGCAGGCATTTGTTTGCTTTTTTAAACAGAGGCGTCTTCATCCTCCTGTGGTTGTCACACAAAATGGCCTCCTCCAACACATCTGTTCATTAGCTTAAATACACACCAGGGGGGGTCAAGTCCCATTTCATCAAAATCCTGTAAGTTGGCTGCAAATGAAATGGAACGGCTCCCCAGTCTACACAGACCTGAACCTCAGAGTCCCACACGAACACACTAGACTACAATTTTCAGTGCATCTAACACAGTCTGCCACATTTATACACCCATGAAATCATCACATCAACCCAGAGGTGGGGGGGCAACCCAAAAAATTACCCAAGTAAGAGCAAATAAATTAAAGGAGGACCGGCCTCTGGCTGTATGGCGGGAGCACACTTCCTCAAACATCCACATCCCCCCACATCCCTACAGGATCCGTGAGGAGAAATGTGTACAAGGCGATCCGCGAGAAATAAAGCGTGTCTGACTGAAGGAGAGGCGAAGAGGAGGAAGCGTCTGCACGTCACCGTCATACGAGGCAAATCAAAGAAACAACTGTTAGCCACTCCTGTCTGTGTCAGTGTGAATTAGGCTGAACAAACCTTTACTTGTGGTTCGCTCAGAGGTGCTTGTGGGCCAAAGACCAGCCTGAAGATAGCAAAGATAACCTTTAACACATGGCCTGATGTCACCTGACATGTATTTAGACCTTCTCTTTCTTGCAGTAGTGTCAGTGGAAGAGTTAACTACAGGGACGAGGATTTCACAGCACAGCAGAGGCTGAGGATGGTAGCAGTGTCAAAAACAAACAAAGAAATAATGCAGAAAGAGCTTCTGTAAACACCAGATACAGCAATGTTCTGTCTCTAGTAAAAAAATATTGGAATTTAAAAAAAAAAAAAAAAAGAAAAAAGGAGAGGCGAGTAAACATTTAGCAGGTAATGTCTGGTGATAAAATCATGAGCCGTGGCCTGGACTTCAACCAAAAATGTCCGTCCCCACAAAGTCACCTTCACAACCTTGTCACTGACAGCAAGACAGGCCCTTTTGCATAGCTCCAACTTAAATGCACGCACGCACACACACACAAATATATAATCTGGAGATGGTGGTGTGTTTGGTTAGGCAAAGGTGTGTCGGATGTAGAGTTTGCATATGCACTCGATCCTTCTCTGTAGTCCAGTGCCGGTATGCTAGCACCCATGCTATTGCATCTGTATAGCGAGGAAGTCAGGTCTAAGTTCTGCTGTCCGATACCACAGCTTATTGCTAACAGGTTGAGCGTGACTCTCCGACATACAGCCTCACACGGGTGACCAGAATGTACATGAAACGTGACTATATGTTCACAAGACAAAAAAAAAAAAGAGTGCTGAAAGAAATGACTGAAGTTTCTAAATTAGGAATAACGCCTCTTCCCCCCCACAGTTCACGTGACAGAAAACACGTATGCTCCAGTTAGAATTTTCTCTTGCTCTCCTCACTTGTAGATTTGGCATACCTTGTGCAGAACCAGCTGCGGGAGTTCACATGGTCAAAGTTACTGTATGGCTGTGCGTGCATGCAAATATTTTCGCAGGCTAACTTTTAGAAGAGCAAGAGCGACGTCTGATACAGTGTCTCAGGAACGAACGTGTGCATCGTGACCTTTCGACAGTACCGGTACTACTTAACGGTACTATCAGTAGTTCTGGGCTAAGCTAATCATCGATGAACGAGCGAAGAGATGTTGAAAGGCCAAAATGGTGTGAAAGGCATGTGGAGACGGATAAGCCCATATGAGTGGAGTGATGGACTGTGGCACAAGCGAGTGCAGCAATTATCTATTTTTCCTCATTTCTTTTTATATGATTTCACTAACAACTTATTTGAGCCGCCTTTTTTTGCTGAAAGACAAAAGAAAACAAAGCCACGTGTCGATCAATTTTAAAAGAAAAGAAAGCGGTAAGCAGTGCTTCAACTGGTGAGATATGGCTAATCCCAGAGGACTTTGATTCCCGGGTACTTTGCAGTCCAGCTCTACCGATGTCAGTAGTTGGCTATGGGTGCGAGCTTTCTGCTCAAGGTGACTGTGATGTTGGTGTAGAGAGGCCTCCTGGACACTAGGGGGGAGTAGTTCAAATTGTTGAGACCGTCCACTCGCTGCCTCTCCCTTGAGTGGCGTAGAAGCCGATACCTGCGAGGACAGAGAATCTGTCAAACAATGAAGGACATCCCATCTGGTTAGACGGGTCTGACGAATTTATAAAAGACAATGTGCATGAGAAAGGCTTTCATTCCTTTGACACACTTTAAATGGAGAAAGAATATCTGCTGCCTAACCCTAACCCTAACCCTTAAATACAGAGACAGGGTTGTATGTTTATCTCAGGCTCAGAGGAAACCATCGCCTTAATGTCCAGAACTATTCTATTACTTTTATGGATCCCAGAGACAAGAGTATTATTGTATTTTCCCTTGTGTCATCACCCCGCTTGGTTCTGCTGTTTGTGAGTGAATCCTTCAACTGCTGTGGTTGTTTCATAAAAACTGTTTGAACAGAGCGGGCGTGTTTGGAATTCCACCCCGAAGGACACAAGCACATCACATGCAAAGTCTTTAAAAGAGTTGAATTTCACTCAAAGTCACTGTGCTGGCTGCTCATGTGACAGGCTTAAACCACATGAGCCTAAGCTGCCACTTTTAACCAAAGTAAGTGTGTGTGTGTGTGTGTGTGTGTGTGTGTGTGTGTGTGTGTGTGTGTGTGTTTGAGAGTGAGCTGTGCAGCATGTGCTGGTGCTAACCTTCCCAGGAACTGGGCTTCCCCGCGATGATGGTGTGGAATTGACTTGTAGCGCCCCAGCTCTCCCCTCGGTCTGCTCACGTTGTGATTGGCGTACTGCAGCCTGTGCAAACATCCGATGGTCAGGACATCATACAATACGGGGCGAGAGCAGGATGGCACACGCAGGATTGACAGTGTGGGGAACATGATACGCACAAAAAGTCAACTCAACAATAATTAGCATTATGTACAGAATCACAACACAACTACCCCATTTAATCAGTTTCTATGTTAGAATTGGAGTGTGTGCGGCTGCCCGAGCTATTAAATAAAGAAAAGAGCCATTACAAAAGCCTGTGCACTTGGTGGATTGAGTAATGAGAACCTAGTGTAAATGATACTGTCACTCTACGCCCTGAACCGTTTGCAAAACTCTCCGAGAGCACTGCATTGTTGCAACCCAGTCTGGAGAACTCCCACTGTCTAAACGACTGAACACTTTTGTCTTTGCCCGCCCGCTCGCTGAGGTAATCTCTGATCTGACTGGGTGCAACACACCAGCTTGATCCCTGACGCCGGTGACAGAATCAACAACCCTGTCTGAGGGGATTACTGCTGGTGTGTCTGTGTGTGTGTATTTGAGAGTGTATGTTCCCCATACCTGTTCCACAGGTCATCGTCCTCTCCTCCCCAGCCCCAGAATGCATTAGGAAAACCATTAACCTGCTTGAACTGCTTCACCGTCAGGCCACTGACACCGCCGAAGAACTCATAATACGGGAGCCTTTGAGAGACAATTACACGCGTTACAAGTCCTTTTTAAACCAGTGATAGGAGATATTTTATACTCTACAGAGCAAGCAATAACACGGCCTCTACAAATACAGGTCATTGTGTCTAATATGACAGATTTGACTTGTTTTTCTATATAAAGAGTGTTGGTGCTACGACTCACATATAGTAGTATTTGTCTAATTTGACAGCAAGGTGGCGGGGCATGTCTGTGCAACCGTAGTAGTTCCTGTCGTTCTCCACGAGGTGGTCCACGTCATGGAAGATCAGACAGTCCCAGTCCAAGTCTTTCATGGCCTCCTTGTAGCCCACGTTGAACAACATCGCGCGGTTAAATGGTTCCGTCCCGCCCTGGAACAAACAGAGAGATAAAGCTGTTGTTTTCTTTACGTTGCTGTGACCACATAATGAAAAGTGAAGCACACAAACAGGATGAGAATCACTTCCTGTAGATGACAGAACCTGCAGGTGAGAATGAGTGGGTGTGCCCAAACCTGCTCTATGAGGTAAAAGGCAAACTGCAATCTCTGCTTCTGTAAGACTGGAACCAGGTGTCTCAGGAGAATGGGCAGGTGCTCGTGACGGTTCCGGAACGGGACCAGTATTGCCACCTGGGGAGGGCATAAAATGCTCTGAATTACTAAAGCCAGGAAGTAGACCTGCCCGAGAAGTCGAGGAACTGACGCGACATGTTTTTGAGACAATGTTGGCAGAAGCTGCGCTACGGAAAGTTACCCAACGTGACTCGTGGGAAAAAGTATGAGTTGAGATGAAAAGTCATCCAGAAGACATCAGTCAGAGTAGGGAGGGAGAGGGAGAGAGGGAGATAGAGAGAGAGAAAGATAGAGAGAGGGAGAGAGAGAGAGAAAATTGGTTGTTAGAGCAAACAAAGTCCCTCTGGGTAAACTATTGGGAGGGACAAAAAGACACACACACACACACACACACAGATAGCAGATGGATCACTGTGTTACTGATTGACTGATAAGAAAAAGAGTCACACATGAGAAAATATCCAAGCCCATAAATCACTCACTGTACTCTGAGACATGCATGTGTACTTGTTGCACATGACTGTCATGAGTGAATGATTTAATGTAACCAAGCTGCTGTAAATGAGTTAATAGGAGACATTCCCACCATCACCATCTCTATTCACCTTTCAGAGTGAGACTGAAGGAAGCCCTCATGCAAAAATGTACAGAATTCATTATCTGGACCGATTAACTACATAGATATAGATGGTAGTTTTCATTTTTGAATCACACATGTTGAATATTAACCGGAAATCTATTTTTGTGGGACACAGAAATACCCATTATTATTAATGCATCAACTTCCCCCTTTAAACACATTTACTTTGATTCGGGTAGAAAATGTAAGCGTTGTTTTATTAAATATAGTGACGTGTCAGTTGTGTGTACCTTCCAGCGAGGTAAACAGTCTTTGGGTTTCCAGTAGCCTCCTGGGGTCACAGTCGGGTCTTTCTCCAGCAACGATCTCTCCACCTCCTCCAAAGACACCTCAGTCATGTTCACCTCCAACCGGCCCTCTGCGCCAGGCAGGAAAGGGAAGAAGACAAAGCAAGGAAAAAATGTGAACAGGGAGGGGAGAGGGGTGTGCAGGATGCAGGGAAGGGTGAGGGACGAGGGGAAAATTATTCAGGAA
The DNA here is from genome assembly GCF_003711565.1 of Takifugu flavidus. Lineage (NCBI taxonomy): Eukaryota > Metazoa > Chordata > Actinopteri > Tetraodontiformes > Tetraodontidae > Takifugu > Takifugu flavidus. The sequence continues at coordinate 10,506,866 of NC_079527.1, read as the reverse complement.
TAACACAAAGAAAATATCTTAATGTCAGGGCAGGAAACAGGGTAGAAGCACAGCAATCTGGGCTTTCACTCCCTGGGCTGAGCTATTCTTGGTGAGCACAACATATTTTCATGCATCATTGATAAAAATCTTGTAAAACACAAACATTGAACATTCCACAGCTCGTTATTAGAAAGAAATACGTGCAGAGGCCTGCTGTCAGATATAAAAGGAAACGTTACAAGGCTTATAAAATCTGGATAAATACTATTAGGTAAACTAAAGTGACTAAGTGATTTATTTTTTTTACCCCCCACTTTGCACTCGGAGATGTTACGTAACCAGGCCAGATTTAAGACACGCTCGGCACTTACTCATGGAGGGCAGCCTCTCGGGGCAAACCTGAGATGGGAGGTAGGTGAAGCCCTCTGGAAGGTATGTGGTGGGAGGCCCGTCGCTCTCACTCATGTTGAAGTCATATGAGTAATCTAGAGTCACACACACACACACACACACACACACACACACACACACACACACACACACACACACACACACAGACACACACAGACACATAGAAATAAGTCGTTATCAGCATGACGTCAGAGTATCGACCTCTTTCTTTGGCAACATGCAATATATCTGGGTTACTAATTAGACTGGGACATCTACAGCCTTGATTCCATTGTTTGAGCCGGGGTTAAAACATTCCCCAGACTTTCTGTGATCGGGCGGTGCGGCTTGCTTACCTGTGCCATTGAGGCTGTATGCACCTCTGACCACCTGCTCCAGAACCTGAGCACCGATGTTCCTCATGTTCTCTCTGATCTGGATGCCTCTGGCTTGAACCATGAACACATACTCGTTCACTGCAGACAGAGAAAAGACACAGAAGATACGATAACATTATGCAGCATGATGCTAACAGTATACTGATGTACTATTATATCTCACAAACTGTCATTCCTGACAGGCGGAGATTTTACATACATAATAATTAAATAATAATAAATCAGGCATCGTCATATTTGCATAAATAGTGCATTTCATTCCTTTTATTTATTTATTTTTAAGTTCTCCCCGTTGGCCACTCTTGTGCACCGACATGCAAAAGAGTGAAAAGGGGGACTATTTCCACTAAACCAATGCGGGTGGGATTCTTCTCTTCTCTCTCTGATGGAGCCCAAAATTATGCGGATGTGACAAACACGTGCCTTCATGTAAAAGCATTCCGACGCCCTCCTGCTCCGACATGTCCGGCAACTATCGGAAATATCAGTGGGATCAAGTGTGAAAGCAGACGTCTCCTCTTTCAAAACCTACTCAGTGGAATTGTGGTTCTGACATTTAGTAGGAACTTGCAGAGGAGCTTAGGTTCCTCTCACTGTGGGTTGACCTAAATGCAACACAACAGTGGCCCACCTGCCTTGGAGGATGTGGTGGAGCTGCAAGTCCCCTCAAGACCACACGGCACGCCAGTCCTGCAGCAACTCCTCGACCATACCAAGCGTACAGAAAGACAGAAACTTCTGGTGGGTTTCTGATGTGGAGCAGAAGGTATCATTTCCACTCAAGCAAAAATGGAAAGCCTGTTTTCTGTAACACCAGGAACACAGGTTAGGCTTTTATTTCAAAGCAACCTGCCCCCATACAACTCCAAAGTGATGGATCCGTTGGTAAAGCACCCTCCGACTGCATCTGTCTATGGCTGTTTAATCCAATCAGTGCTTATCCCGGTATGATCCACACCCCTCTGCGGCTACACACTAGTGTAGATGTTGTTGTGTGCGCTGAGCTACAAATCTATCGCACGTGTTGTTAGGAAGCGCATTATTGCTTCCATCACATTTGTCTCCTTTTATACCGTCTGCCAGGCGTGCAGGATCGGAGACCTGTGCCGGAAATCAATGCGCTTATTTCACTTTTCTCAACTCTGAAGCAGCAGGTGAAACAAGTCTGCAAAGGGTTTACAATATCGCCGAAATAAGCACTCTCTCTGGCCACAGACATATCCCATGTGCACAAATCCATGCACATGCACACTGGCTTTATTTATACAGCAAATTAGCACAAGACATTGTTTTAAATGATAGCCTGAGCACACAGACAACAATGGCAGCCAATAAAAAAATTATAATACAATAACGCATTGTATAAAAATATGAATACTATGTAGTGTGAGAAGTTTTAGTTCATGTAGTTTATTTGTGAAACGCAGGGTAAGAAACAGCCCATAAAGAGGCCTCATTCTTATTTGAGAGGACAACACGCTGAGTCGCATGCTTCATTAATGCCCCGCTGAGGCACCGTATGATGGAAAAATGCTAAGAGGCTTCTGGACTGTGATCCAGTCCTGCAGGCACCAACATATTTTGACATGTTCTGGTGCCCCCTCAGCAGCCATCCTCAGCAGATCCAGATTTATTATCTATTTGGATCACTGTGTGGACGAATCCTGACCACAAGTATAATATCATACTGAGCTGTTTTGGTACCAGTGCTGCGAAGAAAACCAGAGTCCGGTCACTATAAACATACCTTCCCCCAAAAGGCCACACTGTTGGGTTCTTTCAAGTCTCCGTGCGCCGGGATGAAGAACGAGCACACTTAATCGACAGTATACAAAGCGGTAGACAAGCAGTTGTAAGTCTCTCTCTCGCTCTCTCTAAACATGCACTCTAGAGCTTGGAGTAATGGTTGTTCCTCTGGTATTCAAGGCTACGAAGTGTGACAAATGCAATTTAACATGAGACCTGGAGTTTAGAGCAAGCTAGAGTGCTAGCCTACAATACAAGGCCATTAGCAGCGGACAAATAAGTAAGTGTGTGCAATATGTTCACATGTGTTCAGGCTTCAATTCCCCGCAGAACTAAAAGATCGAACTGGAGACCAAGCCCACCATTATGGTTAGAGCCCTGCTTGCCCCCCCACACACACACACACACGCACGCACGCACACACACACACGCACGCACGCACACCTGATTGTAGCCCATCAAGCATAATGGGGGACCTTGAGCGACCTTCTCCAGTACAAGTCCCGTTGAACAGGCTTTAATGGAAAGTCCCGCCCACCGCTTTGTGGCTGCAATCATCTATTTATCTGTCCTTTTCCCCCCTTTCCTCTCTTACGTCTGTGTAATGCGGTCGATATCAGTTTGTCATGCCCATTTGTTCACATTGTTTAAATAAATAAGAAAAGCATGAGAATGATGGATTTGCAGCGTAGATGTTGCAGCGTGCTGTAATTTAGCGTATAGAAAATGAAAAAGGTTGCAGCCAGCACCCTGTTTTTCCCCCCCTGTGGAAGGCAATTAACCTCACATTGATAGCTCAGCAGTGGGAGCTGACCATTCCTCTTCTGGTAGCTCCCAGATAATACCCTGAAAGTTGTTTCCCCCCAGCAGAAACGGTTTCAGCTTTAACACACACGTGCTCGCACGCGTGCACACCGAGCTTTCAGTCATTGCTTCAAGCATTTAAGCGGCCGCTTGCATAAAAGGTCATTTTTACTGCCACCGCCTATCGGTGACACCCACAGACCTGCACATGCATGGCGCCATCCAGGAAGTGGGACACTATATGTGCAAATAAATCATCTGTCAATGCTGCCTGTGCAGACAGAGTGAACTACTGATACCATTGGTGGTTCGTTTGATTAAACTGGTCGATCTCACCAGACAGGATAAGTAACAAACGGTCTTTTTTTTTCTCTCCAAATAATTGCCGCTACATTTCTAACAATCAACCAGTACAAAAACAAAACTCGAGTTTGATGGTGTTGATTAATCAGTGGCATGATTGAGAATTTGGATTTCAGGTAAGATGCAGTCTGATTTTTTTTAGTGCACAAATATTGAATCTCACCTTAAGGGATTAGAGTGTTATTATACCCAGGTTGCTGTGGATCGATACCATCATGTATTGCAGTCAACACACACACACACACACACACACACACACACACACACACACGCACACACACGCACACACACGCACACACACACACACACACACACTCTGAGAGCCTTACCACATCAGGAAGGAAGTTAACATTTTTTTTCTACTTAACCATCTGAAACTTTGGAAAAAAACAAACTCAAATAGAGGAGACCATTTATTTTCCTCGCTGCTGATGATCATTTTCTCTGTTTTATTAATCACATTCATGTTCTTTAGATGAGTTTTCCTCAAGGAAATGCCGTGTTTTTCACCAAACTGAAATTTAAAGAACTGAAAAAACAGGAAAATCAGTGTGGGACTAAACCACCGACAGTCTCACTTTAATAATACACCCTTGTGCACCGCGAGACACACGCAAGAATCAAAAATTGAATGGATTTGATTAGTTAAACAAGAATAAATCAACTAACTAAACTTTTATGATAAATCCATCACTATTTCCTCTCATGTAGGCAAAAACCACAAAGGCCCACGAAGCACCTGGGCTTTATTAATATTTGCCATGTAAACATTTGGCCTGCTGATTAGATGATGTCCGTCCTAAACAGGCCAACAGATATGACCCTCTGCCATTTTTCAAAATGACAAACAGGAAGTGATTAATCTATGCCTGGAGTTCTGTTCAAACCAGCTCATCATTTCACTTCTCTCTTCACCTCCGTCTTGTGCTTTCTCAAAAAATGTGTGATTTAAAATTTTGTGGTTTGAGTTTACACGAAGGCTCAACTGTTTGGGATATGGGCGGGTTCTCAAAGGAAAGCCACAAACTGTTGAAGAACAACGGCAAAGATCCTCAGCGACTGCAAAAATTAAAAAAAAAGCCTAATAGAAAAACTTTGCAAAATCACTTTTAGCACAGAAAAGAAAGGCGAGCGCATGCATTTGCAGCTGATGATGAGGACAATAACAGCCAATCCTTGCTATGTCACATGGTGATTGGTCATAAGTGGATCACAAGACCCTCTAAAAAGCAAACAAGTGGTCTATTTAAGTGCAATGCACTTAAATACACAGGCACACGCAGTTCTTTCACACCACCCTAGAGTATATTTGTGTGGAAACACAGTGACAGGAAAACCCTTCATCACAGAAACCTCGTCACTTGCTTGAACTTAAAGATAAATAGAGAAATAAAATCCGCAAGTGCTCCGATAACATAAACAGGCTGGTGGGCAGAGGGACAGGAAAGACAAGCAAGAGCCAGTGACTCACAGAGATAAAAGAAACATGAGATTTTCCTGAGCAAATGCAGAGAGATCATCATCTCAATTGAAGAGAAATGACATCAGTCTCTGGAATCTGTCCCACCTCCTCAGAGCATCTAAAACACAAGCGAGCCTTTCTGCTCCTCTCCGCTTCCTCCCTCCTCTTTAATTTGATTTACTCCACTGCCTCTTGCCTCCTCCCTGCTCTGTACCAAGGTTAAACAAGAGTGCTCACGACCCCGGACAATTCCACAATTTATCAATTTTAGTTTTTCCTCTTTTGCTTGATGCAACAGACGGGGAAACCACCGGCATCCTGCAACTGCAACTTTCACAGTGGTGTTTCGTGGTACCTTGTGGAATCGCCACGCTGCAGCAGTAACAGCAAAGCCACATTTTCTAAAGCCCCGAATGTCAACGGAGACATTGAGTTATTGGGCAGGTTAAGCTAAGCAACAGTAGTTTTCCATATGGGTGAATTTGGCAATCACCTTAGGGTGGCATAGCTTTCAAGCTTTATGGATCCTGCACAGGGCAAATCACCAGGACATTTCACCACCAAGTCAAGAAAAATATCATCCAGCAGACAAACAGCACAGGGACTCGAGACAACATAAACCCAACCACAGAAGCACATGGAACATATTAAATGCCCGGGAAACATGATCAAAAAGTGGTAATTAAAAAGCGAAGCAGCACATGGTAGAATCCCAAAAAAGGCTGAGAAAAATGAATAAAAATACCTAAATAAATACCTATGTAGCAGCGCCAATTCTGACCCTCACAATGCTGGTAAAACTATTTGACTGTTGCCGAAACGAAAGACTGTCTCACACGTTCAGTGGAGCATTACATGAGCTTTCAGGAATCTTAAAAACGTTGCGCCAATGGATGTTTTTTGTAGCACAGGCTCAGTATTAATTTAGTTCTGGTTCTCATCTCAACAGTGGCTTCAAGACACTCTGGGACTGGGCCAATGACTGATCCGGCCCTCTTGATCATCTTTTTCATCCTATTTTTGTCATCAGTTGATATGGTGCCCCTAGCAAAGTACAGCATAAAGTAAAGACACTAGCCAGGATACGTTGGTTGAAAAGACAAACAAAAAATATCCAAAAGCCTTGCGCTGACAGATCTGAGCTTTCTGAAAAAGCACAGCCCTATACTATATACGGTAGTCTTTTTCAATGACAAACTGATGTTGAAACAGGAGACATCTTAAATTTGGGAAACCATACTTTTTGTGGAATTTAAAATCATTTTATTCTTCAAGTCTTCAGTGTCAAAGCTGATAGCCAAGACATGTCCTTAGAACTAGCATGCTTAAAATAGAAAAGAGAGAATGAGCCCATGTGAAGCAGTTTACCTATCACCGGAAAGTGGACATCAACGATACCAAGTTATGGTTCAAGCTGCCCAGAGGAGGAAGAGCTTTGGCGACAGAGCCCTCCTTAAGTCATGTAAAACAGGTCTAGTGCTGTCTCTTCACGTTGGACATGACATCATTTGTTTAAAGGATGGTATAATGGAGGGAAGAGAACAATGGTTAAAGTCCCTGTTGATCGTAACAGCACATCAGGAGGGAAGCACTGTTAGTCTTTGTCAATACTCGGTATTGTCTCTGTTGCCAGCTTCCTCTTACCCAATGGAGGAATATAGACAAATATGCAAATGAGTTCAACACTGTTCAACACGAGCTAAACACGAGCTAAACACTGAAGTCGAATACACACACTTATCTGTGGCATTGTTTGGAATGCACCATTGCTCTGGCCTTACATGATACCTGTGTGTCCTTGATCTATGTCCATCTGATACAGTTTAAAGCCTTCCAGTTTATCATGTGACACCGATATCCTGTCAGACAACCATGCAGAGTAAACTGCTATGCTGGTATAGGCGATTGCACTTTAGACAAGCAGTCAACTCATCCAGTTTGTTTACGAAGGAGTGTATCTTCCCCATAATGAGGTTTGGATCCACACCGTCTATTTCTGACCTGGATAACACTTTTGCTTCCTCTCTTCCTGGTTCTTATCTGGAGTTTAGTTCATGAAGATTCGTAATCAAAAACCCCAGGATGTGAGATATAATTAGAGACACGCGTCTGAGGCCCTTTCCAGTTAAAGGTAATGACAGGTAATGACTCCTGACTTTGTGATTGCACAGCGTCCCAGACAATTAATATCCAGAGCAGCAGAATACAGACAAGTGCATTATTGCAAAAGCCATAATCATGTTGTCAAGAATTGATCCCACAGTACTAGAATCCATAAAACATTTAGAAATTTATTAATACTTAAAACATTAATTGCAATGATGCATAGGTGATAGAGTCTCCAAGGGGTGGTGCCTCCTTTTGAAACAAAAAAGGTAAACCTATTGAGAAACTCTCACTCCCACCATCCAAGTGTTCATTCACATTTCAGGTCCAAATTAGCTTATAAATTGGAAATACTGGTAAACGGTTGAACTGCATCAGTGCAAAACTGAAGCCAATGGAATCATTTTAATGAGTCAAATGTGAACTTTACATTCAAAGCCAGGCATCATATCAGGGAAACAAAGGGAAAGGAAATAGGAATGGATGACAACGACAGGAATATATATATATATATATATATATATATATATTAAACATGAAGTTATTTGCCGTAGGTGCAGATGCTTCAGCTTATGTGAAAGAGAGGAAAGCCCGACCACACTTCCTGTTTTCACACTTTACAGGCAAACTCAGGTTTCCTACATTTCCCTGGGTTTTTTATTATTGAGCCCTGCAGCGATTAACCCTCAGGTGGGGAGGAGGAAGTACTCCCGCCCGGTGACAGTGTTTAGCTTTCCAAACTCACAAATACCAAAGATGGAAGAAATCTAGTGCAGATGATCTGCATCAGAAGAAATGACTTCTCGACTAACCTGAGTCACAAATTAATGTTGTACAACCCTATCGTTGAAAGAATTTCAGTCACACTACAACATTCTTACTGTTGGTGAATCTAAAAATTTCAGTTCAATTCATAGCTGAATGGGTGCACGTGTTTGTGTGAGTGTGAGTGTGTGTGTGTGCGTGCTGGGGAAGGGGTTCACATGTTTCTCCGTAAATGACTGACAGAGTCTGAAGCAGCTTTTTCCACCAATGTGCTGGTTTGAACACAATGAAAAAGATAGTAGCCATAAAGAGGCTGTGGCCTTCGCACTTATGACTCAAGTTATGGCTACTAGCTACATATTTGATATAGCCTATTGTCAGCACTCACACATGCTCACACAAACAGGACAGGCTCTTGTTTTTACTTTATTTTTGGCCTCACACTAGTCGCTTTGCCCCTCCGTCTGCTCTGTCATCCCAAATATGCGTGTGTGCATGCCTAACGGACTGTACATATACATGTGGACCCCCCCCATGAGTCACTGCGTCTGCTGAAGCACAACACGAGCGAGAAACACGGCTGCCGGACCCAGCCGGAGGGATTACATAAACAACACAATGTTGCCACAGCCGAGACCTCTCTTTGATTCCATGGAAGGGAGGGAGAGAGGGAAAGTGTGATCACATAAACTGAAGACAGATTGGGCACATGCATGCGTGAGAGGAGCCACTCCGGAAGGTGGAAACATCGCCACATGGTGATTGTGTACGTGTTGCGCAGAAACAGATTTTAGTGAGAAAAAAATCCCCCTGCTGTTTGTGCCCCAACTGGCCCTTGTGCTTTTGCTTCTCACTGGCCTGGAAAATGGGAAAGACATCAGAATGTGAGCAACAAGAGGACTACTGAGAAAACCCCAGCATTCCTCAATTTCCCCGGGAATTAAAGCACGAGTATAACTGAAAATCCCGTACAGATGTGGTCTTTCTTCTGCTGTTCCTTCTTATTAAGCTCCTGAACGGTCACCTGCGTCTGTTGGTGAACTAACTTAACGGCAGCGTAAAACACAACTTTTGTGTTTTCTGACTTTTACGGCGATGACGCACGAGGTAAACTAAATAAGTCATGGTGAAGGCAGACCCATTTCTGCCCTTTTTGGTACTTGGCAGCCACCCAAGATATTCTTGTGTTTGCAGCGGTTGTTTTCAGTGACCCTACCCACACATGCAAACACACACACGCAAATGTGATGCGATCTATGCCCATCCGCTCACAGCCGCTGTACCGTACCGCCTTTATGCGTTTTCTCTTGGCCGCTCTATATTCCTATACCCTCCAATCCCCCACAGCACTGGGATGAGGCCTCTGCACAGCTGGAAGTTACTCCCGTTGACCGAACAAATGGGCCAAAGCTGGCAGGCATCATGAAAAAAAAGACAAAAAAAAACACATACCATGTGTTCACAGAAGCTGCATGGGTGCGGATAAAAAAACCCAAACATAAACATCTTGTTGTTTTGAGCACACACCTAAAATGACTGGGTAACATAGTGTAATCGCAAAGTTATTAGTTCCCTGATGAATATCTAAGGTATTTCTCACAGTGGAAATAGGCCCATAAACATGCATTTAGACTCCAGATTTAAATGTCTCTGATAGGGACTCTAAACCACGAATACCCTAATTTGAGTCAAAACCCAGAAGAATATAATGGCCACTGCAAGCTTTCAGTGAACTGAAGCTATTGTTTTACAGTGTATGTAAATCAGCCATGGCCACCGCTGCGCTTTGTTAATTAACTAAGCTTCCCCCCTGGGGTTTAATTATAAGAGCCTCATAACAGAGCTCCTAGGTAGGTTCTGTGTTGCTTGTTTTATGTGCTGCCATGGACGACCAAAGGGTAAATGCGAATGGGAACCTGCAAAGCTCTTTCTGAGCAGGGTAAAAAGAGAACCAGTCTGGGGAATACTTCAGCTGGATCACATAAGGGGAGGCTGAAGGGAGCTGGCCGTGCAGGTGTAGCTACCACTGCCTGACAGTGAGCCGGGCTGCGGTGATTACGCTGCTAAACCTACAACCGTCAGGGAGATGGCGGCAGCTGTGTCCTCTGCCTGACAGACATTTAACCTACAGTTTAGAGCCATAGAAACAGGGAATTCATCTCCCTGGAGTTAATGCAGTAACACATCGGAACTTTTTCAACAATTTTCGGTTGGCACACATGCTGTAGGAAAACTCTACTTTTATGTTTTGTACATCTCTGATACATGCTTTTAGCCAAACATGAAGCAGCAGTAGAAGTCTAAGTGTCTGATCATTCTTGGCTCTCCTAAAATGGACAGGAGACTTTGGAATCATGGATGCTAATTATTTCTGGGACAGTACGCTGAACAGATGTGAGCAGAGGGCCTCCACTGAGCTGTTTTGAGGAAAGCAGGTGCCGCCACACCGCACGTGACCCCTACAATCAGCAGCACACTCATTATGGAGAATATGGCTCATTTCCTTAATCACAAGTTACAGATCGCCTGCTCTCAAACACGTGACAGAGGAAACCATGGCAACAATCTCAACAGAAAAATAAAAGAGCTCAGGCCTTCTGTGCTTCTCCTCGGGATGCTTAGGTTACAGAAATGATTCGAGACCACCGGCCTACCTCTGTTTGTTCATCTAATGTGCGTAAGTGCTGAGCGTGTCCTTTCAGCTTCACCATCTGTTGCCGGTCAAATGACCAGATCAGTCTTAACATGAGTCATCTTACAGCGAATAATGTGAGGGACTAGAGTTACAGTGGATGTTCACGACAGGCTTGAGGTTGCCATGACATTTTCCAGGTAGGCTAAACAGACCTTAAGGCTCTTGCATGTATTATGCAAGGATGGAAATGAAACTTCAGTTCGTCATTGATTGAGGTTTTGTTTTTAGTGAGGGTGCATATGCAATGTGTGATAATGTCAATGAGTCACCATGTGTGCAGGGGGTGTTGCAATCTGTCTGCATTAAAGCTACGCAGAGCCATATCTTCCATATATTAACATTTCCTACTCTTTTGTTATGGTAATGTGATGGCGACATGATATTTGCAAAACCCCCACACACGCAGTGCATCCATGCCATTTAATGCAGTAATTGTTGCATGTTTGGACATCAAGAGCATAGTATTTATAACATCAGGTGCAGCCATTGTTAGTAGAACTTCCCCTCATGAAAAACTAAAGTGCTGCTTATGGATTGTGGTTAAAGCACACACACACAAACACACAGACACACAGACACACACACACACACACAGACCTGTATGACCATGCCCTTTTTGTGCAAAGGGAAGCTTAATTTGAGTCCTTTATGACTATGGCAAGCAGTCCTACAGCACAAAGAGCCTACTCGGTAAACAGACCAAATCCATTCTCAGCGAGTGGGAGATCCTGGCAGTGTGTGCTTCTTCATAGACAAATATTACACTGTCAACAACAGATTCGGCTGCTCAAACTTGACATTCAGCATTTCTGTGTACATAATGTCGTCTGACTATCTGTCAAATTAATCAAGTTTTATGCTATCTGTAATGGAAGAATCAACAAATATGCACACATGGGTGGAGAGCAGAGAGAAATCTGCATTCAGACTAGAAAAACAGAACTATATGCTAAACAGAACCTATTAAAGGAAGTATAGCTTTAACAGTGTCATAAGTAAACCAGAAACTGGGCTCATGTTTATTCAGAATTGCATCGATTCTGCTTATCTTTGTGAGGCATATTTTTTAAGTGGGATGGTGGGTGTGGTAGAGGATAGTGGATAACTTATCACAAGGACAATAAAAAGTGTTTTCTCAGGCCTCTGATGAGGGTCATTCTATTGATGTTTAACTAAATTCCCTTGTTAATGGAGTTGGAAGACTTTGGACCAGCAAAAGAGTTAAAACGCATGCAAAAGCAAAGGCCTATATGGAGTATTCAGTAACTGATTTGTTGTTTACTTTAAGGAATGTGCTGATCTTTCATGAACAAAGTGCTGAAGTATTTTATACTCATTGCTAGGACACAATGCTTCTCTTAAGGAGTACAGATGTCCCAGACAGGGACACTCCATGGCTGTGACAGTAATGACCTGTCCTTTGGGGGTCTGCTGTCAACCCAATCGTCAGGGAAACAAGGATGGGCTGTTTCTGTGGTCGCCCTGACAATTAAATTTAAGAAAGGGGAGGTGGTGCTGGACAGGAACAAACCCTTGGGACCTTTAGGAGACCATGGCAACTGCAGTGAAAATGTCAAATGTCCTCCAGCTCTTCAAGTCAAATGAGTTCAGTGATCCACCTGCTGAGAAGAGTCATTTGGATTTCACACTCCTTTTTGGTTGATTTTATTTTCAGAGCCCTTTGGTTCCTTGCATATTCAATAAACAAGATGCATCATTTAACTCCGCCATCTTATTTCTTCACAATGGCATCTGTCTAAAGCAGCTTGGCACCGAGGTAATATTTCACCCCTGGCCTCTGAAAATCCCACTTAAAAAAGGTTGGCACGATTGAACTAAATGGATGGATCAATTAAGCAGCAGAAGGACGAAGGATGGGGAGATGTGTGGGTGTAGCATTACAGCAGGCCTTGAGAACAAGCTGATGGATAACTTAAAGATGGCCAGAGAAACCATTCAGCACATATACAAATGAAGAGTCAACGAGGCATCACACTTACACGCAGACAGAAATTGACCTGCCCTGTGGGTTTCACAGATAAGACACACCCATAAAGTCAAGCAAAAGTACCGACCAGCACCACTGAGAAGATGCTGATATGCTTCATGTCCCATTAGTGGTTTAGTAATAGAGATTAAGGGTTGCTTATCACACACTCCAGCTTCAGCCAATAAGAGGAAAAAGATGAAGGAGGGTTCCATGCATGAAGTTAGTGTGAACAACCCCCCCCCCCCCCCAAACAGGAAGGATCCAAAAACACAAGCAAAGTGCTAATTGTAAAATCAAAACAAGGACCTTTGGTTGTGATCAGAAAACACAGATGTTAAAACAAAGGCTCGATTTTGCAAGTGCCGGTTTTTATACAAATCTGAATTCAAATGCGAAACCGCATGCATTATTCTTTGGTAAAGATTTGTCAACACAAACTTTGATGATTGAATACTGGACATCTGCACTATTGAGGAAATGCTTAAAAACACGTAATGAGAACCCAGCTGCCCTCACACTCCTTTCATGCCTGCTTTGAGCCGGGAGTGTCACCATTTGGTCTGAGAGTGCACAGAAGTGCTCTGAGATATCAATAAAAGTGATGACAGGATGCCAGGCGGGTAGAGATGAACAGCAGAATCTTGCTGCAAAGGCCTCTGCAAACAAACCCCTGAAGGCAAAACTTTTAAGATCTCGTTCCTGGGCTACACTATTGTGGACTCAACGCATTGCATCGCTGACAAAGCAATAGGCCATGAAAACCAACTATAGGGCACCGGGATGTAAAACTGGACGTAAAACCACACAGTGCAAACACAGCAGACCTTATGTTTGAAAAGGTGTTCAGAAATCAGAGCATCAAAAGGAGTGATTCTCTGGGTTTCCTGTGAATTAATGACAGGAGTTAACTAAACATTTCCATCACACACACCATCAGTAAAGAGGAGTTCTTCACCACCACGAGTTAATAGCTGACTGACCCGACTGGACAGTGGCAGCTTGGAAATTACTACTTTGCCGCTAGAGCAGGTGGAGTCTGCAGGTCCGGACTATGATTTTTCTGCTCAGCTGTGTGTTTACATGCAGACTGAATGCTCCAAACAATGACGGAAATAAAAGGCAATGAAAGCACTTTATGACAGTGTCCGATCAGAAGCCTGGCCTCACCAGGCACATGTAAACAGTACCAGCTTTGCTACCATCAGCAGATGTTTTGACTGCGGTTGAAACTGATTACATCATTTCATTGTTCGACTAAATCTGAATGTTGCACTCAGGTTTCCGCACGTTAGAGCCTGGGGTCTCTTTTGGGGTTACACGGGGAAGCAACCTGAAAGTGGCCGCTGGCATCTGCACACCAGGAAAAATACCCACAATACTGCTGACAGATACATGACATTTACACCTTGGCACACAAACACATGCTGTATTCATTTGGGAAGAGGACAATGGTCTCTAAAGACAAAGGGGAGGATCTGTGCGCCTCCCTGAGTGGGAGTATGTGTGTGTTCAACAACCCTATAAATAGAGCCTGCGTCTTGCTACACTGGGATCCTCTCATGTTTTTATTAAATAAACTGCTGCCGTCGGGCCCAGCTGTGCCCTGCATTCCCAGCCTGCATCAGTCCGCACTCGTGGGCAACATCCACCCTGGGATGTCAGTGCATATGAGTGTATAGATGACAGGGAGGGGAGGGAGGCAGCCGTGAAATCATTCTGCACCGATGCCACCTGGGTCTTAGGAAGCCCCTGCTCAGGTGTTCTGCATGGCTTCCCCCACTCTGTGCGAACCAGCAGAATGCATCTATGCGATGATTCCCCTTCTCCCTCTTATTGTTTTCCAGCACATTTAAGTTCATGTAATTGGAATTACATCCCCCCCCCCCAGTGAACAGCAGCCGTTAATGCGTTTGCAGGAAGTCGGCTGACATGGATGGATTTGCCTGATAAATGCACACAGGAAGACAATAATGCCACCAAGTAATCTGTTATATCAAAACCACGTGGGCATAACATTTCACACACACACACACACACACACACACACACACACCACACACACACACACACACACACACACACACACACACACACACACACACACACACACACACACTTCTTGTTAACTGGAGACGCGTGCTTGCTGATGGGCTGCAGCCTACCTGCATTTCTCTACCACGTGCTCACAGGCCTCGACTGACACGCACCAATCACCATCTTTACCAGCAAGAAAACTCACGCCAGCTCATGGCAAAAAAATTCCTTTTGGGCGCCACCTTCTGAAGCTCCACCTGACTCTCCTCTGTGCAGCTAGTGCTGCAGCTCTGCAAGGCACTCCCAGTGTAAAAAATAAAAGGACTAAACTGCAGCTTTTAGGAACGGCAGCACAGGCCGCGTGCTCCCTGCGTCCCTCCATTATTAATGAACTGGTCCTTGTTGTTTCAGAACTAACCCCCAGTTAACCACATGGCCATTAAGGCCTTACAACGCTCAACACGATGGAGGGCTGAAACACCAAAGTGCTGCTTTCTGACGCCATCACCATCAATATTTGAGCATTAAATATTGAACAATGAAGAGTTATTTATAACATATTTGATTTATTCCTTAATTAGCTTCACATTTAGGGGAATCATGGCTCTTCTTAGGAAACTGAGACTGGCTGTTCCTGTCTATAATGTGTCTCCATATAGAAATCGATCTGATTATTGATCAACTTGGCCACTACAGGTAAAAAGCGTGAATGGATCAATAGCCATTTGATGACTAAGAAGCTCTCTGATTTTGGAAAGGCTTCGCTTCACGTGACACGAACTCCGTTTCATGCCAGACTCAAAGAATGATGCACAGAAAAAAATGGGTAGATATTGATTTTTAACTTGTTTATAGTGTTTGTTAACTACTTTCTGTACACTGTATAATTGATTTACCGCCCACTCTTAGAAATTCAGCACAGATCCCCTCTATGGCTTCAAGGAAGTCCAAAAAAAGGGTGGGCAAGTGCAAGGGGAATATCCATTTTAGGTGGCGAAAGGAGTAAATATTAATCAGTCCCTCTGATCAACCTTTGTCTTTTCTCAAGTATTTCTTGCTAATGTTTTATGAGAATAGAACAGCTGTTTTCACAGCTGTTTTTAAGCACTTGCAGGGGATTTTTTTTAGCACTGGCACGGAGTCCAAAGGCATCTAATATTTGAATAAGTTCTGGGCATACAGATAAACTCTGACTAAAAAAAGGTGTTTGGCCTCCAGAGACAGCAGATGAGCCTACATAGTTTCAGGGAGGGTGAGAAATACGAAGGAGGGGGTATAAGGAACGGTGATGAGATGAATAATATACCGGTAAGTAATGGACCGAGAGATTTGGGATCTCACGTGATCACACTGGAATTACTGGTATCTAACAGATTAGCATGTTTCCTGAAACAAGAAATAAAATATTAATAACGGCCGAATCAATGACTCACAGCTTGACCTTTGCCCACCCCATAAAACAAAAACCGCACCTTCTGTCATTTTCCTACTTCGATCATCACGCCAAACATCCTTTCTTCATCAAAGCATCACATTCTGCCGTCAGTCACCATGAAACCGAATACAGACACGGGCCTTTAATATCAGCCGTGATTGCACTATTATTATCGTCTTCAGGTGCATGGTTATTATGGGATTGGCTGCTGTAACGCCGTGCTGAGATCATCGGCTATTGGGTAAGATATGAGGCTCATGAGAGACTCCGCTCACAATATCGAGCCGGACTGTCACACATGACCAAGCAGCGCCCATCTCTACATGTGTGCGCTTAAATTAAATTAAAAGCGTCTTTTGATTTCACTTACCGATTCCTGGGGCGGAGTAGATGAAATACAATGCGGAGGTGGATAGAGAAAACAGGAATATAAGCCCAAGGAATGACCTTCTCCGAAAGCGTAAATGTGTCGGCATCATCCAGGCAGCAGAAGCACACACGCAAGGGCACGTTTACGCGTTATTAGCGACGACGGAGCAGTCCCGACGTTAGTGGCAGCCGTCCGGGAAGGCAGAGGGTTAACAGAGGAGTAACTGAGCGGCAGCGGTGCAGAGAGGCGAATCGGAAGTCGTTCTGTGTCGAGGTGATCCTAATCAAGGAATTCAAATCCCATTCCTGTGGTGATGATTTCGGCTTCGGTGGCAACAGCGACGACGAGCGGGCGCAGCCTAACGTGGCGCGGCTATTTCAATTGATAGTCCATAAGTTGCCTCTCACTATGACGTTGACTGGGTTTGGCCGCTCCTGCGTTTCGCCTGCTTTGCCCGATGAATGGGGAAGCCCCACTGCAAAATGAGCAACACAAAGTGGGCGTTCACGGGCACCGAGAAACAGACGCGCGCTGCCGACGCCAGCCACCGTCACCTGCCGTTCGTCAAACATCGCGCGACTTCCTGCCCGAGTCGGGAAATATGTCGCGAGCTGCTAAAGCGAACTCTGGTTACTATTGGTGTGCAATACAAATATTGGTGTGCAATACAAATATGTCCGGTTTCCGTCGTTAACCTAAATCGGTGCGTTTCGTATTCACACGTGAATGTGAAATAAACTCTCAATAAAGCAAAGAGCATCGCATTGGCTGACGGGAAACGAAGAAAAAAAACCCCAAAAGGCTCATTATTTATATTAAGGATGTAACTGAAACAACGTCACTTACTAGTAGTGGTTCATTTTTGGGTTTGTTATGTTTCTGTTATTTGTAGATACAAAAAGAGCCCGCTTCTCTTTTTTGACTTCCGCTGAGAATATAAACACTACAATTCCCAAGAAGCCCTAACAAGGAAGTGGTGTAGTCATGTCACCTAGTGTATGCAGATGAATACGTGGAACTTAGAATGTTTTTATTGAAAAATGTCGCTTACAAGTTTAGACCGTCGCGTCTAAGAATGTCGTGCAGCAGTCGTGCATTTTTGCTGTTGTTCCTTTTAGCCTTAGTCGTTTTTCCGTGCGCGCCAGAGCGAGTTAAGAGGCAAAAGGAAGTGGTAGTTCGTCAGAGAGATGGCGGAGAGGCTATCACCTATAATGTTGATACTCAAGGTGGACAACAGCAAGGTCTAACAAAGTCGAATAATGGTGGCGGACTTGTCACAGAGGAGGAAACAAAAGGGAACGAGCCGCTGTCTTCCAGGTCTGAGCTCACAAACACTTATTCCATCGCTCCATTGTAGCTTGGCTAACTAGCAGTAGATTCTATAGCGAGCAATCCTGTCGTTTATGCTTCATAAGTACTTTAAAACGGTAAAGTCATTTACAGTTTCCACCTTAAGGAAATGTTAAGTTATATGTATGTTATGAATGTAATGTTTTGTGTGTTGGCTGGTTATTCTACTTAATTTACAACACATATTTCTATTTTCTATTCATCCCCACAGCAAGTCCAATGACACAGAGACCTACAATAATGAGACCCTCCTCTCCACAACACCAACTGTCAAGCCAACGACCCCTGCACTACCTACTCCCAAACCCATTCTTCCTGTACAAACTGGGGTCAAGGCTCAGGAAGAGGAGCAGTCCAGCGGATTGACCATATTCTTCAGTTTGCTGGTTATTGGTTGGTGCTATTTTTGTTCCTGAGGTCTTATATTTGTGTCTTTATCAGTATTCTCCCAGTTAGTCCACCATAAACATGCATCAGCATAAATCCCAGGTCAAATATTTATTCATCTTTGTCTAGTAATTTAGGATGAAGGAAGTGGATAAAGAAGATGGTATGGTTAAATATATTTACCACTTTATTTCAATACAGTTATCCTATTGAGCTCCAGTTCACATCAGGTTGAGTCACATTAGAAATGGCATCAACCATGTATAAGAGAATCAACACAATTGCTCATTTGCAGACAGATCATCTTTATCAGACATGTCAACATTCATGTCCCAAGTATTTAATAATGAATATATTGTGCTATATATATATATATACATGCAGTCATGCAGCGTGAACAATTCAAATCAAATCCAAATCAAATCAATCTTTATTTATATAGCGTCTTATACAATCAAAATTGTTTCAAGGCGCTTTCAGCAATTGCAAATCAAAATCACATTTATTAACTGCTTTTGCTGCCAAGTTTTACCAACACGCCAATATTTCTTTGCACTCTCAGCAAATTTATGGTGTTTTAAAATCATGTTCTATTTGGGGAAATGAAGTGTTCTGGTGTAGAGAGTTTTGATTAACAAAACCACATTTAAGGAACCAGTTGTTTTTAGTTGAGAGGGAAAATGGGTTCTCTTTGCTTTCACTAGTCCAGTGACTCTTCGCTAGACCTTCATGGATATTTCCATGGCATGCATTTAATAACTTACCTAAGGTAACCAAAGGCCGACTAGTGTGGCAGCTGTTTCTATGGTAACTCTGGTCATCATTTGCTCATCATGTGTGGAAAAGTCATTCGTGCAAAAAATCTAAGCACTACGACAATGTGAGGGTTATTTTTGGGCGGATCTGAGTCGGTGTGACACGTTAGTTAGGACGTGGATGTATTTGTCCTGAATATTCATTCTACTCTCCCCAGGTATCTGCATCATATTGGTGCACCTGCTCATTAAGTTCAAGCTGCATTTTCTTCCAGAGAGCGTGGCTGTTGTATCTCTGGGTAAGTTCTTTTTCTTCAGCAAAGCTTGAAATTGCATTTTCTTTATACAGTTAGTACATTTTTGCTTTCACACTCACTCCATCTGGGTGACACACATCTTTCCTGCCCCTTCTCCTATTCCTGCTGACGCATGATAACACACTTTTTCTGCCACTCTGCTTACTAACTGGAAAGCATTGTTCCTTCCTCATCACTTCCATTCCCTCATTGGTTCATTTTCTGTCTTCTGAAAGCCCTCATCTCTGAGAGAAAGCCTGGGTCTTATTCAGACCATTGTAGATCATTAATGTCGTCATTAATTCTCGTCTTATCTATCTTTCTTTCTCTGCCCTTTATGCTGATTTATGTTTTACTCATCCTGTTAATTAATGTCCTTCAGCGCCGTGTGAGAGGAGAGCTGAGGCTCCAAAGGGAACTCGTGAAAGAAAAAAACTAACACAACTGCTTATGAAACCTCCTTGTATCTAATTATTTTTAAGTACAGCATCCATTTACAGGACTACTTTCTGGGTTGAACTGTTTTTCTTTTCCAGGGATTCTAATGGGGGGATTCATTAAGATCATTGAGTTCCAGGAACTGGCCAACTGGAAGGTAACAAACCTCAATGTACACATTGTAAAACTGCACATGATCCATCCATTTATCCATGTAATTATTGAATCCCTTTGGAATACATGACATATTTGTTTGAGAACCATAAATAATTGTGTTTGAGAAGGGTGCAGCAAGCTTAGAGATTAAATCACAATTTATTATGCTGTGCTTCACCTTTCATTCCCTGCCTGCGTTTTCTTGTTCAGTGACATACTGCTCGTGTTTTCGTCCTCACAAATATCTCTCGAGCTCTGTTCTGAGGCCTTTTCATAGTAGTGCACATTCATTTTTGCCAGATATCATTTCCTTTGTACCTCTATGAAGTCTCATATTTTCCCCTCTGGTTCTCACAGCCTTTCATTAACATTCCTTCGTCTCTGCCAGTGAATGAAAGAACAAATCAAAGAGGTGGAGAGAGCTGTAGAGAGGGGGAGGAGGACAGGTTGGGTCTTGTACACTGGTGGCATTGTTTTTTGGAATGAGAACCCCCTGATGATACCGAGCCATTGGCCCCGGTAACAGGAGCCCCATCTCCCCCAAAAGGGCCCATGTGAACCTCTACTCCACTGACTTTGTTCAGTCTACCGCTCACCTGTCCAGTTACAGTGTGTTTGTGGTATGACAAGCCCTGTAATCACAATAGTAAATATGCAATGCGATGTGCTGCAGGGGTTTTGTGTGGGGCTGCAGAAAAACAGGCAAAAATAAAAATGTGCCTGAAAATTATTCCCTTAACCATTCTTGCCCCAGACACTCACCACCTTCATTAGAATGTCAATATATTGGCTTAGCTGGTATGTTGGCACAACAATGTGCACCAGTACTACCAGTGTAAAGTTCAGAAGACTCTTCCCCCCGATGACAGGGGGTTGGTAAAAGCTTCATCAATAAACAAAAGACAAGGAAAGTCCTCCCCCGATGATGGCCCTCCCCCACCATCTCTCCACCATCTCTTCCTGTGGGTAGTTTACCCACAGGAAGCACAATCAATGATCTGCAGCCCTCAGAGGGTCTGTCTTTATCCCGCTGACACCAGCTCGTTCAGCAGGCTTAAACTGGATGCGGTTACCTCTAAGGCCGCCCTCTGTCCTGTTCCCAAAGCTGGCCCACTTGGCTAATCAAAGCAGCCTCTGGGAGCGCTGATGCTGCGCAAGCCCTTCTGGCAATGACATCCTGTCATCGCTGGCTTTGTCTCCCATCTTTTATCTCTTACATAAATTTCTATTCGCTACCACCCTCGCCTTATCTCCAATCTTTTCGCTGCAATCCAGCACTTCAAAAGCCTTTTCTGCTACCACAGACCTCTTTCTTTTCCCTCTCATCTGCCCATCTCTCCCCTGTGCTCTGACACAGATCGGAGAAGGAATTGTGTGCCAGTAGGAAGTAAAAAGAGAGTTCTGCAGTGTGTTTCAGCCAGCACAGAGAACAACACACCCCTCTCTGTATGGCTTGTAATATCTGGCAGTAGCACTTCTCTTTAGTGGTTCCTGTTATGAGTTTGAAGCTCCAAAGGGCAGCAGATAATTTTAACAGATCCCTCTCGCACCACATAGAGAGCAATGCAGAGACCTAAGTTTTAGCCGCCTTTTTCTCCTTGTGATAATGTCATTGTGTGCAGACCCTCCAGGGATAGTTTTCTAGTGTTCCACTGACCTTTTGACTGTGCTTTCACCTTTCCACAAGAAGTTCTGACTTTTAATTATTATTAATTTGTTGTTTAATCAATATAAAGCTTTATTAGTAATCGTTCTTGGGAGGGAAAAAAAACTGATTGATACTTCCCAGTATGACCATCTTTCCTGTTCTGGTGTCACTACTTTACCTGCTCCCTCTATCAGGTAATGCATGAACCCTTTCAGGAGGAAAGGAACATTTCAGGCCGGCTTGGACAGTAACTGAAGGCCATAAAAGTCCATGTCACAGTGTGAGGCAACCCCATAATAAAACTGCACATGTCTGTGCCTCTTCAGTCGCTCCTGGAGACCTTCCTGCGTGTAGCTGTTACAGCTGTAGCTGTCAGATTGCGGTGCATGCGTGGCGTCCCTTTGTACCGCTCACGTTAATATTCATTCTTGACCTTTCACTCGCAGTAACGGGGACACAACTGCTGGCTATGAACGTTGTGCAGAAGTGGTGCTTCCGCAGCATTCTTTCTCTGGCCTACTTCGGCTGCTAATTGAATGAATAATAAGACACAGTGTGCAGGGCCAGACTGTGTCGTGGCCTTTTTCTCCAGCCTGTATCCTTTATAGGCAGTGGTCTATGCCTGACCTGTCCTTGAAGAGGTTTGAGCTGGAATGTAAGTGTTAGTTATTGATAATTACCTTTAGGAAAAGCATCTCTGTTGTGCAGAGACTGACTGTAAATGTTTATTATCACCACCTCCTCACTAAATGCCTCTTAGAATTGTGTTGTTAGCACTGTTCTTGAGCAGGAAACTTCACCAGACACACTAGGTAGACCCTGACCCTTGGGTCATTTTAGCCTGTACATTTTCTTCCATCTCTGCACTTCCAGCGCGCCGTGTCGGGCTCGGTCTCGCTCTAGACCCCCGTCAGCTGTCAAAAAGCAGCCTTCGAGAATACAGTGAGAGATATTGTGAGCTGGAACTCAGTTCTGCCCTTTCTTCTTGATTCTGGCATGACCGCCAACTATGAAACTAAAATGGATCTTCAGTCATTTCCTGTGCATTCTTCACACCCTCACACCCTCACACCCTCACACACACACACACACACACCCACACCACACACACACACCCCACCCACACACACACACACACACCCCACCCACACACACACACACACACACACACACACCCCACCCACACACACACACGCACTCTTATGTGGAAACACGTGGCGCATCACGCACAGACACACTAGGCAGCCTGAGCGTAATGCAGCACGGGCACATGATGGCTGATCGGGGAGGCCGGCCTGTTAAGAAGCAACAATTATTTCATTATATTGCCAGAATAATCAGAGCGAAGGCCACTGGATCTCGTTCATGAGAGAGAGAGAGAGCGAGCAAGAGAGAGAAGTGACTAAATGAATGTGGTTAATTAAGGAATACCTCACGTGTGTGGCCGTCACGTGTCAAAGTTTGACACATTGCTATCAAAACAAAACACATCTAATTTGCACATTAGAATTATACACTAATTCTAATCAACATTAGATTAATATGTTGGTATGCCAAATAATTCAGCATTGTTGTTTTTAATCAGCCTGCAAGTGTGTGTACACTGCAGCCGACAAATCAATCATTTAGGCAGGACCTAATTTATCCACTTAAATGTTTCCCTTCACTGCGTTTTCTAATTGATTATGTTGGAAAAGGTTTTGTGAATGCCTGTGCTGACAGAGACTCCAGATGATTGCACTTAACCTGGTTTAACCTATGTTAGGTTCAGGTTTCTGTGGCCTGTAATGAATATTTGTACGTCTTCCTTTTAAAGGAGGAGGAAATGTTTCGGCCCAATATGTTCTTCCTTCTACTCCTCCCACCCATCATCTTTGAGTCTGGATACTCGCTCCACAAGGTACGGCAGATTTATTATCTGGATCAGGGTGAGGATCCTGATAATAGGATAAATGTCAGTTTTTTGCATATGTCATTCAAACCTTTAACCCTGTTGATGATGCTCAGTGATGTACCTGCACTCTGCTCCTATTTTCAGTGGCTGCATGTTATGTAACAGTGTGTAACTTAAAATACCAGCGACCAACTCTGAATAGTCGAGCTGAGTGAATGTGTGTGTGTTTGAATATCCAGGGAAACTTCTTCCAGAACATTGGCTCCATTACGCTCTTTGCCGTGATCGGCACGGCCATCTCTGCCTTCATAGTTGGAGGAGGCATCTATTTTCTGGGACAGGTGAGGATTGATGTATCTTCCAACAGCTCAGAATCAAACATTTTTGGAACATTTTCATCTATTTGCAGTGCTAAAAGCTTTCTCTCTGCCCCCTTTTTCCCCCAAGGCTGATGTCATCTATAAGATGACCATGACCGACAGGTGAGTACGAGTATTGCATACAGCTCAGCAGGAGTCCGTTACACATAATTATTCACTGTCTTGCTGTAGTTTTGCCTTTGGCTCGCTGATCTCTGCCGTGGATCCTGTAGCCACCATCGCCATCTTCAACGCCCTGAACGTGGACCCCGTCCTCAACATGCTGGTGTTCGGGGAGAGCATCCTCAACGACGCCGTCTCCATCGTACTCACAAAGTAATAGTCTCTGCTGTTAACCCTCCTGCTGCTGCTTTATTCAGGTGCTTCAAACTTTACCCACCCACCCTTATTTTAGCATCACAAAGGGAAGAATGACTCCTCCTTTGTTGACTGAATGACGACATATACCCCCTTTCTGGTATTTCAACTGCTAAACTGGCCAGTGTTGCTGCCATTGATTGACATTTCCCCCCTCTGCTGTCTAACATCACCCCCAGATCATAGATGACAGTTTTGATTTGGACTTCTATCATGTATTGTCTGGGTGAATATGCCGTTAGCCATTTGCAGAGAGACACACAGAAGCCGACGGACAAGTTTGACAGAAACCGTCAAAACTGTCAGGACGCTGGTCTTTGCATATCTGTCATTCACGCTGCCGTCTCGCCGCTCTAAGGATCTTATCTTCTCTAGTTGAAGGCTGCTAAGTGCGCAAAGTGATCTCAAGAGCCCGCATGCTTCCATAGAGTAAATGAGTCATTAAATATAGATAGGCTTAACAGATTTGTGCTGTTAGCGCCTTACAGAGCCACTTCTTCGAAAGCTCCTGTTTCTAACATCAGCACAGTCGATTGTCCTGAATGCCAGAGTGTAAACAAGGCATTAAATAGGCCGATAATCACTTTGTTTGTGGTCAGACTCTTTGGCTGGATAGTTAATATTTTGAGTTAGATTTAGTTCACACATTCATTAACACAACATAATGAAGCAGAGAAATCTCCTGAAGAATTTGCAAAATAATAAAAGTCCCCTGAAGTATTTGCAAAATTATAAAATGACTTGGTACTAGTCTTCAGTGTGTTTAAAAACAGTAAAACCAAAAATGGAATCAATTAATCAATCTTTATTTGTACAGCGTCTGTTACAATCAAAATTGTTTCTAGGAAT
This sequence comes from Takifugu flavidus, assembly GCF_003711565.1. Taxonomy (NCBI): domain Eukaryota; kingdom Metazoa; phylum Chordata; class Actinopteri; order Tetraodontiformes; family Tetraodontidae; genus Takifugu; species Takifugu flavidus. Next base: position 10,481,816 of record NC_079527.1, on the reverse strand, counting down.
CTATCTATGACATTTGTGACTGACTGAAGTTTTCCAACTAAGGTTTAAATGGTGGGTGTGTTCTGCCCTCTAGCGCTCGATAATAGTAGTGCAAGTGTTTATTTGCCACTTTCATTCTGTCTTACAGCACAGCAGAGGGATTCTTTTCCCGCTCTGACAACGCCACCATTACAGGCTGGGAGACTTTTCTGCAAGCACTGAATTATTTCCTCCAGATGTTTTTTGGTTCTGCTGCCCTGGGAACCCTGACTGGACTCATCTCTGCTCTTGTATCCTGACTCCTACAGTACGCTCTCTCTCTCTCCCTCTCTCTATTATTATCAGTAATTTATTCCCTAACTCACAGATTAGTTTCTGAAACACTTTGACCTGAGGAAGACTCCTTCGCTGGAGTTTGGCATGATGATAATCTTTGCGTACCTCCCCTACGGTTTGGCCGAAGGCATCAAACTGTCTGGTGGGTGCAGGCAAAATCTTTCAGGTTTGAGTTTAAATGTTGACTTTTGTCTTCAATTGAAGGTTCGCTCTCACCTACAGGAATAATGTCCATCCTGTTTGCGGGAATTGTGATGTCCCACTACACCCATCACAACCTTTCGCCTGTCACCCAGATCCTCATGCAGCAGACGTTGCGCACGGTCGCCTTCATGTGCGGTCAGTGAGCTCCTCATTTTCTCCTGCACGCTTCCCTTTATTCACCTGCATCAATTCCACTTTTGTTTGATTTCTTTTCCAGAGACCTGCGTCTTTGCTTTCCTCGGCCTCTCCATCTTCAGCTTCCCTCATAAGTTTGAAATCTCTTTTGTCATCTGGTGCATCGTAAGAGCTCCGTCTATTTTTAGAAAAGGCCGCTTGATCACGAAACCAGCCGCCCCACGATCACGTCTCTGTCCGCAGGTTCTGGTTCTTGTGGGACGAGCGGTGAACATCTTCCCTTTGTCCTTCCTGCTGAATTTCTTCAGAGATCACAAGATCACCCCCAAAATGATGTTCATCATGTGGTTTAGTGGTGAGAGGATCCAGGCTGATCCTGTTCGGCAAATGACATCATTTCATGGTGGATCAGCTTCGTTTGATTATTTCCCCCCCTCTCCTCCTCTGCCAGGTTTGCGTGGTGCCATCCCCTACGCCCTGAGCCTCCATCTGGGCCTGGAGCCCATCGAGAAGCGGCAGCTGATCGGCACCACCACCATCATCATCGTGCTCTTCACCATCCTCCTGCTCGGGGGCGGGACCATGCCGCTGATCCGCATCATGGACATCGAGGAAAGCCAGTCGCGGCGTAAAAACATGAAAGACATCAACCTCAGCAAGACGGAGAAGATGGTAATGAATGACACGCTCGGATTTTCAGGCACCCAAGTGGGAGCACCAGCAGGCAGACCCCCCCCCCCCCCACACACACACACACACACACACATCTCCCTCGTGTTCCCTCTTTGATGTAATTCCCTCCCTTTCCTCCATCATCTCGCCTTCCGCGCGTCCTCGCCCCCCACCACCCCGGCCTCACCTTCATCTTCTCCATTTCACCCCCATTTGATTAGTTGGCCTTTCAGCCCCCCCCCTCATTTATCCGACTGCTTGTCTTTGTCTCCAGGGTCACACCATCGAGTCGGGGCACCTGTCAGAACTGACAGAGGAGGAATACGAGGCTCAGATCTTCCATCGACAAGATCTGAAGGGCTTTATGTGGCTTGATGCTAAATACCTCAACCCCTTCTTCACCCGCCGACTCACCCAGGAGGTAAAAGGAAATCCTCCCCCTCCTCTGGGCTCTGCTTCTGTGTCCTTATTTATTTTTCTGCCTCTCAGGACCTTTTGCGCGGTCGAATCCAGATGAAGTCTCTGACCAACAAGTGGTACGAGGAGGTCCGCCAGGGGCCGTCGGGCTCCGAGGACGACGAGGATGAAATAGACCATCTGTGAACGCTTTCAGTTCTCATGAAAGTGGAGATCTCGTGTGGATCTTTGGATTCAGCCACATAAGAGACCCCAGTCGGATCACACAGGAAATCTCTGCTGTGTGTGTCTAAAACACGTCGTCCCGGTTAAACTGGAGATGATGGTTGGAACGATAAAGAAACTACCTTAATTACTTGTTTTTCCTTTATTTCTGGGTTTCTTTATGACAACGTTTCAACTTTAGTCGAATGTTTCACTTTCTGTCAGGACGTCTCAGAATTTTATTTCAGAAAATGGATTTTATTTTCAGGATGTTTTGAGGCAGATGCAACAACTAGTAATTTATTTTTTTTTGCGGATATTGTCAAAGCAACTGTTTCACATTTTTAGGCATAATTATAATCCAGTCTGATTCACCTCAATGACACAAATATCAGGATGATTTCTCACTCGTCTCAATAGCACTTTGTGTTCTCTGTGTCACTGATGTTGAATACTGTTTGAAGAGAGGCAGAATGAATGTGGTTAAATGGGAATATTTTCCATGTGAATTTATATTTTTATTATTTATGTATTTATGTGGGAAGGGAACTTTTTACTGGCTAATTCTGCACTGTTAAATAAAAGAAATCTATACTTTGCATGTGATCTTTTTTTGTGCTGATATGTCATATCTGTTATTTGGGTGACTTTAAGGTTAAACTTTTAATCAGGGTCCAGAGATGGCATGTTGTAAATAGTTTACAGATTAAAAAAGCTTAACGTTAATACTTGTCAGGCGGAGACAGACGGCCAGAACAACTGCTCTGCTAATTTGAATACGTTAAAAGGTTCAAACTTGTTCACACCAGAGATTTAACACAGAGCCTACTGGCAGACATCATGTGGACAATCCCGAGGAACACCACAATGACACATCCTTGAAATGTCTCCTTGAAGCTAAGCATACTGATGAGGATACTTCAGAGTGTGTTGTGTTTCAGGCCAGTGGTGGACCAGAGGAGAACATCTGGACACGAGTAATAATGCATGCTGATTCTTAATGCCAATATCAGATAATCTGGAAAGACATTACTAAGGCCACTTCTGCCTACTGCTCGCAATCACCCCTTAAATGTCTTTGACAACCCATTAATCTGACATCCGCACGTTCGGTCCTAATGTTAGTGTTGTAATGCAACCGAGCGGCCAGTAGGGGGATTCAAATCCACGGTGCAGCGCGATGAAAAATGAACCCCACGTAATGGACTGGAAGACAGCTCATTGGCTATTTAACTATTTATTACCCATGTAATTACTCCTGTGTGTACTCTGTACACATCAGTACTGTGCTGGTACTCTAAAATGTTGCCCCAGTAGAAATTTGAAACCTTGAAATAGATGGATGGGTAAAGATATCCATAATGTCTTTCTATAATCTGAGCTGATCTGGACCGATTTAACGTGGCTCCAGAACCGCATTCACAAATTTGAATTTTAAGTTCTTAGCAAATCTCTTAAAATATACGTGCGAAAGAGCTCCAAATGCTCTTCAAATGATTGTTTTATTTAAATTTACCCACAATGCATCCGGGGTAAATTAAAATCTAAAAGTTGCAGCTCGTTAAAACAAACCATCATTTTATGAAGGACTTCTTAGGCATTAATGTGTTTTATTTTGTTATTTGCTTAATTACCCAGGTGCTTTATCTTATATTTATTCGTTTTTGATTGCACAAAAGTAACTTTGCATTTGTGTCATTAGAGTATGAGCCAAATAAAAGCGTGATCGAATGTTGTCAGAGGCAACTGGAAAATGTGACTTAGCATCGAATTACCGGTAATTAATGTACATAAAACATTCTTATGCTGTAGGTGCTAAAATTGATATTCAATCAGGTGCTGCCTGAGGGTCAAACACCCCGTCCTCAAATTCAGCCAACATTTACCAAGTGTGGGTGTAATGAGAGGTGTAAGGCAGCTTAACGAGCCACCAGGAGACAGTGAAAAGTAATCCTCCGGGGTTCCTCTCGCATATCTGATGAATTGCGGTTCTCTGCAAACTTCCAACCAATCAGAGGATTGTGCACTCTCATCGTGGGAGACGTGCAACGCAATTTTGGCAGCTGACAACTCCAAAAAACAAGCCTAAGACTGAAAAATCCCGATGCCGACGCCCACATACCAGGAGAGCGGCGCATCCATGTGACAGCAGGAGGTTGCAGTCATCTTCCCCAGTTCACTTCATGGTGGGAACAGCCACCGTGCTCGTTGTTCTGCTCTTGTTAATCAGCTGTCCACTGGAGAGGCATCACTGATCAGTCAGCAGAAACAGACGAGTCAGGGAAGAAACCAATAATATGAAGACAGCCCGTGGACGTCAACAAGACCGAAGGGTTAAGATTGGATTGTCGAGCGCTGCTGTGCATCGTCCACCATGAAAATCTTTAGATAATATCGGATAATGTTGGGTTGCCATGAATGTCTGTAAGTGATGTGGGTTGAATATATTTCAGCGGCCATTTCATTTACATAAAGATCAAACCGAGGCGCCGCCATCAGCAGCAACGGGACTCTTTCTGCCATGTGAACTGGAAAAATACAAGCAAAGAGAAGGCGTTTTACACCTTTAGGTCACGGCTCCATCATTATCCTGTCCAGGCAAACAGAAGAGTGGGCGGTTTCTGCATGTAATTCGCTTTGAATGGTGGCCGTTAGATGGTCCCGGAGGGAAGACGGCGCAATTAATAAGTCAAATCAAAAGATGCAGATTCCTTTTCTTGCTGCTGTGATCACACAGTAAAAGCAATAGAGGAAGATTAATCACGCTAATTCTGTTTGACTGAACCCTCCCCCCGGATTGATCAATACTCCCATAATAATCCTAAAAACCAAGGACGAAGGTTGGTTGTCAACTTTCCAGAAACACCCAAGTAGATAGGGACACTGATATCATCAAGAAAAGTAAGGAAGCTTTTAGTTCTGCAGTGCTCCAGCTTCCTCCTCCAGTTTTGTTGTCGCCATGTGGGTTCAGAGATGGACTTTGACAAAGACGCTTTTCAGTAGTTTGTTGGTGTGTCAATTAATCGATCATTTGAGTCATTTCTGCGTGGGCAGAATGTCGGCCAGACATTGACAAAGGCTGAGAGGAGTCCTTGGAAATGCTCGTTGGTTCGATGGGGAAGTGGCCGTCGGTGATGTTCTCCGCCAGGTAAAGAGAGGGTTTAAACGTGGTGATGATAGCGAATAATTGTGAGGACAAGTATGCTAACCTGCTGCTAGCAGACTGTTTATTGAAGTGAAATAAATGGATGGTTAATCCACTCATTTATGGCATAACACGGATTATAAAAACTAACTTTAGACCTGTGACGCTGGAGGAAAAAAAAAACAACTCTTCCCATCGCTGACCTCCTCCGTGTTGGGGATTTAGTTCCTTCCTGCTGTCAAAGACTTTCTTGTTTGCAGTCTGACATTGTCCTCTATGACAAGCCCGTCTCAGAAGGCAGATAATCTTCACAACCGAGCAAGAGCCACCAGATCAAGATGGGCGATAGTGGGAAATGAGGCTGGGGTGAGAGCATCCGTTGGCTCTCACTAAAGTCTCATTCCAAAAGTTGCCTCCATGCTAATTCCCCTCTGGTGATCTGACCTCACATGTTATGGAGAGCAGGGACATTTTCCCTCTACTTTGTGCAAGTTGTAGATGCCATTAATTCATCACGATGATCCCTGAATCTGTTAATGCTCAGGTTGTGGGAGACCTGGACTCCCCTGTCACCCTTAATCAGGTCGTACAGTCCTTGGGATCAGTGCAAAGCAGAGTTTGGTCAAAACATTTTTATCCCTAACTTACCCTCCGTCATTAACTTTGTATAATAAGCATAATTAATGACTTGAAAATCACTCAGGTTTAGTAGCCGCTCAGCCTCACTTTTACCAGAAATCATGTCTGAGTAAGAGAGCGGAGTTCATTCTCTCAGGTACGGGATGAGGAATGTCTGTCATTACATCATCCTGAGCGATACGATTAGCCTGTTATTACTACGTTATCGGCAGGCTACTTTTGGCTGCTTCATCACCTCTTTCTCTCCCTCCATCTCTGCTCTACCATCATCACACCATCAACACTAAGCAGTCAGTATTCATCCAGCTTGTTGTTAGGAAGGCGGTTGGACCCGGTTCCTGTTCTGCTCTTACATAATTTGGGTTTGGGGAGAGATTCTGCTCTGGACACCTTTCCTGAAGCCAGCACATCAATGACACCTAGTCTTACCTGCTTTGGAGCTGGCTATTAAACCTATTTCACACATCCAGCTCCTCGTGGGAGAAGGTGCCTTTCTGCGGATGATATACTGCTGTATCTCCCGAATCCCGCTGCCTCTTCAGCTGGTGTCGTTTTTAATGTTATGAGAGCTGAATCTGCAACCAAAGTGGCTGTTGTTCGATAAAATCCTTCAGGGTTTTAAGATTAACCGTTCAGCCTCCTTTAAATGATGTCGCTCTGCTTTTAAGGTGTGAAGGTAACGCGTTCCCTCCCGGCTTTGTTCGTTGCCAACCTTCCTCCTCTCGGCTCCACTGAAGTCTGACTCAGAGTGATTTGCCATTTGGCAGAAGGAATGCTGTTAAATAAAAAGACGTTCAGCAGGAAGAGGGTTTTTTTTCTCCCCACTCAAACCTGCGCGTGTCTTTTTTCAATGTCTTGTTTTTGAAACTTCTTGGATTCTTGGTTCTTTTTACTCCAGTCCCGTCTGTGTGGGTGCTTTCAGCGTGGCCATTTTATCCCCTCTTTTTCCAACTGTCCTCTTCCCCTCCAAGTCATCCCGGGATAATCTATTAAAGGTCCTGTCCTGTCGGAGATTACGCTCGTTTGCACTTTTGCAGATCAGGATTATTCTGAAAAAAGAAGCTCTCTCATTTGTTCTCAGGCTCAACCTTCAGTCAGAAACATGCGAGACCAACACACCGATCAGGTCATGTTAAAACCTGTTAACCACGTGACTCTCACACCCGCTGTAATTTCTTTTTCATGACCTTCTGAGCATCTGGGCATCGATCAGCTGCTCGTTTTATTCTCAACTGGCGTGCGCGGTCACTCCAAAGGTCGGCGGCCCCCATTTCCCACTGTAAGCCGCGCAGTTTACTTATGTAAATAAAGCAGCTTTGGACATTTCCATAACTCAATTTTGATTTAGGGATACAGTTTAACAATGGCGAGGATACGCTCCCGGGGTTTAAAATGCAACGTAAAGAAATGTTCAGCCAGGCTTTGGCCCAGGACAGCGTCATATTTGAATGTTCTCCAAGCACCGGGGGGGTGGGGTAACCTTGGAAATTGCGTCATCATCAAATTAGCCTTAGCTAACCTGATGACGGTGCGAGCAGGCAGAGGAGAGGCGGTGGGGGAGGGAAGTAGAAAGGGACAACCACAAGAAAGAAAACTGAAAATCTGTGTGTGTGTGTGTGTGTGTGTGTGTGTGTGTGTGTCCTTTTATTAGCTGCATATTGAGTACCAAAACACTTGTTCTACTTGCAGGTGATGAAGCCCATTTGGATGGTTCCCACAACTTCAAAGGACTGTTTGAGGGTGAAGACAAGGTTTTCATCGTGAGGACAGAATTGGGTTTAAGGTTAATGTAAGGAACACCCAGTTCCTTACATTAACCTTGTATTATGTATTATGTCTATCGGAGTCCCACGAAGCTAGAAAAATGGTGGCGTGTGAGGGAGACTCCTCTTCCTCCTGTGGACCCTGATCCGGAATGAGAAGTTCGAATGAAAAGAGTTCTGCCAGGATGAAATACAGCTGCTCTACAAATCAAAGCTCAATCTGGAAAGCAACAGCGCTGAACTACGAATTTGTAATTTGTCAAAAAAAAAAAAAACAATTAAAAAAGTCGCTGCTGAGGTCACCGGCTCCTTCCGTCAATTGTGTAAATCTGTTTGACGGGACAGGACGCGGGCGGGAGCGGCGACGGCCGATGATGTATTTGTGACAGTCTGAGGTCAAAACAAACGCTCTTTTGGGTATCGACATGTTTTTCATGGGAACGACAAAGTCCAACAAGGACTCCTTTGATCTGGTTAATCCACAATGCATGATGGGAAAAAACCACACTGCTTTAGTCTGGTTCGCAAACAATTTTTGCCTGCAAACACAGACCTGAAGAAAAAGGAGAATTGTTGCTGATAATTGTTGAATCACGTGTTGAGAATCTTTTTAATGGGGAACAGCGGCAGCTTTGCATGAGTTTAAATCATGCTGACGGTACCGTTAGCATTGTTTATTACCGTTAGTATTGTTTATTACCGTTAGTATTGTTTATGTAATATCGGGAAAAGAAAATCTGAATTGGATCGAGTGAATTGACCCAGAAAACGTCTCCGCACATCAGAGGGAGAAAAACCCTCCTTCAAAGACGCGACCGATGACGTCATCATTAGCGGTGTGATGACAGCAGGGGCAAAAGGTCAACGGCGCATTTGTTGTCAACATGACACCGTTTATTAGAAAAAGACGTCTTATTAGAGGCCGTTTATGCAGCGAAGAGTACCCCCGCTGCTCACGCAGACCAAATTTAGAGAAACAGGAATTAAGTGACACCGGCGCTCCTGGGAAAAGTCAACATTTGTCTCCTTAATGCAAGTCTCTAATTACAGAGGTTGAATTTAGAGCCGTTAGCTGTTTGGGCTCTTTAATCAGAGGCTCTTTCTCCCTCTGAAAATGAATGAGCTTTTCTATGTTGTGTTGACAAGTTTACCAAAAAAAAAAAAAAAAAACCCATCAGAGGATATGAATCCCCAACGCTTTTGTGGATTCGCATTTTCCTTTTTGCGTGACTCCCTCAGAACCGAATCCGAGTCGATGGATTAACGTGCACAGAAGCTCTTTTCTGGAGTCAAAGCTGTCTGCTGTGAGAGTTCCCATCCGCCTGACGTAGCTTTGCATCAGCACAAACAACAGATCCCCGAATAAAAATATACCATTGTTTAAGTCTCCGATCTCACCTGGGGAACACGTCCCCAGATCATAATGGTGCCAGTATACGCTCCTCCGCTGGGCAACAGCCCCCAGATTAGGCTGTGAATCATATATAATACCCTGACTCGTTGGGAGAAGTCTGTTCACGTCAAACCGCTGCACATCTCAAATGCTTATATCCACATTTGGAGCGTTTGGAGACACATGTCAGAGGGAGACAGCAGAAAGCAGCAGCTATGGTGCTTGTTTGGTTTTTTTGGGATTTGGAAAGAGTGTTTTCCCCCAATCCCCCTGGAATTAGATGGAACGGTTTTGATCAATGCGTGGATTTAGGCTGGCTCAACGTTTAAAAGTGTACGTTTTCAGAGATGAATCGGCCCGGCTGTTTATGTTCTCTGTCCTGAATCGATGAGGAGGGAGGAGGCGTGATGCAGGGTGGAGGTGGATGGGCGTCTATTGATCTTGCCCTTGAGGAACTCTCATATTCTTTTCTAACAGCATCCATAGAAAAGAGAGGTCTTGACACGTGTAGGGTCCGTCCTTGGAAAAGCACAAGCTGACTTAATGAGCCCAGTGTTGTTTTAGTTTTGTGTTTGGTTGTGTTATTTCCCATTTTTCACTGACAGTTGCGCCCTCCTTCTGCTCTGCATTTCAGTTTAATCCCCTCATGTGTGCAATTTCCTCCTCCTCCTCCTCACATTTATGCCCTTGCACTCACTTTCCTCCTGTCTGTGACTCTGTGACCAGGGCCAGCGGTAGCTCAGTCTGTAGGGGTCTGGGGTGACAAGCAGACGTTTTGAATTCTGACCCACTTTCCAGAAGAAATGCAGCTTGACAGTGGAGGAATGGCTGTACTTGGTATTGGTCCGAGTCCTGGAACACGCTTCAGTACCCGAGAATGGGCAATATCTGCAGCAAGCAGCAAATTATTCAGCACGGTGATGTTATTTTTACTGAAACACAATAAAAAACAAGCGAATCATGTGAGAGGAGCATTGAAATAAAGAGAAAACATGTAATTTATGGTAAACAGGAACTTCTGCAGGCTGATGTTTGCCAGCAGCTCCCAGCCGCTGGTCCTCTGGTCCCCACCATGAGTGGGTGCCAGTTCTGTGAGCGTGCACAGTGGTGCACGGCCTTCTGCTAACAGCAGGGACAATGCTCACATCTGCTCCCTTCAGCTGAGACGTGCAGATGCACAGTCCAGTGCCTGGCCTGGACCCAGGGTCCCTCAGGGCTGGACAAACAAGTGTCCACCTAAAGATCGATATAAATGGCACAACTGTTGTGACTGTAGATTCTCAACACGTTAAGAAGGCACGAGTCTTTCAGTTAAGTCGAATCCTCTAATGGCTCTGTCTCCAGGGTCCAGCGGAGCCACGTTTCATCCTCCCAGTCCTTTCATTGCCCCAAAGCCAGTGCAGCCGCTCAGCTGTGAACAGTCGCCTCTCAACCCGAGACGCTAATGAACTCCACTGCCGGCCTGAACAGTGAACCGAGCAACACATGTAGTTCACTCATCTTAACCATCATCCCTCAAAACGAAACCTGCTTATCGGTCTTCTGCTAATCCTGTAAAAACCTTTTCTCCTTCGCAATTACACCAGGATCCACCTTCCACTTTTAGATTTACATTTATATGAGATTTAGATTTATAGAGCCCAGCTGCATCATGCGGTCCAGACTGACATGTTTATAGACTCGGCTTCAACCAACAGTTGATCCAAAGCATGTCTGTAAATCCTAAATCACATCAGGCACGCCAGCAGATCGACACCGCAAGCGTTCCGCAAAAAGATCACAATTATCTCGTCCACAATGCCGGGGGAAGTTCCCACACATCGGCTTCTTAATCGCACCCAAGTCACACGCTCACCACCCCCTGAAAGCATCACCAACAGGAGCAATGCTTGTGTTCACATTAGTGCCAGAAGTGTTATCTGGGGTTGTGGTTCTGGAGGTCCCACGCCGGGCTTTCACTGAACTCCTCTTGTCTGCATTTCAGTCAGAAATAAAGGAGGTCGCGTCCTAATGCATCACTGCTGAAAGGGTAAGACAGCAAATTAATCAACCTGAGCATTTTGGTCAGCACTCCAACACACACCTTTGTGCGTGTGTGTGTGTGTGGTGTGTGTGTGTGTGTGTGTGTGTGTGTGTGTGTGTGTGTGTGTGTGTGTGTGTGTGTGTGAAAGAGACACGGGCTGATAAGAGTTTCTCAGACATGTGTCCTCTTGATGTCAATATACCCTGAGGGAAAAGGTGCCACAGTGGAGGATATCAGGCAGGACGAGGAGCGTTCCGCTCTGCTCTGCGATTCCTCTCCACTGTCTTCGCAGTCCCCCTCCCACAAACACACACACACACACACACACACACGTGTCCTCCCTCCCTCTCCTCTCTACCTCCCATGCTGGAATAATCCATTTGCTCCAGTAACATTTGGTTTATTTTACCTCAGCGGTGAATCATTTTCATTCACGTGGTGTGTGTGTGTGTGTGTGTGTGTGTGTGTGTCCCCGTTGTGTGTGCCTGCCCCTCGCTTAGCGGCGGCTGGCCTGCTGCTGGCACAGACCCCAGACCCCCCCTCCCCCCCCCCACTGCTTGGGAAGACGGGCACGAAATTGTTGGGCTGATTGTGGTCAGACATTATTCTCACCTCATCCCTGGAGCTGTGCCAAAAGGGCTGTTACAGCTTTAGTCGCTAATAAAATAACTGCACCAGCCATTTAGAAGATCAATGGGGATGGTTGGATGAAAAAATATTCCCTTATTTTTAAAATTCGAGAACTCATCCAGCCACTGCCGCTGCAAATGATCGGCCTCCGTCCACACAGCGATGGGCTGGACAAAGAACCAGGAGGCTATTTTCAGTGAACGTTAGAAGGTCGGACCTGAGAAGAGAACAATCCTCATCTGACGACTTCTGTAATCCTTTTATCCCTTCCCCTGATTTCCCTCCGTTGGGGTTTTGGTTATGTAACTCTGTTTACAAGAACACAGAGATGTGACTCTCAGTGACACACATGCATGCGTGCACACACAAAGGCACAGGCAGTGTGTTCTGTAGATATACACACCGACAACAGCACGTCCTCTCAAAAGACCTTCCATCCTTCAGCACATATGAATATATATGATGATATATAGTAATAATTCAGGTTTCTGTCTCTTCAAGCTGTGCTGCGATCATGTGACAAGAATATGGTGCTCAGTGCTTAAACAAGGGTTATCAACCCAAGCTATCAGGGTATCTTCTTAAATGGAGCCAATACGGGCGGGACAGTTATCTTCCTTTTGGCGTCTTGAAGGCGTCTTCCCGCCATCATCACGTGGCCCCTCACATCCACTAATAACATAGGCTTTCTTAAATTCAAGAGATAAATGAGCATCACATATGAAGCTATGTCCCCCCCCTGGGCAGCGCGGAGTCAGCGTCTGAGTGACAAATCAGCACAGAAATCAGCACCGCACCGGAGCACATCAGACCTCCTGTCCATTAAACAGGGCGGACAGTTATGGCGCTCTTCAATGATAGCATCCTCCTTAAGTGGCTGAAGCAGTCTTCATCAGCTGTCGCCCCGCAGTGGGACTGCAACGCCAGGATCGGAGGGTGTGTGTGTTCTCGAGTGACAACATTTCGATTTCAAACGTTTAAAAAAAGACAGGAAGGAGCGAGAATGATTTGGGAGTTGCAGGCGATGGTGCGAGAAGAGGGAGCGACGGAATTGAGATGAATGGAGCGATCCATGCTCTGATAAACAGGCCTCGGCTGCAGCTCACCAGGGTTTCACCTCCCAAAACAGGAACCAGCACACAGCCAAAATAGAAAACACCCTGCAAACACAATTGAGCAACGAATGTTTTTTTTTTTTTTTGACGAACAACTTTCTTTCTGGCATGCTCAAACACCCACACACACACACACGAAACCGCAGACGCACACACGTTTGGCACATCTCCCCTGACCCCATCATCCATGCAGCCAGTGCATCCAGCCTGGGATGCATCGCATCCAGTTTAGTGGAAATATGATAAATGACCCCCCCCCAGGCAACATGTGACCATCCATCTATCCATCATCCCATCCATCTATCCATCCATCCAACCGTCCAGCCATATATCCATCATCCATCTATCCCTCCATCCTCTGTTCTCCCAGATCAGGGTTGCAGGGCTGAATAATTCAACCCCAGCATTCACCAGGAGAGAGTCGCGCCCTCACCCCCACTGCACCCCGGCCCCTCCTTGCAACAAGATCGGCGCTGAAAAGTTTGAGCAACTTAGCTTCTTAGACAGACTCCTATTTTTCCTCTTGGCCACTTTCACACAGCATGCAACCTCTGAGGAACCTCGTCCCCAAGAGAAGCACGCCACATTCCCATGGATGCTTTAAACACGATTACTTAGCCCAGAGACAGCAGAGGCCATTATGTATTCATGTGACACCAGTAATTAAATCAATGGCAGCCATTATTGCTTTACCATCAGAAGGTAAATCAGCTGCGTATTTAATGTTTAATGTGGAGCTGAGAGGAATAACCTCAGGGCTGAAGTCCAAATACACACATGGAGAATGTGTTTATTCGATCAATCAACTGCTATTTTCTAATCCGACAGAGCTTCATTACTCTTTTTATTAGTGTTAATAATATTATCATCTATCGGTGCCCAGCAGTGCACAAGTCTATGTTTTCTGCAAGAAAAGAGATGTATCACACATTCAACCTCTGGAATATGCACATTCATTCAATGCAAGCACAGACAATGAGCATAATTGCACTCGCCACACAATGAGAAAACGCTCCTAAAGTATAGGAAATACTGTGGCTTACATCTGTGGGAGGCAAGTGCCAACCATCTTCACAGCTGATATACTTGAGCTTCATTTCTACCACATGAGAAGAGGTTTACCCCCAACTTAAGACCTTATATTTGGCTTCCTCGGTAAAAATGAAATATTGGTTGTGATCAGGCATTTCTGGGGCCTGAGATAAATTACCTGCTGGTATTATGTGAGTGTGTGTGCATTGAGTGTATGCATAGCAGATAGACTGATCATTTATTAGCATCGCCTATGCCGAAGGTAATTTCCCAGACTAACCTGCTCCATCCATCCATCTACCAATAAGCTTTATCTTGCAAATCATTTGTTTTTATTAATAAATATTAAATGCGACATCCGTTGGGAAATGCGGGAGGATTAATGCAGCTGTAATAATGTCACCTCTTAGCATGCACATACTGTAAATCCTGAACAGTCAAATCTGTCTAACTTTGCATAAAAGTCAGGTTTAGCGTGACTGTCAGAACAGGATGAAAGCAGCTAGAAATTCATTTCCTGGGCATAAAAACAATTTAATATTGAATGATTAAAAACGCTGTATCACGCTGCACAGCTGTAGAATCCCATTATGCTGCCCTAAAATAATGTCTTCAGGACACACTATGAATGCTGGGAAAAAAATCTAATAAAGTTGCCTGTTTTGAGGTCGGTTTGTAGAGCGGCCCCCGCCTTGCCAGCCTTTTCCAGCCTCCGTGTAACTGACAAATGACAGAATACAAAAGACGGCCACCTGATCTTGGTAGATTTTTTATTGGTATTGACAGTCGCGGGAGTCACGTGCTGTGCGGAGCTGTGGCATGGAGCTTCACCCAAGGATTAAGGGATCAACAATACTCACAAATAAATGACACCGCAATATTTGGCTGGTGAATAAAATCTGGATGAAAAACGTGAGTGTTGGACATCTGTCGGGAATCAGTCACTCAAAGTCAGGAGAAGAAGCACCCGAAGCCCCAGGAAACTATAGCCAAGGCGGGTCCGGGAGCATGGCTTATATAGAGGAGGGACTGAGAGGGGCAACGAGGCACAGGTGTAACACATCAGGACAGAAAGGAGAAAAAAACACACTGTTTTCCAATCTCTAAATGCACTGAGGGCTATTTAAAAATGTGGTGCTATTTAATTGTTCAATATTGTTCGACTTGTCTAGTGATTGGGATACCTGCCGCCTGTGTGGTATCACATATTTGCTCTTTTCCTGCTCTTGAAATCAGACGGTATTTCAAATGTCGCAACCGCCACTGTTTTCAGACAAAGACGAGCACAGCAGTCAAAGGTGAAAGAACAAAAACATCATTCATTTTCACAGCCCTCAGTTCAGACGTTTGAGCTGACCGAGCCAAGAGCAAGAGACCAACAACCATCCGAGAGGCTTTTACAGGCTGCCTGGACCAGGTGAAAAGCCTTTCACTGGTGACGCTTCGTCCTAATCCTTTAATGTTGGTTACAGAAGCCCGGTGCTTCAAAAGCAGTTTTTGAACATTCCAATGTTATGCAATGAGGCAGTGATCACGTTAATGGGGGAAATGGTGCGCACGATAAATTAGCTGCAGACGCCTTCGATTTTCAGGTTAGTGGTGCTCTGCTGGTGAAAAGGCAGACAAATAATCTCTCTGCAGCTCAATCAGAATCATTGAAGGGAAAAGACATAAGAGATCAGGAGCTGAACAGAACAGAACGTCTTACAATACCAGGCAATGAAGGAGGCTGGCTTTTGAGAAATGGAGGACAAATGTCTTTTTTTTAGTCAACTTGAAGTTTGTCCTTGAATCAGATGTAATATGTTACCCTGTAATCCAGGATAAAACATCATCCATGGGATTCTATTCATATCCTCTCTGGAATTCCATCCCTCAGATGATTCAGTGAACCTTTTGATGAATCTCTCTACTTTAATAACAAAATTATGGTGATTTATAACAGAGAAGAAAAGCTATAGTTTCATCACCTGTTTACCAAGTTTTCATAATACTGAAACAGTGAATATCTCTGTTCCTGGAATGGAACCCTGTGATGCACCTACATTTAGATGTCACAAATAAATGAACAATGTAGACTGTAAAACAGACAAAGCAGTCTGTGATAATTAGGTTGACAGGGGTGTTGTGGTGTCTGTCTGCAGCCACAGGGGTCACCAGTCCATCACAGGACACACACCATCCATGCATCTGTCCCTTTATCTGTAGCCAGCTGAGGGTCATGCCCCTCCAGGGCGACTTTCTTATCAATAAATGAACGGGTCAGTCCTCTCAAAGGCGTCATGTGACAGTTGCGCTTTCAAAGTCACATTCACACAAACTCACATGAAGTGCTTTTAGGGTCCACTCTCACCAAGGACACGTTGTGAAGCTCGCAGCAGGAGACAAGTCCTGTGATTGCAGGACAATCAAACCCCCGATCGTCCTCAGGACAGGACACTCCCTGTGCGAGCGTGTGTCGGAGTGGTGCTGACGTTGCTGCAGAGCTTCATCATGGAACGTCAAATTGAGCCTCCTCTCAAAAGTGTCCTCGATCACTGTGAAGAACGTGGAGAATGTGGTACAATTTGGAGTTAAGTCATTTTCTTCCGCCTTTTCAGTCCATTCACACCAGAGTGTGTGGCACACTGTCGCTGCGTGATTTTGCTCTTGTTGGTACCTGAATGAAAAACAACTATTACATTAGTCGTGTCTGCGGCCAAAATTTTTCTTTTCGTTGTTTTTATTTAAAAGTGCACGACAAAAGTCACCCAGTGGCCCACTGTTGACTGTGTGATCAGTTCATTTGCATGTAGCTGCATTAATTGGCTGCTTGTTTACAGCAGCCCAAGGTCACTGTGATCACCCAGCTAGACATTAATCACTTGGCATTGTTCAGCCATGATAAGCTGTTTTTACTTATCGCCACCATCAGTCTGCAACACACTAAAGGATTTTACTCCACTTTTTGAGTGAAGGGTTCTTTCCTGTGATGTGCACGAACGAGCGAAACTCTGCGATCTGGAACATAATCTGTATATTTTCTGTGTACCTGGCCCAGGGCTGTAATTGGACTTCCTGCAAGCAAAACTGATTCATCCTCCCTCAGTGTAACGAACTCATCTGGTCTGTATAATCATCAAGGACATGCTGAGGGCATGCACAATGCTATCAACATGCTCTCCTGACACTCCAGTACTGTTTTCACACTGAAATTTGAGGGATTTTCAAGTGTGGATTGACCCGCGCTTGTTTGGCATTGTGGCCAACTTCACATTGTAGCAGCTGGGGGTCTGATGTTCTACTGAGAGGGGCTGGCAGTTTTTTCCTGTCTCTCATTAAACACTTCTGCACACTGCCACACTGCGAGGTAAACCGGGGGAGGTGTTCTTCTGCACGTTACAATTTTGTTCCTGAAGCAACGTGTACACACTCGGCACTGATTGACCGAAATCGAGGTCTAATGCTGAGATCAAGGACACAATGGAGGACGCTGACGAAGAGCAGCGGAAAACACATTTTCAAGATTTGAAACACAAAAAAATGTTGTGATTCCCAAGAAGTAACTTCCGAGGAAGCTTTGTGCTCATAATAACTTGATGTTTGACAAAGTGTAAATGAACTTAGACCAGAGGAGGGCAGAGGGCACCGGTGGTGCAGCTACCTGACAGCGGGAGGTACTTGGGGGAGGGAGGGGGGGGGGTTGCTGAATATCTCTAAGTACTAAGCACTCTGTTGCACATGTACAGTTTTAAATTCTTCTTCCTCAATACTCATAAGGCTTTTTATGGGTGTAATTATGCCTGAAAATAATGTTCCCCAAAGTGTTAACATGGAACAGTTAATAATCATATAGAATTGTATATTTATAACAGTCTAATGACCACTTTATAAGAAATACCCTTGAAAAGCTAAGAGATAAAATTCAAATTCAATATTATTTCAACTGGGGATAATAAGGAAGAGAGGGAATAGGAAGAAGCGTAGCCATTCACTCCCTCCTGCAGTCTCCATGAGAGTCTCTTCTGATTTCACCACATTGTGAAACACATTGTGAAACAAACCAAAATCTGATCTCACAGAGCGGGTCAAGTTGTTGGTTCTGCTGAGTGGTGTGAAGACTGAAAAAGACAGTGTTGCCCTCTTAAAGTAGACATTATTCCTCTTCCTTACTTTTGCAACTTAATCCATTCCAGGACTTTCTTTTCAGCTCAAAGCATAAGCACGAAATGATTCAGCGTGACCGTAAAACAAGACACTACTCACCACTCGGTGCTGATCAATGACGTCATCTTCATGAACTCTGACCTCCCAGTAAAGAAATGAAATGTATTTGTCTGTATGTAGTTGTAAAATGTATAAAATGTCACACAAAAGAAATACACAAGAGAGGAGGAGGAGAGGAGAGGAGAGAGAGAAGGAGAGGGAGAGGAGAGAGAGAGGAGAGAGAGAAGGAGAGGGAGAGGAGAGGAGAGGAGAGGAGAGAGGAGAGGAGAGGAGAGGAGAGGAGAGGAGAGGAGAGGAGAGGAGAAATTTGAAATTCTAAAATGGAAAACTCAACTTTCTAAGTCCCCTTTAAAAAAAATTGAAACGTGTCCAGGAGATGATTCACCTTCGGTTAGGGTTGCCATGGTGGTAGAAAATATGGAATTTTCCCATATTTGGAAACTAAGAGATGAACAAACATCTTTGTTCTGTGTGTTTGAATATCCATGTTGTCTGATTTCAGTTATTATAAATCGGGGCAGTTGCGATACCTGTTTGGAATGAGATTCTCACTGACCAATGAGACGCCGCCGTGTTTCTCTGTCACTGTTGCTACCAGAAGGCAGATCTCTCAGCCAATAGAAAGTGAGCTCAGTGTTGCTAAGATACGCCTGCGACGCTACCCAGACAAGTGTGGTGGAATCACTGAGGTTAAATAGTCTCAGGAGACAGGAGGCAACCACAGAGGAAGGAGGTGCTTCAGAGGAGTCAGGGAGGACTTTCAAAGGTTAGTATTCCTCTGGGAATCTCCAGGGGAGCAGTGACAGGGAAAGGAATGGAAATGTGAAAGCATAGCTATTATTAATCACATGCACTTCACTACTTTCCCATTCAGAAAATGATTGTCTGGAGGCTACTAAAAACGTTCACTTTTATTTAGAGCTATGACAAAACCATGTTTGCTTGTTTTTTAAATTGATGCTGTATATCCATAAAATGCCCCCATCTGTTGCACTTCAACATGATTAAAACCGTTCGCCTTGATGTTTGTAGGCTTGGTTAGTAGCAGCTAGCATTAACACAAACAGCAAGTTTATGGTCCTCTTAAAGCAGACGTGACTCATCTCCTTCACTTTTGACTTCACTTTAGTCAACCCACTTCTTTTTTGTGTGTTTGTTTTCTTAGCTCAAGCAAAATGAACTGAACTCAGCGCAAAAACAAGACACTAAACATCATCATGAACTCTGACCTTTCAGTAATGAAGGTGACAGTAGTATTAAAACAAAAATTAACACACATTATTTATTTCTTGAATACATACAGTTTTATAATCTCTCTGCCTTTGAAATGATCAAGTGGAAAATTCACCTTGACAAATTCCTCCTAGGTCCAAACACGAGCCAAAGCCATCATAAATCACCGAAATTGAAATTAAACCACAAAGTCAACATTTACAAGACAGAAAACAAACACTGATTTCACTACTGAAAAAAGAGAAGAGAAGACTTGCTCTTTTTCGTTCAGTCGTTTCCCACCCGAGGCGCGTCGATCTGATGTTTGATCTGATGACCTGCTCTCAACAACGGATTTTATTGTCAACCTAAGTCACGAGTGTGTGGGGCAGCTGTTGGAACAATGTTAGCTTCAAAGTGTAAAACCAAAAAAAAGCAAAATGCAATCAGCAACATCAGTAACTAACATTGGCAACAGTCATAAAATGACCACCGTATACAGCAGCGCGACCAAAGGTGATGCTCAGGACCACAGACCTCAACTGAGGAGCAGAGAGGGAGGACAGAAGGTTGTTTTTCCACATGTCATGTGAAATATACACTTACATACTATCACAAATGGACTCCAGTCTGGTGCAGCAACGAGGAGCTAAGTGAATAGAATTAGCAGTTTGCTAAGTGAATATCCAGCATAAGAGGAAGGATCCAGCAAACTGATAATTCTGATTTCATCTTTCGTTAAAGAGCACAAAGAAAGACCTGTGATGGCTTGAGCACTGATTGGCTTTGTACCCTGGTCTTCCTTTCGTTCCCATTAATTTATATTTCTACACCGAACAAAGAGAAAAATTTGTATTCTCTCCAAGGTAGTTTTCTCTGTCAACTGGACTGCGTTTCTTCTCTTTGAAGACATTTTGCCCTCTATCCAGAAGGCTTCTTCAGTTCTGAACTCGCTGGGGACCGAGCTTGAAAATACAGCCCCTGTGGCCCATTGGCATGTTAATTATCTGAGTGGTCACCTGAGAGTCGTCGGCAGGGTCGTTCACCTAGCTTCGGTTGAGGTGTTTCCCCTTTATCTGCTGGCTCACGCGGTGGTGAGTCACCAGGTCTCCTTCAAAGATGGATGATTGAGAATCTACACAGACATTTGCATTCTAGTGCAAACCTGAATAGGTGTCATTATAAACAACACTTGGTATGAAATGTTTCAAGGTCTCCCTCACCTCTCTTTCCCTTTGGAAGTAGTAGACCAACATGTGCCTGTCTGTTTTCTTGACTAGCCTACAGTGGATCTTCCAGTCTGTTGGGAAATTGTATTCATTCACTATACTTGTCTTTGCTGGTGGCAAAAGAAGCACTCGCTAGCAAAGATTAGCCATTACATTTTGCTTTCATTTACACTTCAAAGCCAAATGCCAAGGCTGCTCTTAACCCCACCCTACAGGACTTTCACACCCAGATATCAATTATGTGTCTTTGCATCCCCTTTGTCTTGATCTTTTTTCTGTTTTTCTGTTCTTTCACTCCATTGACGTAATACACTTAAGGCTAGCACGGTGCGGCATGAGGGGCAGCAGGAATGAGAATCCAGATGAAATGCAGTTTTTCACTAGGAGAAATTGTTCTGGGAGGATGTAAAAGCGACACGGAGGGTAACTCGCCACTCTCAAGTCCGTGTCTGCAGGAGAATCGATGAGGATTTAAGGTGGAAAGAGTCGGCAAATGCATCAATTCGCAATGGATAGTTTTAGGTCTACCGAGAGGAACCTATCATTTTCTGAGGATATTATTGTCTACCCAGCTCATGAATGGTGCAGGAGCTCATGCATCACCTTCACAAAGAAATGTGGGGCATCTTTAACCTCTTCCTCTCACAGGTTAAGTAAAATGTATGAGTATAAGACATTTACAACAAGTTTCAATACAATAAGATTCAGCCAGAACAGCACAGGGAACATCCGGGGACAATGACACTGACAAAAAGACAATAAAACATTCCAAGGAGGAAGAGACCTCATCCAAAAATCACATGCAGTTAGCTTAGCGTAAGCTACCAAAAGCGAGCCTGAAACAGGTGTGACTTAAAGATTTAAAACCAGCCACAGATGTTTCGGATTTCAATTCATTTGGTAAACAGGTCTGCCGCCTGGGAGCAAACACACAAAAAGCAGAGTCCCCTTCCTGTACCAGACAAGACTGGAACGTCAAGAACTGTTCTGAGCTGGGAAAAGCTACCACAGCTTTACCACACCGTTTATCTGCTTGTCAAAATTTAGCATGGCGTCAAACAAAAGTCCAAGGAGTAACCTCAGTTTTGCCCTTCTTTAATGAAGTTGTGCGTCATCCTGCAGTCACTGAGCACGGTTCTAGAGTACTGACTACCAAGGGATAGAGCAATATACATTTGCAGATCATCGGCATAGCGAAGAAATTAGATATACTTTTGAATAATAGAACCAATAAGGAAAGTCGTTGAGCGATGTCCGGGTGATTCCAACAGAGACACGGAAGGATTTCAACAGCATCACAACTCAAACAATTCTTTCTCACAGATGCGACCTTTCAGAACAGAGAACAATTCTGGTGTTGTTGCTTCTTACTTTTGGGACTTGCGCCTGCAAGCACACGTGGGATAAGTCACATGGTGAATTATGCTTCCACGTAAAAAACTCGTGAGTTTATTTTTTTTAAAAAGGCTTCAAAACTGAGTTTACCTGGAGATGAGTTTCACTCTGTACTTGTTATCATGGTGATATAGATGCTGTGGGTGCTGGGAGCTACAGCCAGCACGGGTGTGCACGAGCGAGCCCGTGTGAAAGAGAGTAAGTGGGGGCTGAGGGGGGTGGGTGCTGTTGTGTGTAGAATGTGTGTAGAAGACAGGGATTTAAGCAGAGAGGCAGAGCGGCGGAGAAGGCACTGTGGGGGGAGAGCGTGTGAGCTGCAGACTGTCAGAGAAGAGGAGCAGAGACCAGCGGCACGTCTGAATCCATCGGTTCCCTCTCGGATCTCCCGGAGCACAGCTGTTCAGCCGCCGCCTCCACTGGTGGCGCCACGTGCCAGGGTCCCAGGGGCGTGCACAAGCCCGTTTTCACCTGCTCCTGGTGCTGCTGTGAAGGTTTGGCCACTTTCGCTCGGGATTTGACAAGACACCCATGATCCCCAGCCAACTCTGGCATACCTTCTCATTACGGTAAGCAGGGAAGAGATGACCTCATCTGTGAGTGTGGTTCTGGGACTCCTGTGGGCACTGGAGGAGGACTAAGTGTGCGTTTCCCAGCCTCGTTACTGGTTTTGTCTGTTGCTGGCACTTGCATCCATGTGACTGTCTTATCTTTGCTTTGTGACACATCCTCGACCTTCTTGCCTGACATTAGAGGGACATTAAGTGTCTGTTCGTTTACAAGCTTTTTTTGTTTGGAAAAATAACTCTATGCTGGTCATGTGACTCTCCTCAGCAGTGCATAATAATTGTACCATTAATTCTACACTCCACCCTCGTGGTCAATGTGGTTCTCTGTGTTACCTTGGGAAGCTCACACTCACTTCTGTTACGTGAGCTGAAAGTCATAAAACACGTTATGTTATTGACTTTCCCAAATATTTGCTCAACACCCAAATGTGAACTCATGCGTCTCCTGCTGCATTTATTCTTTTTAAAAATTTGTGCCGGACGTAGCCACGTTAACATTAAAGCCAAAAGAGACGAGGTCATCGGTCCCGTCCTCGTTCTTTCTTAGGGTCACTTGGCTTAAGCTTTTTTACGCTTTCCATGAGTGAAAAATGTGAGCTGCAAAAGCTGCACGCTGAGTCATAAAAGTGATCGTCGTTTATCGAGACATGTTAAGTCGCGTTGTGCCGCTGACACAATAATCAGACAATCAACATAAGAAGTAACGGAGCCTCTGCCACGTGCTGTCGACGGCATCGCCGTGGGAAGTTGCTTACCCCAGATGCTAATTTCTCCGTCATTCACACGGCGCTCACGAAGCAAAAAAAGCAATCGCTAATTCAGCACAGTTGGGAATTACGCAACACTGTGACCCATGCAGAGCTGAGGTGGTCGCAAGTCACTGTTAGTTAATCAAGCGTTTCATTTCTGCAAAATGAAAAAAATATGCCTTTTTCTTGTGTGTAGCAGGTTTGATGTCCCATTATGAGCTGACTGGTTTTGAGAAATAACCGTGATGAAACACGGAGTCATCAGATGAGGTTCTGACTGGTGAGAGTGAATAGAGAATCCTTTAACATCACGTCCTGCAGCCTGAGGGTGCGGTACTTTTGAAGCACGCCGCCTCCCTTTTATTTATCCTTTCACTTTTTGATGAGGGTGACAGACCGAGCCCTAAATTAATTACAATAATGGAGGAGATCAGAGGAGAAATTTTGATGACTCTTCCCATCCGGAAGGTGATGTTTTATTGGGACGACAGTGTTCATGCTCAAGGTTGGATCGTGCACCTCATGCGCTGTTTCCTGATGGCGCCTTGTGTGTTTTCTTTGTTCCTGGTGTTTAAGGGAGGTGGTGGAAGGGTAAAGAATGAGTTGTATGGATTCATTTACAAATGACTATGAAGGATGTTACAACAGTGCAACCGCGATCAATGATCACCAAGCAAACATGGTCTTATTTTGCTAGTAGAACGAGGACAGACACACACATACACACCCACAGGAGGAGGCACTTGAACCTTGATTTGCTGGCAAACCTGAATGGGAGAGGACTGGCGAAATGCTCACACATGTGTGCAGTGCCACACATACACACACAAATCGGAGTGTGAATCTGGTTCCTCTGACTTTAACTGTCAGGGTGTCCATTTTACATGGGGGAAAACAATAGTGGACTCAGGACTTCTGTAGACGACTTCGTCTCTAGATCATAGCTCCAGCCCGTGCTACTAGCAAACGCGAACGAGAGCAGTGGGAACAATGTGGCAGCGTCTTGATTTTAGAAGGTTTGTATCTGAGAATCACTCCGGTCCTGAACTCAGGCAGGTCAGCTGGAGGGGAACATGTCTGGTCAGGGTCTGACAGTCATTTGATTCACTCTTACCCTGGCTTATCTAACAGGATGGAGCAGGACTAAAATAGCTGTGGTCACTCTTTGGTTGATGAATATTTGACCTTGTTTTCACATTTATTGTTTCAAAAATACGACAACTCGTTTACTGTCATCTTTTAAACACTAAACCTGTAGGAGCCCCAGAGATTTGGGAAATCAGTCACAAATAAAGTTCTCTCTCTCTCTCTCTGTAGGTACGTGCAAGGTTATTTCACAAAGTGCTTTTCAGTGTGTTCTTACACACATATATATTTTTTGACATGTTTTTACTTCTGGTTTTATGCTGAAAAGTGTCTCTGTGTGTGCTCTATGGGTCCATACAGACAGAAAAGGCACTGAAAAGAGTTGATGCGCGTTTTATACATTTCAGCTGGAAACAGACCCCCCCATGACAGGAAAAAAAGAAGACTTTCAGACTAAGATGTTTTCATAATTGCTTTTTATGTTTTAGATTTTACATCAAAGGCCTCATGATGTGTTTGAAGGAAGTGGAACAAAAAGAGTTTTCATATAAAAACACCATCATGTAATTTCGGTGATTCTCCAGACTAAACTGCCTGTAAATAACATGTAAAACTGGATTCTTAATATAGAGCACTCACAGGACAGACAGACAGACAGACAGACAGACAGACAGACAGACAGACAGACGGACGGGCGGGCGGGCGGGCGGGCGGGCGGGCGGGCAGGCAGACAGACAGACAATGATGTGTGATGGGTGGTTTATTAGCAAACAGCTGTTAATGACCACAAAGACAGGAAGTTCCCTATGCAGAAGTATGAAGAAGTCTTTTGTTTTCACTATGAAATGAAATCAAATGTTCTTTAGTACCGATAAAAAAGTGAGATGTTCTCCTCCACTTTGGCTTCTCCTTGAAAACACATTGCAGCACAGCCTTGTGACCAGCTGAGGAATGTTTATAGAAGTTGGACTCTTAAAGTACAGAATAGCTCGTCCCTTTTTAGGACAGAAAGTTTGATTCTCTGAATTTGTTGCCCATGAAATCCTGAACAGACCTTAAATTATTTCTCCTGACTTACAAGATCTATCACATCTGGAGGAGCTGATGGAATTCCAACAGACCGCTGCACCCTCACCAGGGCCAAGACTACCTCTCCTCTCCTCTCCTCTCCTCTCTCCTCTCCTCTCCTCTCTCTCCTCTCCTCTCCTCTCCTCTCCTCTCCCTCTCCTCTCCTCTCCTCCTCTCCTCTCCTCTCCTCTCCTCTCCTCTCCTCTCCTCTCCTCTCCTCTCCTCTCCTCTCCTCTCCTCTCCTCTCCTCTCCTCTCCTCTGTGTTCCTCACTGTTCACACATTCAGATAAAATCAAGCACAGGCGATCTATCTATCTAAATATCTAAAACATTTTTCTGAAGAGAAGAGTGTTTACCCTCACAAAACACACAAACAAAAGCACGACCTGCTCTAGGAAGGGTCGTCTGATCGGATTTGCAGCATTTTGCTACATGTTCGGGTAGATCTTCAGTGAGCAGCTCCTCAGGTTTGTTTGGAGCAGAATGGATGCGAAGTGTCAGCCGGGCGGCGCTGATCGTGTCTACTCTAAAACATTACTGGGAAACAAGGATATAATTAGAAACAATGTTTAAATTTGCATGCAAGTGTGACACATGCGTGATGCAATTCAATTGTTTCAGCCTCATTAAGTCCTGACTTGTTAAATCCAGTCAGGCGAGGCACCTCCTGCAACTTTGGAGTCCGAAATAGATCAAGGGCTTTAATATAATAAAGACTGGGGGGGAAAAAAACCATAAAAAACGAGGGAATAAACAAGAGAGTGAAAACCAAAGTGGGACGAGGTTTAAATCTGCTGCGGAACTGATTTTTTTGTGAGACCCTCACAGTTTAAAAATAAAAGTGTGGCTCCAGCAGTGAGCTGCAGACAACCATCTGCACGTCCCACCGCTGAGCCCGAGATCCACTTATGTCTGCGTATGCCGACTACGCTGAATTCTATATGTGAGCATGTAGAGTGTGATGGCCTCGGTGTCTGTGGAGCACACTAATGCAGCCTTATCGCTCTCTTTTGTGCGTTTTCAATTCACGTCAATGTGATTATGTGACATTTCTGCGATATATTGAATCTGGATAAACGGCACAGTTGAAATATGAGACATGGAATGCTGAGTGGAACACGGAACAGGGCTACCAAACAGGCCTGAAGCCCTCCAGATCGGTCACTTAATGACATTATACACAAAATGGGTGATTTGTCTTTTAGCTAAATGGAGCCTTTGACAAAAAGGCAGCTGTTCTTACATTATGTGTGTGTGTGTGTGTAGGCAACATTCCCTCAGGATAAATATATCCTGAATGACAAGCAACAAAATGTCAACTATCCTTATCGTCATATCCTGCATGCATGGAGGCTATCGCTGCTAACCAGAACCCAAGTTCCCTACCAACACCCCCACTCTCTCTCTCTAACGCACACACACACACACACACACACACACACACACACACACACACACACACACACACACACACACACACACGTTTAACAGTTACAGTCTGCATCCTTGTTAATTAAATCCCCACATCTCCAGGGAACTTTCCGTGTTTCCGTACTATAGTGCTGTGAGACACCCACGCGTGCTGAACGCAGAGCCGCCACAACGGCCACACAATTGGCATGCAGGAGCTAAAGCAGAGCTTTAATGAAGCCATGCGATGTTGCACAAGTGGGCCGGCGCTGATCATGCACTCACGTACCATGTTTACTTTCTCAGCAGGCGTCGGAATCTTCTGTGTTCTGTGAACCCAAGCGACATTCCGGACTGTTTTCTGGGCTGAAGCCAAGAATGGGAGCTGCGTTAATTAGCAGGAGGTGTCATAACCAAGTGTGGCTGCTTCTTTACTAGGTGTACAGGTGTAACTCCATAACATAACAACTGCAACATGCAGAGACGTCTGCTTTTGGCTCTCTGACTGACATAATCACTCTCAGGTCTTATTTGCTGTTTACTAGCGCTGCCACTGACGGTTTCCATTTTCCATAATGAAAGAGCAACAACACCACTCTTATGGAAAGTTGAATCCATGGTAACAAGGTCACTCTGCAGTTGCACGTCCTTCTTCACTTCAGCGAAACACTGTGGGACATTGCCGGCAGAACATCTGAGCGGAGGCTTTTGTATGATGGAGTAAAAGGAGAATAACCTCTGTGAAACACAGCTAACAGAAGATGCCACTTCCAAGATTCCATCACACATGTCTGTGATGACCCCCGCTCTTCTTTTGTCAGCGACAGCAAGGCGCAGACAAGAAATCACACACAGTTTTATAGGTTAGGGTTAGGGTTAGAGAAGAGAGTTCACAAAGTAAAAGAATCCAGTTAGCATAAGAGCTAGGGTTAGGGTTAGGGTTAGGGTTAGGGTTCTGGCCCGGTTGTTATGCATAATTCATGCAACTGGACTTTTTTGTTAAAAAGGAATTTTCAGTAGCCAGATGGAGTCGAGCCCAGGTGGCAATTTGCCCTGTTTTAGTTGTTTTTGGGCCACACCGGACCTTAAAGAAGTTAGCCAGTGAGCTAGCAGCTACTGCTAAGTCATTTTGCATCAATTCTGTCTGTACCTTTTGTATTTGGAGCACCTGAGAGCCACCATGAGCACTGTGTTAATGGAGGTAAATGTGGAGAACATAAAAGCAACGTTTCTGCTTACAGGTCAGTGAAATATAAGCGAAATGAGGCAGTAATTTGAACCACACCCAAGCGATTTGGGTCTAGCTACATCCAGGCTACTCTGGGCCGGTTCTAGTTAAGCTACGGGATCCACATGAAGTTCAATATGATTATTTGAAAACGTTGATGTTGATTAGCTAGAAGGATTTTGCTGTTTGAGCAAGCTAAAGTACCAATTCCAGCGTCCTGCCAGTTTTTATAAAGTGATTGCGACTCAAAGTTTCTAAAATTTTAGTCGCATCGTGTTACAACTGTTAACTCGTGTTGCATTTTTCTTTATTTTCATCAGTGGTGGGAAGGAGCACCAGTGATCTCTGCTAAATTAAACACAATATTTTGACAGGCAGGATGGCTGTTTGTAGAAGCTCTTTACATCTGACTTTCCATGTGAATGTTTAGGAAGACATTCTGTCCCGAACGTTGACTCGGGCGCATTAAAACGGGACCGTTTGTTTATGAAAACTCCGAATGTCACACAGCCAGGGCCTCTTTCATTTCCTTGCTTTAACAGCACTAATTAATTGAAGCCTTCAGGATGATCATCTCTATTTGTGAAACACAGAATAAAAACTCAAAGTACAAACTGAGCTCAAACAGGAGGAAACTCCAACGTCTGGCTGCAGGACAGAAGGGAGGAGAGCCACCTTTGTTCCCCAGGCTGTCCTCCTAAATAATCATCTCCGGTTGAACTCATTGTTACAATTCACTTCTTTTATACTTACTGTGTGCAATTTTGATTTGTTGAGCTATTGTGTTGCTTCACTTTGAGGAACAGTTAAAGTTTTATCAAATTAAATTGAAATAGAGACAGATGTAGTTCAGTGGTGTCAGACTGTTTAGAACAAGCAGAGGTGGATGTTGATGGAATCAATGGAAAAGTTCCACCCTCAATATTGGATTTGATCTCCTCCAGCCTTCGTTCGTGCTCCTCTTATCCTTTGATATGTGACCACCCGCAGCTGAATGTGAGACTGAGGTGGGACATTGCAAGAGCATCAATAAGGTGTGGACTTCACATATTCGGAGGACTGGAGAAAAGCTGTTTGAATGAGTTATATTAAGCTCTTTTAATCAAATATTGATGAAGCTAAGCTTCAGCAAACCCTCAGCTTTATGAATTTTGAACATGCGAAAGTTAAGCTTTTTTTGTTAAACTTTAAAAAAAAAACAGTCAGTCAGAGATATCCCCTAGGTGGCTTAATATTCTAAGAGAATATTATTTCCTACAGCTCTGTGAAGCGTGCAGTTTCAGACTTTTGCCCAAATGTGATTGTTTTGTTGTTGTTCCGATCTCTCGCTGCCAGCTTGTCATATGAGTACCTGCAGTGGAAACATGCCCTAATTGGGAGACCCACATCTAATCTAATTTTACAATATAACCTGAATGCAGCATGAGCATTAACACCATCTGGTTTAACTGACATTGTCACGCTAACTGATACTGCTCACATATAAAGTTATTTAATCTAAGATGTAAAAGCAAGTGAAGGTCCTGTTTGTGCCGTAAAACGGCCACACACTGTTGAATTCATTCACTGTTGGGACATTGGCATCAACCTCCAAGAGAATGATCTACCAATCCCAAAAGAATGTGGTCACAAGTGGATCATACCACCGCAGAATGGATTTTTTTTTTCTATTTGTGATAAGAATACAAGATAAATCTCCATCTTGTGATTTAAGGAGATGAAAAGAATCACCAAATGGACACAGCCTGTAGTTTGTTATGTGATACCACCAGCGGAAATCTCAAGAAAGGGTTTCAAGGATCAGAAAAACAGTAAAGTTAGCAAAGACATGTTAAATGATGTGAAGAATCAGCCAGAGAGAGTCATGTGTGCTAACAAAGACAGATTTGCAGCTTGGTGGGTTCATTATCATGGAAGTCAGTGAGATCTGATATTTGTCGTGTGTGAGGGAAAGATGGAGCAGGTTTTCCTGTCCCTCAGTGATCACCAGAGCTGCATTTGTTTATATGTTTTATTTATTTCCACATTTCATGGCAACCTCCTGTTTCATCTTCCTGTTTCTCACCCGCGTCTCATTGAGGAGAATCACTTCCTCATTCCTGACCGCCACCTCTAATGAGAAGTTGGTATTTTTCTTGTTCATTCTGATTTCATCGATTCCTCTTTGAAATGTTTGATTATTTCATTTTTTTCCCTCCCTCCTTTTTATGTTGTGACCTTGTGGTTGGGTTGTTGTTTTTTTTAAAGATTTTAGAATCTATTGTGATTTTCAGGTTTGTTTTCTTCTTCAGGCCTTTGACTCAATCTTGACTTCTTAAGTTGTTTTACTAGGTCAATGCATCACCAAATTACAGCAGAAAAGGTCATTAAAAGTCCCTCCGCGGAGCAGGAGGACTTGCACGTTGATTAAGCTCAAAGTTCTGCACGTTGTGCCTTGAGTGCATTCGTTTATCTGTCTTTTCAAGTCCCGACCCGTCAGCTGACTTGGCTCGCTTTCATCCGACCGCTAAACTGATCTAATCCCACCGCGGCGTGCTTCAGCCTCGGTGTTTGGGCGTTGGCAGAGGAAGCCGTGTCTTTCCTGAGCTGTCAGTGTGCCATTCGAGAGGCTCTGAGAGGTTTTGATCCCAGCTCTCCCAGGTAAATAACGTTCGCCCTGGCAGCGCCGCTGTGCTGTCATCACGATTTCTTTTACGTAACACCTTTCTGGTGTGTGCGTGATTTGGTTTGTATGTCGTGAGAATCTGAACACACAGGTTTGGCCTTGCAATGTGCCTAGAAAAGTAACAATGACAGGATTCAAAATAAAAAATAAATTGCCTCCCTCAGGGTTAACAAAGCCTTTTGACAAGGCTGAAGTCTTGAAGTTAGGGCCCAAATCCACAAAATCCACATCTGCAGCTTTACGTCAAAGACCTTTGCTGGCTGAAGTGAAAGAAACCAGAAAAACTTTAGTCCATTTTCTCTACTCGGGTTTCCATTTTCTAAAATAACTTAACAAATGGCAGGTGTGCTGCTACCTGGGGGGAGGGGCCAGGACATCTCGAGAGCACTATCGGGGTAACCTTGATATCAAACCCAGAGGGCCCTGTGATGAGCTGACGGCTGGTTCCACCCTATATATATTTACAAGTGATCTCTTTTACTTATTTAATCATCACCATCATCACCTTAATATCCCGTGATATTGTGTTTTTTTTGGGGGGGGGGGGTTGTTTTTTTGCAGACGACATACTCATATTTGCGTCACCTTCAGTTTACGCTGAATAATTTGGCAGCTTTGCGTGAAGGTCCCGGGATTAAGATCCTCACTTTAACAGACTCATTAGAGAAATGCAGTTTCCACTGTGGCTGCGCTGGTACTGTGACCTTGTTTTCACCTTCACGAACAGCCAGCACAGACAAAATGAGACTTCCAGGGAGACTCAGGATGTACTGGCAGAATTGCCTTTCTGGAGGTGTGGGGATGGGACACAAATGCTCTCATCCTCCTAACTGCCTTGATCCAGACCCTGATAAGAAGTGGAAAATGGAACATCCATCCATGTCTTTTTGTCATTTATTACTTATCTGGGTCAAATCTGGATCCTTTCCCAGTGGAGGCAGTAATTCAGCCAGGATATGTCACCAGTCCATCATTCTCACCCGGTGGCAAATCATTGGGCTGTGGGAGGAAACTGGGCTGCAGAAAGGCTCAGAGCTGGAAATGAACCCAGAACCTTCTTGCTACGGTGCACCTGTGTGCATTCTGAGGGTGTAAACACCCAAACAGAAAGGAACACTGTGGATTAAACCTATAATGTTCCTGTAACATGTGGTTTTATGGTGATCATTAATAACATAGAAAGATATTGTTTTTGGAGGATGATGGTTGAAAAGATTCCTTCTAAATCTGGTGTTTGTGAGAAAGGAGAGCGAAAGTCATCCATATACAGCACGCACGCACCACTACTTTCTCTGATTCCATGGCCTGGGAATAGAGAGAAAGGGTGATTGTAGCTAATTGAAAATGGAGCTGAGACATAGTGATCTATGGAAGAGGAGTGAAATTGCTTAGAAAGCTTCACCACAAACTTTCCAGCGCTCGTGGCAAAACCTTTAAATCCTCAATGATGTGGCGTGAAATTTCTTCATAAGTAATACAATAAAGAATAAGAAAAAAAACTTACGCCTCATAAATCATCAGTTTGGCTGTGTCATGTGTTCATGCCACCGGCCCCCCGACCGCACCAGCACAAGTAGAGCGGTGTGAGATGACGGATTCGATTCAGCCTTCAGTCGAGTGTAAAGTAAGATTTAAAAAACAAAGAAAGACAATGTTTCAGAGGAGCTGATGGAAAACATCTAGATGGTTTCCTCCCACAGTCCAGAGATTTCCATATGAAGGACTCTAAAATGACCTGAGGTGGTCAGAAACCCCTGGGACCTTCTCACTGGCACCTTAAACCCCCAACGTAGCATCTCTTGATCTCCTCACTCCTCCAACTGGAAGGGATCACGTAGTTGTCTCTGTAAATATCACCCTGCTGTGACACCTGCTGTTATTTGGCTTCCCCACTAGTTGTTTGAGCCCATTGGCTGCTTACAGAATCCTTCGGTGGTCCTGCCGCCGCCTTCATGGAGGAGCTAATCTGTCTGGATCACAGTGCATGTGTGAAAGGTGCAAATGTTTATTTGGCAACCTCAAGCCATGAAAGTGTGCCAACAGGGTGTTTCTAATGTTCCATTTCAAATGAAAAAGGAAAAGGATATTTTATTCAATTCCAAAAAAAAATCTGAGCTGTTTTAAAGTAATTTAAAAGAGATAAAAAGACCTTATTGAAACTGTATTCACACTTGATTTACCGTCATTATCTCCCCCATCACCTTCATTTTAATTCTCTGAGGTGAATTAAAGCATGGCTGCAGCCGTCTAATGAGATTATTATCGGGGTGAGATGAACCTCAAAGAACAGACAGAGAATTTCTAATAAGAAAGATGGAGATGTTTGTTAGGTTATTAACTCTCATATTGTCCATTTGTCTCACATTCATTCATTTAATTAAATCTATTTTCCCTATTATAAACTCTGTTGATCACACTTCTCAGGCTCCATACTCAGTAACGCATAGATTGAGCATATTTGATGGCGTGAGAGACCTCAGAGGACAGATCAGACAATGTGACGCAATTGTGAGAAGAATCCCCGGCTGAAGCTGACTTCTCTCTCACAGCAGAAGAAATCATCAAGGGAGGAATAAAGTTCCCTGGGAAAATGAGCTTACTGCAGAGGAAACAAGGATAAAGGATGACAACGTATTCCCCTCTTTCCTGTATTAGCGAGAACCCAACTGGTGGAAGTGACAAGAGAAATGGGAGCGAGGGATGGAGATAGTGGGCTGTAATGGAGGCCATTTAGGGCCGTTTATCATCAGGAATGAAGGTGTTACAAATGGAGTGCCGGATCATAGCAGGGAAAATCGTGAACTTTGTTACTGTTACAAGCGATAGAAGCACTGACCCGTCACATATGAGTTATGAGACTCATTATATCCCATAGTTCGTGTTTTTAGGTCACTTTTTTAAAATCTTTAGTTTCCTGTCTTGCAGACACAGCTTCTATCCAGCGTTGGCGTCCAGCTCTGCCATCTTTTATCCGTGCCCTGACAGCGCGTTTTCCCACATGCGTCGTGCCTCAGCTGTTATCTTGATGATAATGTTCAAATTTACAGCAGTGGTGAAGAGTCACCGGACTGTTTGCCCGGAATTTTGGAGAAGCTGGCAAATTTAGGAGGTAGTGGCGGACATTTTTGCTGGAGTCATGTTAAAAACAAGGTGGTTGTTGTATCTTTAGCCTGTGAATGAGGAGAATCCTGCTCCTCACTCTCATTAACTCTCTGCCAAGGGAGCTGCTGTCCATTAAAGGGAATGAGAGATTAACATGAGGTAAAAATGTGCATCTGAAATATTTATAAAGAAAAATAAAACATGGGAAATTTTGTAGAAAGAAGGGAATCTCTATGTTTTTTTCCCTTTCCCTATCAGCAGCAGAACAGCGTGAACATCCTGCTTCGGAGCGGGAACAGGTCTTCAAACGCGTGCCAACATTTCGTGCCCTGATTCCATTTTTGTACCCATTAATTGCATTTTGGGTGGAGCCTCCGCAGGGTTCTTAAAAACAACCCATTTTTCCTCTCACCCAGAGGCATCCTGCACCTTTGATTTGGTGGCTAACCCTGACACTGGACATAAGGAATAAGCTTTAATGCTTTAATAACCTTCAGTAGCCGGGCTCCTGTGGTCACGAGCCCTGTTCTGCAGCTTGAAGTCACAAAAAAGAGAATAAATGAATTTCTGTTGTGTTCGCTCAGATCTTGCGATGAGCTGAAGCCGAGAAAAAAAAAAAGGCAGTCTCTGGTGAATAATTAAACAGGGGGAACGCGTCAGAGGCCAATTCCAGCCTGTACATAATTTTCTCCTCATTTGCCGAATCAATGTTTAAACACTTCAAGAGTCGGGTGCTTTAAGAGTACAATTTGACGCTGCGCATTCAAATCAATAGACCTTCTCGCACATGTTGTTCCGCTGCTCCTCCTGAGTTGTTCTTAAACACAACTAACGTCAAACTCTATCTTCCAGAGAGCATTGATCAGCTGATTACCTTCAGTCCATTACATTCATACCTACTGATGACAATGCCGCTCCCGTTCCCTTGGATGTAAATATTGGGACGGGTTCTTTGATGTGGGGCCATTCCAACAGTACACACATGCAGCAGAAAGAAGTCCTAAGATGTCAGTTGCAGAGCATCTCTTAGTGGAAGGACACCGTAATACTCCGGGAAAGCCAAAAGGACTCAGAGCCTGAGTTCACCCAGAGACCAGTATGGTCTGAGCTCCGCGTTGTCACTGCTGCGGACCTCTGAGGGCCTTTTCAGACCAAGGGGTCACTTCCTATGATCATCGGCTTCGTTAGGTGTGATAGCTCATCTGAACTCTGGTGCAGATTAAACAAAGGAACTCCGGTCCCCCTTGAAACTGCAAAGGCCTTTGATTAGGTGTTCCTGGCCTGTTGCCGGCACTTTGCTGCTGGGGAAACGCGCTCAACCTTACAGACTGGAAACCCTCCACCGCTTGTGTCCTTCCCTGCCAAGGAAATTCAGCGCCAACTGTGTTTTACTGCCCTGTTCCGTCTTTGGGATTATTTTCTCTGCTCTTCTTCCAAAAAAATTTGATAGTTCCAATTAAAGGATTTCCTTTAATTCCCCCCTCTTCCCCCCAACACCCCCATTAGGGTGCTTGGAATGTCTTCCTGACAGTTCTCCATCCATCTCTTTGTTGTCGTCTGTGAGCTCTATTTGGGAGATGCTGAGACTTCATTTGTCCTCCTGATGAGTCCACATTCACTACCGAGTTTCAGGCTGGTGGACAGATCCTCTCATTTCCTCCTTCCGCCCGCCTGTCCTCTGTTTTTTAGCACCATCTTCTGAGACAGGCTTCTAATCTGTTCTAGATGAAGGAGAACATGACACACAGAAATAGACAGAGAATCATCTGAAGATCACTGCTGACAGCTGAGAGCTAACGTTCTCGTCCAACTCCAGAGCTTTTAAATGTCAGCGTTGTTTGCTACTCATCTGCTATCTGTGGATTAAATCTGTATCTGCCACTCAGGACAGGATGAATGCAACAATTTCCCACCTGTACTCCGGGTTTCCTGACTCCCAACAGTCGAGCCGCTTTTTACAACTGTTTAGTGCATTTAAAAATAAAACTTTTGGGCTAATGCGGGTAATAGTAGTAGTTACTGAGCTGTAGGTACCAGGACGTCTCGCTCCTTGGCAAGCAAACTTTTAGTGATGCTAACTACCGGCTAGTTCTGACCTGCCGGGCTGCTGTCCGGGCCGGGCCCAGCAGTCAGAGGAAGATGCACTGCTGAATATCTCTTGGAACACATTGATTCCCACATGTTCCTCACAAGAATTTCTCTGTTATTTTTTAATTTCCCTCATATGATTTTGTACAATGTGCTCGTTCTTCCAAATGGTGACGTGTTCTTCACCCCTGATGCTTGTTTTCCAGTGTGCTTCTCTAATGCGTGCTCTGTTCATTTTGGATTTCATCTATATTAATTGTTGGTTGTGTGGAACTCAGAGTCACACGCACACACACACACACACACACACACACACACGCACACTTTATTTAATTTTTTTTAAATAAAGAAGAAATACTCCTTCATGGAGGTTTAAGGAGAACATTTGGATAATTGCATTTCCCCGAGTGGAAGAATTAATTTGTCACATCAGTGCGTTTCAACTCTTCATAAGTGAAAAATGTGAATTTATGCCCGTGTTTTATATCAACTTGTATGTTCACCATCATTTACATTCATAACATTCCTGCCGATGAGGTACAAGCAATAATGAAACTTTAATTTGATTCCACTTAGAGCGAGTTTATTCCAGCATTTTTATGACTTTAGTTCACGTAAAGTTGCTTTTCAGGCGTAGCAACACTCATTCCTTTGCCCATTTATCAAGCAACATGCAGGTGTGTGCAGACACGTACGAGCAGCACGGAGGCCATTTAAATAAAGCGTATGGAGAGAATAACGTTGAAAGAATCCCCTGAGCACGCTGCTTCTCTTTGAACATCATGTCCTCGGCCCTGCTCTCCATGGGTTCTCGGTATAGGTTTTATATAATAAACTTAAGGCGA
The DNA here is from genome assembly GCF_003711565.1 of Takifugu flavidus. Classification (NCBI taxonomy): domain Eukaryota; kingdom Metazoa; phylum Chordata; class Actinopteri; order Tetraodontiformes; family Tetraodontidae; genus Takifugu; species Takifugu flavidus. Next base: position 10,445,279 of record NC_079527.1, on the reverse strand, counting down.
CGGTACGCACAGTTTCAGAAAATTGGTTCAAAAGTGTGGAGTGTGGGTGGGTGGTAGGTAGAGGCTCGATGGCGCACGGTAGCACAGATGTGAACGATGAGGTTTAAATGTAATTCTGCCTGGCATTGAGGACTGACTGGATGGCACGTTTATGTTTTTTTTGTCCCCCACCACAGGTGAACCAGGTCTAATGGGATAACTCCCAGAAGGCCTGTGGAACACAGGTTGCAAATGAAAATGTGTCGCTTTGAAATGCTGAAGCAAAGGAGCACGACTGCCCGCCTTGAGGGAGTCCACGCCGCCTAAGCTAACCAGCATTTATTTTTGTTCTGTGTTTCATCAACTTGCCTCCTCCTGTTGAAATATTCCAGATGTTTGCTGCAGCTGAGTCGCAGTGAGGGTGATCTCTAAACAAGGTCTGCAAGTGGGAGGGAAAATCACCCGTTTTTACTTTTCTTGTGCTGTTTTCTTTGGTTTTAGATGGGAAATGCCTCTGAAAATTTTCTGCTCGTGTCCAACATATCAAAAGATAATGACTTCATCATGGGAACTCTGTACACTGTCCTAGGTGAGCCTTTGCATCTTCTTTTCGCTGCAATGATCCAGAATTCCCCCTCCAAACTTGCTGACATCTGCCTCTCTGTGTCCCAGGTGTGCTTTCAGTGCTGGGGAATGGAACCCTTCTCCTCGTGGCTTACAGGAAGAAGGCCTCCCTGAAGCCAGCGGAGTTTTTCGTGGTTAATCTGGCCATCAGTGACCTGGGCATGACATTAACGCTCTTCCCTCTCGCCATCCCTTCAGCCTACTCTCACATGTGAGGGAACAATTACGTTTTTTGGTTGATATCGTCATCGTAGTTCAACATCATCTGAAAGATCGGATGTGTTCCTAGAGCTGGGTGGGATGAAAACTGCTTTTCCAGGATAATTTATACCCAGTGCTACTTGATTATTAATAATTCTTAGGCTCTTTTTTAAGTGTCCTGAATCAGCCATCAGTGAGATTTGTTTAAGAAAAATCAAAAAGAGCAGTCAAATTTTAATTTAAATTCTCAGCTCACTGCTTCAGCCATAATGGATGAGAGGGTTCCAAAGCTGAGCTCTGCTTGGCAGCAAGATATCAGCTTCATGTTGAATAAATGTAAAGCGCACAGGGGAAGTGGATGATGAATATTGCAGCGAGACACTGTCGTTGTGGTACTCACATCCCTGGAGCGCTCTACGGCCCTCGAATGTGCCAGGATTGGGTTTGAATGCATCGCCGCTCTCTGCAGTTCTGCGTGACTCAAGGCAGGACCTGAACTGCTCAACAGTTTCCCCTCAGCCAGCTGTGAATTGCATTATACATCTGCCACATTTATACCCATTCTTCTATATCTCTGCTTTGTTCCTTCCAGGTGGCTGTTCTACAAGTCCACCTGTATTGTCTATGCCTTTTGTGGGGTTTTATTTGGATTGTGCAGTTTGTCCAACCTCACAGCTCTCTCCTGTGTCTGCTGGCTCAAAGTCTGCTGCCCAAACTATGGTAAGAACACAACAATGTGTGCAAGTATGCTAGCTTTGTAAATACCAACTTGTCTTGATGCTATTATTAGCTAAAATTTGCCCTGTTGTTTAAGGTTGCATCTGAAACTGGATATTAAGAATTTGCCTCAGCTGCACTCGCAACTGCAACCTGATGCCCTGGCAAACTTCTTTGCTTGCAAAGAAACAGCTATGGTTCCAACAGCAGCGCTTCGTAATAAGAGTTGGCCGAACATTATTAAGGGCATGTTGTTCAGTAATATACACATTCCTCTGCAGATGCTTCTGAAATACAGTAGCTGCATGCAGCCTCGGTGGTGTGAACAATGGTTCCTCTCCTTATGGCGTCCAAGGTCAAAGTTTTACTCATGTGTTGTGTATGAGGAAAAACCTCAAGAAAGCATTAGTAGTGACAACGAATGTATTATTACCTTTGGAAGCTTTTATGAATTCTTTGAAAGTGCTGTGGAAAAGAAAAGAAAATGACATTATTGAATTCAAACAGTGATTATTTTCTATCCCAGAACTAAATTTCTTAAGGTAAAGGCCGAGATATCTGGATGGGCTTGTGGAGCTGGACCGAAGAGGTGCACCCGTATGCAGCGCACATGCAGCACATGTGCAGCCATGCATGTCTGCCGTGATTGATACTCATTAAACTAGTGCAGTGATGGTGATGAAATGATGGAAAGCCCTGTCAGTTGCATGGGGGAGGAGCCTGAACTGTCTCCTGTGGGGTGGGAGCATTTACAAACCAGGTTAAGAGTCTCACACAGGATTTCACATCTATTTACACATCAGAACTCTCGTGTGGGCTGAGCCTGAGAAATAAAGATGTCATAACCACCTACCAGAGTAGCTGCTGGTGGAAATAAGGGGGGGGGGCAGCTATCAAATTGGTCCTCACCTTTTAATCGTGTCAGACTGTCGTGAAGGTGAAGAAATCACTTCAATGCCATGCCAACTGCCAGACTGTTGCTATGACAACTACTGAAACACACTAATTGGTCCTGGATTTGAATTTGCACATTTTAATGGCAACAGTTAAGGGAACATTTGCACTGAGGATTGCAAACTGCCTCGCAAATGCAATCAAAGCAGGATATTTTACTCCAATCAACAGCTTTTGCCTCTTTCAGTCCCATATTTGAGTTCACAAGGTCTGTCACACACATTTATCTCCTTCGCTCTCCCACGCCCAGTGCTGCAGATTCAAGTGGAAATAATCATCCTCATCCCGCTGAAATGCAGGTTCCAGAATAAAAAGCACAGTTCAAAGCTCTTTTAGGAATGCCCTCAGGAGCTCTGTGTCTGCTGGGATTTCTGATTCTGGCCCCACAGGATACCAAGCACAAGACCTAAGCTTTTATTGTGTTAGCTTTAGTACCAGTGGTTGGAATTTCCAGGTCCTTTCAGGCAACGTTTGGGAGCAGCACGTGAACCATCACACCTTCCATGGCCTGTGCAGCTTTAGTAAACTTAACACAAACCACACTGTGAGATATACCTAAATCTCTGTGTGTAAGTTTATCAGAAGTATATAGAGGAGTCATTGAAATGCTAAAATGCTATGTGGCTCGGTGCTGTGCCATAGCTCTCTGACCTATGGTGGGATCTGACCCAGCTCATACACGTCTGTCGAGCTGCACACATCCAAGCATCCCTGTGTTAACAGGTCTGCCTCACATTCTGGGTCACGGATACAATTCAACATCCTAATACGAAGGTCTCAAGGCCAATCCCAACAAGGTATTAGAACCACATGAACCTAATGACATCATCACCCAATTAAACCTCATTTATTACTTCTGGGCTCAAACTGGGCTCAACCCCACCATGGCAACAGATCTTTGGCCATCAACACAGGAGTCAGTGTGAAGTTCTTTTACCTTAAAGCTGCCCCATTTCATAGGGTTCATCAAATAAATCTGTAATATTCCTCGCCTGGGTGAGCCCTACTTTCTCTCCACACCCAGTAAACCATGAAGTGTTTCCCCAGAATACTTGATTATATTGTGGACAAACTTGAATGACTCCATGGAGGTAATATTTTCAGTGTAGCCCCCTTTGGGAGTATTGAAAACCAAGAAAATAAGCCACGATCCTTCAGATCAGAACATTTTTACCTCCAGCTAGAATTAAAGTTTAATCTTATGATGCCTCCAAGATACTAAAATGTGATACGATGTTTTAATGTATCACATTTCAGGCAAACTGACCATGTAAGGGAGTAGCAGAAGAGCACATGTTGGTGGAGACCAGTGCGCAGGTACATACCTGCACGTGTGTACTTTGAAGCACGTACTTCCCACCATCACCTCGGCTGTCGCTGGCTGAGATGAAATGCATTGTGGGATACTAGTTGCCCCAAGTCCACAAAAGTCCTGTCTGATTCATACTTTATAAAATGGAAAGTGAAAGTACTCTTCCCAGAAACTTACTTATGGGTTTGCGAACACAACAGTACTTGGTGGTGATGGTTGATGCTTCACAGGAGAACGAAGGGGCCGAGAAGTCTGATGGCCACGGTAGAGCCAAGACAACACTAAACACAAATCCAACTGCAAAGAAGTGCCTGTAGGTGCAGAAATAACTAAAATAAAGTCTGACGAGTTTGAAGAGAACTACATCCGACAGCATTAATCCTGAGGTTGTGTATGTTTTTTCATGTGTTGTCCTCACCTGAAAATCTGCAACATTTTATTGATTATTATTAGACCAGTGAACTCTGGAGGTCATACCCAAGTAACTTAAGGTCAGACAGCAGCTTTAAAGTGATCGCAGTCATTTGATTAATCAAAACATGTTTATGACTCTCCCATCAAGCTGAATGACCTCGTGGAGACTGAACAGAACCTCCTCAGCCCCAGGATATTTACTGGGCTGCTAGATTTAACGATGTTGTCCAAAATACTTTTAGACAGTGAGCTATGGTACGGGAATACTACAAACAAGCTACAAACTACGTGGTAATACACGGTGTCACCATGTTCTGTAGAGAGCAGAGATGGGCCGGATAGAAGAGACGGACAGATCCACTTGGAAACAATACAGAGGAAGGAATTCTAATCTCCTGGGTGATAATGATCCTTTCTAAAGGTGTTAATAACGCATTGACACATGCCTGAAGAGTCTCAGCCAGACAGTTGATTGTCCTGCAGGGGGAGGAAGGGGGGGGGGCAATACCGGGATGAGAGTGGAAGAAGGTTATGAGAAGCAGAAAACAAGCCGCTAAAAAAAAAGATAGCGTACATCCTAACGTAGCACTTCAGGCCCCTTTTTCCAAACAGCATACGACATGACATGAGTGCCACAGGGATTAATCACCAACCCCCACCCTCCACGGGCGCAGGGAGAGGGGACGTTACAGAGCTGCAGCGGCTGTACGATACCCTCCGCGCTGGCTTCACATTAAGTCCTTGTCCACATCAATCACGTCCAACAGTAGACACTAATGTGGTTAAACACAAATAGTGAGCTCTCTTAACGCAAATGCAGGGGAAAAATAGCAGCAAACTGAGATGATTATTTCAAGTGACAAAAGCACGAGATTCTTTTTTGCAGTCCCCTACCCTGAGTCTTCAATACCGAAAGCGATGCCATTTTCTGCAATGAAGTTAATCCCTGCATTGAACGATATCAAGTGTTAAGCATGGGAGGAGGAGGAAAAAAATTGACTTGCACAAGCAAACACAACCTCAGGCTGAAACGCTGCTTCAGACAAAAAAAACCCAGATAGCAATAATATCATATCACTCCATTACAGAAGTGTTGTGCCCCCCAAAATGTCTTGATTTTTGCTCTGATCTGATATTCTCTTCCTCAGGCAACAAGTTTTCCTATTATCACGCCTACATGCTGGTCGCAGGGGTCTGGTGCTACTCCAGTGTCTTCGCCATCGGCCCCCTGTCGGGATGGGGAGAGTACGGGGCCGAGCCATATGGCACGGCCTGCTGCATTAACTGGCACGCTCCCAGCACGAGCTCGGCGGCGATGAGCTACATCGTCTGCTTGTTCTTCTTCTGCTACATTATCCCCTGCACTGTCATTTTCCTGTCCTACACGTTCATCTTGGTGACCGTCCGGGGCTCCCGCCAGGCCGTGCAGCAGCATGTGGCGCCACAGAACAAGATTGCCAACGCCCATGCGCTCATCGTCAAGGTAACTGGGCTCACCGGCCAAGGACATGTAAAGGAGTGCATGTTTGCGTGACTGATATATGTTGTTTGCTGCTGTCTTCTAAGATGTCGGTGGCGGTTTGCATCGGCTTCCTCGCCGCATGGAGTCCCTATGCTATTGTGTCCATGTGGGCAGCATTTGGTAACCCAGCAACTGTTCCCCCCATGGCTTTTGCCATTGCAGCTATATTTGCCAAGTCCTCCACCCTTTACAACCCCATTGTCTACCTGGTCTTCAAGCCCAACTTCCGTAAGTTCCTGTGCAGGGACGTGGCCCGCTGCAGAAGGACCCTGGGTGGATGCCTGTGCCAGCGAGGCTCAGCCGAGAAGACGACCTGCCAACAAGAGTGCAACTCTACCAGGTTTTCAAACGGGCTCCCGGAGAGTCACGGGAAGTGTAGACACTGTCCTTACCCTCAGACAGTCTCTGGGAACAGGGACGAGTGTACCGACTACAGCCCGCAGCAGACTGTGAGGATACTTAAAGGATCACTACACCAGGAGGTGGCGGTCAGTCGGCTGTCCAACGAGTTACAGAGCGACTTCCTGTAAACCATCACCGGCCACCGAGAGCGACGTCTGAAGAAAATGTAGGAAAGTCCCGTGTTGTGGAAAAGGGAAAAACGGAGCAAGGCGCAAGCTTGTGAAGATTGCCTCAAATGAAATTACATACTGTATATACTGTAGGTACAGTACACAAAGCCAATATATGTGGAGAAATGAGCCAATCAGCTCTCAATATGCAACCACAAGTGTGTGTTTTACCTGGTTACAAAAAACTGAACGTGATGCAAACCAATAACAGATTTTGGGTACTGTATTTAAGTATTTATTCATGCATATCTTAAAGCTAAGCACTACAGGGTTCATCCATGCTGTGTCCTCACTTTGGAGTGCTCGTGAAATTTAAAAAAACACACCACTGAGGGGAAGATCTGACCGACTGAGCCTGTTGTTACATGTGTAAACTTTATTCAATGGATCTGATTTCTGTCTATTCTCTATTTCTATGTCAGACATCTTGTTAGCAAAGAGGTTTTGTTCGTAGATTTCCTCATTTAAGAAAGAAGGAAAATGAAACCAATGCAACCCTTCCATGGAGAGGTTGAACTGGTGACACGGTTGGTGGCGAAGCCTGACGAGACAGAGTAAGATGTGCAGTAATTTATATAATTGTGATGTGTATTTATTTCAACTTTGTCGATGTGTGCATTTTTCTACTGTGCCTCTGATTGATTTACAAATTGAACGCTAAAAGTAATGGTGTTTTTTATTTCTGTATATAACAAAAAATATATAAGTATTAAGTCACGGTCAGGCTCGTCTATGCACGGATGTCTGCCACATGCCTTTTGGGATCTTTTTCCCACCTGTAAAAAGAGGATGTGGAAGTATTTACAAGTTCACAGTCCCATCGTGACGCCTCAGCGGTTAGAAAAAAATATATGCTCAGTGGCTCAGCCTCTTGTTTGTCCAGTCAGCATTTTCTACTCCCCCCCGCCTTCCCGGCAGCGCGGGTCATCAAACCAAAGTCCTAAACGGCTGGATAAGATTAATTAGAGTGGACTGAGCTCACATTCAGGCTGACTCGTGCAACATTGACAGGCGGTTATGGTTCCCTTTCTTCACCACGAAGATGAAGGTGGCGTTGCCGCCTGTTTTCTCCAGAGGGGTGTAAAAGCAGCTCGGCTTTGACGTGAAACTTTCCCATCCGCTACTGTAAAAAAGCCATTTCAGCGTGTTTTTTTGCCGCTGACGGCTGCACTTCTTCAATTACCAGACTCTTACTGATAGTGACGGCTGCTTCTGATAATCAGTTATCAATGCCGGCTAATCTACCAGCTCAATTAAACTCTTTAAAATGGGATAGCTGTGGGAAGGCTGTTGTAGGATCAAAGAGTTTAGCATCACCCAAAAAGTATTTGCAAAACAAAGTTCCGAATCTGTTTATAGAGACACTGTCTACCTTTTCTGAGCTAAAGAAAAGAAACTGCCATCGCGAAGTATAAGCTTACACCATGAAATTGTACATTGCTGTTTCCTTTTTTGTGTGTTTTTGTTACTGATAAGCCTTAAAACTCAGTGGAAGACATTTTATAGACCCTTTACATGCAATATCATTCTGTGGAGTTGATGGATTTTATATAATACCCACTTCCAAACAAAATCAAAATATGTTCTTGTTTGAAGGGGATTTCTAACAAACAGCATGTTTATGTAAAAGCTTTATGATGATGCCTCTTTTACACTTTAGGCCTGTGTGAATGCGACAAGAAACAGGTGAGAGGACTGGACAGAGTGATGGACGGACAATGATAAAATACCTTTAAGTTATTTTGGTTTTTATCCAATTTATTTGGCTGTTTTCAACAGCAACAGCAAGATAAGTATCTGCAAAACGAAGAGAAACTGTCTCCTTTGAGCTGTAAATGTGGTATCAAAGGTTGACCACTTTAAAACATCCTTCAGGTGGCCAAGCAAAGGGAAACCAGGCCTTTGGTGCTCTCCATCCCTCTGTCCTGTTGTGATGCACAGTCCGTTACAGCACTTCACTATTTTTCCAAGCATGGATGAGTGTTGGTTCTGTGTCACCTTAATCAGAGGTTTTTAAGTGGATTTAAAAAAAAAAAGAGGGTTTAAGTTTAGCTGAAATCAGACAGGATTATCGTGCATGTCATACTACAGCCAAAGCTGTCATCTCTGCTGGTTTCAAACGGTATCAGGGACTTTTTGTACTCGTGGGTTTGCATGTGTGACACAGCCAAAGTTTATTTCAGATAGCAACAATCCTAAATGTGTATATAAGAGCACACCCTGACGTGAATGTAGGCATCAATTATGTCTGTTCCCGTCTTTTTAAGCTTCTAAACTGTGACTGACTTTGTGTTTGTAAAAAACTACCATGAGCCTCAAAGTTGCCATTTTTAGGTCAATCTATGGAGGAAGAAGACTGATGTAATGGCAATAAGTGAGGGCCATTTCTGTTGGACCATATGTAACAAACAAACTACAGCTGATATGTTAACAATTAATGCAGATGCAGTTTCTGTGAGGGTGAGTGTTACTACCTCCAACTAATGGAATGTAGTTGGTTCTCCTGTCGACTGGAAGTGAGCAGCCTTCAGTAAAAAGCCAATTAAAAGCACGATTATAGTCGAATGAAAGAAAATGGCAGATGAATGGGAAAAGTGCTGGCACATGTTGCGTACATCAAACAGCCTCTCTTTATTCTATAGCTCACCTGCCAAGTAGATTCCTTTAATCCCATCTGAAGGATGCGGCTGAATCAGCAGAAAAAGGCAATATGTGATTTTGGTTAATATACTTGGCGGACTCTCTGAACAACCGAATATAAATCCTAATACAGCTGCCTATATGTCCCCGATAATCCAATGCAAATAACGCTATGAGGACGCTCAGTGATCCAGGCGGGCGTCTTTTGTTTCCAATAGGACTAACAGGAGATGGATGGGATGTTTTACACTAATGTTTAAAAATGCAGATTCCCAAACACGCAAGGCCGAATGTGACTGTAAATACACCTTATGTACATATGTGAAGATCCGTGTGTTCTCTGCATCATAATTGTAAGCATCAAGAAATGTCCTCATCAGTGACGCATTGTGAAAAAAAAGAGAAATGTTTACGTTTGTTTTATTTTGGTTTGTTTACAGATTTGTGGATTGTATGAACCGTCATAAATCTATATTTCCAGAGAAGGACGAATAAAATACCAGATTCCATTACACGGAGAGCAGCTCTCGTGGTTTTTGGGGGGACGTCTGAACGGAAGACGCACCGTCGCCGGTAACAGGCTGCAAACACAAACCAAAAAGGGTCATTCCCCCCCCCCCACGTGATTGACTGTTTGAGTCATTAATCTGCTATAAGAAGCTAAACCAACATTACATAAGGGGGCTTTATATGAATATAAATTACAGTTGGCTCTAATCGAAATATTTAATCCCTGAATAATCAACATCTCTGACCTTGAACAAAAACACGGAGACCTTTGCGACTCTGCTGCAACGCCATGATTGTGTCCCTTTTTCTGTGGCAACAAGCTCGCAGGTTTCAGCTTGGAAAGATAAAACACACATTTATTTGTTTGAAATCAAAGATGTATTGTGAAGTTATAAAAGGCCAAGAGCCCGATAACCTGATCACCCGAGCGGTTCAGTGACAGTGTCGTCACTGCGGCGAATCGGTCCTGTTGTGCTGCCAGAACGCCACTGATCTGACCTCCCCAGCTACCGTACTGATCAGTGTCCATGAGGCTGCAGACTGAAGCTGCCTTCGCTGCCTCGTGTGCAGTCAAAGACCCGTTAATCCAAACCCAAACAGAGGCATTAACCCCCCGTCGCCCCGACCGATGAGGCTTTGCTCCCCGGCGGAGCCGTGATGTCGTAATCAAATTGACTTTTTGCGCCTAATTAACGGCCAACACCTCTGACACGCCGCTTCCTTCCGGGCGTTTGACTTTTCACAATGCAAAGATTCACTTTTGGGTTAATTGGTCACTCAACGTCGCCTGGAGATGTATGCGCTGCGAGTGCGACGCGTTGTTAGAGGACAAAGGGACGTTTAACAGAATAATGGCACTTAGATCTCAGAACAACAGCAACACGTTTAAGCGTGCTGAGACTTTCGCCTGAGGAGCGCCTGTGCAGTAATCCCGCTGAATCAGCATCTTGCTCACGAACACACAGGCAGATTTGTCAGCAATAAATAATCAGGGTTTGATCTTTCATATTTTGGGTCAGCGTAGCCAAGGAACACTGCAGGTTTTAGAGAGTCACACATGGAACACCTCTGGAACATCCATGTGCATGCAGGCGGTAAGAAGCCGATAATGAAATTGCCTGTTACAGTTAAAGATGTCTCCTGATTCTGCAAACACTCCCACATGAACCATGGTTTCCATAGCAACGTCGTTGCTTTAAGATTCACATCTGCCATTGTGGAAAACATCTTTATCCCATTTTCACAGTTGGAAAGATTTTCCATTTGTTTTGGCCGTACAATCATGGCGGTATTACGTGTCATTATGTCCCTCGGAACACCTTCCTCCGTTCACAACCACCCAATGTTCCCGGGGGCTTCAGGCCTGTGAGCAAATACAAACAGCATGTTCAGCATGACAGTCATTCCCATTGCTCCCAGGGCGCTTTATGGTATATTAAGTCAAAATAGGAGCCTAAATAAATACAATCCATAGCTACTAATTGGAGATTTGAGCTTATTTTGATTCTATGTCTGGAATGAGCAAAATGATTAAAAGATAAAGGACAGCACAGGGACTCACATATTTTATATACAGCAAAATTAATATGCTGCTGTTTAAGCCGCAGTAGCCAAGCAAAGTTTACATAATGAAGAGGTAGATTAGCATAAACTAAAGGTCATGCCTGTAAGGACAGGCATGTGCATCCATGTTAGTCCAGAATTAAATGTTCCCTGCAGTTAAACGGCGATCGGGGGGGCTGAATTTGCAGAATTTCCTCCTCTTTTCCATCCAATCTCTCCTCCTCCTCCTCCTCCATTACCCAGCAGGCCATCAGAAGGCTACTGCAGCCTTCTTAGTTTTAAATGGGACTTGAACCTGTGGTTCAGCTTTACTCAGTCGGTTCCTTCTAGACATTCCAGTGTTCTGCTCATATGACTAACAGGAAGTAGTGAAATATTTTTACATATGGAATATAATCACCATTAATGGCCAATGTAAGCAGACCAAACATGCAGGAGGAAGGTGTTCTGGGTGGACCTGGATGATTGGGACCTTACACTACAGCCTGTTCTGATGCCTGGAGCTCTGATAAAGCTTTTTCCAAACCAGCCTCACATTTGTTTCTTCTGTTAGAGAACACTCAGTCTGCCTCCCAGGTCTGCATGTGGTCCCAACTCTGCCTCCAGGCCCGAAACAGTGACAGCACTCGGCACGTGTGGCAGCCGGCTGTCGGTCACGCCAACCGCGACTCCCAGTGTTGGCCAGAGTTATTTTAGGAACAAACATGCTCTCTTATCTCCACCGTGACTAAACCTGATACTTTTGTGTGGAGGCAAATTAGCAGCTATCAAACTCCTCCGTGAGACGGAGCGTAACTTTAGAACACAACTGGAGGAGGAGCTGTCGTGGATGACATCACAGATGCACCGACAGCTTCCACAAACAACGAAGCCCAGAACAGGCTGCGCGGATGGACCACCATAGCTTTCTATTTTTTTAATATATGTTTGGACACTTTAGTCAGTGTTTCATATGCAGAAACATAAATATGGAATCGCCTGCAGCTTCGTCTTTTAAAAAGAAACTTGGGCATAGCTTAGCGTTTAGCGCTTCGGCTGTGACAAAAACCCAGCACCAGCGGCAGGAAGTCCAATTATACAGCTAAACTGTCAAAGGCGGAATTGTTGACAGAGACAATGCAGACAGATCCTGCAGCTCCTGCATGAATCCCTTCATGCTCCTCTGTTAGTTCTACAGAAATGGAAGGAAAAGCTCTTTAAGGCTGGTTTAGATGCACCGTTGTCGACAATGGCCTGGAAATGGGATTCCCCTGTAGAGCCATATTTGGTTGAGAGTAACACATGTTTAAACCACTTTAACAGATAAGTGGGTTCTTAAATTTGGCGATGAAGCTTTGGTTTTGTTTTGAAGTTATGGACGTTCTTCTCTGAGTCACCTCGATGGATCTGGATTAATCATCAGAAACTCTCAGCAGTGGCTCAGAGCTGGGAGATGAGGGCCCCCCCCCCCCCCCCTCCGCTGGCTCCCAGTTGGCCTTAGAACAGATTTGTGAGTGAACTTCTTAGTATAACGCAACTCTGTCCACCTGTCTGTCACCAAAAACCTTCATTATAGCATTTTAATTTTATATGAAGTATAAATAAGAGTTGGGTGCACGCTTGGGTGAAGCGTGACTCTCAGAAACTAATCACATTTTGTGGTTTCGCTGACCTCCCGCACACGGTCTCACGCTGGATTTCCTAATCTGTGCAGTAAATGTGTCAGGAACTGTCAGGAGCATCCTCAGAATAGAAAGCTGTGGAGAGTCTTGGGGGGGGGAGGGACTCACTTATTCCATTGTTACACAATCTTTCTTCTGGCTTCAGCCGGCTGACGGTTGTGCTTCACACAGCACTTCCTGCACTTGGACGCCTTTTCCATTAAACCCAGTGAGAAAAAAACAGTTTCATCCGGCGCTGATTTGTTCTAATGTACAGTTCTCACACGATCCACTGTTACATGATCTGCAGTGATTTCTTCATTAACACCGTCTGTCCAGTGTTTCCTCCACATGTTCGCTGAATAGTTCCAGTGGCTGCGCTGTATTGTGCTTTCCCATTTTCAGTTGCATTACACACACACACGCACACACACACCCCAATAACTAACTCTGTAACTTTGGTTGGTCAGGAAAAAGAGCCTTTGAATGCAAACTTTCAGATTATTTCTTTTTGGGATCACATACACATATTTAGGTGATTCTGTGATGGGGAACTAAACACTAGAGGGATAGATGAGAGTCAGATGATGAGAAAAATCCAGGAAAATAATTAAGAATAGAGAATGTTGCTGTTTGCTTTGATAAGCCCAGCTAATTATGCTTACTTAGCTATTGTCTTTCCCAGTTTCTACTTTTTGGATTTGCCGAAATCCATTTTATATTCGATCAAGAGACTAGATTAGCAGCATGTGAGCAAAAGGCGATTCAACTTTTTTGCCGCCTACATCAGGAGAACAACGTCCACAGTTCGCCTCCCCAAGTTCAGAAATTTTCTATTAAAAACAGTCCCAAGACCCCATCTTCTATGCCCTCTTCCATTTTGGGTTCCAGTTTTTCATTTTTGCTAAATCTCCTGAGATCACGTGGGATTTCTGGTGTGGAGGACGAGCTTAAAGATCTGGGAGATTACAGTGCTGCATTAAGAACACACAGTATGATCAAAACAGGTCAATGCCTAATTTTTTATCTTTTTAATTTTATCTGTGCGGGATTTCCAACAGATAAAAGAAAATCTCTTAAGATTTAGCCAGAAAGGACAAAACAGGAGGTGACATTGAAGTACAGTCGTTAAGGCCTCCAGGTTGACGTTCTGCTAGTGTGATTAGACTGGACTTATGCTGTGATGACAGTGGAAACAGTTTTATTAAATCCGCAGGGACTCCAGAAACTGACAATTTCCTTAAAGAGAAAACCTTAAAGCTTTGAATGTGGCCCTCCAAGATTGAGGTGCAACAATATCACCTGATTGTGCAGTGATATGTCTGTGCTGGAGCTTCACAGAGGGCTCCTGCTGGTCTTTATTTATATTGTAATGTTATACATTGTGTCCCTGACACCAGAGGAAGAAAAAAAAAACAGGCTATACATCAGTGGGCGAGGACAAAAGGAAAGTTAGAGAGAGTGATCGGATCCATTAAACATAGTCAATGTTTTTTTTTTAGTTATGAAGAGTGTTAAAGCGTATAGAGCGGAGGCTGATGATGCTATTGAGCGATAATGACTGGGAGGATGGATTGACCATCACCACATGGACGCTACCACTGTTGGCACTACCAGTTTGTCACGGCATCATACGATTCCTTTAATAAAATAGAGACTTGTCTGAACCGGCCATAAAGAAGTTGCTCTTACTTCAGTTTGGCTGAAAACCCAGTTTGTTTGGTCTGGAGTCACATATTTCCCAGCTAAAGACTTCCTCTCTGAATCTAGACGGCATCAATGGATGAATTCGAGCACAAAGCGATGCATGAAGCCGTGCGCGCATGCACAATATCGCTGCACAAGGATCAGCACCCTGGAGAGTTTACGGACAAAGTTCACCGTTAGCAGATGTTTTCAACTGTGGAAATGAATGTTAAACCCTGAAGGTGCTTCAGTACGTCAGCCTCCTCCAAGGTTTCCCATTTCATTCACGTTTCCACACGTGAAGCAATTAAAACTTGGTTAGAAGAAAAATCACCTTGTTACGGTTCCATTTTTGACACCAAAAAAGCTCTCAGAAAATCAAACTTTCAAAAGAATTCAGCAAAAACAGCATTTCATCTTCTCGGAGACAGGAATGATGGAGGAGGACGTCTCCACAACTGCTGGCTGCACATTCTTACGTGCCCTGATCTGATCGTGCGCGCCTTTCAACTTCCGTGCGTCTTATCTGGCACGGGGAATATCAAGATTTGTAGTCTGGCTGCGTTACGTTCAACCTCATCAGGGAGCAATTTCCGCAGCTAAACCACCTACTCACTCATTCAGCTTCTCCTTGCCCCCACCCTCACTTATTGGAGTGTGATCAAATTGGGGATGTGGAGCCTCGACGTGTGTATTCATTAGAGAGCCCGTTTGTGCTTCCCCCGCGGGGCTCCCGTGATGGAGAATGTCCTGCTCTTCTTCATCACCTGAGAGGGTTTTTTACTATCTCGCCTCACTCCTGCACCTCATTGCAGATCCGCCATCGGAGTCTCAACTGAGCGTGGCCTGCAGTTGCACAAGTCTGCTTCTCTGCTCGTTTTAACGGTCGGCAGCACAGGTCCGCACCTCCCAGCGCCTCAGCAGCCATGAGGCAGCGCCGGGTCTATCGCCAGTGCTGCTCCGCCGAGTCTGTTCCGCTTCATGTTCCTTCCGACTGCTTGACTGGGCCTTGCTGAGAACTGAGGAACACCATACTTCGGATTAAAGAAAGCCATTGAGTTTGGATTTATTGGTCCCGAGGGAGGGTGTCTCCGTGCCAGAACGCATCATTGCCGGGGATGGATCGTTTGGGCTGCACAACTGCGCGTTTGCTATGAAATAAAGCACTAGCATCATCGAACAAGGGGCGACCGTGCACGAGCACGGGGCCATTAGGTTGCATCCTTGCTGACAGAACAGTGGTACGGCACATTATAAAAGGCCTGTCAGAAATGCACATTACTCACGCGTTTGTGTTGGTTTGAGAGGTTCCAGGATAGCACCGTGATCAATAGACAGGCCTGTCAGTCCATCATCAATTAGCACATCCGCCGGTCACAAGGGTGCAAGGCTGAATAAATTCACTCACTGAGAGAATATGAACAATAAAGGGAATTTTAAGAGCGACCTTCGCTGGACGCTTGCTGTCCAGTTATCATTATTATTATGAGCAACATATTAAAGCAGCGGACAAGGGGGGAAACGACGCAACGGGACGGACACACACATGAGATGGGAACCATCTGTCATCATCTGCATTAAAATGCAGGGGCTATACTGCCTAATCGGTGTAAGTACTAGTTACGTCTTTACGTAACCAGGGACTGCATAATTCATGACTTAAAATCGAAGTAAATGACAACTAATTACATGAACTATGGATCTGAGGTAGGGCACGCAGCAGCTGCATACACGCAATTGCACGCATAAAAATCAATAGTTACATTCCCGTCTCTTCTATAGAGCCATCCTCCCCTCCAACACGCACACACTTGCCAAACGTTGGGCCCAGAGAGCACATCACAAACACATGAGTGCGCGCGTGTCCTTACGCACGCCGGGACTGGTGTTTTCCCACTGGAGAGGCGCGTCTGCTCGCTGGATCTTACATAACCCGCTACAAATCTGCCTTTTTGTCCTCTCCCGTCACATTGGGTGTCGAGCGGCGTGTCTCCGCGCTGACACGTGAAGGAAAGAGAATAAAATCTGTCAGTGTGTCAGCAGGCGATCATGTGTGTTCCCTCATTTTCCTGCCTAATCGTTGTGGCAGCCGACCCGACACGGCTCGTTATGCGCGCTCCGTGACTTCTTCATTATGGATGATACACGGATACAAATTGCCTCCAACGGGCATGAGCCGAGGAGAACAGCACATTTGCAGAGCCATAAATCTTCGTACGTTTAACGGCATGTTCTCGTAGATGAGTAGACGATGAGGCCATGATTAAATGTGCCAACTGTGGAGCAAAGCCAGGTTACTCAGAGCGCACCAGAAAATAAATATTATCTACTAACCGTTACTAAATCATTTCGGAACAATATTATTCTGGCTTTAGCGATGGATTATTGACAGTTAATTAGCTTAACCAACAATGTCAAAAGCTTTGTGGGGTAATTAATCATCCGAGTTTTTTTTTTTTTTTTTTAAAGCTTTTTGTCACTTTTCGTGACAGAAAGTGAAGTTGGCAAAGTCTGGTTCTTAAAAAACAATGAATATTGAATATTATTCATGAAAAATGTTAAAAGTTTCAGCTCTCCTCGGGAGGTAAAGGCAGGTGGGAAGGTGGAGGCATTTGACTTCTCCAGGCAACCAAGTGGTGGATGAAACGGGACAAACTGGAGACACCGGAGCACCAGGTGCTGAGCACATTCCTGCTAATATGGCTCCTGGGGAAAGGCCCCATAGCTTTAGAGGGAGATTAGTCAACTCCAAAAACTAATTCCGAACACAGCTGAGCGATGATTCTGAGACAGCTGGTGAGTCCTACAAGAGCACTGACCTGGGCCGGGAAGGTGGAGGTTGTGGGTGGGTTCCTGGCTGCCACGCTTCTGCAGCATTGAGCAGAGGGGAAGGGAGGGGAGCAGAGAGACTGCTCCATCTATGGAGGCATCCTGCCTCAGCCTTCCCGGAGAGGTCCACCAGGCCGCTGGAGAGGAACGCTGGTTCGTCAGTCGGCCCTCAGATTCAAGAGGAAGGATGTGGATTTCTGGGACGCTGGATGACCTCTGTACCCTACTTGGGTGCATGTATGCTGTAAGTGTCTATTCTCCTCTTCTTCCTGACCTAGCTCCCCTTCTCTTCCTCCTTCAACCCTCTGTCCATCAGCAGAAGGCTCTCTTCATATGAGCCTGGTCCTGCTCAAGGTGATTTCCTGTTGAAAGACGGAACTGTTGTAACAGATACTATATGAATAAAGATCAGACGGTGACCTTCAGGACTGAATACCCGAGTGTGAAGCTCCCGGGATGAAGAGCAACGCCTCCATGTCAAAGGGAAGGGGGGCAAGGATCCCGGGGTCTTGTTCCTGTGATTGAAGACTGGGAGATGTGTGACAGACGGGTCGGTGCAGCCCCCACGGGGTTTCAGATGCTGCATCGATCTGTTGTGGTAAAGATGGAACCGAGCTAGAAGAGTTTATTGATCAACTCGCATCCCGACACTCATCTTCATCATGTGCTGTGGTTGGTAGCCAAAAAATATGATCACAAATACCTCCCCACCCTGAGGGGGGCGGTTGGATAAGGGCAGTGTTTGGCCATTTGATTAAAATGTCTGGTTGGGAGGACATATTGAGGACATCCTGTAGGGACTACAAATCCCATGTAAAGGTGGGGCGTTGTGATGGAGGAGCTGGCTGGGAGGGGCACAGTCTAGACCTCCTGGACCTGAATGTGGGTGAAAGCAGAAAAGAACATTAAAGGCATGAGTAGAGAAACAGTGATGCCAGAAAGGTTGTTGTGTTCCTCCGTTTCCACAGCGCTACAGTAACAGCTTCCATCCTCTGATCGACAGATGAATGATGAAGATGAAGAGATGAAGGGACATCCCCTCGACGTCTCTCCATCTAATTCAGTAACAGTTCGGAGCGACTACAGCCTCCAGTTTTGGAATAATAACCATAGTTCTTGGCTTTGCTGTTTTAAAGGTTCAGGTTTCACACGTGTGAAGGTGGAACCATCTGCTTTCAAAGAAACTGTTCTTCTTGGTTGTTTTTAAGGTCGTTTCCCCACTTTTTATGGTTCATGGTAACCTAATTTACAGTGCCTAATTCGTTTAGAACATTAAGGTGCTGACGTGAGTAACATGTTCCAGGAAGTTCCTTCAGAGCCTTGTGATCACTCTATTAAAAGCACCTCTTTCTGAATTCTAAGCCAGTTTGTTATCTTCTATCTTGAAAGTGTAGTAGTGAAGTGCTTTTGTGAGCGCTCCAGAGGTCAAAGGTGAAGAAAACATTCATTCAAGATCTTCATTTAGCGATGTGAGAGGGAGGACAAGGAGAGAAAGCTTCGAAATGAAGTGGTTATATTCATTTAATCCAGTAAAAGTCTGAGAGGTCTACATAAAGAACCCCTCGGGTCACCGCGCTGCTCCCGCAGTGCCTGGTTTATTTGTTCATTTTCTTACATTATTTCTTTAACACATATTCATGCAGGGGCTGAAAATCTGGATCTCAACGTTTGGCCTCAACCTCCCAAACACATCTGAAGCAGAGCAGCGTGGTGGGATAAATTAATTTTGTAATTTGGGAGCACAATCCTCATTTGTTGGCTAAATTGGTTCCCCCGTATCCAGACATTGGCCTAATCAGTTCTGGGCTGTGACCAGAAAAGATGGCTAGAAAAAGGAAAACTCAATTAAACTGTAGCTTGATGTGATTTATCAAATGCGGGATATATCCTGTCATGCAGTCAGTCTCCATCTTTCTCCCGCTGAGTGTTAATGTTCTTTACTCAGTGTGTTTGCCCCCCCCCGGGGCTGATAAAGACTGTTAGTCAGCACCACATGACCCAGAGGAGAGGCTCACGTTCCTGCAGCCTTCTCCCCCTTTTTGAATCATAGTTGCACCAGTTCTCATATTAATTTATTTATAACAGAACTGCCACTGATCTGATGATTAAAATAACTGTTTAAAACTGTAAATATTGTCATCTGGAGATTTACTATTTACACACCCTCTTCTGCCACGTTGACCCACTCGGCAATGACTGGTAAATTGAGTTTTTTTTATATTTCACTTAGTTCTGAGATCAAAGACATGACTTGTAAGTAACATTTAAATTTACACAAGAAACAGATAAACAATAAATTCAATAAGATCACCATTAAAATGTTACTTGGTTGAATACTGAACATCTTTAATAAATTATGTTATCAATTAGACAGATGTTTCCATACCTTCCTGTGTATGTGGCACCATCTGCTGGTCATGTGGAATAACTACAAGCCATGCAGGGGAGGTGGTGTGTAAATTCCAACTACATCCTCCAACAGAAGCCAGTTTTTAATGGAAATTTCCGAATTTGTACTTTACAAAGCTCTCAGAAAATACAATGTAAGGGTATTAATGAGGCAGAAAAATGGCATGTCAAATGAGTACCACACAAGCAGAAACAACCCTTTGTTTCCCAGAATTTTATTCTTTAAATTATTTTAGAAAATCATCTCATTTCACATATGTATATATTTATATATTAGTTCCTTCCACTCACTAATTGATCATTTTGGCCAGGTCCCATTTTCACCCCGTGTAACTGACGGCGAGTTCATTTCCCCTTCACGTGAACTTTGTGCAATATTCCCCAGGAAGGAAGAGAGGGAGACAGTGGATAAAGGTCTGTTCATGTCTTGATGAGTTTCCTGGGCCTTGTCCAGTGTGTGCCAAGTAAGCGTGAGGAAAGGGTTTTGTTTTTGTTTTCTCCAAAGGGGGCTGCCCCACTAGGGTTAACACCAGTGAAGGAAACACCGAGAGTCTGCTGAAGGTCAAATAATCACGTTCAGATGGCTCAATGTGTTCCGCGAGACTAAATCAAAACAAAAGAGTGGCTCTGAAGACGTTTTAGCCCTTAAGTCAGCTGATCCAGGTCAAACCCACGTCCGCAGCCAGCTTTCGCAAACAGACGCGAGGCTAAACGTTAGCAAAACCACACAGGTACGCTGATTTTCTTTGTTCTTCATGGCAAAAATGTTCAATGTGGAAACATGGCTCAAAACTTTAGGAAATTGTTGCTGGTATGATTAATGAGCAGGCTAAAAAAAAAATGGAACGAGTGACAAAATATTTTAACAATAAAGGCAAAATAGCCGAGAACACACACACGCCTCCTTTCATTACGGACTAAAACCTTCAAGACGCATGAAGACGGTGTTGGAACGTCCCTTCGTTGTGTCGTTTTAGCACATCGAACGATAAAATGAGAAGACTTAAAAGGGGACGGAATGAACTAAAGCTTGACATCACTTCTGAGCATCGTGTGGTTATCAGACGTGAACCCCTTCAGCAGATAAACAGAGTCAAAACATTTCCAAGCTGAATGACTGCTGAATGGTGTGATTAGGTTTGGATTTTTACCAAGTCTTTCCTCAGCTTTTATCCTTCAAGCTATTTACATACAGTAGATCATGCAGTCTGGAGAATATAGGTTCACTTCTTTACCTGGAGTGACGTAAAAGACAATAAATAAATTAAAAATATATATACGATAAGACTGTAGAACATTTTTAAGGCATTTACAGGTTATTCCAGACGGACCATGAAGGTTCAGATGCCCAGGTGGACTTTTTAAATAACCCACGCTCAATTTATTTAAATATGAAAGTGATTTCAAATCAGCCCTTTGGGTCCAACCCCTGGAATTCACTGTATTGTTCGTCTTTTTCGTCTGGAAATCAAAGCTGACCGCAGAGTTGGGATGGTGTCGCGAGGCTGTTTTGTTGATTTAGTCGTAGTTCTGAAAGAGATTCGTCACAAAATCGAACACCTCTGCTGATCAGCTGACTGTAAACAGACATTTGGAAACATGCAGTTACTCTAGTCGGGGCTCATTTCAAACCACGCTCGGTCTGGATCTAAACGCCGAAGACTTTGAGGTAGACGGAATCCAGGTCTGATTATTCTTTCAAACTGTCAGTTTGCGTTGGACAGACTCAAAGAGCTGTCAAAGAGCCTCGATCGCCTGATATCGGGCCCAGCAGGGGACACCTGAAGTGGGGGGGGGGGTCATAATACAAGGCGCACCACGACGATGCGGAATATGGTAGTGTGATGAGAAAGAACGGGAAGGGGGGTCGGATATGTCGACGGATCAGTGCCACGCGTCCACAGCAGCATTTCAACCTCGGTTGTTTCGCCAGGAAAAAAAAAAAAAAAGTCTTTTTACAAGACACGTCATTCAGAGAGAATATATGGCATCTGTTTCAGGATTTCCCTTCCCCCCCCCCACGACTGCACGGGTTCAAACCCCGCAAACCTGCCCGCTTAACATCTCTCTAGAGAATAGAGTTTCAAATAAAAATATACTATTGACTCGTTCACTTCCAGTGTACGTTTTCTCTTTTTTCAAGTTTTTAAAGATTTCCTTTGTCACAACGCAAGCTTAGAGATCTTTTCTACACACACTCACGTACATATATACTGTATATATACTTATATATTAGAGGGGATTTTAGCTTAGATGCGAGTGGAAAGTTCACGATCATGTCGAAGGGACTCTTCATGTTTCCCTTTCAGGTGGGATGAAATTTGAGGAATTTGGGAACTGCTACAACATCACGTGACTACTCCAGAGCAGGTAGCAGGGTCAAAGGGGGTGGGGGGCAGAGCAAGAAAGAAAAAATATACCAAGAGCCTGCACAGGGGAGAGAGATGTGGGCGGGCGATATGGCTCTCTGCGTTCCTTCCAGGGCCCTGCTGATGGTGAGACGACGGTGCATGAATCGTTAACGCGGGACCGGGGCTGACGCAATAGTGCAAGACTAAAGAGAGGAGATGAGCGGGACGGGACGCACGTCTTATCTGCCGGGTTCACCGGTACACCAGGTGGGACATGGTGCCGGATTTGAAGTTGAGCTGATGGTTGGGCACGAAGCTGTGCTGTGGATTCTTCCGCGTGCACATATCCTTTGCATATAAGCTCATGCACGAGTCACATGACACCTTGGAGCAGTTCACGCACGTGTGCGACGCGCCCGGCTTGTTGCAAAACCCGCAGCGCGACCCCCCCAGGTTCATTCGATCGCTGCTGCCTCCCTTTGGTGTCGTCAGGGCGATGGACTTGCTCGAAAACAGCTTGGTGGACATGAGGGGCTTCTCCACCAGCTGGGGGTGTGGGTGGGGGTGAGAGTGGGAGTGGGTCAGCGTGAGGGGGTGTGGGTGGAGGTGGGAGTGAGCGTTGGAGTAGACCGAGAGCTTCTCCTTGACGGGGATGTAACCATCCAGGGGTCTTGGCGTTTTGAGGTGGTAATCCTGGAGGCCGCAGCAGGGGGAGGGGTCCACGTCGTGGCAGGCGGGACAGAGGATCACCTCGCATCTCTGGCAGGACGCCACGGACGAGCAGCCCAGACCGCAGCCCTGACACTTCACGCTGCCGTGGGCTTTGAGCAGCCACCCATCCCTCGCTTCACGGGGCTCCCTTGACGGAGGACGGGAGGGGGTCTGCCTCCCTCCCGTCACCCCCCTCTCTGTGTACAAGTCAATCTCATCCAAAGAGTGGTACGACGTGTACGCTTCGGCTGGGGGAGGCGACTGAATCGGAAAGAAATCGGCGATGGTGCTGTGGGACGGCGGCGCTGCCACGGAGAAGAGGGACGCCGACGGGCTGGGCCTGATGATCTCATCCTTCATATCCTCCTCCGTGTCCACAAACAGAGGCTCCTTCCTCAGACTCAGCGAAGCCTTCAGCACCGGCTTGTTGACGGCTGCGTGCCAGTGGCCGGCCCCATCGGTAACGTCCACGGACTTAGACGGTCGGCTGCCTCTCCTCAGGTGGTGGCCGTGAGGCCTCTCGATATCCAGCGGCCTCACGGAGAGCCGGGCCATGTCTGCCCCGAGACTGTCGCGCCTGCGGAGCGCCTCTGCGCAGCCAGCCGCGTCGTCTCTGCAACCTCTGCGGAGCTCCAGGGCTTCCAGCTCCGAGGCCGAACCGCGAGCCAGTGCCACCACCTCACCGAGGAGACGGCACTCCGCCTGGGCCAGGAACAGCTCAAACGCCAACTGACGGAGATGATGCGTTCCCCCAGGATGCTCCTGCAGACGGAACTGCGCGTCGTGATCGCAGGTGTAGCCGATGGTGCGCATTAGAGGTCGCAGGTCAGCATCAGGAATGGCAGACTTCAGATAGTACACATACGGGCCAGTGAAGGTCTGCAACAGGAATGACAGGAACCCCATTAGTGTCCCAACACAAAAACTGTGTCGAAACACCGTTGACATTCTTTAAAATTCAGATTTGAAACACTGACAGTCTTCGCAATAAACCAACTCACCTTTATACATCTGAACTCTTTCTTCCAGGGGAACAGCAAGAGGTTGGTGCAGATGACCTCCAGTGTGTGGAAGGCTTTCTCCAGGCTCCTCAGGTTGCTTCCTCTCTGGCAACGGAGACAGTTCTCCACCACTTCGTAGAAATTCACCATCCGGAACCGCTGTCCTGGGTCTGGCTGGTACGCCCCCAGCAGAGCCGTGGCTGTGGAGAGCAGGGCCTCGCTGTCCTTGCGTCTCCCTCTGTCCCCATCGGGAGTAATCCCCATCCTCGAGTGATCCTCCTCCAGACGCTTCTCCAAGGCCGTCACGTACCTCCGAAACAGGTCCTCTTTTAACTTAGCATCCATTGTAGGCAGCAGCTAGCCGTTACACTTTTTGAGAGAGCCTTGCCTTTTTTTTAACATTTCCTGCACCGGCGTGTCACATTCGAGCACCATTTTCGGTCATCATGATTCACTGTATACGTGCATGCTCTCAGGGTTAATAGCATTCTGCAGAGGTGGGTGAGGAATGAGGCTTCCTGTCCAATTAATAGAACATTTTCGAAAAAAGGGATGCAGCTGACGGGCACTCTCAGTTGGCATCGGTAGGCTGCAGCCTATTAGGATGCCTTCGTACAGGCATCTCTACGGACTCAAAGCCCTACTTGTTCCAGAACAAGAAGATAATGTCGTGTAAGATGAGGTCAGGAAGAGCTGTTACTTCACACGCTGGTTCACTTTCAGCAGGAGCTGGTATTGAGGTCACCCATCTCACACTCACTTTCACAGTCCATTCTTCTGTGTTCTCGAGCTGTAACGACAACAGAGGTTTGAGGAAAGACACAAATAAGGAAACCTGAATCAAAGTTCTTGTGACTCTCTCATTTATTGGGATCTTTTTACAATTATCTAAACGCAAACTAATTGCTTGCATAATCGTCGTGGGTGGTTTAAAAACCTCAGCCATGTGAAACAGAAGGTGTTTATGCATCACTGGTTAGAGAAATGGAGCCTGTGCTCCGAGTGGGACGAGGTGAGGGCGCAGTGTGTGGGCTATTTAATACCAGGCCTGTAACCGTTAGGCTCTATTGGTGTAACAATACGTGACATGCACAATAAAAACGCACAGTGAACCGAGGATTTACATGCTACATAACCCTACTCGCGAATCAGACTTGACGAGCGAACTACATTCGTGAAGTCCATCTTGGGTCAAATGTGCTCATCTCCAACTGCATTCCGGACAGATACACATGTATGGATAGGCGTATATGCACGACTACGATCACCAATATTTACCCGATTGATCAAATGTGAGCTGACTGATTTCTCACACATCATTGCCTTAGCAATCATTCGTTTAGCGAGCAGTAGCTACATGTCTGCTAACAACATCCCCGTGCATTACTACTGCGCATCCACTGCAACACAAGCCCGTCACGACCAGCGCTGAAAAAAATATCAGGCGACACCTCATAGATCACTGACAGACGAGCCTCCAACTCGAAGAAACACGATGGTGTCACTTTCCATCCTCGGTTAAACGAGTATATTAGCAGAGCAGTGAACGCCCATTTCAGCGCAGCTGGCCAGCTAACAATTGCTTCAGCTAGCAGGGCGGTCAATCGCTAGATTGTAATCTTTTGTGAAAATTTTGCAGTGATTTTACGGCACACGTCGCAATTTTAGACTCCTCGTTGTGACCACCGGATATCCAACACCAGCTGAAAAAAACTCATTTGAATAAAAACACCACAAGCCGAAAATCTTACCTCTAATACATTCTAGCCGCAGCTAGCTACGCCTCAGCTGTAGGAAATTCCCACCGTCCTGCCGCGCATGCGCACACGTCTGACAGTTCATCAGAGGCCCACGTGCTGTTGGGGAGAAGGAGAGAGTATCGGAAAAAAAAGCAACGTCACAAATTTCAGGGCTTCTGTGCATATAATCCTTTCACAAATACAATTCAAATGCAATTTTTAACTGCATACGCAGCATCTATAAAGTCCACTAGGCTATAGAACACTTTTCATTTAAATAATTTCACACGATTTTGAGACCACATCTCACTCGCTCACTGCGATTTACGGCCGACATTAGCAGTAATTACAACATTGAAAAAGAAAGGTTCCTTTTCGTGCGGGCTACCATGCTTAGTCTCGTTGCATATTCTGACTATATCATCCCAGTTAGTCTATGTTTAATCCAAAATGGGATTTTTTCCCCCCTCTTTAAAAACACCATCATGTGTTGGACTGTCAGCGATAACTCCGCCCTCGCGCGTGAGAAGGCGCAGGACCTGGTGACGTCGTCACAGGAGGACCGAGTCCGAAAAGAAAAGAAATGGCGATGCTTGGAGGATTTAGCGCAGCACAGCACAAAAAAGCCGCTTCTGACGGGAGCGGCGACGTGTCAGAGTTCGTGTGTCCAGTTTGCCTAGAAATTTTCGAGAGTCCCGTAACGACACAATGCGGCCATACGTGAGTATTCTGTCTTATTTCTGTTGTCTCGCCTCCGCCACCGTCTGCTACTAGCGACTCCGTTCACACAATAAACGAGAGGGGGGAAGAAAATCCTCATTTTGAGCACGTCGAGCTGCCCGAGACACGGAACATCGCCCTTGTGCTTGACGGTATCTGTCATGACCCAGCGTTTTCATTTATTTTACTTGAATATCTGCAAAAAAAGTCGCTTGCTAGATCGGTTTCAGTTTTGTTTACATCAAAGAGTCGTCCTCGCCTGGGAGTTGTAGTTTCAATTACAATTGTTTTCTCTCGTTCTTCAGCTGTAAAAGACTACAAACTCTCCCGCCCTCTAGAGGCGGTGACCTTATTTTGGATTTACAGGAAGCTGGTTTAGGGACTTTTGGGCGTTTTAATGCTATGTCCTTTGAGTTTCAGGAGAGTTAATAGTTGTTTTATTCGTTTTGACTGCACTTGAATCAATTGTTTAATAGTCGATGGTTTGGTTTCCTTGTAATTGTTATATATATATATATTTTTTTTTATTTTTTCTGTTTCTCTTGTCAGGTTTTGTCAGAGTTGTTTGCAGGAGTGTTTGCGTCCACAGAAGCCAGTGTGTGCTGTATGCCGGACCGGGCTGGGTCAGTGGACAAAAGCTGCTAAGCTGGAGGCTCTTATTCAGTCATCAATGGCATCTTGCAAAGGGTGTGGGACACAGGTGTGTCCATTGATTAAAACTCACTGGTTCTGTCTGGAAGTGATCTGGATCCCTTTGGCATATGATCTGCAATTGTCACTACTGCTGGCGTAAAGTGTGTCCTGATACAGAGTGTAACCGACATGTGTTGCCTCAATATTCAGGTTGGCCTTTCTCAGATGAGAAGCCACACAGCTGCCTGTTCAAAATACCAGGAATACATCGAGGAAGGAGTAAGAACTTCTGCGCAGAATCAGCCAGCCATCATAAGGTAAACTTTGTTAAAGTAACTTTATGGGCTGGCATCTGAGCCTGTGGCGATATGAACTGTTGGCACATGGTTCAAGGCCAATCGCTCATCTGTCAGCCGTGTTGAAGACAGCGTTATAAAATGGGCTGACTCATCGCTGTTTCTTGATTGATTTGCCTGCTGTCAGAAGAAATGGAAATAAGTCTTTAGACCTGAAGTCCATAGATCCAAACTGTTCGCACACATTTTAACCAGACAGGTTGGTGCTTTGCTTTGTAGGGGGCCCCAAACGTTGATATTTTAATATTCAGTGTCAAGATACTCGTACAGTTTCTGCATTTATGACTCAGTTTTGCCCAGTTCAGCCTGACACCTTTTGTTTTCCTCAGCTCGGTGCCGAATCGCTACACCTTCACCTGCCCGTACTGCAACTGCCCGAACCTCGATCAGGACGGCTTGATCGAACACTGCACCTCCCATCATGCTCGAGATGCACGCCAAGTGGTAGGAAATTCACTCAGTGCATCCACTCCATAAGGAGCCCACATTTGAATCTGCTGTCTTTATTCCAGGTGTGTCCCATCTGTGCCTCGATGCCCTGGGGAGACCCTGAATACAGGAGTGCAGACTTTTTCCAACACTTGAAGATCAGGCACACATTCTCATATGATACTTTTGTCGTAAGTAGACTCTAAAATGCATCTCTTCTTTATTGTAAATCAATAAGACGAGCAATACCCGTGTCCTCGTAGGATTACTCTACAGATGAGCACACAATGATCCAGGAGGCTCTACAGCGCTCCTTACTGGACAATTGAAGTGTGAAGAAGAAGAATGTTCTGGAGAAGGACGCCAGTGAAGAGATCCATCACTGAACTCCAGTTTTACAGGGAATTATTCTTCTTGGCACATTAAGGTTGATTATTCAGCAAATGAATATTGCAATATGATTATTTTCAAGCATATTGTGCCCTCCAAACTTCTGGGTGATGCTGTGTTCCTGCTGTGATGATCTCTTATGCTCCCTTAGTCATATCAGTAGTCTGGATCATTTGTTGAATATCTGTTGAACCTTATTGATATTTCCCCCCACTGGTGACATGGTGTCTGGAAACCAAACTGTGTAAACTGTTATTGAATCTTCCAGTGGCTAATACTTGATGTTATTAAAGGGTTTCACCACTAGGTGGCTAAACGTTAGCGGCAAACTGAAGTACTCAAGTATGTTTGTAATAATACCAATAATAAAGACTGAGTGTGACATGTTTTTTCTTACAGGAAGCAGATGAGATGTAAGTGTATTAATGGAAGAAAGAGCTTCCTTTATTCTGTCGTCTGTCCTTTCTGTTGAGAGATCTGAGGTTGAGGGGAAAGGAGGGGGAAAGGGCGGCACACAGATGTCTGTTTGTCCCTCGAGTATCTCTCGTGTATTCATACCTTCTGGTAAATATTGACCCAAAATACACGAACCTGTTTTCGTAAGTTCTGAGGATATTTATGTCCACACGGGGGCAGTAGAGCTCCACGCGTTTTCACAGGACGGACGAGACAGTTCATTTTTCCAGGGCCGTTTGAGTCGGAGTGGCTTTTAAAGCTCTGGTTTGTTCAAATGTAGCATTTAAAACATGCAAAATCACTACTAAAATTTCACTTTGCTTCCAAATCTCTAAGCAGTCTCGGCTGCAGTTTAGACTAAATATAATACGTTTATTTGTTTTTCATGGCTATCATCACTGCCAGTTAAAATAAATAACCTAATAATAAGCAAGGTTGTACGCTTTCTGAAATAGCAGGACAGACATTTTGTTTGACTTAAGAGCTGCTGATGTTTCATTTTAATTTGTGATTTATCAGGTGTTGTAATCTTCACAGGTCAACCTTAAAGGTCACCCAAGATTTAAAAGCTGAACTCTGATGCCTTCCCGTGTAGTCTTGGTGACACTCGGCTCTCAATGTTCGTAGTACACTTCAATAAAATGCAAATTGATTTTCTGTGTGTGCACTTTCTGGATATATCTGGCTGGCTATTGTCAGACCTACTGTTGGCCGGTGCTAAATCCTGATAAATTAAAGCCCTTTAATTATTTAAACCTCGGCCTCCAGAAATCAGGCGTGGTGATTTATACCTGTGTGTATGAGACATGTGGGGGAGAAATAACACTGGCTTGTTTGATGGATGACCTCAGCAAGTGTGTGTGTGTGTGTGTGTGTGTGAGAGAGAGAGAGAGAGTAAAAGTAACGTGCAGGCTGCTTCAACTAAAGCTCCGGGTTCGCTCAGTTGTCATAATTAGGCACCAAATGAAACAATGTGAGAGAAAATAACAAATATTAGGTTTCAAAGGAGGATTGTGTCCCATGATCAATGCTCCTGTAAGGTGTTTTTGCATGTTCTTGTATCTGGAGAGACGAATGATGAAAGCTGGAGCCTGGGCTGAGCACCATCCACAGGGAGAGGAACTCCTCTCTCCTTTGTGTGCTCCTGCATCTGTAATTGCTGTAGTTAAATGATATTACAGTTCCTCACCTTGCTCCGTGGAGAGCCATTCCCCACATCTCTTCTTGATCTAACCCCCCCCCTTTTCTTCTTTTCTTTTTTATCTCTCCCTCCCTCTCGTCCCCAGTTGTTTAGCTCCAGGCAGACAGAGGAGAGATGCTACAGCTAACGAGATACTGGAGCGCTTCCGGCCAGGAAGGAAGTCGAGCCGAAAAACACGGGAGGGAGAAGTCTTTCTTGTCTGTTTGGTGGCAGAGCTAAAAGAAAACGGGAAAGGGGGGCAAGGTGGGGAATAGGAAAAGGAAGAGAAGTGAACACAATGAATAAAAATTTCATAAAGTTGAGCGTGTGCTTTCTTTGATGCGGGCCGTGGATGGCGTGTGCAGTCTGCAGGCTCTGTGGAGGCAGCAATTAATGCGACACGTGCCCAGGGGGCAAAGCGTGAGAGGCGCAGCGACGGCGGCTCGGTTTAGAACTGTGTTGCACCATCATTCTACCCGTGACACCCTGAGCGCTCCTCGTTGTACTAGAAACTTCTGCCCAGTGGAAAAATTCAGCAGCCCACAGGTGTTGGAGCTCAGAGGTTTCACACTAGTGTAGAAATCCCACCCTTGGTCCGAGGCCCTGAAGGATGGCGCCTTCTCTCCTGGAGAAGCCCAAAGATGGAAACTTTAAAGGAATACTGTGGATATATACAGAGGATCAATATTAATTTAGTAAGAAATAAAATAAATACATTTTGAAAAGATCGGCCTCATTTCCACCAACGTTTCCAGGACTCTTTTATACCAGGAATTTAGTTAGCAGGTAATCTGTGTGGTTTGTGTTTCCAACGCACCTAAAATTCAGGAAAATTGATTAAAATGATGCTGACCACGTCCATGGGAAGGTTTCAGTTGTCGGCCCCCTGCACCATCATAATCTTACCTTAGATTCTTTAACTTTGAATGGATCTGTTGCAGCGTGGCCGCCACATTTAGTTTCACCCTTTAGCTCCATAGACTCAAAGCCTGGGTCTCAGGTCCCCTCTATTGGGTACTTTTTTCCAGGGGTAGTTTCTTAGGAAATATTAAAAATGTTTTTAAATATTCTGCATAAATGGTAAATTTCCTGCAGTGGAACAGGAGCGTTCCGGTGCAGCCATGTGTCCATCTACATTGGTGGGAGTTATGTGTGCAGCCGCTACACCTCTATCTGACCTCAGTGGGAACATCTGGGGGGGGGGGGGTGTCAGCTCTTACACACCTGACAATTCTTTGAATCAGGGTTGTAAAAAGACTTCCGGTGCACCTCTGCTATAACTCGTGTGAGTCAGGGGTTGACAGGAGGCTGGAAGTGCTCAGATGCCTGGAAAACTTCTCCCTCTCGGTCTGTCTGTGTGGGGTTTTTCTTCTTCTTTTCTGCTGAGGCAGGTATCTGCGATGAGGTGCGGGGCGTGCGAGGAGAGCGCTGGGAGTTTGCACGCTGCAAAATTCCTCAAAGTCAGGAGAAATAGGAAGTTCGGGAATCCTGCTGCCCGGGCGTGGCGGCGCGGGCAGGTCGGTCCTCGCAAATGTTTGAACACAAAGCGCCGGTGGGCTTCCCTCACATCAATGCTGGTTCTACACCAGCTCCTCTTCCGTCTTTAACCCCCCCAGTCACACACACACACACACACACACACAGACACACACACACACACACAAATACACACATCAGCCAGAAAGACTCTCCTTGTTTTGCTAGCCCAAGAGCATTAAACTTAACTTTGCTTTAATTAAGGGGAACCTGCATCTTTCCTGTGTGTCCATGCATCCATTTCTGTATCCACACTGGTGTTTACCCAAAGGTCCTCACAGAACTGGTTTTCACTGTATGTGTCCATTCTGCCCATTAAAAGCAGCATTCTGGAGACCAAACCCTTCTGTGACTCCTCGGACCACATTCCACCTCTCTAAAAGCCCCTGCAAATGTTCCCACAATCCCTGTTTCTGCAGGAATATTCTCCTGGAAGTGAAAATGAATATGAAATGCCCTGATCGAGCTATCAGGGGAATTGCAAATTGTCTCCCCCTCCTTTATTTCTTTATTTATTTATATATTTGAAACCCGCACCCGCCACTGTACTAATATTTGAAAGTTGAGCTCTCTGAGGTGTAAATGAAGGCGGACGTGGGTCCCCCAAGTGTGTGTGGGTCTGCGGCGCAGTGGAACAAGCCAAAAGAGGCAAATGGATCTCAATTTGAGTCCCCCTCCCCGTCTGCGGTACCCCTGTAGACCAGCGGAGATGTGTGCGTGGAAGAGAGCAGGGCCCCGAGCTATTATTCTCCCATTAATTTTTCTATTTGAAATCAAACCTCAGCAGGAGCACATGAGGGAATCAGAGGAGGGGCAGGAGACTAGATTGTGGATAACCTCATCGGGGGGGGGGGGTCCTTGCAGCAGCAAAACTGTCCAATAGGGGAGGCACTTCCACTTTCACAAACAGAATCATTTTGTCCAACCGTCATATCTTTTAGACAATTTGAAGCCTGGATGTTTTGTGAGGCCAATAATAACAGGAATAACCACAAACAGCAGGAGACCATATGCTCCAAACATTTCAACACCCCCCACCCTCTGCCTCATTTCATCACCCTGTTTCCCACCTCCCCTCATCTCTCTTTGGAAAATAAAAGTGCCAGCGCTTGCTAATCTGTCAATCAGAATGTTGTCCTGTTGTGGCGATGACGGGGGTCTGTGGCAGCCGACCATACACCTCCAGCGGCTCGCGGGCTCGGAGCGGCTCGATGATTAACCAGGCAGGTAGTGAGTCAAAGTGCTGACGGCAGAAACACACTGACAGTTGATTTGGAAGACAATGGCTCAGTTCTCTTTGCTCAAGTCGTCACAGCTCCCTCTCCATTAACTTCTGGAGGATCCGGAGAGTTGGCGGGAAGCGCTCACGGAAGAGACTGAAAACCTTGGGAAGATCTCTGGAGATCCATTCATGATCATGATATCACCATCCTGGAGAATGTACCAAAACCTGAGAAAGCCTTAATACCTCAATGTTTCAATCATTTGAGCCTGAAAGTACCTTTGTGGTTAAAGAGTCATTGAAGGAGATCATTCCTAACTTGTATCCCAGCTCAGACTGAACCCCAAGCATCTGGATTCAGGAAATATCCTGACAGGATTCACTGACCTTGGGAGTATTGAACAGCCATTGACATGATTGGATTAATTCTCTGTGTTGGGAAAAAGGGACATATTATAAAATTCCATCACACACCAGCAACAGGCTCTTTTCCCTATTCCAATTCGGAATTTCTGCATTTTTTTTTTTTTTATTAAATAAAAGCTGATCCCAAGACTCTTCACTTCCTCTGAATGGTTTTTGGGGGGATGCTCGTTCTGCTCCTCTCTGAAACTGTTACATGGAAACTGCGCTCCGACTTGTCTCAGATTAATAATCCAACACTTCCCAATTATTAACCGCCCCTGCAGTGTACTATTCATATTCAAAGCTGTTTACCTCCCTCCACTTCCTGTGCTTTGTGTGCTCGTGTCTTTGCAGGACGGAATGGACGACATAGGCAGATCTGTCAATCAGACAGCTGTCCCCCCTCCCGCCCCACACCAGCGGCTGCCCATACACCCCTGTCTATGCACCTCCACCGGCTATGGGCCCTCCTCGGCTCAATGAGTAACTAACTCGCAGGTAGTGAATCAAACTGCTGACAAGCACTTGGAAGGAGGGGAGGAGGGAGGAGAGACGGCTGCTGTGTAGGTGGATGGATGGAAGGATAGAAAAGGAGGGGAGGATGGGGATGACAATAGCATCATTTCATAGCCCACCTTGGTGACGTAACCTTTAACTTCGCCAAAGAAAGACGGCTCTCCTCCCCGTCGGTCCAGCCTGGCGTGTTTTCCTCCGCTCTGCCTCATTTCTCCATCTCACTCTCTAAGTGGCGTCCTTTGATGCGCCGTCCCTCTCTCTCATCTTGTCTCCTTAGACAGATGAGTCTTGTCAGCGCCGCCGTCACTCCCCAGCTAAACATTAATGACTCTCTCGCCTTGACAAGTGTTGGCGGGGCAGAGGAGAGGTGAAAGGGGGATGACTCTGGACAAAACTGGGCTAAAAAGGAGAAGTGACGGCTTCATCTGGCACATTCCCTTTTGTCTCGCTCATCTTGAGTCTATGCATGTGTGCCATCAGCAAATTCCTGGTTTGACGTGACAGTTTTATTGCCCTGATGTCGGAGGAGACGGACCTCTTTGTAGTACCAGCGTCCGTCATCCTTCCTTTTGGCATTTCTGACATTCCTTCAAGTATCTGTGCATGCCTGAAAAGTGAGCGGGCGTGTTTATCTCTGCTACTGCTTATTTCCAGGTCCACGTGCTTCCGTCATTCCCTCGTATGCTTATCTCAGAGAACATCCTGGACTTTGATGTCAGCTGCACGCTGGTGATGGCAGGACGCCAGAAATGAGGCGAGATGGAAGCAGCTGCCAATCAGTAGAGTCCCAGCTCTGACCATTGAATCTGTCCAGAAGGCTTATAGAAACATCCTGCTTTGGCTATATACCTCTACTCTATTTGAGACACACCCACCCTGAGATATATCCGCATGTGGAGCTTTACCTACTTTCAGACTCTGCCTTCAAACCTTCTACCAGTTGATAGTACTCAATATTTGCTGACCCAGCAGTATCGAGTATAACGCACGTGTGCCAGCATCACTGGCATGCAACCTGACGCCAATTTGGGCTGCTGCCATTATTGCAAAGAAAGCATCAAGTAAATCACATTATTGTCAGCATACAATATTATATTAGCATCTGTTTGCTAGCAAAGTAACAGGCATTGTGTAGCAAATATATTGGTGAAATAAACTCAGCTGCCCTGATGGTAAATTACATTTGTCACATTTATGTGAGTGGTCGGAGTAGGTCACAGGTGATCACGGTGGGAGCCATAATATGTCGCTGGCATATTCGGCTGCTTCGTCCCCGCCCTTTTAGACGTAATTTCACCGGTCTCTACCTCCCTCTCTGGCTGTGTTGTCGTTTAGGCCTCTGGCCTCTTATTTCATCTCTGACTTGAATTATTAACTCCCCAACTCAGGGGAGTGACACCGTACTGCTGAGTAGACGCTCCACAAATCCGGCGTTTCCCATATTTTGGAGGGTCCATTTAAGCAGATGATACTGCTGGTCCCATAACACCCACCTACCCCCAGGCATGCATTAAGGTGTATGAACACCTCCAGCATGTTATCATAAGATTTCGGACAAGCGGACAAGTTGTTTAGCCTTGCTGCAAGCATTCCTTTGCTGTAGACCTGCAAGGCCTCCTGCGGTGTAACCGCCCACTCTCCTGGCTTACTTCTCCCCAGGCATCCTCCATCTCCTCTGGGTTCCCACTGCAATGATTAACCCTGGTAATGATCAATGCTTCTGCTGACTCTGATACATCACCGCATCCTTGCAGCTGCCATGTAAAGGAAACGTCAAGTCTCCGCTGCTCACTACAGAACACGTCCACTCCGTCATTCCTATAAGGCACTGCGCACCCGAATGGGGTTGTCAAAAAAAGAGGTGTGCGATTTGTTCCACTATTGGGTGTTTTTAGGGATGTTCTACTTTTACTGGTTTACCCATGTTTCATATGCAATGTTCAGTGTGAACATTATAACATTATACATATAATTCTAATTATATAAATATTTTTCCACTTTTGAGTTTCTGTTCTGAGTCCTTTAGCAATGGGAACTTTGTTGTTGCTGATGGGTAAAAAGAGAGTAGAGAGGCAAATATAGGAACTGGAAACCAAAATAAAAGCAGGGAAAAGGTTGGCATCGCTCATCACGCGGCGGCGCTTTACCTCGACAGCAGGGGAAAGCCCCGATTTCCTGAAGATGACAGGAAGCACAATGGCAGAGTGTTCTGTCAGCACATCCTTCTCACGGAGCCAGGTTAATGATTCCGTAACCACAGCTGAGCTTGTGAGAGAGACGAGAGGGATGAGCAGAGGGAGGAACAGAGGTGGTTGGGGGGAGGCAGAGAGGCTGGTATTCACTTAGGCTGTCATTAGAGCCGCATTAGGAATGATGGTGTTTTTTGTCATTTTAATTACCTTTAATCTGATCTCTTCATAGCCAGGGCTGTTTGGTAATGAGGCAGAACAAAAACTACATGTCAGAAATGTTTAGTATGTATCCGCGTGATCCATCTTGCAGCTAACACGGCACGGCAGGAGGAGTTAGGTGTTTCTAGGGCCTTTGCAGTCTGTCTTTGAATAAACTAAGCTGAAAGTCTCACCACAGTTGCATAGACAGTTCAGATTTAAAGACATGACAGAAGTTTGAGAAGTTGTAGAGATAAGCTAGGGGGGGTTAGGGTACCCACATCCCTTGTCTACTTACCAGGACTGAGTTAATGTATTAACCAACTGCTGCTGAACAATATTGCTGACTGGTGTGTGGAAACTGGAGGGATCAAAGTTATCATGTAGGGCAGAAAGGCGCCTTTCACCAGGCCCATACAGCCTGTCCACTCCATCTTACGGGCCCATTCACAGCAGCACTCAAAGATACTTCCCTGGCCCCCACTTCTCACCTCCCTCATTCTACTCTCATTTTTTATTCCTGTCCTTTACTCAGAGACCACCTCTCCCTTATTTTTTAACATGCTCATCCTTCCCTTCTCTCCAAAATATGAAATAATTATTCCCCTCCCACTCTGGGAATCCACCTGCGTTTCCTCCTTCCTGTCCATCCGTCTCTCCGCCTGTCACCTGGCAGAGTAATCACATCCACATTTGATAAGGCTGGTTAGGTGGGTCATAAAAAGTTTATGCTTGTGATGCAGGAGTCTCATTTATTATCCCCGCTAATGTAGGAGCAGGAGGAGGGATGGCGATGCGTGAGTGGGAGAGGTTAGGAGAGCAAGGCCACCACATTAGGGGATCATTACTCCCCTGTAGGCTCTGTCCCTTGCTTTCAGCATAAGATAAGTTCTCTTTAAGCTTTATGGCCTCCATGAAGCCAGCACTCTCTGTATTTAAGTGTTCCTTGGCCACTGAGAGTTCAAGACTCTTACTGCACAGGAGGTAGTTACTGTTCTCTAACCACAAAACTATTGGCTTAAGCCCTAATGCGCACATCTACTTCCTCTGCATTTACTTTACCAGTAAATGTGAAAGTGTGCCAGTTTTAAAGGGCACTCTTTAGTGGTGGCCAGTTGCAACAGCAGCAGGGAGCAGTGCCGGGAGGTGTGGCGAGTTGATGCAGGTTTTCTCATAAATTGTTTTTTTTTTTTAGCAAAAGTTACATTCAATGCACCAAACAAATCCATCATAATGCTTCTTAATAGGAAAAACACATGGAATAGCCGAATAAAATGTGACTTGCTGGCATAACCTGGATTCCTCTGCGCAGCGGACATCAACCGTAGTTAGTAGTTTCACTGATTTATTGCAAAGTGCAACAACAAAGATGCTCATTTTAAAGTAGCAAAACAGGTAATGACAAATTAATCCTACATGCAGCAGCAGTGGACCAACACCAACCAAAATGCACAGTGGGGGGGGCAGATCTACCCGGAGGCAGAGCCAGATATAGTGATAGATTGGCCTGGGAGAACTGCGATGCAGATCCACTCATCAAGATTGATGTTCTGCCATCCTGCTTTAAGTGCAATTAAATAGGCCGCTGTGTTAAAAAGCCCAGCTGATAACGTGGCCGAGTCTGGGATTACGCTACATTTCCCTTGCGCTTTGCCTCCGCCCTCCACCTGGCATTCTCAAGTCTTTGCCGGCTGGCGATCTGCCTTTTTCCTCATAGCCTACAAGGTACTTTTAAAATCAATGGCCCCTATAAAGTTTTAAATCACTTTCTAGTGCGTTGTCTCACCACAGGGTTGATGACATGTACATTAGTGCACGTTTAGTGTGTAATAATGCATGCTGGTTACTGAGAGGAAGTTTCAGGTCTTCACAAACAGCTCCAACATAACTTATCTCCGCCAGGGACTTTGTCAAGATTGTCTGTTCTGAAGCCCCAACGAGGCCCTGAGGAGATCTATTGCACTTGTTTTTACATCTGCAAACAACATTAAAAAAAAGTCTCACTTGTCCGGCAGCGCTCATAACACGCACGATTTTACGCTAAATGGAAATATTTGCAATAATTCAAATTGAATGTCGATCACAGTCCAATCCATCTCTCTCTCTGTCAGGGGCCCATTCTGCCGCGGGCCTCGCCCACCTCTGTCAGTGTCAAGTTGTTAACCCCATGTCAACAGCGGCGCAGTGCGTATTTGGACCCGGTTGATGGATTGGTCTTGGTGGACTTGTCCCACGCAAACATATTCTCAGAGTCAGCTGAGTGAGGTGCAGCACATGTGTGTCAATCCCCTCCACCCACACACATATCCGTCCACATCCACGGGCTCGGGCGGTATGCTGCCCCTCTCCCTTTCACCTACTGACACCCAGCATCTCCAGTTTAGAAACAGACGGGCAGATCTTTGACCCCCACCGCCACGGGATGAAGGAAATCAGATCGGAGAGTTTTCTCCTGGAAATGGTCGCCTTGACCCGTGTCCCTTGCATGGGTCTGCAGCATTTCCCTGACATCATGTTTCCTTAACAGACCGATAAAATTAAATTTGTCACCTTATCTCGAGAGAGCCTGGTAATAATTGAGGGGAGGACCGTTGCAAATTGTGACCATTTTTTTCTTCTTTTATCTAAACACACATCTCTCACGTCCAACACATCAAAGCAACTCAGTTGGGGCCATACAATGAAACTCAATTGTTCTTTTCTCCTCCACCACGAAGGTTATGTGATAGCTGGCATTTATCTGCTTATCCTTGAGCAAAATAAACATTTATCAACAGATTTTAATTAAACTTTCAGGAAAAGGGTGATCATAGGCCAAGGACCAGATGATTGAATTTTGGTGATATTCCATATTGTGTAGGGACTTGGACCCTCGATCTGCCATGGACCAAGGCCAAGGGGTTATTTTATGTAACCTAGCATTTCTACTGCCTATTATGTAATTATCTGAATCCAGAAAATTTTGAAGGATCCATTATCATTGCTTGGACAAGGTCTCCGTGCTCCATGTGCTTTCTTTTCAGTGCAGTTTCATCCTGAGAAAAATGTCCTTTAATAGCTTGAATATTAAAAAAGAGGTCCTAGACGAACTCCATTTTAGGATGAAACAAATGCTGTTTTTTGACATTTTTACCTAATTATCTGGGACAAGACAGAATAGATAAATAAGCATCTGAACACATGGTTCGGCACCATGACGGCATCTGCAAATGACTGATCACTCGTCAATAGCGCCGGCTCGTCCAGCTCCATTAGTCATCTGCACCGCGTCCTGTCACTCGCACGCAGCTGCTCCTCGTCTCTTTCCTCCGCTGCTCATTTTTCTCGCTCTCCTCCAACTTTCTCTCTTCATTTAAGACTCTTCGTCAAAACACGCTCGTCTTCTGAGGCATTCCAGCCGGGGCTTATGGGGGCTGGGGGGTAGGTTGACTGAAAAGGAAAGGGGAGAAAATATAAAGGCATAGCTCATATGTAGGCGGGTGACTTTACTTACATGCCATGTGTTCTCCTTTGACTTTTAGATGGGGTGGGGGGTGGCGGGTCATAATGTGTTGCGTTGTCCACTCTGGCACAGAGGGTCAGATTAACAAGGAGTCTGGGTCCCTCTTTGCAGTGGTCCGCTCATAGGGCACAATGACAGGGGCGATCCATCACTTCTGTCCCTAACAGGGTGGGGGTCAGTGGGGGTGGAGGCTGTGGTCCAGCTCCTTCTGGCTGATGGGGTGTTGCGAGGAACAGGATGGGGCTAGTTAAACTTTAACCAGCTCCCTTCCTACACACATTCAGCCACCATTCTCTGGGAGATTCCGATGTTTCGTTCATCCCTGACCCGCCGCCCACTCGGTCCCCCGTCTGTCGCCCACTCACGGCCTCCTTACCCACCTGCTTCCATATGGAGCAGCAAACTGTTAGCTACAGCGTGGGAAGAAAGTGACTCTCTTCCAAGTGGCTATATTAACCCAACCCTCTGCACGCGCCATGCCCCCCCACCTCCCACCCCCTGCATTTTACTAAATGTGACTTCATTGCCAAAACTGCATCCCCTGTTGGTCTGTGGCATTGTTGTGGTGTTCAGAGTAGACTGACAGCAATGTCCTCTATTTTGATTGAAGAGACACGAGTCTTGGTACGCGGCATGGTTGCACCGTGAAAAACGACCTCGGGTTTTCGGATCATCATTCAAGACGCAGTTACACGCTTTGATCGAATTTGGCAAAAGCCTCTCCCCAGTGAGTTAACAATGCGTGCTCAGAATCATATTTCCACGGCTGCCCGGTCAATCCCGTCCCAGCAAACCAAAAAGCGGTGACAAATGGGGTGTGCGAGCGCACTCTGCGTGGCTGTAGGTCACGTCAGGTGCGAAGCAGGTTGGAGGCGTTGACCTAATGTGTTCCTGTTCACTGGTCCAATCATCTTCATTGATTGAGCCCATGATTGAGAGGGGCTCCCACCTTTCTTTACGACTCCAGCGGGAGGTGGTTAAAGCTAAAGCAAGAGTGTGAACCATCCAAGTAAGATGGCAAATTTTGCAAAGAATCTGGTTTGTATGTATATAAATCCTGTTCACATAATGTCTCCAGCAGATTTATTAGGTTATAGGACAGTAAGTAGGTTAGGCTCATTTTCAGCCATTTATGACTCTGTGTTTGTGCATCAAGAGTAGGATTCGTGTGACAGGCTGACTTAATTAGATCCGATGAGGCCCGGTCCTCCACGCTCACTTAATAATGCAGTAATGTCTGCCCAGTTGACATGGGGGGAGTCAGACAGTGACATCCTCTGGAGAAAGGGTGAGGACGGGACGTTCAGAGAGTGGTTGAGTGTGTGCAGTGCTGCCTGGGAAAGAAAGAGGTGAGCAGTTTAAAGCGAGGAAGGGGGAGCTGGGGGGGGGCTGTCCATTTGTACAAACCTAAGAATCTGTCATCTGTCGGGTCGCGTTTTCTTCGCCGGGGCGTCGAGGTGGTTGTGACAGGCAGGACTTTCTCTCCTGCGTTCGGAGCTGCAAATGACATTACGGAAATTGTGTTTGTAGCGTTGCCTGGGTCAAAGACTCCTGGGAAAGTGAGCAGGTCAGGGGGGTCAGGCAGGAAGAGAGACAGAGGGAAACTGAGCAGGAATAAGCAACTGGTTTGATTTAAAGTTTCTAAAAGCCTAATTGACAAAATGAAACTAGAAAAAAACAACAGTTTAAAGTAATGAAAGAAATAACATTCTGAAGTTATTCCAGCATCCTCATGGGCTATGGCTTCTTTTATGAGGTCACATGGCCTTAGATGTGTGGGGATTACTCCTGCAGGACTGTGTCTGAGGATTTGCTGTACTTCTGGAGTCTTGAGACCTGCTAAAACTCCTGAATATTTTAGCAGTAGAAATGAACTTCTCTCTCAAGGGAGCAATCTGGTGCCTGATTGCCATGGCCTGGCACTGGTCTGTGTGGGTTTAAATCAGGCTTTGGTTCCCACTCCTGCATGACCATACATCCCTAACCCTCACTAACAAGGACCAGGGGAGCAAGGGGACCAGAGCTTGCCCGTAAAGCAAAATTACAAACTTAAGGCAGGATTTTTGCGCCCTTCTGTGTGTGATTTCCCCCTTTTACAGCTCACAATTAATCTTTAATGAGCCATTGAATATTAACTGGATTTGTAGGAGCTGAGTGTCAACTCCCATGAGTGTAACCTGAAGGCCCAAGGATTAACAGACGGAGGAGGAAAGAGGGGGAGTGACAAGCTTTTACAAGCTGGGGGAAGAGTGTTTTACACTGTGTTTATATGCAAAAAGTGGTTATAGTCAATTACAATTACAATCAGTCACTATGGGAAGGACAACCATGGTAATTGTAGTCTCAGTACCCCCCTTGAAGTCCCTAACTGCATCACAATGAAGCGAGCACTGCAACTGAGGAGAGCTGTAATGAATTTCTAAAAATCACAACGCCGTCACAACTCGTGATGATTCTAAACACAACCCACAACAAATCCCCTCGCCTGATCCCTCGTTCAGGTCTCTGAACACCCGGGGCCTAGCAGCGTGAACTCAGATTGCTCCCGGGACTTGAACCCCCTGCTTGGCGGCATCTTTGTGGCTCTGCTGCCTGCTGCTGATTAATGGACGTAGTCCTGTGATCACGAGACACAGCCGAGGTTTCTGAGGGCTACAGATAGATCTGGCAGACTGAGACAGATTAGGCCTTGATGCTGACCCCTACAGAGGAACCTCTGGGTGACGGAGCAGGCCAGGGGGTCCTTGGATAATGGGACCCCTTTCACACCTTTTAAAAGAGAACATGTTTATGGCTACTTAGAGGAAATTGATTTGATTGTGCCAGAAATGCATGTGTGAACACCCCTGGCACTTTTATTGGCTATTTGTCTTTAAAGTCTGAGCTGGTGAAATTTATGCCCACGCTGGGGTTTAGGAGAGTGGGAGCACGGCTGTGTGTGTTTGTATTTTTAAAGAGAGTAAATATTAGTGTAGCATATGTGCGTGTGTGTATGTGGTGCACTGGAGGTGCACTTTAACTGGGTGTCAATCATTAAATATCAACCTAATGACTGAAAGCACATAATGGAGGCACTGGAGGAAATAAAACAACAAGATTTGTTGGGGCACATTAATTCTCTGAATTGATGTCAGCTGGCAGCCACTTTCACCCGCGTGTGTGTTCTTGCTCATGCATCATGACCGTTCGCTGACAAACGTCTGAACACCAATGATTTCATTGGAGCCTCGAAAGAAACCCAAGCATCTCCCCTCCATGAAGGCGTTATTATCCTTGTATATTGTTTTACTTTCAGATAAGGATTTCAACATTACATAATACATGTGTTGCAAAAAAAACCCACATTGTTGTACATAAACCTGCTGTGCTGCATTTTCAAGCTCTCCCTGGATCTGAAGGAATCAGGGTGGAGAGCGTATTGGTGTTCAAACGACCTGATTTTATGCAAATTGGTGAATCCTATCGATCTGTAATTGACTTACTTTGAGACATGCGTTCGTGGCCGTACTGGTAATGCACTGATGAGACGCTCCGCCACCTCGCAGATCACCAGCATTAAGACAAATCAAATTCATCCCTCCATCCGTTTTCGCTAGACCGCCATCCATCAGGATCATCGCATCAACGCTGACTCCAAACCGACCCGTCCCTGCGCGACCTTGATCTCTTCCAGGAACCTCGGCGGATGAGCTCAAATTATGAACATTGCAAACATCACCGAGGCCATTTAGCTGCCATCGATTCTATTATCCCGCTGGTGAAACAGGCTGACAGAAACCCGGGTTCTTCTTAATGACAAAGTGTGTTTGTGCGCACCAAGGCTCAGCCACAGAGTGTATGTTAATCATTTTGTGTGTTGGAGACAGAGAAAGTTATTTGGTGTTCCCCAGGGGGACTCAGCTTCTGCTTCTCTCTCTTTGGTAATGGAAGCAATGTGTCCATAATCCCACGGAATGACTAATAAAGGAGAGTAGTGCCTTGGGCCTGTTCCCTTAGCAATATTATGGCTGAGTATTAAACTGAGTGCTTGCGTGATGCTGTCGGGTCACCGTTTTCTCAAACACATTTTATTACTTATTTATGCATCTTTTCTGCATTTGAAAAAAAAGAAGTGAAATCAGAAGCGTTCTCATTGTTCTCCTGATGTCTGCGCAAGGTCCCTGATTGAGCGGATCATCACGTCACCAGCATTTTCGATCCACTGAGACACGTAAGGCACTCATGGACGCCGTCTTAATGGAAACCAAATGCTGCTTGAATACTAATAAGCCATGACACCATAACCCGCAACTCTCCACCCGATACCCCCGTCCCGTCTTCAGACGCTCTTTAATGGCCGTATTAGTGTTATACAAGACGCTCATTAGACACTTTAATTGGTTTGGCCGGTGTTGTTGATTGGCCGAGCCGTGGGCTTGTGCGGGAGCAGCGGCAGGGTGCCGTCCAACCGTAGTGGACCAACGGTCAATGTAGATGGGTGGAGGTGAGGTCAGGGGACTGTTTATGGCAGTGTGAGGTCATGCTGTCCTGCCCCCTACCCAGGCCAGAATGGAAGGGTGAGTGTGTGGGGCAATAATTAGAGGAGGGCATGGGGGCTCATAATGATCAGCTTATTTGTATTGATCATGCCGATTTTGTGGACATGATGTCACCAATGATGTTACTGTTGGTGTCAGACACCAGACAAATCTACCGTTGCTCCTACTGAGAAATGTAGTGCAGCTTAGCGACCTCTTTTGAAGTTTCTCTGTCCAAAAGGACTGACTGAAATGGGTTAAAGGCTTGTTCTGATGATCCGGCATTTCTGACACATTTAATCGAGCAGGCATAATAACTGGATGCAACATCCAGACTTTTCTGATCTCCTTTTGCTCTGTTTATCTGGGTCGGGGTTCAGTTATAATAGGGAAGCCCAACATTTTCTGCCTACTCCTGCTCTTAAAGGATTGATGCTCCAGATCTAACATTGGAGAGAGTTGGGGGTCTAGATCTGTTGACCTTGGTTCATTAATATATTCATCTAAAATACGTCCTCCTCCTACACCTCATCCTTGTTGTTGTTG
The DNA here is from genome assembly GCF_003711565.1 of Takifugu flavidus. Classification (NCBI taxonomy): domain Eukaryota; kingdom Metazoa; phylum Chordata; class Actinopteri; order Tetraodontiformes; family Tetraodontidae; genus Takifugu; species Takifugu flavidus. The sequence continues at coordinate 10,401,107 of NC_079527.1, read as the reverse complement.
TTGTTGTTGTCCTCCTCCTCCTCCTCCTCATCATCATCACCACCTTTTCCATCACCTATAAAGGTGTTTAATTCAATCAGAAGGAAGCAGAGTGCCTGTCTGAGTATCTCCTGATGTCACTTCTGGCCTCTCACACAAGGTTCAGAGGAAGATTTAACTTTTTATTGGCTGTCATTAAGCCACATTGTAAAAGTGTTCCAACTTACAGCTCGTGTGAAAACGTCATTTATGAGACAAGTTTGTAAATTAGTTCAGAGCCTTCAAATGATGGGGATCTAAAAATAACTTCATCATGTTTTATTTGATCTATTGCCAGTTGGAATATTATCTGCGATGACTGTACCTCATCCTGCGTTGGCCCTGAGTGAGAATTGAACCCTGTTTGTGTTCTTCATGGATGATTGGTAATGGATGGATAAACTGCAGGTATCTCATGCAGTGATGAAGTCAGACTGGGGATTTGGACTTTGAAGTTCAACTCCGTATTTTAGGTAGTGAAGGAAAACTTTGTTTCAGTGAAGTGTAAAGATTCAGCTATTCTTGATGAAAAAAATTGCTTCTGCGTCTTTATGATCACAGTATTTCATCACTGTTGTGTGATGGTTTTACTGTTGTATTCATGTGGGTGTATTCACGCACGCACACACACTCACACCCATACACACACACACACACACAGCACGGAGTCAGGAGTGCGACACCTAACCACCAGACAATAAAGCGAATGAAGAAATAAAAGGTCCGATTCATCAAAATCACACAAAACTCTAGCACCCAGTAAATTAAACAATATTTCATAATCACTCTGACAATGAGACAAGAGACAGCAATTTGGACTGAAAAGCAGAGGAGTGAATACACTCACATGCACGCACGCATGCACGTACACAACCACACACATAGACACACACACACACACACATGCGCTCACTCATAATTATCAGAGCGGACATGCTCAGGAGACCCAGACACTCCCCGAGTACCTGCCCAATCAACTGTCCAACAACAGACACCCACCTAGCCTTCATTTATCTTGTCCGTGTGTGTGTGTGTGTGTGTGTGTGTGTGTGTGTGTGTGTGTGTGTGTGTGTGTGTGTGTGTGTGTGTATCAAGCTAATTACTACTGTGAACCTTCCCACACACAGACCTAACCCAGACATCGTGGCGCTGTCCAGGGACATGGGAGGTGGGTAATTAGCCTTCCATTATTACAACACACATACGCAAACACACACACACACACACACACTGGAGTGGAGCAGTTTGGGAGGTTACATTTTTGGACTTGTCTTCCATCTAAAGACACTGGTCAGGTCAAAGTTAACAACGTTTAATAAAGAACAATGGCACTGCACAACAAAAGATCCATAATTATGCTTCGCTCTGATCATCCAAGGGCAGCACTGATGGGTTCAGTGATGGAATGAAAACCTTTTTTCAAAACCTCCAAAAGTCATCAGCAGCTGCCGCATCTGTTGCTCTAGATTGTAGGAAGATGGGATTAGATATTCTTTGATCTTACATGTGCAACATTTCAGCAAATATACTCTAAGTCACGAATGTGACATTTTTAGGGTTAAATTTTAAAGGTCGGATTAGTAGATGAACGTCATTTTCAATATTATTCAATAATAGAAATGTTCATATAAAATATAAAAATCATTATAGTGCACATTATAAATATTTATTTACCGATGACTCTAAGGTCGGGATGGGTTGTCGTACCAATTACTGTGTCAATATTTTGTTTACTTTGTAAACAAGTTGATTGATTCGTTAGTCCTGTGCGGGACTTTGACAAACACTTCCTGCATTTGAGCACTTTTGCGCCGAAAAAGCACAGATGGTTTCAAAATGTAAAAAAAAAAAAAAATCGGTGATAATTTCAAGCGGGCCAAAAAAAATAGTGCATCCCACCACTGGCCCAGCTGTTGACTGTGGGTGCATAATTGTGTCAAAACCTTCTATCTGTCTCCAAGAGTACCCCCCTAAACAAGTTACATTCCCAACCCCCCTCCCCCCCAACCCCAGCCCTGATCCTGGGCATCATCATTTTTCAGGAACCATCCATCTTCACCCTGCGATTAATTCTCTTCATTTCCTAGCACAGGCCATAAATCCTGGCACACTTAATTAATTTCACAGCCAACACGGAGCTCCCGTAAAGCGGGGATTGTTCTCACAAAAGCCCATATTAATTATGCCATTTTACAGCCATCTCATTGAAAGCTGTGTTTCATCTTTCATAATTACATTTTCAACAACAACGAGGGCAACAAAAGGAGTCTAATTATGGATTTGGCGGCGTGCTCGCTCGCAATAAGTCAACGTTAACATTGAGCTGGTGCTGATGACACACACACACACACACACTGCCGAGTAGCGGGGCGGAATCGATGGCGGCCTGTGTTTTATTATTGTTTCTGCAACTGTGATTTTAGCTGAGAGACAATCATTATGCAGAACATATTGAAAGCATTTGGCGGCCTGCTGGCATGAATTGCGTTTATGAAGTTAGAGGAGATTATTGTCACTTCGCGGCTCCTGTGGTCATTACTCTTGCGGCGGAGCTCGTCGGGTCTCTGAGACGCACCTCATCGGTCGCTCTCCTGTCCCGGACGCATCCAAAAGACACATCCGAACAGTCACGGCACCGCTGAGCTTCAGAGTGGCGTCACATTGCCGCTGTCGCCTCGTCTCTCTGGTCTGCGCCACAGGTCACCAAGGCTGACGGAGGCTTTATTAACAGCCACCTACACACTCTGTCCAGCTTTCCACCCACACACACTCCTGGAACGGAAGTGCTAATAAATAGCTCTCACTGCGCTGCGGTGGCCGTAAGTATGCTGTGATCCATTGGCTGTCATGGCCTCCTGCTTGGTGGTGAAGCTGGTGAGTGTTGATGAGGTTGCATCACCTTTGACAACAGTCTTTGTTCGACGATTGACGTGGTCAATCGCTGAGATGATTATGCACTTACTCAATTAGCCAACTGGTCATTTAAAATGAATTTGTCACTATTAGATATTTAATGACCATTTGTCCTACTGGTGCTCTGCGTCATTATTTAACTTATCTGACCTTGGCCTGCTCCTTGGAGCTTTGTAGACTATCCAATCTAAAAAAAAGAAATGATAACGAACAAATATCCTTTAACGGTGCACAAGTACAGCTGAAATATTGGTATGGCCTGGTCGGTCTGCTGAAACGGCTTCCATCACAGTCTCTTCTCTCAGAAAAAAGGGAAAATATCGAACTATAAAGACTGTCAGTTACATGTTGAGGAGCGTGCTGTGTTGTGCACGTGATTGGAAAACAACAGCCCTGAGAGTAAATTTGTGATGGGGGGGGGGGGGGTAATAATGGCCGCCTGACTGACCTCACAGTGCAGCTGTGTCACCTCTGATCAGTGGTGTTACAGTTCGTTGCCAGATAGTCCTTTCACTTCCTATTAGGTTCCTCACCCCCTGAGCATGTATGTGGTGGCAAGGGCCATAAGTTCTTTGACAGCAACCTTGAACATATGTGTGTTTGCATGCTTGTGTGTGTGTGTGTGTGTGTGTGTGTGTGTGTGGTGTGTGTGTGTGTGTGTGTGTGTGTGTGTGTGTGTGTGACTTCCTGCCTCCCTCCACATCTTCCTTGTCAAGGCCATTGGTGATCAGTGGAGGTTAAAAGTTACAAATCACCCCTCCTCCTCACACACTGCCCTCTACACTACACTCCCACATAACCCCTCCATCTCCTCAACCTCCCCTCACCACCTGTCCTTACACTCGGTAACCAAGCGAGGGCCTCTTGGGGACCGGGTCTCATTCGAATTTGGGGCCAAAGCTCCCGACGAGGGTCTGCAGGGGATGAGAGGCAGAGGAGGGCAATTACTCCACTGCTTTAATTGGCATTATCATTTTAGCGGGCTGACAGAGATGGATCACCGAGTAGGACCCCAGCCACTGTTGGTACTGGAGCGGCAGGTTGGGGGTGGAGTCAGGGGGAAGGGAGGGAGAGGATGCAGGGCCACAAAGGGCACAAGGAGAGAGGCACGATAAGAAGGAAGAAAGGGAGCAGAAAATGAAGGGAAGACAAGGAAACAAATCTGACACCAACATCAGTGGAACATCTCAGACTAACGTGTGCAGGAAATGTGCTTTTGTGGGTGTGTGCCTGTGTGTGTGTGAGTGCATGTGTGTGGTAGGGATGAAGGGCAGGAGGTAGGCGCATTAATGCGACCCAGTATGAAGTCTTGCGGAGCCTAATGAGCAGCACTGCCGTGGATACATAACTCAGATCCTGTAAAACTGTCAGTGGAATTAAGAGGCGCCCATTACAGGTGCCTGTACAAGTGACTCAGTGTAAAGCACCAGTTCTCCCCCCGGGCCTGCAGCAGCAGAAAATAATTTTAGCTACTTAGTGAATCATGTTCTGAGCCAAATCTCTCTCCTCCCCTCTTGTTTTTAGCAGTGTCGCTAAAAAAAATTCTTCTGTTTAGCATTCCATTTGTACCCTTTGAGTTCTATTTGGTTCACTCATCGCAGATCCTCCATTTGATTGTCGACAGCGCGTCACATGGCATGCAAACTATCTTGAATGTGTCACTTTTTAAATCGTCCTTATTGTTTGAATAGTGTCTCTAATGTTCGTTGCTCACTCTGCTACAACCAGATGGATGTTTTTGGAAACTTTCTTTTTCCACCAGTTTATGACCAGTTGGGATCTGCCATCACACAAATGTGTATTTACAGACTTCTCTGGTCTGTGTTTACCCTCCAACAGGAGAAAATGCAACAGAAACTGGTGGACATACTCTACATAGCAATCAAAAAGACCAATCACAGAAGGTTGTAGTCTGGTCTCTGATTTGTTCAGAGGCTCAGCTCTGGACTGGCGGTAGTGACAAAGGAAACATATCAAGTGAGCTAAGGTCCATCTGCTTAGCACAGCTGGATAGTTCAGGCTATCTTCCTACCAGATCCACTTGGCTCCAAGGGTCCGCAGCTGAGGGACACACCGCCGTCTTCTTTATCATCGTAATGGTCCATTACAGCACCCTGGGGTAAAAGTCAGACAACAAGAGCTCAACATGTGCTTTCAAACACTGCCAACTCGGTACCGAAGATTACCAGATCCCCGGGAGAACATGTCAGCGAAACCTATGATGAATAGATGAAAAATGATTATGGAGCTGCCTAGCCTGAATTATGGGGCTGTCTGTTGATAAAGCCTTATTTGTCTCTTCTTGTCATGCGACAGAATCCCTCAGTCTGCGAGAGACAGCTGACAGAAGATGATGGAGTAAGAGGAAAGGGGGGCGCCTTCACGTCGCGGCGCTTCGAGGGAAACAACATACTTGAAGGGACGATGGTTTTCTCTCTCTCTCTTTCTCTCTCTCATGTGAAAAATGAAAACTATAAGGAAGACAATAATAAAAATAGCAAAATGAGTGGACAGGCCGAAGCAAGTCCATTACTCAAAGCTGCTCTGGGCTTCGTGGTAAAAATGTGCTGCTTGCTGCAAAAACATGCATCACCGCCAGCACAAAACAAATGGGCTGTCCCCGACATATTTACCTCCAATTGTTCAAGCGTTTGTGGGGAGAGTTACAGCCTGTCCAGACAGCTCAGGCCTGTCCATCTGAGGGACAGAGAGGGACTTACCCAGAGACAGGTGGAAGAAAACAGCACTGGACAGGCAGCTGGGAGGACAGAAAATGTTTGAATGTGTGACACAAATCATTTCATTTAATAAATTACCCATCAAGTGTTCATAATATATTTTGTGTCCTTTATTAAGCAGAAACATCTCATCTTTGCTGATTTCAAATTCAGTAATTCATTAATTCTTTTGTGAAATATCATCTCCGTGGACAAAAAGCAGTTCGAGTGTTCAGTTATGTGCTGTGAGCATATTAAAAGGGCTTCCTAAATTCATCTTATGCTATCGGCAACAATATTCTCACCAATTACAAACCGTATAGTTGGATTATTTATATCTTAAAAACAAGAAATAGAGAAAGATGTTAAAAGCAAACAAGGCTCAGTTCATCATTTCTGTTTCAAACTTGTGGTCAATTCAATGGCCTGGAAAGAAAAGCAAACTCTCCTGTCCCAATCGCGCGCCTGTGTGTGTATGTGTGTGTGTGTGTGTGTGTGTGTGTGTGTGTGTGTGTGCGTGCACGTGTGTGTGTGTGTGTGTGTTCTCCTCATGATTAGATGTGTGCTGGCTTCCCACTGATGATTTTGGAAGACGAGCAGAAAAGGGAGTGATGTGTGTAAACAACAGAGGAGACAGAAGGATGGAGGAGTGGGACTTCCATAAACTATAAATGGGACCCCCCCCCCCCCCCCCACACACACACACATACACACACACACAAACACACACAGACCCCAGCCTTCTCCCTTGTGTTATGACCAAAGTTTGCGAAGAATCCTTCAATGGTTGCCGATAATTCACCTTGTCTGGAGGCTTCGGGCGCTTATCTTTCTAATCTTGATCATTATGGATCTAAGGGGCGATCAGACAAATGCTGAACTCCCCGTGGAGCTCAAGGCTGGAGCGGCAGTGGCTTCTGCAGCGTAGCTTTACAGCTGAACAGCTCCCATATCCCGGTGCGCTGCAGCTGTGCGTTATGACTGAGCCCCACTCTCAAACGGCCCTTCTGATTAGGATGGTTCTCCACATCGCCCTGTTTATCTCCAGCGCAGTCGTTAGCCGCGATGGGCCCCGGCTAATGATGAGCACTTTGCAATATGGCGCTCCGGCTTAATTGGCCTCCTGTCATCGTTTTGTGACAGAGAGAAAGCCACTGAGCTCCAGCCTGTAGCTCTTCATCCAGCACTTTCAGAGAGCATCGCATGACAGACTCCACACGCATTCCGCTTATGATTATCTGTGTTTACGGTCGTCAAACGATGTCGGATGATGACGACATTAAAGAGCGCGCTTCCGGCAAATCACCTCTGTTATTTCCATCACATTAGAAGGAAATTTGTGATCGAGATGTTGGTTATAGTCGCTGCTGCGGGCATCGTGGTCAACCGTCCTCACCAAATGTAGGATATGCAATAAAGCGAATAAAGCTGAAAGGAGTACAAGAGAGACAGAGGGAAAGCGGGTGCGAGATAGTTGTTTTATTTATGTGGGGAGTGGCGGAGCGTGGCAGTGATGCATGGCTTTGTTAGTCATTTGATAAAGGAGAGGAAATTTGTATTTTTAAAACACAGAGCGATATGGCTGCCATACATCACCTATTTGCAAACAACGGTGCTAATATTCATCCCTGGTAGGGACAGAGGGAAAGAGGGAAAGAGGGAAAAAATGACACCCCACACACCAAACACACACACACACACACACACCACACACACACACACACACACACACACACAGAGAAGTGTAGGCCTTTAGTGTAAAAGTCACTTTCAGTCTGAAATGTTGTTTGCCCTCGCATTAACTACATATTGACTACCAAAATATTCATTCTGCTAGCAAAGTGGGGCCTTTCTTCTTGGCCCCACGACTTCAAAGGACTGTTAAGGTTATTACATGGTTTTAAGTTTGAGGTTAGAATTAGAGTTCATGATAGGGTTAGGGTTAGGGGTTAGTTGGGATGGTTAAGGTCATGGTAAGGAGCTGGGTATTGTATTACTTCTGTGAACACCCCCACAAACACTGTGTGTGTGTGTGTGTGTGCATGTGTGTGTGTGTGTGTGTGTGCGTGCGTGTGTGTGTGTGCGTGCGTGCGTGTGTTGCGTTGTGCCTCTACATGAGGTGAAGGAAGATACATTTCTACCGTACTGTACTTAGAAGAGTGTGCTTATTATAGTCTATATGTCAGGAAAAGACTGTGTGTTGAGTCTAACCTCCTTTATTCTCTTTTAGTTGACTTCATGTGGGGGATTTAAGTTGTAAAAGCTGAAATTCAATTATTTAATCCCCTGTGATTGATCATTAGCTGAACACTCCCACCTTATTAAGACGCTGGTAGCATTTGGGTGGGAGTATACCTCTCTCTCTCTCTCTCTCTCACACACACACACACACACACAAACACACCCACACACACACGCACACACAAATTAACTTTCCAATTTCCCACAAGCAGTTTCCATTTAACTCAACAAACAAATAAATAAACATGTGAATAAATATGGCATGGTAGGACAGGTGATTGCTGAGTGCACGTGTGTGTTTGTGTGTTGCCGTGCGACGGCGATGTATTGGGGGCGTCTTTGAGGCGACTCGTGGTCCAGATGGATGACTTGTACGGGGGAGTGTATTTATTTTGCGGCACGGCGACGTGGGGAGATTTGTTATTCCCCAGCGTTGCCGACTTTTTCACATTGCTCCACATCCCTGGGACCATATTTCATCCCTGCACCCCCAATCCTCCAACAGATTTATTTACAGACCCCGCCTGCACATACATACCCCCGTTTCAACACGAAAACGCATGCTGCCAGAGACTCATAGACTCATGCAGATGCAGGCGAGGACCATAAACGCATCTTTCCTAAAAACCAAACGTGTGAACACACACAAAATTTCCCTGAGGATGTTTAATAATTGCACTATTTTATTTGCTATTGTGTGCAGCTCTACATGCCTTATCATGATTATAATTGCTCTCGTATATTCCTAAAAGGTTCTTCTGTAACCTGTATAAAGACAAAAATATGGCACCAAATAAAAGTGCATTGCATCTAAAGATGTGTTTCAAATTACCTTAATAGATCCCGGGCCGGTGCACTGTTATAGAATTGTGCTAATTATTTCTATAACAATGTCTGTTATTTCCACCTGTACGTTTCTTTACCATTCTTGGTTCTAACTGGGCAAGCAGCTGTGGGAGGAAGTGGAAGTGGAGAGGGATGTGGAAATGGCAGATAAGGAGAAATGAAAAGAGAACATGGAAAAAGTGGAGCTACAAACAAAGCCCAATTGAAAACCATCCCTCACTTCTCCCTTTAAAGGGGGAACCTGGAGCTACGGTCTCTTAATAAAAAGAGTGTGAATATGGTGAAATGCCACATACTCTGCTAAGAAATGAATGACCTGGGGATGTTTTGTATGTGTGTGTGTGTGTGTGTGTGTGTGTGTGTGTGTGTGTGCAGCTGGAGGATGGGGATCCTTGGCCCTGGGTCTTTCCCTATCTTTGTGAGTAATGATTCAGACTGCCAGCATGGTGGTGTCGCCCCATCTATAACCATTTACACATGGGCACACACACTCACACACACACACACACACACACAACACACACACACACACACACACACACACACACAGACACACACACACACACTCTAGATTAATCAGACAGGAAACAGGGTGGGTGCGGACATGGCAGCAGGTTGGGTTCATCCATTCATTCCTGAAACAGACGTGCAAACAGAGCAACAGCAGCCTCACAGACGGTTTTACACACATTTTCACATCTACACACTCGTGCAGCGTTGACTGCATGAGGATGGTCCAGAGAGGCTATGTATATTTCATGCCTTCGCTATTGAGTATCCTCTGCTCTGGTTTGCCGTCGCCTTCACATCACGTCACTGCTGCTGGCTTGGAACTTCACCGCAGAGGTGCTCAGACAAGGTGTTGAAATCTCACAGTGGAGCAAAAGACAAAAGTGAGTTGAGACAATGGGAGACAAGAAGGTGCGGGAACTGATTTTTACACCTAAGCTTGCCTAGAGTACTCATAATTTTCCCAAATTAATTGTAATTAGTCGTTTATTTGACAGAAAGTTCCACTTTCACAGATTTTTAGCCTCGTATAAACCAGCAAACCTGAAAACAACCCTAATTTTCTGATAATTTTCAAACAATTGTTACATCAAACTTTTATTTTGGAAGCTACATTTCAGCACAGAAGTGAAATATAAACCTGTGTTAATGGGCATCAAATGGTCAAACCTGTCAGTGTGAGGCTGCACTTCTGAGTCCAGCCGGTAAATAAAACAACCATTACATTACGCGCTGTAAGTGAACACGGCTCCTTCATAATTGAGCTTGTCCTGTGGGTTTAAAGTAGGCCGGGGCGTGGTCCAGTGGTCAGAGAAATGGCCGGATGACCTGAGCTGTGCTGAGTCATGTCCCAGGTGAAGGATAGAGCTGCCTCCTCTGGGCTCCGAGACGTGCACTTAACCTGCGGTAATTACTGGAAACAACACTGAGAACACGGCAACGTTGGAAGTTGTGGAAGCGGCTTGAAGATTTCAAATTACCCGGAGTCTCCCGGGGCACACTGCGGGGAAGCCTGTCGGGGTGGTAATGTGGCTGCTCGGGTTGTTTCCCAACATCTTCTGGATTTATCAGACGCAAGTGGAAGAACTTGAGGAAAAAGAGTTTAGAACAGTAAGAAAATGATCCCAAAAAAGACCTAATAAACAGTTCTAAGCTTACAGTCAGCTCAGGATTGGGGTAGTGGTGACCGTGAGGAGGGGAGAAGAGTGAAAGGCGAGAAATCGGGAGGTAGATGAGCTGAAGAAGTAGGTTAAAGGAAGAAATGAGAGAATGAGCGGAGAAAAGAGGGAGAAAAACAGAGAGAGAGAGAGGAGACCCAAACGGTTGCTAAAAATCATTAATCTTGTGGGGATCTGTGTCAGCGAACGGCGGCGACACAAAGAGTTCCCGGAGCAGCGCGGAGAGCGGCTCAGTGACCCGGACCCAATTGGCTGAGAAAGGCCCACCAGGCTTTAATAGACTTTTGCTGATCCGACACTTGTTTGCTGGGAGCCACAAAGAGGCGATTGCAGGGGCTGACAGGGGCCTGCAGGCCCAGGGGCTCCACTCCTGGCCTATGATAAATGACCCAGGGTGGGCAGGGCCAGCTAGGGCCAGGGCCAGAGGAGAGGGGTGAGAGAGCCAAGAAGCAAGGGGGTCACCCAGTGATGGAGGGCAAGCAGAAGAAAGAGAGGAGGGATTTTTTTCAGAAAAGAGGAGAGTAGAGATGTTTGGTTAGAATCTGAGATCGTGACAGAAAGGAGTCATCCATGAACACTCAGACGCTGTTGCACGAAAGGTCACGAGCAGCGCTAATGCATGCTTCAAACAAATTCAGCTTAAACACTTAACAGCAAAATAAAGTCGTCCCAGATATATTACACAGAGCCACTCCAGGCAGTTAGCCCCATGCTATATATATCCTACACTGATGGCGCACATTTCCCAGAACATTATATGATGTGGGAATTTAATGGAAGGCAGAGATTCTCTCTGACAGCTCCATATGAAGATAATTAGAGAAGGTTCTACAAAACAAAGCATGGATCTCAACACTCCCATGTTAATGCTGGCTAGGGTGTCAAAGGCCCATCCAAGAGAAGAACGAAGGAGTTAAAATAAAAAAACCTCAAGTTTGCGTTTACAAAAAAGAAAAGTGTGACATCATGAATTCACCCTCGGGTTCTGTTACCGGCTCTGAAAAACACAGATGTAAATTGTGGCGGTGGCTGCCGAGCGCGTGCTTTAATTATGAGATGCCTGCACTCTGATCCTCGGTTCCTGTGGTGTCGCCTGCATTCTGTGGTCGTGCGGCTCTGGTTTATGATAAGACCAAATGTTATGCAGACGCCTCAGCAGAGAAGCCAGCTGGAGGCGAGCCAGGCTGTCGTACATAGCATTGCAATTTACATTAATGAAATGACCGCAGCAAAAGGGAGATTTATTGTTCTTTTTCTTTTGGGATCACGCCAGTACAGTGCGGTACTGACATTTATTTGTTGTTATATTTACAACATGTCAATCAGAGACATCTAATCTCACAAAGGGCCTACAATTATATCCTGGACTCGCCGTCATATTTTTATATTCACTCTGCTTCCTTGTCATTCCGGAGGATGTCTGAAATGCCAAAAACAACCCGAAGATCTAAAATTTGGAGCTCTCTGCGACTTTATTGACAAGCAGCACGCCACTGGTGATGCACATCAAACTGCCCGCAGTAAGCGGATGCGCCACCAGGGGCGCCCTGTCACCAGGAATAAATCCCGCATCCCTCCCTGAGAGCGCCAGCGCATCCTCCATCCTCACGGGGAGAAAGTGGTGAGAGTGTGATAACGCTGAGGAATTGTTGCTGTCACCTGCGCGCAGGTGGGAGACAGCGAGCAGTGGGGGGGATTTAAGATAATCGCCGATGGATCGATAGCTTTTTCATATTAATGAGACTGCAGGAATTTGCACTTATCTCACCTCTTGTTGTTTTCCTGAAGAAGGAAGGGAGGGAGGGGGGGTCCTCAGTCCATTATCCCTGATGGGGATGTTTCCAGATCCTGGCCTCTGCCTGTTTACACAGACGACACGTCTTAATAATACATGTTTTCACAGAGATAATCGATCAGTCTGGAGTAAACAAGAATGCCTGAGTGACTGCAGCCTGTAAATGGTGGATTATTAATGATGGGAGCCGCAGCATGTGGAATCAGACAGACTCCCCAGAAATCGTGCACGATTCCCAAACGCTCCTCCTCTTGAAAATCTTTAACTGTTCAATATAAAGGCGCGCTGTGAGGAAGATTTGGCGGGGACGCGTGGATCGTGGGGAAGTGCAGCCTCGCCTTGGGATGGGGAAATTCGTTTGAAATACGAGCGAAGGTCTGTGCGTTGTTGGAAAAAGAATTCAGCCGAGAAATCGTAGAAAGTTCGCATTCACATCTGCATTTGCGGGCACATCAGCGTCCGGGCTGATTCGCAGCCATAAAGTTGGTTTTGAATCAGTCGTGGCGCCTCTTCGTGCGTCTCTGCGCGTCTCTGCGGGTCTCTTTTCTCCACCTCGAAACCGCGCATGGTGAGACGCTGTCTTTCCATCCCCATCTTTCACCCTCCCCTGTCAGGGGCCTTCCAGTTTGGCCAGCCTCCATTTGCTTCCGCAACATTTCCACTAAAGGTCCGGGAAACCGTTTTTGGTTCGTCGTTGTGCGCGCAAAATAACTGAAAACGCGTAAAACCGACACAAATAGTGTTTCTCCTCGGAATGAGTTCCAATTAAAACAAGAAAATAATGTTCCTTGTGTGTCCCCTCATAACTTCGCGTCCACTCGGAGCTTCCAGGGGGACCAGTGAGTGCGCCCCGGCCTCCGAACGGCAGGTGCGGGTGCGCGGACAGATCCTGGAGCGCAGAAATCCACAGCTGAGAGATGAACCCTCCTAAAGCTTCAAGCTTGGGCCTCCTGCGTGAAAGCCGCGGCCCTGATCCCTGCTGCAGGTGTGAGATGTGAGCTGTGGGAAGCTCCACTGCCGCTGCATCCTTCATGCCTCCGCTGTTAAATCTCACATTTTAAAGCTGATTTTATTTCTGTTATTCATTCCTAAATTCCGTAGGATGGCACACTCATTAGGGGGCAAATAAGCAAGCATCAACACTTTTTTTCGCTGTCCATAAGCACACGGATCACTTAATAGATCATTAACCACCGATATGCTGCTGACATGGACGCTTTTTTACATCTCGCCTCTCCATTACATCCCGTTATTACCGAAGGGGGAGAGCCGGCGGCAGGCCTGCCTGGCTCTATTAGACGGTGGACTCGGGCAATATTAGAGAGCATTACACGAGCTAATGGGGCTGCCTTCAGGTCGGCCTCGCTGCGAAGAGGGTCGAGAACAGTTCGGATTGGCACCGCGTGGAACGGCACGACTTGCCCGGGGCGCATCTGAAGTTGAAGCGCGTAATGAGAGTATCACTTTGTTCCAAAAATCCGGGGAATAAAATGTGGATGACAGTAACCTGAACGCTGCCTGCACATTTTCTGCTCTGGTAAAAAAAAAGAGTCCAGGCTCTATTTTATTGTCAAATGGCTGTGAGATTAAGAGAGGATAAACCCGAGAAAAGGAAGAAAGTTGAGGACAACAACTCTTCGTTGACAAAATCTGTCGAAGGTAATGACGTAAACTTTAGATAACATTTAATCAACGTATTTTGCTCTAAATATTTTAATGAAATAATAATAATAATAATAATAATAATAATAATAATAATAATAATAATAATTTGACGTTTTACCCCTACGGTCACTTAATAAAACATTCCACATTCCAAATTTATTTTATGAACATGCGCTTCAGAAATGTCCCCGTTGATTAAAAATGTAAAGTATAAGAATTGTGTTTTAAGATGTGCTAAGTGTTGGATTCTGAGTTCCAGCCCTCCATCGTCAGAGCTCATCTTCGGTCGCCTCCTCTGAACCTCCAGCCTGATCAATACGCCCTGCAGCTGCTGTACTCAAGCGTGGATATGAGGTGAAAACCAAATGATAATCGATCCGGTGAATTGACTCATTTACAAGCAGTTTCTGTTTTGCAGGGAAGCGAGACGTTTGCTCATTTTTTTTTCTTTTTGAGGGGGGTGTCATTAAATTGCAGATCAAATCGGTGCCGTACAAATCCCAGAATCTGATTTGAACTCCGTCTGTTAAAGAGATGAAAAGGCCTAGTGAAAAAGTATTTATCAGACTCCGCTGACAGAGATTAACGGTTGTCGGAGATCGTTGCAGGATGTGACCTTTTAAACGGGAATTAGCGCGGAGGAGGGAATAAGAATCCCCTGCGCAAAAAGTGAAAGAAGACGTGCAGGCTGCAGCTCACCAGCTCCGGCGGTCCACGGAGGGGCAGCCTTGAGCCTCTTTTCTGCCCTGTCCCATATGCTGCGAGAAAAAAAATGCCCCGACTGAGAGGAGTCTGACATCTTCGAGACGCTCTGAACTTTACGTTCATCGGGAAGAGAAACATGCGAGGTTTTACACCCGCGATCGTTCCCGTCACATGCACGGTATTTTGGCGAGGTAGACTCATAAGGGAAGCCCAACGATCAGTCATTCGATTTCAATTATATGTCAATTAGTTTAAATTAATATTTAGAATTTCCATTATTGGAGCTCAAAATCAGTCTTAGATAGTTGAGAAACATGGTGCGTTACCGCACAAAACAAGGTGTAAACATGTTTACATTTTTACATTTATGCCGCATTCAATGCGTATGAAAATGTAAAACCTTTCTGTAAAAAGTGGAGCAAGGATTTATTTATATTTTACGTTGTTATTTGGGACGAATGTGTTATAAAACGGTCTCAGGGCATAAAACAGCTGATTTTTTTAACTTTAAATCTCTAAATTCAGTGAAACTACCACTGAGATTTGAAAGATAAATGGTGCGTTACGCCGTTCAGCTACTGTCCATGAAGTGAAGGCATTTCTACACTCTCTTTCTTTCTCTCTCTCTCTTTCTCCCTCCCTCCAGTGCCTCCCACCTTCTGCTTTTAGGGAAGTCGGTCAGCTGACTGTCTGTAGCTGTCAAGTACTGTACCCCCCTTCTCTCCGCTGTACTCCTCCCCCCTCCCCCCCTCCTCTCTCACGTACTCCGTCTCCCATTGGAGAGCTGCGCGCTCCGGATCCAGCCTTCCAGTGCGACGTCACTGCGCGCTATAAGGATAAATCGCTGACTGGCTCCGAGCGCAGTCTGCTGGATACCAGAGTGGGAAAAAGCCAGAGAGGCGAGCCTTTAAATCTCTGCGGTGCAGAGCTGGAAAAGCTGCTTCTCAGCGAAAAAAAATCAGGCGACCTCTTAACTTTGCTTATTTACTCCTGTTTGTTTTCCTGGCGGAAAAAAAGGACTTAAAACGAGAAGTAGCTACGGGGACTGGTGCCCGTCTCAGCGCTCAAACGTGGTATTTCCTTTATATTTTTTTGATTATTTATGCAGATTTTGTGAACGTTGTTCCGCTGAAGGGACTGTGGCTTTTACTTTTGCACTGAGACGCGTTGCTCTCTACCTCCTGTCTGGTCTCTGCGCCAGATTGTCCCAGCAGAAGTAGGCTATGACGCAAACCGTGTGCAGAGCATTAGTCTGAAAGTTTTTCCCTCTCCACTTTTTTTCCTCTTTTTTTCCACCAACCACACTGTGTTTCATGCTACAGCAAGTCGGTGCACAGCGGTGGAGGAACCAAAAGATCGATTGCATGAAACCTGAAAGGAGCGAAGAGACACTGATTAACAAGTCAGTTTTTGCGTCGCTCGCGTACCTGCAAAAGAGTCGCGACGGCAGTATGGGCACAGAGATGAACATGGGCTCGGAGCTGCCCAGCAGTCCTTTGGCCCTGGAATATGTCAACGATTTTGATCTGATGAAGTTTGACGTGAAGAAGGAAGGCCTGGCAGGGCTGGAACGCAACGGCGTGCGCCAGTGTAACCGTCTTCAACCCCAGGGCTCAGTATCGTCCACTCCCATCAGCACACCCTGCAGCTCGGTGCCCTCTTCGCCGAGCTTCAGCCCCACAGAGCAGAAAAACCACCTTGAGGAGCTGTACTGGATGCCGAGCAGCGGGTACCACCAGCAGATAGACCCGCAGACGCTAAGTCTGACCCCTGAGGACGCAGTGGAGGCCCTGATTGGCGCAACAACTCACGGCCACCCTCCACCTCCGCACGTCCAACAGCAGCTGCAGCAGCAGGGTGCGTTTGAGGGCTACAGGGGCCCACATCACCATCACAACCACCACGGCCATGGCCAGCAGCACCATCACCCATACGCCGCGGGCATTCCACATCACGCCGAGGAACTCTCCGGACATCCCGGCGGACACAATCACCCACACAGCCAGCATCATCACCACCACAACCAGGACCCCGACAGTCCGTCCCCAGTCTCCCCAGAGTCCCATCAGCCGCTCCATCACCACCGCCATCACCATCACCATCATGCGCACGGCCATCTGAGCCAGTCCGCGGTGCACCACGGCTCTGGGGGTGGGCTCAACGTGGAGGACCGCTTCTCGGACGACCAGCTGGTGTCCATGTCAGTGCGGGAGCTCAACCGGCACCTGCGGGGCTTCACCAAGGATGAGGTCATCCGCCTCAAGCAGAAGAGGAGGACCCTGAAGAATCGGGGCTACGCGCAGTCCTGCCGGTTCAAGCGGGTGCAGCAGAAGCACTTGCTGGAGAACGAGAAGACGCAGCTGATCAACCAGGTGGAGCAGCTGAAGGCGGAGATCAGCCGGTTGGCGCGGGAGCGGGACGCCTACAAACTCAAGTGCGAGAAACTGACGGGTTCGGGGGCGAGTAGCGGCTTCCGCGAGGCTGGCTCGACCAGCGACAACCCTTCATCACCAGAATTCTTCATGTGAGTTGGCAGAGCCTTTTCTTACGAACTCCCCCCACAACAAACTTTCCCCACCACCGCCACATTTCTGACTTTCTGGCTGATGATCAAACGATAATATTCCACACTTGTCATACCGATTATGATTATACTAATAACGGTAACAACTATATTCATATTAGAAGAATAATCCATCCGATAGTATCCTCATATATAATCATCTCTCAATTCACGTGTCAGCTGGGATACAAAGAGCAAAGTAGTGTGATCAGTCGCGGCATCTCTGTAGATTATAGTCGCTTGTAGATAAGAGACTTTTTTCTTTTCTTTTTTCAAAAAGTAGAGGATGATTTTTTTTAAAATTTCTTTTGAGCTTTTTCAATAATCTGTAAACAACGTGGGATGGCGTCGAGGTGAATGTTTCTCCAAAAATAATGACGCGAATCAACAGGCAGGCCCGGCCTGCAGAACCAGGCTCCTCCGAGCGGGGCCCCGCAATCTGCAGGAGAAAAAAAAAAAAAAGAAGAAGAAGGAGAAGGAAAAAAAACAACAACTCGAAAACTTTATGCAAATGTAACATCTACTAACCCGTCAAGCTGGGGTTGGGTGGGAGGGGTGGGGGGAAGGGGGGTATTTTATGCAACATCTTCATTGATTTATTGCCTGCTTGGTTATATTCGAATATATATTGAAACAAACAAACAAACAAAAAAATCTGCATTAAATATAATCCTGCATGCTGGACATGTACGGTTTCTATTTTGTACTTCCATCTTCTCGTGTATATTAAGAGCATGTTGTTGATCTGCGCTTCTCCTTAGTTCCGGGGGTTTAGAAAAACGCAGCGGGGACAGAAACAGCAGGACTGCCGGTGCAGTGTCATAACGGTGTTGGTTTCCATTGAGCTTGTAAATATTATGCAAACCGCAAAACTGCACAAGATTGAGGAGGCTGGTTTGAACTTCTTTCTTTCTTCGTGTTGACCTTTTTTATCTCACTTATTTTGTATGATTTCGTTTATCCTTGATCGAGAGAGGGGTGCATTCTTCTGTTGGGTTTTATTTTTCATTCGCATTTAAGTACATTTTTTTTGTGTGTCAAGTGCACTTTTTTTGGATGATTTTAACGTTTTCATTTTGGAATTTGTGCAGACCTTCCTTCAGGAAGACACACCGTGTTATCACATCGTATTAGTGATAGTGAGGAGCGTGGATAAAGTTTTAGGGAGTTTTTGGGGGACGCGTAATCTGATGCGCAACGACAAACATATTGGACCCAGACTGCGCACAAGGAGTGTCGCGCAGCAGGGCGAGATTACAAATTAGACAGTTTGAGACAGATAATTTGATCCATCCACGCTCTTTCAATCCACAGTAACCGTGGAAAGCGTCTCTGACGTTTAATTGACCCTTAAACGCGCCAAATCTCCACCTAAAGCGCGGTTTTTCATGTCGGCCACCTGTAGCATATCATCACCGGGCCTCATTTTATGAGATTTGAAAAACAAAAACTTCACGTTAGAAACATTTGACAAGGCGAGCATTTGTAACTTACTGATGCTCTGTGTTTTCCTGATTTTTTTCTGCCGGTCAGTAAAAAAAAGGAACTCAGGTTGTGCAAATTCCCAAAATGAAATCAACGTGTATGTTATGAAATACCCCTTTGTTTGTCTTTATTATTATTTGATGATTCTGGTTCTGCTGGCCAGATGCATAGTTAAAGTTTTTATTTTAATGATTTAAATTAACTGTCAGATCATATCGAATAAGCATGGTGCTTACACTTAAACCTATTGTTGGAAAGTCATGCATTTAAACAATCTTTGGTTTGTTACTGATTCAACTGTGTTGAAATCTATAAATGAAACTGCAGCAGCGGGATGTTGTTTTGTTTTCATCTATTTCATGTAATTTCACCATGATGGGGATCAATTTTCAATCCTGTTTATATAAATAATACTTAAAACATATAAAATTGAACTGTTCCATTCAGGCTGGTTTCTGTTTTGTCTTATTTTTGGTTGTTTTTGGAAGAAATTGTTTCCTATTTTGCTTATTAAAGTCATTGAAATGGCAATAATAACACCTCAGACTTTTTCTTCCGCTTTAGGAACAGAATATTATCCAAATATGAATAACTCCATGTATATATATATATAAACAAACAAACCCATATAGAGAAAAACTTAAATTCGTGCAGCCAAAACACTCATAATTCGCTTTCAGACAAACCTCTAATTAATAAGAATGTATCCACTCCAATCACTCAATTACCTGCATCGGATTTACTACTTATCTATATTTTATTTCCAGACTTGAATATCAAATGAAGAGTTTGGATAGAAGCCCTGTGGCCAGCAGTGATTTGATCAGCGGCACTTCGTGCGGGGCTGTGGGGAGATTCCTCACACACGCTGCTGACCGACGTCTGCAGGGCGGCAGTAAACGTAGATCTTTGACCTTGCAACACAAACCCCTGATTTACCCTTAAGACAATCTGGGGTTTGCAGCATGCGTGACTCCGAATACGCTTAACGGCTCCGTCTGATTGGACGGCGCGCTCCTGTCCTTCCACCAAAAAAGTCAGAAACCCGAGGCGGCTTCAAAATAATCCTCCGTGCGAGCCTGCGGTCGTGAGATGCTTTTTTATCGTCAACATAACTGGAATTTATGATTGCCATGTGTCAACACGCTTGCCGTAGTTATCTCCCAGCGTGCGAAAATGCGCAATAAACACCGCCATGTGGGATCAAGTTTGCATAACAAATGAGATCGTCGCCGTCGAAACTTGGAGCACGTTCGTGACTGACACGCACACACTCGCGCGGGCGCGCACACACACACTCACCCACGCACGCACACACAGTAAATATCATTAGGCAGCGACGCCCTTCAATCTGTCTGTAATAAAAACAGAGGAAAAGTGAAGTGAAGTGTTGATCTGGTACCGATAGAGTTTCTACTGTCAGAACATTATCTGCCCCATGTCTGCACATTCTCAAGGACAAAACCACTAGGCTGAGAGTCAACCAATGAGGAAAAAGGAAGGCGAGCCTGGTTTACATTCTCTCTCTCCCCCTCTCTCTCCCTGGACAGCCTCTGCACACCGGGGGCACGAGTGCAGCTGGGGTGAACAGACAGGCCAATATTTACTCTTTACATAATCTATTAAGAACTTTTTAGAACTTTTTTTTTTTCACTTTCTAGACGTCATTTTTTGTAATCTAGAGATTGACCTTTTGACCCTAATTATTGATATCAATTCTGAAAATAATAATTTCACACCTTTTGGAAGATATGGGCCAGTGTTCACTTTTTCTGAAGAATCTCATCCTATACGTGTGTTGGCATGACGACACAAAAGGGTGAAGGAACCAAAGGTGGAAGGAAAGTGGGGGAGAACGGGGTTGAGGGGGGAAACATCAGGCTAAGCTCAGCGGAAGAGCCAAGGACACGGTGACCAGGAGCGCTTTAATGATTTTAGTCTCCGATCACACGTCCCCCCCCCCCCACAGAGATCCTATCTGCATTCAGCCAGCTCTGCAGCCTCCAGCTTCTCGTATCGGTAGCGGCAGAGGCAGCAAGCAGCCTTGGCACGGCAGCCCCCGCTAAACCTGGCCTGCTACTGTTCATCAGGCTGGACACTGGCGCTGTTTTCAGGAATCGGCCGCTGCAGGCCAGCGGCTTTCAGAGCCCTTCCAGGTTATAGCCTGAGCCCTGCCACAGCTTTGCAGAGCGCACCAACTCTAGTTTTGGTTAAATTTGGACCTGAAATGCATGAACACACCTGACTCCATCATGATGCGCTACTTTCTGTTTTTGTGTAATTGATAGAGCTTGTGTTTACTCCCATCACCCCAAGCTTTAATGTGATCTGAACTTTGTGCTGTTGGCTTAGTTTAATTCTATTTTAATAAAACTATAATTTAGTTACATGACCCATTCACACTTGGACAGCCACCCACCTTCTGACCCAACCTTCTTCTCAGAATCAGGGTGAATTTCCCAGACATTTAGAGCAAGGTTTTCCCCCAACACACCCACGCACACCCACATAAGCTCACACACAATGTCAGTTATTGGAGAATTCTTCACAGTACGAGAAAAGGTGCGGTAGGTTGTGCGCTCACACACACTGACAAAAGCAGAAAGGTTGACTTCATATTGTTGGCTGTGTAGGTGCGGTGGTGAGCACAGTCAGGGTGAGAAAACTCTGAGTTTGATTCTGACTCGGGCGTCCTTGTGAGCAATTTGCATGTTCTCTTATCGCCTGTGTGGGTTTTCTCCTGGTCCTCTGATTTCCTCCCACAGCCCCAAAACATGCAAAGTCAGTTGATTGAAGACTCTAAATTGCCCCTGTGAGAGTGTGTGAGCAAAGGGTGGGTTCCACAGGAGACCGGTTAGTGGTGTACAGAAGACGGACAGAGGATTATTGACAGACAGTGTGTGAAAAACCTTTTACATAATCGGTTGTCACCATTAACAATAATGCTGTATTTCCACATGGCTGTTGACAACAAACAGCTGCTGTTAGCACATTACCTCGGCTACCACGGCCCCCTGTTGTGATGTATTTATATCCTCATGGTCAGAGACAGTGGTCTGCATGATGGATACCCAGGGCTTGAGCCACTGCGCAGCAATGAAAGTGACCCATGTGTAACGTTTCTGCTTCCGGGAAGTGAAACCCAATTCCAGGAGGGATTGATCCACGATTGGCCACTGAGGGGGGTAAAGCTATAGGGAGAAGATAAGAGCAGACAGCAAGTCAGGGATACATTTGAACTGTCTACCACACACACACACACACACACACACACACACACACACACACACACACACACACACACACACACACACACACACACACACAAAGACCTGCACAGATACACACACAGTTGCATCTCTTAAGCGTTTCTTATTTAAGAGATACAAGAAAAAATGTGGTTATGACTTGCAACAACAGTTATGTTTGGCAGAAAATTGGTCCAAACATAACTATTGACCAAATATACTCTGCAGAGAACCCTCATGTCTGAGCTGTTTGTGGGATGGGAGGAGCCAACGATAGACATGCCCCTCTCCATGCAGTGATCTTAAAGAAGAAATGAGAAAATTTTTGCTAGTAATCTGGGCTGGTTTTGAAGCTGTCTACATATTTAAAGTGCACACACTTCCCTGAATCACTGAGGGTGATCAGCTTCCTGTCCTCCAGATGGACAGGAAGAGGTAAGAACTATGACTGATCTGAACTAAATGTCAGTAAAGCTGTTCAGCTGTGATTATTTCACCTACTGAGTGTGATACCTACACAAGGTATCGTATATAAAGATGGACAAATGGAGAAATCCACAGTCAGTGGAGCAGCTTGATCATGATCGCCCCCTGGTGGTCTAGGTTACAGTCAGGGTTGCCTGAATATGACAAGGTTTAGGTACTATACTGGTCCCAATATGTCTCGGACCAAAGACAATTTTTAATATATGTTTTTTTGCGCATTTTTCTGTGTTTTTGACTGCTTTTACCATGCCTTCCAGCTCAAAGCCCAGGCTGGGGGATCTGTGGAACAAATGCAGAGCTTTTAGGTGGATCATGCAGCTATTCCAATCAGATTATCTTGGACTAATTCCATTTAGTAAGATTTTACTCTGAAATACATGCATTTAAAAGTGTGAGTTTAGTCAGGCTAGCAACAGCGGCAGCTGATTTATGCTTGTGGTTGATGTGTGTTTGAATTTGGTGTCACTGCTCACTTTCCAAACCTCTCATGGGCAGATTCTGGCGAAAAACGACGTCACCAGTGCAAGATGGCTTTATCCACATCCTGGGATCTGCTGGCTTCACTTTTGAACAGCGGGAGGAGCGACTTTTCAGAGCATCGACGCTGCAGCAGACCAGGAAGAGGATAAAATAAAAGATAAATTATGGGGTTCCACAACAGAATTTCAATCTAAGTAAAGAAAAATCTGCCCTCAAGTCACACTGCCGTCCTTGCATGCCCAGACAGTCCATATTTTTTTCCCCTGTCTATTAATTTCTATACTGACGCTCGCGCACTCCTCTCCACTAGCTCACATTCACTCCATTCCTGCAGTGGCTCTCCTGCCTTCTCTTTGTTTTCTCTTTCCCCATGCCTTCTTTTACTTTACGGCCTGATCTCTATTTAGATTTCCTCGTATTTGGAGCTGCCACAACGCTCCCTGCTGCCAACATCTGTAAGTGGTTTAGAGGCAAGAGACAGTATGGAAAAACATCAAAAATAAAAAGCGCAGAGCAGCGCTGCAGTACCAGCGGCGGAGAGTAGAGAGGCACGGGCAGAACCTCCATGACTGAAGCCTAACTTTGGTGAAAGGAGCAAGGCCTCTCACAAACAAATACAGTCAGTTAAACCCGCTGTGGTGCGGCTTGGTGAGGTGGGGGTAGTGTGCGGGACCCCGCAGTTTGGGGTTTACTGCGGATTGACCTCAATCACGTGTCAGGTTTTAGGCAGATTGGATTTAAGCTGCAGCACTTTTAAAGAGATTACGTTATTGTAACAGATTAGGGGAAGTAGATACATTCAGGGGAGCTAATGAGGTGTTTGTACCCTCCCCAGCTGCCTGCCTCACTGTCCTGTTGATAATACACACTACCGGTACAATAGTCTTACTGTGGTATTAGGGGCTTTTCAGTGTGGTGGCTGAAAGAGTCGCTCTGTTGACAGTGTGGTAGAGGTTCAGGTTTTAGTGTATTTATTATACTGTTTAGAGCCAGCAAACTGTATACACATGTGTTTGGGGGGGTATTTGTGAGTGCAGTAGGGTCTCATTAAGTAATGAGGATGATTACGCTGCGTTAGGTGGTGGAGCAGAAAAGCCACAGGGTGGGAGGGGAGAGGAGAACATGTGTCTGTGATTTGCGGTATAAGCACATACCATTTAATTGACACAAGCTCTCCCTGTCGCCTGATTGGTGTTGAACTGTCCTCTGCGCGTCTCCCGGGTAGTTTCCTGTCCTTGACTGTGAGGGCAAAGAGACCAGTGCGATGTAAAGGGGCAGCGGGGGGCACGGAAGGCCGGAGCAAACCTCTGGAGCAGAGTCGGGAATATTGGACACTTTTTAATGCAGGTCAATAGAATATTCCTGTGGATTAATGCGACCATATCACTGAAAAAACAACTGAAAACTGACATTCTGCACACCTTGACAACAATCTTTCAACCCATTTAAATGATGGTTTGAACTCATCACCTCAGGGTTAAAGCACTTAAATCAGTTCACATCGCTCATAAAGGGATAAAACTGCTCCTACACTGCTGATGTGTAGCATATTTCTGGTCAGACCTGGAACATTGCTGGGAGCAAGTGACACAGACACTGAAACACACATACACACACACAGGTACTGAGGCAATGAGGGACATTCGCATGTGCCTCCCCTGCATGTGTGAAGACAGGCTTCCCTTTGCGTGGAGCTGCCCTCTGTATTCCCCTTCTATAAGTAGACAGGTATTTTTTACTGCGAGTAAAGTGCTGAACCAGTCCCAGGTAATTACACCCCTGTTGGGCTTTGGCACAGACATGTTGGGGCAGTGTTGAGCGCACCTTACACCCCTCACAAGGAACTACAGAACCTCACTCCACATGAGAGATGAAGAGGAGGCCAAACGCTGGCAAGGCCAGACAATGCTTCCCCTGGCAGCAGCCAACCGGCGCCCCATCCCTCACGAAGGAACATTAAAGGGCACAAAGCAGGGAGACAATATCTCTTTTTTATGTAGAAGGTGTAAGTGGGGGAAAATAGCGATGAAACGCTGCCAAACTGTAGCATTCTGGAATGGTGGCACCGGTGTGTGGTGCACTTCCTGGCATGAATTCAATCCAATAATCTCTAAGAGGGTTAGGCATGCTCTAATCACTTGGACCCTAATGACGCCGAATGATCATGAATGAAGCATATCGGTAGCATAAAGACAACAATGACACAGGTTTGACACAGATAGATAGTGTCCCCTCGCTGTCTGACTACACTGGACAGAAAATATAGCATCGCTGCCGATCTGTTTCTGACATTACTCTTAAGCTTTCTACAGTTATTATGTGTTTCAGAGGATTTTTTTCTGCAGCGGTTTCTGGCCCGATGTTGACACAAATGGCGCGACTGGAACAGTTTTATTAACTTCAGATGGATGATTAACAGTGATTAAACTTGATGCGTATAGCCTGGACTGAACCAACAGTAATAAAAGATGTCCCACCACAACAAAGCGAGGCTTTTTGACATTTCATTTGTCATAAGCACAACCTGTATTTAATTCCACTATGACGACATTATAGCTCTGTTTCATTTAAGTGAGGCCTGCATTAAAGGAAATGGACATATGCTTTTCAGAGGGAGAGAATTAAATCTTTGGACCCACTTCTCTTTCTTCATTATCTATATATTTTCTCCCTCCCGTTAAAAGTGCGTTCTATGGAAACTGTGTGCTGTGTGTTGCTAGGCAAAGCAGAGACTAAAGGAAATGGCTGTGGTCAGACTGTAGTCCTTGAGAGGGAGGAAAACATGAAGAAGACAGACGGGCAGGAGAGGGGGAAAAATGGAAAAATACTTTGAATTTGAAAGATTCACCTCTGAGCATGTAAACACACGCATGAAGACACGCACGACGCGTGCAAGGACCGCTCTGGCGGAGGTAGCGTTTGTAACAATATGCTGGTGGGAATATGCCACTGCACGTTAATTCTCCCTTCACGCTTGTGTTGAGGAAAACAGAGCCTCTAATTGATGGTGAACAATCTGCTGACCCAGACTCAGCGCGAAGGATGTACACACAAATTAAAGACACCAGTGCACAACGTACGGAAATGGACGGTTTTCCTCTCATAATCAGGAAAACGAGAACTCCGGTAAGTGTTGTGGCGCGTCTGGCTGAGTCCTCCATCACAAGGAGGACACACGGCGAGCTGCAGTGTCCTTGGTTGGGTGGAGGTGCATTTAGAAGTCAGGCCATGTTTGTCAGGTTTAGATGTTAAACTTCTGGCCATCCTTTGCAACCCAGGCCAATACACACACACACGTGCCAGGGCTTAAAGGAAGCTCCGGGGAGACACAGCAATGCCTTTGTCAAGGCCAGATTTCCCATGTCTCCCTGCTCCAGCACACAGATAGATCATCCGTAGGCTGTAACCCGCTGCATGAAGGGCAAGTGCACGCACGTCAGGGAGGAAAACAGGGAGGGAGAAAGGGGCCGGAAAAGTGGGAACGAAGTGCATCTTTCCTTTCTCTCTGCACTTTCCCCTCGCCTCATGTCTCCATCTTTCCTTCTCCCCTCCTGCACTCCTGCTTTCCTCTCCCTCTCTCCACAGAGGAATCCAGTCTCTCCACTGGGAAGGAAGCGCTTTGAAGGTGATCCAGAACTGCGCTGCTCGCTGCCTCCTCTCTCCTCCCTATCTACCGCCCTACCCTTCTTGCCACCCCATCTACCCTCCACCCTCAGCGCCCACCCTTCAGCCCTCAGGGGGCCTGGATTCCGCTCAACTCAGGGAAACCATGCTCCAAATCCCAGTCCGTGCTTAGCCCTCCTGCCGCAGGCCTCACAGGCTGTCCCACTGCACCACAGACTGAGAGGTGGGAGGCCTGGCAGGGGGAGCGCAGAGGGGGGTACGAGGGGCAGGGGGAAGTGTGGGGTAAGGATGTGTTTGCTCACATTCATTATGGGCATTTGTGGCAGAGAGTGATTAGCAATGATGCCGCCCCTCTAGTTTACTCCAAATGTAGGTCTCATTGTCCTTCCTGGTCTTCTTCCCCTATCTTTGTCCCCTCAACGCAGTACTTTAGCTATCTCAGCATACTTATTTGAGTATTACTGTAAATCAGCTATTGTTATTTACTCTTCACACCTGACAACGAACACATCTGACTAGCTGACTATCACCTGTGTGCTAAAATGAAGAACGTCATGATTATAGACATTGAAGCTCTCCGAAGAGGTTCACGCCTACTTCAAATAGCCATTATCTCCAAGCACCTGGCAACCACGCTTAGTAACACACATCAAACACACCTTGATGTTAACAGGTGATGCCAGTTAGGCTAAAAAAAATACTAAAGGCCATGATTCAGTAAGTCCTGAGCTATGTTTACTAGATTGGGTTTGTAGGAACTAGACGACAGATAGCCTGGTTTTAATGGAAGAGAGATGCTAAATTGGGCTATTTATAGTTACATTATATAACAATAAATAATGAAAGGAGCCACTAAGTAAATCTTTATTTTAAGACTTAGAACTGTACATGAGTATGTGTACTTACACTTGAGTGCAAAAATCTGATGTTTTATTGCACCTCTTTTCTCTTCATTCCTGCCCATAAATGTTTATTTTCCATTTCATTTCATCCTCACGCCCCCCCTCCCTTTTCCATCCCACTTCCCCTCTCTTCCCGTCTTCCCTCCATCCCAAGGGCGCGCTCTTTGCGGACTTGCTGGACTGGTTTCTTTTGGCTCCCCTCGAACTCACAAACATGCAGTCGCAGGCCAACCTCACACTCAGACTCCGACCTCTTCGGTGTTAAAGGAGAGGTTCCTTTGCTCGGCCTCTTCAGAGTTAAGCAGGAAAGACAAACGAGTGACAGTCGGGGGTTTGTGCGGGGGGGGGGGGCTGGTAATAGAAAAAAGAAGAGAGGGAGTGAACTACTGGGATGTGCATTCCTTTGGCTTGCCTGGCTCCGGAGTGCAAAAAAAACGTGTTGCTGGCTGTTCAGTTTATTATCCCCGAGCCATATGGGTTGGCAAGCGCTCGGGGTGTGGTGGGATACATTTGTGTGTGTGCACATGCACGCCATTGTGTGTCAGGGTGAGTTAGACGGTGTGATTATGTGTACATTACAGCTTTTATGACCTACTGTACGCATCTGTGTGTGTTCTACGCCACAATAACCAGGGGAGCCGCACTTCCAGAAAACAGCTTTCAGCGGAACGTGAAGAGCTTCTGGTAGTCTTCACGCCAACAACCACACTTTCAAAATGAAGATGAAGTGTAGATTCAACGATATGAACGGCAGTTTAACTGTAAGCACAGAGACGTGATGTTTGCTTTGTTCAGCGCATGTGTTCTGTAAATTTGTAGAGGAGGAAAAAATGTAGGAAAAAATCCCTCTCCGCTCATTTTTCTTTTCCAGGTTGGCCTACCTGTGCATTCAAAAACTGCACGCTGACTGCAGGAAATCCTGGGTTTGTTGCCACAGTGGGCTTCAATTAGGCATCCTTTAAATTTCATTTCACTCCAGTACAGTGGTTGTTGTTTAAAAAGATCTAAATCAACATGATCAGGTCAGATTTCACTCTGCAACTAATGAGAAAAATGGCTAATTAGCATATCTGCCAAATGTTAAAAGTACCAAATGAGGAAATACACCCGTGATGCCAATATATTGTAGTTTGGTTTGTGGCTCAGTTTCTGGACTGGTGACCTGTGTGTAGCTTTTTTATTTGCTTAAATTTAATCACAGATTGGAGGAACTCTGGTCTCCGGAGTCAAAGTGCTGCTGTGCGCGAAGTTAAATCCTGTCAGGGTGGTGTGGCGCTTGATTTCCTCACAACAAAAATGCTCAGAAACTATTCTGCCCAGTCAGGAAATCAACCGGGAGACAGGGTTGTTATCAGCTATCCATAGTTAGAATTGTCAATACATTTTAAAACTGTGATAACAAGAAACAGAAGTCCAAGTCGTGGTTCCTTAAGTCTTCTCCTCTTTCCATCCTCATTGCGCTTTCTGCATTATATTCATTTTACCCTTTTAACATCCCAGCTGTGTGTACAGTGTGTGTGTGTGTGTGTGTGTGTGTGTGTGGTGTGTGTGTGTGTGTCTATGGCTGACGGTGCGTGCCATTTGTGTGTCTACGTGGAAGGAGCGAGCTATCTATAGCCAGCGTGTCCCCCGGGGATTTGAGCCTTAAACTCCATATTCATGACACATCACTGTGGGGATTAGAAGGGCATCATCAGATAGAGGGGCTTACGTCAGCGCGCACACACTCTGTCGCACACAGACACAAGTAAAATAACACCCGCGCACGCTCTGGGAAGCGCCACTGTCCTGGAAGGAACAGCGTGCACCCTTTCTAGGAAGTTCCAGTCTAGTAACAGAACCCTCCAGTCTTTTCCTTACAGTATCAGTGGTAATGTGTCAAATATCAAATGTTTTTGTCAGTTAAACTTGGGGCCTGTACGTTTTTGTTACTTTGAATACCGGTACATTTCTCTGCGGCTTGGGAGAGATTCCTTCTGAGGGTTGCATGGTTTCTTTTTTCCTGTCAGCTTTCCTTAATATAATGTGCATGTGTAAAGAAGGAGAATGTCTTAAACTGCACAGATTCCAAAGCCAGGACACATTGGGGCAACTCTGATCATGGTCTCGGACCGGCGACACACGACTGCGGACTGTTGACATGAGAACAGACCAAAATGTACAAGATGGTGGCAGAGTTGTTTAAGGCCAAACCTCATGTAAGCTGATCCGCGGGGCCAGGCGAGAGGGAGGGGGTGATAATACAGGCAGTATGGATCGCTGTTGTGATTTGTATGTCCATAGGAGTGTGTGTGTGTGAGTGTATGTGTGCATCCGTGTGTGTGTGTGTGTTCTTATCTCTCCAGGCCCACAGCAGCAGGGGCATCAGAGGAAGTGCAGCCTTTCCTTCCTGTGCCTTTCACACTGTCACAAAACACATGAGCCATAAAACTGTGTGGTTCCATCCAACATATAGAGAAGAGCAGAAAGGGGGCGGGTTGTCTGTGTACGTGTGTGTGTGGTGATTTAGCTGATTTTCTTGGCATTGGAGTTGTTTTCAGCTAGGAGAGAGAAGGGTAGCCATCGGTGATGATGTGGAGTAAGAGATGAGGTGAGTGGGGAGGAAAAGTGTCCTGAGCAGCAGCAGCAGCAGCAGAGGATTCTGGGACAGCAGAGCGTCGTTATTGGCCGGTATCCTCCACAAAGGAAGCCAAGGAAGGACGCTTATACCCTACATTCTGCACCTGGTGCTGGGCTCTGGCGGGCAGCCATCCTCCCGCTTCCTCGTTTACCTTGTGCAATCCATCTACTGGTGAGAAGCACCTCAGCCTCCCTCAGTCCCAGAGATGTCACAGCGCATCATTCACACCGGTTTGTGCCCACTGAAAAATTGAATAATTACAAGACGTTCACACAGCCGCACATTGGGTTAAAAAAAGAGGGAAAAAATGTCAGCGGAGCTAACCATGGGGAAAAAACAACAGAATTCTAAATGAA
Source organism: Takifugu flavidus (assembly GCF_003711565.1). Classification (NCBI taxonomy): domain Eukaryota; kingdom Metazoa; phylum Chordata; class Actinopteri; order Tetraodontiformes; family Tetraodontidae; genus Takifugu; species Takifugu flavidus. The sequence goes on along the minus strand of NC_079527.1, from coordinate 10,370,755 downwards.
AGCCTTTATTAAACATTAAAGTCACACTTTACAAGAGAAAAAAAACATATTCTCAACAGAAAATACTGAAAAATCTGTTGTCTTTACTTTACTCCCTGTAAAATGACAAATAATCCCATGTCAGTGAGACAAACTGTCGAGTCTGAAGCGTTAAATGTGTGTCCACTGAAAATGACAAACTTCCATTTAAAAAAAATTGTTTTAGGCAAAATCTGCTTCAGAAACTAATAAAAACCAGGCTACAGAAAAGGAGCCCTGGATGACCTGGTGAGACGTAGATGATGTTTGGAGGTCAGGGGTAGCTGCAGTAGCTGTATGCGGCACCCACACGCCCGTGTTTGGATTTACTTGAAACTGTCACCACCTTGTTCCCAAAACTAACCTCACGTATCCTTTGTGTCAAAGCCTTTCCATACACTCTTCAGACATTTACAAGGGTTGTGTTTGCTCAGAAAGACCTGCAAATAATCCATTATTAAAGGAGATTAAAGCCCTTTCAGGAAGGATGACATCACCAGGAAAAGCTGCATGTAACCCATATGTCTGAATATTTACCTTTTATACTGCAAACAGCTTCCAGGACGGAGCGCAGAGCAGACGCCATGTTGACATCTATATGGGCAATATGGATGCCTGACGGTGGTTCTTGTGATGGCACCAAATCATTCTGACAGGTCCGATGTTCGGGAAGGATTCTGAGCACCTACAAAGAGGCCCCGCCCACATCCACACACCTCACACTCAAGCCGTCGGCGCTACCTCCGATATTTGTGAACGCCGTGAACGCTCTCCTGCTGTTTGATGCACGTGTGAACAGATGCAGAGAATGAGATTCTCCCGAGGAGGAGGAGGGTGCACCAGCACGTGAGCAGGAAGGAAAACCTTCCATGGTTTTGGACGCTGTTGGGATCACACACCTCTGTTCTCACAGTGGTTTAGAAAACAGGGTGGATTTGGGGTGAATGTGGTCCCAGGTGAGCTGACACACACACACACACACACACACACACACACACGGTTGCTTCATGCAGTACTGCTGTGGGCTGGGTGCCAAACCACTTCATTTCAATTTCTAATCTGAGGCCTGACTTTGACCTTTCAGCACAAAAGAAGTTAAAGACTTAATCTCTGCTCCGCTTTCTTTTCCTGTCTGTCACTCTCTGTCAACACACGCTCATCATTTCCTACATCACCCAAATTTTTCTTTCAGATCTGTGCACGCTGTCAGACCATCCGACAGCCAAAGCCCTCCTCCCCATCCCGTGATTCATCCCAGTTTACTTCCTGTTTTCCGTGGCTTCTACAGTGCGTTTCCTGTCCCTGTGATTGCGGCAGAATGTCAACTTTCCTCGTTTCGGGACACTGACACGTCTGTCAGAGAAACATGTGAGCGCGTTTTCACTCCGCCGTTAAACTGTCAACGCTGATTGTGTGAAACGCTGGAAAAAAAAGTGTGGCTGAAGGGAAAGTGAGAAAAACGCTGGTTGACAACTCAGTCTGCGTTCATACGGAGCACATGTTAGCAACAATTATAGATTTGCACGGCGAAACTGCATAGTCAACATGCAGGATGATTTCCAAAATACCAAAGAGCGCTGATGGGTTTGATATCTACTATCATTCAGTGCACAGTGCTTCATTTAGAAGGTAGCGTGAAGCTCGGGGCTACAGCAGAAGTGTGTGAGTATCAAATAACCCCCAAACCTCCACCAACAGAAGAGAGGGAGAAGAAAAGATGAGTGGGAGGAGAGCGGAGGATGGAGAGGGCAGACATGGAGGGGGGGGTTCCAAAAATCTGTCAAGGTATTTCCTTCAGCAAACATAGAATGTTGGAGACTTTACAGGAGAGAGGTGTGTGGACACACACATCACACGCATCAGATCCAAGTTATTACACTGAAAACACACACAAGTGGAACTTTGATTCAGGACGCCCTTTGATTGGGTAGGTCTGATGTTTCCCTGGGAAGCATCTGGTATCTGCAGCTGCATGAACACACACACACACACACACACACACACACACACACACACACACACACACACTCACCTAAGCAGGCCTCCAAATTATTCGTTCATTTGGTCAACGTCTCTTCGCTCCTCAGTCTCCATCCATTAGCCTGCATGTTCTCACATGAATATCAACACACCTATGCACACAGACGTGCATGCAAACATGCACCTACTACGTCCCACTGCTCTCTTTTTACACCAGCTGTAGTCCAGCAAGTGTGTTTACACAGCCTCTAGAACTGTCAGAGAGAGAAAGAAAGAAAGGTACCAGGGTTTAATTCATAAAACAGCGCGCAGGATTCAGACCATGGTGCGCGCCAGAATAAGGCTGAAAAAACACAGTCACACACTAACAGACACACACTGTACATGCATGTGCACCAACTGGGTCTGTTGGTACAGTGAGGCTGCAAAGGAAGATGAAGAACAGGCCTTTTTTAAATGGGGGGTAGAAATAAACTCCTCCATTTATTCCCTCCCTGCATCGAGGTTAGCAGGGGCCCCCATCTGTAATGCAGTGTTACACACAAGTTTCACAACAGCAGGCATATCTTTACCACTTCACTCGTTTCAAAGGGAACGTAACGTAATTCATCATTTTTACTTCAGTTTTTATGGCGATCCTGACCTGCAGTATGATTGGGCCTCACAAGTGAGACGCACGAGTGTGTGTTTAATGCAAACTGTACATTACTACGTCCCCTTTTTTTATTTGATCTGGTGTCGATTTAGCGCGTCATTATCTGTCTAACTCATTTCCTTAACTTGCAAAACTCTTGTACGATTCATCAGTTTACACAAAAATGACCGCCCACTTCTCCGTTCTCTCTGGAAGAGGAAAAGAGGAAGATCAGAATGTAAAGCAACAGTCAACATTCAAGCCAACAATCCAAGCGGTGGGAGGCCGAGAAGAAGGCGGGAAAGAGGAAAAACGGTGGCAGCTCGGGCAAAGTGAGGTGGAGGTCATGGATGCCAACATGCCGTCCTGCCGGCATGAATGAAGCTCAGAGATTAAACGGCTTCAGATACCGGCACAGTTTCTACACCCAGTCTGTGTTTTATCTTTTCCACCTCTGACTCTGGACTCAAGGCGATGATGTTCCCTTTATAGTGCTGTGAAAGCGAGAGAGAGGCCCTCTGTACTGATAGTGTGTCTTTTCCTGTGTTGCTGCCATGGTTGTGACTAAAGTGTGTGCTCTCTCCCTTGGCTGGATGTCTAGAAGCAACACATATTTGTTCATCTATGGTTAAGGACTATATTCTGATTCAAAACTGTCCAATACGTTCCAGATAAAGTGTTAAAAATAGCCATTTTCATGCTTGCACAGCAGACATACACTAACAGAAAAAGTACATCTCCGCCAGCATAACTTCAGTAATTTGCCTCTATATATAATCACACTCGTGCATTTTGAAACCATGATTACAGAGGCGGAGTTTGACATTTTGGGTAAAAGGTTCTCAGAACAGGTTGTTTTGCTAGCAGTGCTGGGGATCCACCATTTTGAGCAATACCAGCAAGACGCCACAATGTGGAGAATAACTGCGCAAGATGGTACAAAATAACAAATAGGTTTAGACACACTGACAAACATATTTTATTCCACTTGTCCTGTGACAGAAACAGAGATGGAATGAAAGTACGACACTGAGAGGTGGCGGGATGGAGAGAGCAGTAATTGTGCTCTAATGAAACATAAACAGTGGAGTCTGAGGGAGTGTGTCTGGGCAGGGCCTCGGCTGGCCTAAAGGCTCTGCTCGCCTAGTCCCTTAATTACGACCATGGAGGTCAGTCACGCCTCCTCTAACCCGTCACCAAATACTTTTAAGTATTGTAAATAGTGTTGTGTGTGTGTGTGTGTATGTGTGTGTGTGTGTGTGTGTGATTGTATGTGTGTGTCCAGTGTACATCAGAGGAAAAACAGAAGATTCTGTCTGTGTGGGAACCGGGTGCCGTCATTCCCCGTCGATCAGTGGCAGCACCAACTGCAGATGCCCACCTGTCTTTACTGTCACCGGGGGTCACATTCACTAGAGGAGCCTCCTAACCTTACTTTCACCTCCTTCCTCAGGCAGGAAAAGTGCAGCTGTCACATATGTCTGTACTGGTGGCCATGCTCGGAGTAATAAACTGTAGAGGCGTGATCCTCTGCTTCCTTCCAACCCCCCACCCCTCGTCCCCTGTCCCCCAAACAGGGGACAAATCTTAAATGGGCGGAACAAATTTCCAATTATTCCCAGAAATGTTGAGGTTTCTTCCATAATCTGGTTGCATGCCCGTTTACTCGAGGCAGGTGCGCGTGTGTGCACGTGCGCACTTGCGGCCGGTGGCGGTTTATCTAACAGAGGGGTATTCCCAGCCAATCAGTCTGCCCACCAAAGCCAGAATAACTAACCTCAAAGTCTGGGTGGCTGGTTTGAACTGTGCTGTCAAGGTCCTAATCAGTCAGCACATTACACGCATTACGGTAACAGCAAGGGGTGTGTGTGTGTGTGTGTGTGTGTGTGTGTGTGTGTGTGTGTCTGTGTGTGTGTGTCCAAAAAGACATGTTTATTTGTGTCTTCCCTTTCTTTCTCACCCTGCTTTGCTTCCCCCTCTCTGTATTTCTAATTCTTGGGAGCTGACAGGTGAGAAAGGACACTGTGACCTTTGACCTCCCGTGTCTTAACCTTGAATCATCAGCTGGGCTGCTCAGGGTGGCCGAATGAGCTGGCCTGACCTCAACCCTAACAGTGACCCAGGGTCACAGCCAGTTGTTATTTCCCAGCAGTGCTCCACACGAGCCCGGGAAAATGACTCGGGTCCCTGAGTCATTGGGGCTCGAGAGCTCAACATTTAACTGTTGTAAAGTGAGAAGTAAAACATGAGAAAGTGGAATCAATTGCTCAAAATGAAGATTTTGAAAAGGTGAACGTAGCAGCCACAACTGGGTCTAAAAAGTTGTGCAAAGTGCCTCCGGTAATTGCATGTTTTCTCCCCACACACCTGTAATTACCCCCTGCCTACCTCTCATCTCTGAGACGTCAACCATAATGAAGTGCGGCTTTAATGATTTACAACCTCTTAGCGTTGACACAAACAGTCGCGGCAACAGACTTCGAAGTGGCATCGTGTCCTTTCTGGAGGAAACCCTGGTAAATGTGGATCCTCGGCACAGATTGGTGCCTTTTTGAAGAGGTCAGCGGTGACGTGGCGGCGCGCGGAGAGCTAAAACCGTGCATTATCTCGCCGCCCCACTTGTGATGAGGAGATAAAATGAAAAGTGTTTGTCCTTTGATTTATTTACATTTGTCCTGACAGACTGACTGAGTGCGCCTCCCAAGGACGGAACTTTGAGTGCAAGTGAGAAAGTGAGCGTCTATGGGTTGATTTGCATAAGTAGACCATTGGTTGGTAATGGAGGCGTTTTGTTCCGGCGTTAACAAGGTGTCTCGCTGGGGCTTTCGTTCATCCCTTCCTTCCCGCCGTCCGCTGACTCTGACGTCCAGGCAATCAACGCTGCATTTGGGCTCTCTCTTTGTGTGATTTACGACCTCCCAGATTCATTTAAAAGCCATTGTTCTCTTCTGACGGATACCGAGGCCCCCTCTGCTTCCACACAGGCCACACACACACTCACACACACACTCACACACACACTACACTGCCACCGCTTACTTTATCTCTCACTCACTCACCCACTTGCTCAATCACTCAACACACACACACACCACAGAGCCCATCTATCATAGAGCGGCACAGGGGGAGATTGTTATCCTGGTAACTGTATTAACCCGCACATCCCCAACACCGGCTGAATTAAGAGTGAGGGAGAGGAGTAGGACTCCAGATGAAGAGGATCAGCAGGGTGCAGGAGCTTTGAGAAGCACAATAAAACCAGTTCGGGGCACCTTTATCCCCGTCCATGCCTTCATTAATAACCGTCATCCTTAATGAAAACGACGGTCCCCGTCCCGCTTTCCCCTCGCTCGCTTCGCGTTGGAGGACCGTCAATGAGGCATCCGTAAATGCGCCGGGACACACCTGTGCTTCATTAAGGCTGCAGATGGAGGGAGGTGGGATGGATGGGGGGGTAATTTAGAGAGCAGAGGTTTTATGAGAGTAATCATCTCCAATAAGACCTGCTCAGGAATCTCAAACCCCCGCCCTGCGCTCGTACAAGAGCCTCTAATGTGCACCGCACACGTGCATTTGCACCTTCTTAACCACCCTCTCTGATGGTTCTGTTCATTCCGGGGTTTAATAAGAGACAACGGCATTTTAATCTCATTGCTCACAAGTGGACAACTTGTATTAATTCTCAGAGATGAGGACGTGCCGGCCGGCCTCCCACAGCGCCGTCAGTATTGAGTTACAGCCTCCGCTCGGCGTTTGTGTGGGAGATTAACTTCGCTCCGTGAGTTCACGTTGGAGGGGAGTGACCTGACAATAGAGAACTTAGCAGAACTAGGAATAAAAGTTTTTATCACGCAGCAGCACGTGACAAACCAAAACTTCCATCAAAAGCCAAAGCAATTCAGAGAGGAAGATGGGTGACTGATTGATTGGTTTTATTTTCAAGTGCCCTGAGTGGTCCAGACAGTTTTTAACTCGTCTGAAGGACATGATTAAGCACAGAAGTAAAGGTTTCCTGCAGCCAGGGGTCATAGATGAAACACCCGGAACACCCCCCGATCTTCAGCGATCGATGCAGCAGTAGCTGCCCTGGGTGCCAAACCCTGCCAACCAGTCCAGCCAGTGGAAAAAGACCGTTACCAGGCCATTGAGCGAGGTAACTTTTGGAACAAATGTCACCACTTTTCAATTGACTTCATCGATTCTGGCTGCTTTCGCTCAGTGTTGTTTGCACAGTAAAACTTACAGGACTCACCTGAGCGCTCTGAGATCAAGCTTCCTCCAAACCTTCACCTTTCTGATGACACAAATCCCTTATACTTTCTTTCCATCCATTCATCTCCCTGGGTGGAGCCTATCCCAACTGCAACGGTCCAAATGACAGCAAAGTGTCACCAGGGGATTCGAACCCAGAACATTTAGCAGAACTAACAGCGCTGCATCATGGCCAATATGGATGGATGGATGGATGGATGGATGGATGGATGGATGGATGGATGGTGGATGGATGGATGGATGGATGGATGGATGGATGGATGGATGGATGGATGGATGGATGGATGGATGGGGAGCTACAGCATATTAGCAGCAGTTAACACTCTTTATTTGATCCTAGCTTTAATCAAAGCCAGACTAATGACATAAAACTCCAAATGTTTCTCCGTCAGCATTTACAGTCGGTGGCAAACACACATTAACACAATCCACGACTTTACTGGTGTAAATGCAAAACAAATGCGGCGAAACCTGGAAGGATCCAGACAGGTTCTCTTTATGCAAACATTCTGAAAATATGAGGGGAAAACACTTTTATTCCCACATTATCGAAAACAACGTTTCAAACGGTGTTGTTTTAACCATCATTTACAGTAAATCGGCCTCCGTCTGTGCCTCCTGGAGCCGTAACAGCATTTGTCAGCTAAAATACGGTGGGGAGACTGCAGGCAAATATCCCGTAAGCGCGGCCTTAGCACTGCTGGTTTTAGGTTAAGAGGGATGTTGACAGCTTTTTGGACAGCTCGCGCTCTGCTCTGACAGGCCAAGAGTTATTATCTAACCTGAGACAGCCCCGGTGGCACTGCTCAGTCCTCAGACTTGCTCAGTTTGAAGTGTTTTTGAAGGCAGGCAGAGAAGGGCAGCGAGTCATCAAGTAGATTTACCGTGTCAGTGTGCAGCTGTGTTTGTCAGCGCCGCCCCGGGCTCCCCAGCCTTACCCAGCCTGTGTGATTATGCTCAACACTCCTCCCATACTCTGCCCTCTTCTTCCTGTTTGCCAACAGGCGCACACAGCCTCACCTGTGAGAGTAGCAGCATTCTGCACCCACACACTGTCAAAATTCCTTTTCTCAAATCAGAAATCCATTGACGAGAGCCCAGTCAGAGCCGTGTGAGACTCTGAGCCCAGACTCTCTTCGCTGGTCTCTCTTACATGTGAAACACGCCGGGTGGGTGTTAAGCCAGAGCAGTTGTCAGCGTTCTCACTGCAGGTGCCCGGGCTCAGGTTGGTTTTAAGGGATTACAGGGTAGAAGAGCCGCGATAAATACAGTCTCTCTCTCTCTCTGGGGGGGGGGGGTTGATAGGGAAAGAAACGGGTTCACGGTGAATGCAAGAAGTGCGAATGCTCTTGTTTGCTTTTTCCTGTAGAATGAATGAATTCCCACCCCGTCCATCACTCCCCACCTTATGCTAAAGCGGATGTTCACCCCCCCTCCCCCTCCCATTTAGGAACTTCTCTCTTTATTTGTACAGATCGCTGGCGCTTGATTGTCCCTGTGGAGACTTCACGGTGATGCAGTGTGCTTCAGCTGTGGTCCCAAAGTCAACTGGAGGCCTATAAAGGTATCATTCACTGTCAAGAGCTAACCGTTCATGCGCACCTCTGTGGGGCAGCGACAGAGGCTTCGCTACAGGCAGATTTATGGCTGCACGCAGGCGCCACCAGCAGCCCTGCACCACGGCCACGACATGCATGCTGCTGTATGCACGTCGCATTGTCCAAAATGATGTCCACAACCTCAACTGCTCTTAACGTCATTCTCAGAAGCCGTGCTTCCCTAATCATCAAAGATTTTTGTACCCTTGTATCATTACAATATGCTCATATTGTAATAATTGAGTGAATGCAATATGAAAGCACAACTCCATAAGACCCAAGTGGTATCTTGTGGTATATCCTTAAACTTTTCCTACTTTTTTGGATGGTTAGCTCTTCATATCATTGGCAGGTAGATTTTTAATCTTTGAGTTGAGTTCTGCAGGGTTGTTTAATATAAAGACACACACACGCACACACACACACACACACAACACAGACACACACACGCGCGCGCACACTCTTCTGCTCAACCAGCATGGCCTCCCCCTCCCCCAAAGCTAATGACTAAATAAACAGCCTGAGGTCTGCCCCACTGTGGGAACAGTCAGGGGAACCTTAGTGTGTGTATGAGTGCTTCTGTGTGTGCATGAGCGTGTATGTGTGTGCATGCCTGTGTGTGTGTGGGTGGGCGGGTGTGTGTGTTTGTGAATACAAGCGGGTAAGAAGAATGCAGGGATGACAGATAAGTTAATCATAAAGCAACAACTGTAATATTTCTGAAGTCTCCACTTGGGGACGGAGCCTGTTGCTGTTTAGCTTCCACCCAGGATGTTTCGGGTCAGCTGGGTTATCTGCTACAGGGATGCGCTGATTACAGCTCCATTCACTTCAAGTGTGCGACAGTGAGCGGGAAGGGGAAGGGTCAGGTAGCTCGCAGCAATAAAATCTCGTAAGTGTCTGGGCTAATAGCTGCGCAGAGCAGGAAAGTCAGACCAAATGGGATGCAGCATGTTGGCTGACACCCGAAGAAGCGGTTTGAACAAGAACCAACTGTGCTGTTCATCATTCACCAACCGTGTTGCTATCGTGCACATCCACTTGTCATTATCCACATTTTGAATTATTGCATCGGTCCCGATTGATAGGATCTCCAAACAGCACATCCCATTATTCTTTCATCTGTACGAAAACAATATAAAACAACTTAGTTCTTCCGTGCTTCACCTCAGTGGAGGTGGATTTAAGCACCTCTGGGTAATTGGTGTGTGTAGACACACATCCACGGGCCCCTGCCCTGACAGTGAGATAAGTAGGCCACGACTCTGAATGGTGGCAGTGTCATGTGTTTGATGTCAGTGTGGATCCGTGTACAACACGCCCCACTGCTCAGCTCCAAACACGCCGGCCGGGTCCCAGTTTAACATTTCAGCACGCAAAGACTGGGAGAAAGCGCACAGGGAATTTTCACGGCTCAATGTCTATCAGCTGGTCTCATCTGATGAGATAACTTCTGAATTTATGGCTAAATATCGCAACAAAATACAGATGATTCAGATCATCAAAAGCGATGCATTAACCTCTTGAGACCATAGTAGCACAATTCACCTTAAATCCAAATAACCGTCTAGGTCTCTAAAGATCCTTTATGATGTTATTTCTGTTTTTCTGTAAAAAAGCTCTCCCGATATCTTGGAATATTCCCAGCAACTTGTTTGTTTTCAAACGTTTGCTTGAAGGCAGCAAATATTCCAACTGTTTCCCTGTAAGACGTGAGCGCTCATGACGTCATGAAGTGTGTATTACCAAACTGAGCAAAATTATCTCCGGAGAGTTTTCCTGGTCGTATTTTAGCACACACACACACACACACACACACACACACACACACACACACACACACACACACACACACAAACACCGGAAGCAGGCCTCCGAACGCGAGATGTTTACAGATGTAATTCCTGAGAGACGGTGCGTTATGGGGTAATCCGTGTAAACAAAACAGAAGTCTCCTGGGATATTGCAAGACGGATCCGCGGCTACATTACAGACATCAGTGTTGCCATCATCATTATCAATATTGATATCAGAATCATTGAAGATGGTAGATGATTAACTTGAGAAACAAACAAGCAGATAATTAATTTACAGCCTGAGCTTGTATAGTAGCACCGTTCGGCTAATGTGCGTGCTAAAATTGCTAACTTAAGACATGTATTAATGAATATATTAATATATGCACAGCATTTATAATAATGCTGAAGATAATGGCTATCTATAGGTTTTCTCTGGGTGTATGGAAGTATGATATACAACTATTCATGCAGCTCCAACATTTTGTCATCACGTGGAGGAGACAAAACTCCAAAATCGTGCACATGTGTGACCCTAAAGCAACAAATCATACCATGGAAAAAAAACAAAACAGATTTCAAATATCAACCTGTGACCCGGTCACATAGATTTATTAGAACCAGAACAAAGCGTGGACAAGGATCACAAGAAACATATACAGTACATCTATTAAACGTTCAAAGGATTCCCATCTATATTGGCCCCTCAGAAAGAGCCTTTTATCTAAACCTGGCTTAAGCCTGCCGTTGCGTCCATACCGTGTCCAAACATTAGCAATGTCATTGCTGTTGTCACTGGTGCCCACTCTGGGGATCTCTCAGCTCCTTATGAGATTCAGTGTCAGCGTACAGAAGGTCAGCGAGCTGGTCTTAGCCAGAGCCCCCAGAACAGAGCTCCAATGCAATTGCAATGCAATTATTCCATGTAAATCAATGCTTGCAGAAAAGTTGACTGGGATCCATCCCATGGTCATGTTAGATGCAGTAAACATTCAACGACACGAGCCCCCCCCCCCCCCCCCCCCACCCCCACCATCCTTCCCAAATCAATACTTAATGCTAACAGTGTCTTTTTCTGCAGCATCAATGCCGGTTTTGCCCCCTTGATGTGCACGCGGTGCCTACGCATGCATTGGCAACATGCATTAATGCACATATGTGCTTTACAAGAACACATCCACAGGTACACGTGGGGGCAGCGTGCCGGCTACATAAACGCTGCGTCGGGAGAGTGCTTAGGCAGCACAGCACAGCACATTCTCTGTCAGTGTCCCAGTGAATCGGGCTTTATGGCAGGGTGTGGCGGGGCAAGGTGAGGTGCAGAACAATGATTGTTTGTTTGTTGTTGTTTTTTATTAGCAGTCATAATTGCTCCCCCTCCCCTTAAAATGGCTTCCAGACACTCGATCGAGCAGGTCGGCACACACCTGCACACACTTATGTTGCCACAAGAATGTATCCACGCTCCGGCAACATGCCAATGACGGGAAGATGTGTGTTTTTTCCCTCTCAAATTCTGGAAATTAGGGCCGTGCTATCTGTTGTTTTTAGCTTTATATAAAATATTTTCGACGAGAGAATGTTTATGACTTTCTGAGTTCTTAAAGTTTTCAGGATCTGGTCATTATTCAACTCGCACGACTGTTTTCACATGAAGGAAAGGTAAAGACAGGCAGGCTCCAGAGTGTAATTGAACATGTAGCTACACCACCACAGGGAGTTGGCAGCGCCTGGGGAAAAGAGTTGGCTCCCCCGGAGAGGCCTGGAGTCAGACCAGAGCGAGCTGTGCCAGCCACTGAAACAGACACACAGCACCCCCTCTCCCGTCTACCTCCGCCCTCGACTCCTTCAAACAACAACCTTCTGCTTCGCTGCCCTTTTTTTTTGATGCATCCTTGATCAAATCCCCCCCCCACCACCACCTCTTTAACCCCACCTGAAAAATTGGGGGTCAATACTCAGACAGGCGCGTATCAAATTACGTTACAAGGTGTTTTCAAAGTTCCACGAGAAATTACCTGTGGCCGTTTTCCAGGTCCCAGTCAGTCACGTGTGTGCAGGAGTGTGAGAACCGTGTTGCATCTTGTCTGATCGGCAGCGCTGCTAAAACCAGCGTCTTTCACCCACAAAGCTCTAAACACGGATGCCAAAGAGCAGCAAAACAAGTCATCACGTCGCCACGCGCAGGACAAGACACTAATGCATGTGAACGTAATAAAACGCAGCACAAGTGTGCAAACATACGTGCGCACAGACAGACCTTTTGTGTAAAGCGGTGGCCAGTTTGGGGAAAGTGGAATAGCGGTCTCATTTGGGACGCAGTTTTTAACCATAACAACAAGCCAAGCACCATCAGGTCTGCAATAGAACCCTTTTTTTTTAAGCGGGGACAAATCCAAGGGGTTCAGGTCGTCGTGCACTTTGGAGTTGAGTGTAAAACACATGAAGGAGCAAGCGTGGGTTATGCCAACAGCGGGCTGGTATTTACACATTTCCCATGTACAGTGTCCTCTTTCACAAGTCCTCTTTGAAGAGTCTTACATAAACAGGCTCCTCTGGCAGCGGCCCAGCTCTGGCCAACCCTGACCGGGGGCAGAAAATGTGCTGCATGTTTGAGTGGGCTTTTTCCAGGTGGGGCGAATGCATCCGTCCATGTGAGGCGTCGGGCGTCGAGTCTGGCGTTTCTGCGGCAAACTGGCCGACAGCAGGGGGGGAACGCAACCGGGTTCGAGAGCAAACGTGAAGCCGTAAGATTGCTGTGACAGGGCAGGACGTGACACGCAGCCCGCTCCGCAGAGACACTCCCCTCAAAGACAAGTTAAATCAACACCTGCCGTGGAAATGTTGTCCTTCCTTCCATCTCTGCTTTCCCACTTTGTTTCGATTCGTCTAGTATTTCTCCCTCTTTTCTGCAAGGCTGCGTAATGAGGCCCCAACTGTAATTGGGGCAGTCGTGTTATTTTAGGGTTGGAGAGAGCAAAGTAATTACCCCACCCCCCCACCCCTCCTCCCCCTGTACTGTATATACGAAAGGAGAGTCAAACATATCTGGGTTGCATGAACGGTCTTGTTGAAAACCTGTTGGAGAAAGAATAAACTTTAGTTTTTAATATAAAAATAAAGCCTGTGATTGATTCCCACATGTAGGACAACAGATGCATGCGCGCTGTTTCCTCTCTGCTTTTACGGATGTCAGTTCTCTGTGTTCTTTGTCCAGCATAATGCTAAAAGTGCACACACCACTGACTCCATTCTAACATAAAAAACCCTCATCTGCAGCCTCTTAAAGGGCTCTGCTGTCCAGCTGTCTTCAGGGGGGAAGTTGCTCAGCAGCTTCCAGAGTTGCGAAACTCCACTACCTCTTTGCGCGTTCATCAGCTGCATCCTGTTGATGAGCTCTGCTCCAACAACGTGACGATGACTCGCGACCCATTTCGGCTCCAAACCGCTTCACGGAGGGGAACGCTGGGATGGCGATGCGTGAAACATCTCAGCAGCTCAGCGACACCGAAAGCGTGACGGGGCAGAAACGTGGTCGCGTGCTTCAGTCGTGACAGAGCAGAATTACTGCACTGAAACAAATTGTGTTCCCTCACAGCTCGTGTTTAAGGGTAAAACAAAAGAGTTGAATTGGCAGGCCGTTACTGTGGCAACAGCGAAGAATTTTTAAGGTACAAGGCCTTGAATTCGAAGTGGAGCGAGCAGACAGTGACATAAAAGCTGCTGGCGCATGTGTTTACACTGCAGTAGAAGAAGCTAAGCTCCACGATCTGGCTTGAGAAGCAGCAGCAGCAGCTATAAAACAGTAAAAAGAACATGTTTTTTACTTGTCGTCCATTATTGTTGCGGTGTTTTCCATCACTGCAGCTACAATAAGGATTAAAGAGTTTGTGGGCTGCAGCTCATCAAGGCCCTCGCTGATCTGTTCTCTAGTTTCTATCTTCCATCCTGCGCCGGAAAAGAGAAATGCTAAAATAAACGTCCATCTGGGATTTATAGAAAGCTACTGAACAAAACGCACCGACAGCCAAACACAAAAGGAATCAACATCACATGACTTTCCACACTCTTGGCCCTTTTTCCAATAGTAGTGTCGACTCTGCTGGGATGAGCCTGTGGCACAAATTGGCCCTAGGGCCGCAGACTTTTACAGAAAAAGGAACTAAATACGAGAAAACAACGTTGGTCAAGAATAAAAAATGTTCATGTCAATCTCATAATGTTACATTTTAATGGGTTTCACCTGCTGAAAGGTCGCTGTTTAACAAATTTGTGTTTAATAAACAAAAGATTCATGAACGCAAAGGTTAAAGGTAGCAAAGCCGATGCTTTGCTACCTTTAACCTTATCTGTCCTTATCTGTCTTTAACTCAATGACAGATAATCTGGTCCTCCCACGCTGTTTGGCAGCAGCTACTCTGGAGAACCAGTGAGGTAATGATTTACTGCACCAAGACTTCCTGTCCTTCTGGTGCTCAGAGGTGATATCATCACAGATAACGTCGCATTATGCATGACCTCACTTTTCCAAGTCTTATAGAGGTAGCTGTACGTGGTGTCGCACATGTCGATGAATTCGACGTGTGATCGGATTAATCTGGGCTGAACATGTGGTGACAGGAATGATGTCACACACGCCACAGGATGAGCATAAGGGACCCACGGTAGTCATGTGACCTCACCATCGACGCCACTTACGTGCTCAAGCTTGCAGAAAATGCTAAAACGCAGGAATCCCCCTTCTCAGAACAGTTTAGTCCTTTTGTAACCAGTAAAGCTCATGTATGACAGTTGCGATTCATTATCCAGGAATAATGGGTACAAACTTTTGGCTTTTTTTCCCTTTCAGTTCTGATGAACGAAGAAAGGAGAAGATAACTGGTGACACAGTGTGACACACTAAGTTGATGAGAAGAAAACAGCTCTCTTCTTTCTCGCTACCTTCTTCCTCATTCTGACCCTGACTCACATGGAGACTGAGCAACGGTTAGCCTCTGTTACGACATCGAAACTGGACACTGGTACAGACGTATTGTTTCGGTGGAAGAAGTAAGAAAAAAAGTAGAGAAATGCACTCAGCGTTTTGTTCAGGCGGATCAGGTCAGTTCTCACAGGATGGGGCTGACAGTCACGTTCTCTGAATCTGAACAGAAAAAAAGGACTGTGTGAACTAATGGAAAGAATGACCAAGCATTAATAGTATAATGATTGAAGGAAAGAAGAGGAAAAGAAAGTAGCAGAGAGGTCATTAGACTGTCCGGCTTGTAAATAAAAAGCAGGAAGTGGACCTCTCCATACTATTCGGCGCCAACTGGTTCTTAAGAACCCTAAAATAATAACCTTGTACTACTTTTATATTGGTTTTTGCATTACTGCAACCAGAGGACAGTAAGAACCCTCAACAACCATTTGAACATATGTAGAAGCTGTACATTAATGATGCAGAGTGCTGTAAAACATGCCAACATTAAGCCAGTTTAGACTCCAGAATATAGCTGCAATAAGTGCTATGCAGTTCTAAAATGCAATTAACTCCATTAATGGAAGAGTTAACAGGAATCTGGAGCAGTTGGGATATTTAGGTTGGAATTTAAAGTCCTCTGGGAAAACCATCAGACAATAAATAAAATCAGAGCGTGCAGAGCCAATCTGACATGTGTGCAAAAGAAGTCAGACATATATTTGTCTCAGAGGTGGTCTGTGATTGTGCACCTCAGCTGAGTGATTTACAACACACTCATGCTTCCCAAGCACACACACGTTCTCCTGGTTTGTTTAGCTATCTTTGTGGGCCCTTACATGTTTTCTTAACCCTAAACGTGACCTCCACTTTACCTTCCACTGAAACTCAAGTCTTGACCATGAAATGTAATAATAAAGTGCAGAGACCAAAAAAATTAGCTGTAAAATAATGGCTGGTCCCCACAGTGCAAGTGAAATCTCAAGTTAACATGCAGAAACACCCACGCACACACATACGCAGACATGCACACACCCACGTCTCCATAGGTCTATTACATGAAAGCTGATGAGGAAGGCTTCCTTTCACTTCCCTCAAATAAACAAGGCCTTGGCGATGTGCGTGCGCGGACGTATGCGTGTGTGCCCGAGCCAGTCGCCATGCGAGGGCCTATTAGGGCGGGGTGGGTGAACGGCCATGTCTGTGGTTTCTGCAGGAATGTCAAACCGTGCCTCGCCGCAATTTAATGCACATATGCGGATCCTCACGAGATGGAGGGAGACAGATAAAAGAGGCGAGCAGGGGAAGATGGCGGGAGAGGATGGAGTGCTGTGATTCACAGTTCCTCCTCCCGCACCAAAGCCGCAGCCGCAGCCGCAATCGATGTCGCAAGTGCTCGTCACAGTCGTGTGAGGGTGACAGGAGGATGGAAGTGGCTCCAGATTCAACCAGACAGACACGGTTCCAGGCAGCGACCTCATGACTGCATGCAACAGTCATGCTAAGAAATGTAGACAAGCTGTTTAAGGAACTCTTGATCCTTTAAATGGGCCATAATGAGGGGGTCAACATCTTTTACTGGTAGCCTACAGACGCGGATGCCTCAGTGGCTCCACCAGCTCGAGGGCCTCCACTTATTCTGCTCGGCGCTCGCTGTCTTTAACTCTGCTCCTCCCCTGCTGGCTTATAAATACATTAATTACATCAGGGCGCGTGATGATTTGGCCTGCATGACCTCACAGCTGGAAAACATATAAACAGAAATGAAGTGCTCCAAAAAAGAAAAGGCAAAGAAAGGATGTGCACGATCGAAACTGTTCCTGAAGAAGGTAAAAAAACTCTCTCACACACACACACAGACACACAGACGGCTCTGGCAAACCCGTTATGAGTACGTGGTACATGCATGTATGTCCGGTCAGGATGTGTGACGCCAAATTGAAACCCCCATCCCCATTTGTTTCTGCAAACATCTGGATCAGGACATTCTGAATAATAACAGAACTGTACAAAAAGTCGGACAGATTCTTGAGAGGTGGCAGGAGATGGAAAAGTTTGCATAAACATGGAGGAGGGAACATTGGCTGAGTGTGGCGTGCACTTTTCTCAAAAGCCTGCACTTCTGTCCGGTGCTTTTCCACGGGCAGGTACACAGAGGCCACGCCGAGCTGTCTCCAGCCTAATCCCCCCCGACAGATTACAATGGAGAGCGCCTTGTGTTGAGTTCCTCAGTGAGGGAACTTCAGTGTTTAACAGCGCAGGAAGCAGAGATGCTGCAGACAGGAAGTGGATGCAGACAGTTGGTATGCAAGGTCTATAAAGGGTATAAAGGCCCCAGTGTGGCAATAACAGAGTCACGGGTCAGTGACAAAACTAATGAGGGGTCAGGCTGAAGGAGCTGAAATCTGAACTACTGCAGGGCTACTGGACGCCAGGTCAGGGTGAGACAAAGTGGACACCCTGCAGTGGGAACGTGACATGGAAAGATGCAGCGTCAACTCACCACTGTGGGTTTAATAAATGCAGAAATGGAACCTTAACTCAACCGCTAATCATCCTCTTAGCAAAGTGAAACCAGTTTATTGACTCACAGGTCACATTTACGTTCTTTGAAAAGTCAAACTGTTGGTTTTCCTTCCCAGTACATCTACATACTCAACAATGCGTTTCCACGAGAGGCTAAACGCAGGAGGTTCCCAGTTTGATGGTTCTAGCAGCTGGAAACGCTGTGAGTATTGTTGAAGCAATCATGCTCAGCTATTCAGTCCATGGCAGAACTGTTCTGCAGATTTAACATATCAGTTCCAGGGGTGCTCTTGTGGTTTTGGGTCCAGAGCTAAATTTCCCTATTTCGAACATGTTGCCTCCTAGCTTGTTGTTCCTCATGTCACCATCTAAAGACAATGCCAAAGTGTCAAAATCACAAATGTTTGAACTTTTTAGAGTTGCGGAATGAAACCTGGTCTCAGAAGAGCTGTGATGTGTCAGGGTAATTATTCAGAAGAAATGCCCTTTGCTGTTCAATAGGGCAAAATTACACTGGAGGATGGAGGTGTGCCCCGTCCTGAAGCATGACATCAGCCAGTTGGCAGCGGAGGTGTCGGAGCAGGTGCTGGATGGGAACAACGGCGGGATGGAGAGAGGAGGTGGAATTGGGGAAGGACGGGGAGGAGGATGGAGGTGTGGGACAGCAGAGCGGAGGGTGGTGCAGGAGGACGGGGCAGCAGCCAAGATGAGTGTCCAAGTGAGTCTATTTATAGTCCCCCCCATCATGGGCCACTTTGCCGGGCTCTGATCACCACCACTACGCTGCCTCTATTTCCCCTCAGCTCATATCCAGGAGCACATTTAGCTTTGAATCACGTCACATCAAATCTATATTCAGGATCTGACATTATAGGTTTAACACCTTTTATTAGCATGACAGCTAAGTATTTGCTTCCTGTTGCAACAGATCTAATACCGGCTGTCATCATAGCATTTCCAGTAAAAATCTATATTTTTCAACCCAATTACAACACAGATGAAGTCGTTTTATCTGTGCACAGATCTGTTGAGGCATGGTGGCACTACCATCATATGCTAACACGCACCACAAACGCCCTGAGAAGAGAGTTGTCATTACATATTATATTTCTAGAACTTTTTTCTTTTTAAAAGAAGACGTGCATGTTTGAAGTTGTTGAGCTCTCTCAGACCTGTACTTTTTTCTTAATGTGTGAACGTGCCAGAGGGGCAAAGAAAAAAGCCAGCCATGGCCAAACTAGATTGTCTGTTCTCCAATGTTAACGTGCCCAAAATGTGGATTCCCAGTCAGAGACTCGCAGCCACACTTTTGAAGGAAAAAAAGAAAACACCCCATAAATCACAGCGTGTCAGTGACAGATAATCTGGACTTAAACAGTGTCACCAGACTTGTGCGGCTGTGTAACCAGAGCCTCTCCAGGCTCACGGCCACAGCAGTATGCAACATAATGGCATTGTGTTGAGTTGTAATGACTCTGGGCCCCGTGTGACAATATAATAGTGTCTTTGTCTTCCACTTATCTGGCTGGAGCTCGCGCTGTGTAGCAGAGTGCTTCAATAGCTACTGTCTAAGTATCGGACCTAAGGACACAATCTACAGTACTCTCTCTCTCTCCATCTCTCCCTCTGTGTGTGTGTGTGTGTGAGGGCTTATTGTCAACCACTCTACACGGACAAAATATTCATCTGAGCCGAGACAGATAAGTAGATTCTTTTTTTTCTACACCCACACAGGCGATTTTACACGAGGCTGCGGCGACCGACTGCTCTTTCGTTTTAACATATGAGTGAAATCTGGATCCATGGGCGGTGACTGCCACATGCAAAAAAAACACACAGGAATTACCCCAAAAACACGGAGTCCTTCGAATGTTTACATTAAAGGCACGGTTACGGGAGCAGGCTGCCGCAGAATGCATGACTTTGTATCCCGACAATGCCCTTGGCTTTTTCGGTTATTTGCACGGTAAATCCTGAAGTCCACCCACACAGGCAAGCCCTGCAGAGACCTTCTGTTCCTCAGCCCTGAACGAACACACACACACACACACACACACACACACACACACACACACACACACACACACATGCAAGCATGGGGAGCAAGAGACACACACAGTGGAGAGGAGAAGAAAGGAGATAAGCAAAAGAATTGTGACTTGACTCCTGAACAAAGCATTTCTGTTTTTCATTTGAAGATGATTTGACGAGAGGCTGAAATTTATTGCTGTTTAATATACAGCGCTCAGCCTGCGACCTTTGCAAGATAAGAATTTCAGAAGTGACTAATCGGAAACATCGGGGACGATCGTTGACTCCAACGCCTCCCAACAGTGGAGCCGTTCTCAGTGATCTCAGTCGGGTGTTGTCATCGTCTCGCTCTCAGGCCGTTAGCGTTGTCGTTCTCTGACCCAGGCGGAACCATTTCAGGCTGTACCTTAAGTGCAGCCAAGAGAGAGCAGAGTACATATGGATGCCTGCCGTTATGGGACACAGCGCCATAACGCGGTGTGGTAATGGCCGTGAAACCACATGTCACTGCAGAGAGCGAGAGAGAGAGAGAGAGGAGAGAGAGAGAGAGAGAGGAGAGAGAGAGAGAGAGAGAGAGAGAGAGACTCCAGAGCAGAGGCAAGGCCCTGAGCCAGACCGGCACTGCCGCTCACCTCTGCTCGCTCTCCATCTGTCTGTTTATCTCATTTTCTCTTTTTCCTCCTCATCTCCTCTGCCCCCCCCCCTCTCTCTTTGTCTTTTAGAAACTGCATCTCGTGTTTCTGTCTTGTTGCAGACTTCCTTACTTTTCCAGACTTTGACCCACCTCTGAGAGGATGTCACGTGCAGGCCAAGGCAACACTGTGGTTGTTCTTTATAACAGTCGATTTCATTTCCATTCTGTAACATAAAATCAAGGTTAAACCACTGGCAACCGTGAAAACTAATGTTCTGCTTATAATTTCAACATTACCGCTCATCAAATCAGTGGAAAAGTCTTATAAGAGTTCATAAAATGTTGCTTTATGGCCTTTTATTTTACTCACTCTATCAAATCTACATGAAATTGAGACAATACTCATTATAATCCAACACTTTCTGCTAAACCACTCACAAACAGTACTTGAGACCTCAAAAGTAAACTCTCCCCGAAAACCAAAGTGATGGGCATATTTCCAGCTCTGTCTCGCTAGCCGTCGCTAAGCGCCGCTGCACATTTAGCAGCTCGTCGCGGCTCGTTTTCTCAGACCTTGGGGAAAGTAATGTTGAAGCGCTAACGCATTGTATATCGACAGTAATGGCACGGAGGATTCCTAGATTATGAGTTTGTTACACAAATACGAAGGTGTCAGAACAGTTAAACTGTTCTCTTTATCTCCCAGTTTAACCAGCCTGGCAAAGTCCAGAGAAATTATGGATGGTGGACTTTGGATGGTGGGAATAGATTGTGAAATGTGGCGCTCGCACACACGTACAGGCTCCAACGGGAGCATAAAGGCACCCGTGAATGGCAGACCGGTGCTCGTGGTGATAGAGAGACTGCAGGAGGAAACAGCACGACTGCAGCTGTGATCACACCGACATCCACAACAAGATCCACTTTGCTCTCGTTTGACTTCACATCTTTTTAATGGGAGTTTTCTCGCCTCTCCTTCTCTGGGTGGGCTGCTTCTCTACCTTCTCCTGCTGTGGTTTACCTCTCTGGAAACTCTGGCTCTGCTGCTGGCACAAAATGGCTACCAGATGCCCGCTGTTGGCATAGGTGAGAGCTGGCCACAGAGAAACCTCTCAAGATGTTTTTCACAGATGATTTAGCCCCCCCCCAATAATCCACGCTGACAGAAAAGAGGGGTTCTCATTAACCAAATTTTAGTCCCCACACTTCTGAGAGACTAAAGGACGGCTTCTAATGACACATTATCACTTGGAATGACTTCAGCTGCCACAACATTAAACAATGTTGTGTCCATTTTTGGTGCCATTCTGGTTTATAAGAGTTGGGCAACGAACCCAAACTATAACCACTTCCTCAATATGCCGATTGATGTCCAGGCCCTAAACTCAGCATTAGCAGCATTATTGAACAAGTTAGCGTGAAAGCCAGTCTGCAGACCTTGTTTATCAGAAGCTGCTGCCAAAGGCCCCAATCAACATTTTTTTAAAATCCCACCAGGTAAAAATAAATGAACTGATTCGGTGTTAAAGTCTGTAGAAACACGTGTTGTCCTTACATAAAAAAAAACTTTAAAACTTGATGGATGCTGAGTTTGTCCTCAAAGACATTAATGACCTGTGTCATAAAGTTTTTATTCTCTCTTGGGTTATTTATTAACTTAGAGTTTATACAGTAAATACAATCCTGATATCATTACCAGTGAACTCTTGGACGACTGTTTCCACCGATGGCACCGCCGCCTTTACCTGCCGACGTGATCTCTTTCACTTTTCCAAGCTTCTGTCAGCCTTTGTTGCATTTCTTTTTGGTCTTTAAATTTACATTCAGAGAGAAAGCAGTAATGTTCCTAATGCATGAAAATGCATCTGTTTTCCTCTGATGCCCATTTGGTCTGCGGCTCCTGGGATGAGTTTTCTGTAAGTAGTTTGGCTAATGGCAGCACTTGCTTATAAATTCAGAATTCATCACTTAAGCCTCAAAGCCATTAATTGACATTTTTAATAAAGTGAAATCGATTTGTTCGGCATTTCACTTCGAAATGAATGCAAACTCTGTTGCGATGTTTAATGTGATTTTATATTTCCAGTAAGATAAACAGCACAATTGCTTAATGCAGTCGGGCCTTTTGGTCCCTGCCTTTGCACGTCATTAGATTTCACAGCTTGTTCGGCCCCGCCCACCGTCTGGTGATTGGGAACCATGGATGTGAAGTATCTAATTCATCTGCAAATCCGCATTGTGCATAATTACAAACTGTCAGTGAATCCACCACTGTGACACAGTCCTGCAAGACAACAGAGAAGCATGCGCACCGTCATCGTTTAATAGGACGCTATATGGACAATGTCTCCCTCTCTCGCTCTCTCTCTTTCTCTCTCTCTCTCTCTCTCACACACACACACACAGTACTTATCTCGAGATAATCTGCAAAAAGAGACAGATATGTTATTATAGGTCCCTCCCAGACATGATGTCATTCAACTCATAATAGGTGTCTTTAAACTTGACACAGGCCTTTGACGTTTGGCAGGAGCAGCAGCTCGGTCGAAGAATTAAATAGATAGATAGATAACTTTGTCTTCAATAAAATGTCAATTTTGCTGGTGTTCGGTGACAATTTTAGGTTTCAAGGTTGTTGTTTCCGCAGGAAAGTTCTCTACATGGAACAAGACAAACCCCTGTGGAGAAACAATGGAGTGGTATAATTATGTTAGTGTGTGCGCGTGTGTGTGCATGAGAGAGAGAGAGTTTACAGTATATGATGTGTGGTTTGAGGGTAAAGGGTTGGGAAAGAGAAAAGAAAAAGTTGTAATTTTTACAGTGAATTCCAGCTTGATAACCAGATCCAGACATTTGCCTCTTTTACACACACACACAGACACACACACATACACACACACACACACACACACACACACACACACACACACACAGTCACCAATCTCCCACCTACATGTGGTTGTGAAAATGTGACATGTGAGATGTGAATTAAAAGCCACAGGTTATATTAAACAAACAGCAGTGCAGCAAACCGGAGCTCAGGAACGAATGGTCCAAAAATAACAGCCATAAAACAGATAAATCCGTTATTGTGCAACCTTCTGAAATAATGATGAGTGACTAATGCGCTTCTCATTTGGGACTTTGGTAATAGAAAACATTAATATTATCGCTTAAACCGTGGCAGGAAAGCAAATTCAAGAACAACCCTCAGTTGACAACCCTTTTGAGTTATTGACATGTGTGTATGAACCGTTTAAACAGAGGAAATATATCTGAGAACGCACACTTAGCCTTCACACGCACACACACAAACACATACGACCAACAGCAGATAATCAATGTGCAGGATAAACTGTTGGAGAACTTCTTACGTTGCTGTTTCAGCTCATGCACTTCAGCCTCCGACATGCAGAGATGACTACATGCTTGACATCTCTACTAAGCCGCCTCCCTGACCCCCGTTGCCCCAGGCAACCCCTTGTTGTTGTTGCAGTGTTTAAAAAGATGTGAGGAGCGCTGTCTCCCACCAGGAGTGAACACAGATAAAAGTGCGCTTGTCTCACAATGGGAGCCCTTGAGGCTACACGTAGCCGAGCAGCCAGTTCTGCGTTTGTGCGCGGATGTTGTGCACGTGTGTACTGTATCCGCGCCTGGATCTAAATGCCGGACTTCCATATGTGAGCGTGCCCAAATTCCACCTTATCTTCGGCATGCGTGGCCTTTAATTTTGAATGGAGACAAATGCTGTGCAGGCTCAAACTGAGGCAATGAAAAGAACCATTTCTCTCTACCTACAGATCAATGAGTTCCCATTCAATTAGAAAGTCTGAAGCCATTAGCACCCGGCTAATGACTCCATTCTGGAAAGCTGGGGAGCTTTGGCCTCGGGGTAGTGAGGATGGCGGGTGGGGGAGCCAGAAAAAGCACCCAGGCTGGGTGGGGGATTTCTTTAACTGCATTCATTATGAGTGCAATATACTTCTTTAGTGTCTCATCCAGCAACACTTCCCAGATAGCATATTGTGGCATGTTGTTGAATGTTCTGTCCCTCTGGTCTAGTGTTCAGATAATGCTAAAGCTGTACACTTTAAACTACTTTATTTGCATTTTGTTACATTAACCATAATTGTTTCCAAGAATTCGCCTATTGTTTGTGCACTTTACTTTGTCTCTGAATGAATTAAAACAGGGTCCCCCTCCTCAGTGTTCTGTGCTAGCATCAGATTCAGTCAATCAGCAGCTCAAAGGTAGAGTTAGAATCCACAGACTCTGTCACGGAAACAGCGGTTGGTATGCAGAGGGGTGGCAGGCAGCCAAGCAGACTGAAAAATGGGCATATATAAGAAGGTTTACAGGTAGGAACCATGTGGCTACAGGCAGAGGTAGGACGCCATGGTCAGAGTCCATATCCTGTGTCTTAATAACGTGTGCTGCAGCCTCAGGGGAACTGCAGCTTTAATGGGGAGGCAGTCTGCCACTGGTAAACACATGCTAGAGCTCAGTGAAAACACTACTGGCACGGACTTGGGTCATTTGAGATAAGCATGAGTGCAACATCGCCTTGAAATCATTTTTGGCAGTGTCGGAGTCCATTCGTGTGTGTACGTGTGCGTATGTGTGCGGACTCTTCACCATTAAACATTTGTTCAGCTTGACACAAGTTTACCCCAAAAGGCTGTTAGCTTAGACAAGTGAGATCAAACCTACTTTTGTGTGTATTAATGGAGAGCTGAAGCCGCTTCATGTTTCGGAACTATTTCATTCCGGATACTCAGAAAACTTCGATACTGGGGGGAGGGGGGTGTGAGGAGCTCAGTTGGTGTGTTGTAGACCTTGGTGAAGCTATCAGGGAAAATCATTTCACATTTCACAGGGTCGTTTGTGTATAATGAATGAGCCATGACACCATCTACATGAGGTAAAGGAGTTGGCCTGGTCCAGAGGTAGCCGAGGTTAAACGGAAAACAGGGGATGCGTCATTACTCTGTGAAAAACATTTGTCACGATCCTGGTCACTCGGCAGGGCTGAAGATCGACTGTTAAAACAATCACCTCTCTAGATTTCAGAGACACGCCATTATTGCAAGTACAGTTTTTGATGGAGGGTTTATAAGTCAAAGCTCAGAGGGGTGGAGAGATGGGAATAGAAAAAATAAATCAGGCCCATCTAGGCTCGATTAGCTGGGGCTGCTCTACTTTCCTCCCGGGAGTCGCAATGCAATGGTGTGGCAAAGGGCGATGAGGGTGAGACATCGGAGGGGTTCACGAAGGGCAGCGGGAGGGAGGGGAGTCAAGGTATGGAAGGTTGGGTTGGGGGACGGAGGGCAGAGCGCGCAGTTTTTTTCATCCTATGAAGTGCTAACTTGGACAGTGGGAGGAATTCTGTGGTTTATCCAACAAGAGCTACTCCATCTGTACAAACTTGAGCCTGCCAAAGTGTAGGCTCTCTCTCTCTTCCTCTCTCTCTCTCTCTCTCCCATACACACACACACACACACACACAAAAGGGCTGCCAGAATGTTGACTCCCTCCGTCCAAAGTGGAGCGAAGAAACTTAACTCTCTCATTACTCACTCAGATGCTTGTACAGAAAACTACAAATGAGCATAAACTCAGCTGATACAATAACACACACACACACACACACACACACACACACACACACACACATATTTGGTCCACTGAGAAGGTGAGTCCTGGCTGGGGAGTACTTAAAAGAATTGTTTTCTCCTGCGCTTCTGTGCAGCTGTAATAACGATAATGTGGAGACAGAGGTTATGTAAGTGTGAGCTGCAATCGCACTTCGTGTCATTTAGACGTGACTCAGCAGGCCGAACGGCTGGTTGTGTGTGTGCATGTGTGTGTGCGCGTGTGTATATGGAAACGAGACAAAAGAATGGTGAGCAGAAAACAGGGGACAGTGAGAGGATTGCAAAGTTTCTGTAATTGTATGTGGAAGTGTGTGCGCAGGTTGACGGGGTCTTCCAGGCACATACAGGTGACTCTCAGGACCAGGTCGTAATTTTGGGTTTAACTAGTGAGAGAAAAAAACACGGTACAGGAACAAACTCTTGGGTTAGTTTTACTGGAAGTGTGAGATTACTCAGGTTGGATTCCCAGCAGAGTTCACGGCAGGCGACTGACATCTTTCCACATATATAAGTGTGACCAGCGTAGAGCTTTTGAGCGAAGAAACATGCTCCACAGCGCCTCCTACATCTGCAACACTCCCCCTCTCCCCCGATTGTTCGTGTCCCTTTAAAACTTTGCTCATCTTTGGACGGGGGGGCAGGGTTGGACTCCCTGAGTCACTAGGCTGTCCCTGGCATAGACAGACACACGTACATAAACGTGCACACGCGCACAAACCCTCCATGTCTGTGAGTGGGGCTGGCCCCGTGCCCAGCCTGAGGGCTGCGGGGCCTCTACGCTGTATCAGTTAACCCTTAAAGAACCCATTTAAGCAGAATTTAATCCAAAAAATGGAGCAACAGCTCAGCATTCCTGAGCCTGGCTGCTCATACCAGGCCCCTCGCTGTCTGTTCCCCGCGTATATGCAAGCGGGTGTCACATACACTTTTTCACATTAAGCCGCGGCCACTCCTCAAACGAGCTGTCCCTTTAACATTCGCTGCACTTGGCGGTTTAACACTTTAGGAGGTCGACACAGGCTGACACGGGCCTTCCACCAAAGCCAAAGCAGTGGATAAGTGGGCTTTAATGACAAGATTTATGTGACCACTGTCGCCATTTGAACTTTAAACACTTTTTTGCTTCACATGACCCAGGAATTTAAATTTATCCATTTACTGCAGGAAGGACGTGCTGGAGTGTTCACCTCAAAAGTTCCGGCTTGATGCCCAATGACAGCAGCGACCTTTGAACTCCGATCTTGGTCAAGTATATCCGTGTTTTCTGCTCTGATATATTAAAACTTTCTTATCTTTACTACCCTTCCTCTCTCACTCTCCCTCCTCCCTCACACACTCTCACACACACGGTTTGGCCCTGCATGTCAGTCCTTATCTGATTAATCTGATCAAAAATTGCACAAGAGAACCCATGCATCAGGTCAAGCTCTGGAACAGTAATGACAGATATGAGAGAAACAGACGCTAATTTTGGCATTAGTGGTATAGTGCAGGAGCATTTTAAGCCAGAACAGACTTAATTAGAACATTTAAACAAAGATTGGGTTGCGCAATAGTTCTCAACTTCCCCACAAGGTGGTTTGGAAGTCGCCATTACTGTTTTACGGTGCGCAACATGCTACAACGTGATCCCTGGTTGGCTTGAGGAGCCACATGATTAGGGTGGATCTGGGTTGATTAAAATGGACTCATCAGCTATAGTCTGTCTGTCATTATGAAATATTGGATGCAGCATAACTGAGGTGACTCACTGAATAAGGATTTTACAGATCGCAGTGCACAAGTCCTGTTTACGTGATCAGACCACACTCAGATAATGGCAGCTCTCATGCATGTACCCCTTAATCTGATTTAGTTTGTTATTCATCGGTGCATGTGTAAAAACAGCCAAACTTGTATGGACTTATGCTTATGCTAAGACCACTGCCAAGATCGGATATTGGGACAATAACAGGCCCTTTAGGTGTAACTTGGTGTGTACTCTAAAATAGGAATGGAACATCCTTCAATCATCACATTTCTGAGGTGCATCAGCTCAGACGGTTACGATTCCTTCACATTGTCTGGAGCTTTTAACGCGCACGTCACAGGGCTGTGCATGTGAGGCCACATCAGTGCTGAGGAGAGGTCCTCTAAACGGAGCGCGTTTGTGCTCCTTCTCCAGAAAAACGTCCTTGAAGGAAGCGCTTGGACTTTGGTTCAGCCGTGTTCCGGTGAGGCGCGAGCACACAGACACATGCGTGGACCATTATCAAGTCATGACCATACAGACGTGATGTAAGGCCATTGAGAGCCGCTGTAAAGTGTGTTAAGTGTGATGGGTGCAGTGACAGATGCTTTGACCTTATCTTCTGCAGCAGCGGGATCTGGCCTGTGAGAGATGGGGAACCTCCTCCTCCTCTTGGCCTGCTCTGAGATGGATCCCAGCGGTGCTATCCAGTAGCTGCTCCAACAACCGTGTCAGTTTGGAGGCAGGCCCATTGCCCTCCCACCTTAGTGAAGAGACGGTAACCTCTGGAGTCATTCATCTAAGGTCCCGGCTAATAATAGGATATGGTTATGATCCTGTGTAAGTGGGAATCAGGCACAGAATTAAACAGCAGTCAAATGTTGGTTAAATGCTGGATGCTTGCAAGCAACCGGGCAAGACGCTGATGTTCTAACTGTGTTTAAACAGGAAAAGCACCTGAACACACTGCAGATGCATCTTAGACCCCTACACACATCCCACCAGGACACATCACATGCTAAGTGTGGTTGTCGAGCAGTGTTCTGTAATTGTAGCGTGTGTTAATGACTCTCGCAGGTGAAGACGGTAAAACCGGTGGCTGTGATTTAACGTGCAGCAACGCAAGCTGGGACATGACTGACAGAATGAGTCTAGATTAATCCCAATAATAAATGTCTCATTCTTTATTAATGTTTCAGATTTTTCAGGTCAAAAAGACTCATGACAAAGTGCTTCACTTAAACTACATAATCTATATGAGAATAAATATAAAAGCTATTGACTGGACTCATTCCAGTTGCAATCATGTCATTATTGGTGTTCCACACCGCTGTGAGAACATTTAGGAGATTTTCAAACATAATAAGGTCAAATTTCTGAGCACTGATCTTGGTGATTAACTTCACTGAAAGAAGCTCAAAAGTGCGACTGTCAAGACCGTTGATGGAAGCAAATGTCTGCAAATTAACATTTTACCCAACTTTATATTTCATTTGATGTTGAAGAAAATAGTCATTCTCAGTTTTAACAGGCAATGCCACAACTGTCTTATCCTTGTCTTTATCTCACAAAAATCCCACCACTAGTTCTGTCACGTGCAGACAGCATCTCAGGTTTACCGCTACGGCCACAGTAGCAGTCTGAAATGTGATGGGAACTGAGTATCATCAGCTCAACAGAGTGGTAAATGTGGTCACAGAATGTGTTTTGGAAAAAGCTCCCTCCCCTCCCTTTAAAGTTTTAATAAGTCCTGTTCCCTCCAAGTACAGCCCCATGTCCTACTTCTGTCCTAGAGCAGGGATAGCATGTACCTGGAAGAGTCTGAGCCTTTAGACAGCTGCAGGGAGGCAAAGTGAAGGGCACGGGAGTGAAGGCTTCTATGGGAAAAAGTAGAGAATAGAAAGAAGAATCACGGATTCATGTTGAGGAAGAAAATGAGTGGGAGGAACCCATAAAGCTACAGTGAAAGAGGAAGACACAGAGATACCCTGATCCTTTAAAAAGTTAGTTAAATCTCCCGAGGTTTAATTGAATTTGAAATGAGTTGGGAGGCAGAAAGTTAGCAGGAGCGAAGGAGGGCTCAGTGCTGAAGATGAAGAGCTGGTGAATGACGGCCAGGAAGACAGAAGTGGAGAAGGAGAAGACTATAACAGAAGCGTGCGGAGGGAAAGGATTCGGCCATGCACAGGTAAATTGATCTCACGGGAGAGAGAGTAATGCAGAAGAAAGAGCTGCAAAGGAGCACACAAATTGAGAAACGAGAAAAGAAAAAAGGGAATAAAGCAGGCAGAGGAAGAGAAACGAAAGAGAGGGGAAACACCAAGACAGGCAAAAAAAGAGAGTGGAGGAGATGAGCTTCTGCAGAAATGGAGAGAGAGGTTTGAGAGCGGTTCTGTGCAGAGCGCAGAGGTGCACGGCTCTCCAGAGCAAACACTGGCAAACAGAGGGGCCGTTGTCTGCGTCAGGGTGGACTTGGGGAGGGGACAGCAGCACCAGGATGTAAAATGTGACAGATCTATTTTAGGCCTCCAGCACAGGAACCCTTCCCTGCTCTGAACCAGGTGTCAGGGTCAGGGGCCAAGGACAGGACAGCACAAGCTGAAGCACCACCTGAAGTAGATTCATTTGACAGGAGAGCGTCCTGGAACCTCATTTTCATGCTCTGCGCGTTCGCCGTGCATTTTAACCACATTAAGAAAATAAATAAATAAATCATCAGGACATATAGAGTGTTTAATTGTGCAGAATCTGTGTTTTCCGCTGCTTCTCCTGAGAAGAACGACGTGCTTGTGTGCAGCGTCTTCCTTCTTCTGGGCGTGTTACCCTTGAGATGATCTCATGTTTGGGACTCTGAAAAATGTTATCTTTTGTGGTTAGTTTTGCAATGAGGGTGTGATGTCCTGTCTTTTTTTTTCCTCACAGATGATCACTGACCCCCCCCACCACCACCACCACCACCACCACCACCATCTGACTTACTCCTCTTTTACACACAGACACCCACACTACACATCCACCATCACATCCATTTTCTCCCCCGACTTTCATTCCTCACGCACATCTTTGAACCCAACCTGGTCTCGGGAACGTAAAGTCACCCTCCACCTACCTACCCCCACACCCCACCCCCCACCCACCTACCCCCAATTCTGATTATGCAGGCAGCTGTCAGCCCTCTAAGGTGAGGCCCCCCAGGCGACAGTTCAACTGCTTCAGACTGAGGCTGCGCCACCGAGCTTGACAGTAGCGCGAACGGCGCGGAGGAAAAGAATGCTAATGGATCAAATCAGATGAAAGCTGAGATGAGAGGAGGGAGCGTGGAGGAGAGGAGGAGGGCGCTGCGAGGCACTCCTGATCGGCTGTCATTCAGACTCAGGCCCGGTGCGCACGATGGTGCGTATTTGTTGTGCTTGTTTGAGCGGGAAGCACTGGCCGCCCAGGATTGCGCCCCCAGTTACTGACATGTTTTCCCTCCAAAGTGCCTTGAAGTTTGAGAGATGAACAGAGGGAGCCTCTCAAGATGAACAGAGGGAGCCAGTGAGGGAGGTGCTGGTAAAGACAAGAGATGGAAGGATGTGGGAGGCCATACACAGTCCATTGTTCTGTTCCTTTATTCCTCCATCTAACACACGTTTCCCTTCTTCTGTTTTTCCACTGAAACTCCACCTGCCTCTTTGCCTCGGAGCCATACCTCACCGCACAGTAGGCAGCGTATCAGAACTTAGCGCTGTTTCATTTTCTGAATAATGCTGAGTTCAATATTATCTTGTTTTGAACTTCACTACTGCACTTGCCTCCTCTCTCCTCCAGGGCACCCGCTTCACGGCGAGAGACGGGATTCTCGGGCGCCATCACTTACGGGCAGCCAAACAGCCCCCTGCGCAGAGAGAGAGCTCGGGATTGGAACGTAGAAAAGCGGCAGCTTTGCTTCTCGTCTTCGCGATTTGGAAGTGTCTGATTCCATTTGCGTCCACTGACTCGCTCGGTTAAAGCCTACATGTGTGTGTGTCTGCCTCGAATGCGTAATGGATCCTGACAGCAGAGGCACATGGATATACGACTATAATGAACTCCAGCAATGCTGAACCAGGAAGTACTTGTCAAATCCTGGAAAAACTTGCAGCCATGAGCTTGCGACAGATCCCTTTTAGTCTTGTCTGGGTACGAGGGGTATTAGCTTCTGAATCGATAGAAAAATCTCAATCAGACACCTGACAAGATTATTTCAAATGTTTTCCGGCACACATAGCTCAACGCTTCCCCGCGACTTCTTTGTTTCCAACGTAGCCCCAGCCTGTCCCTGGCAGATGGTTTTAATTAATGTCGACACGATAACGAGATTCCCTGCGATTAATATACACAGCAGTTATGGATTTAAGTGCTGGGGATCCCAGATAATGTGATTAACGGGAGTCGGAGAGGGGGCATCTGGCAGATGATTTGAAGCGGAGGGTGGCTGGAGCAAATGCGAATTGAGTTTGTGAGTTGAGAATGCAATTTCGAGCGCGTTTATTTGTGTGTCAGACTGGCACAGAGATGGACAGGAGAAGAACTCTGGGGGTGTAATATCTTTTGATCCTATGTCCACGTTTATGTGTTGTTATGATACTGTGATACTTGTGTGATGATAAATCAGGTACACAACAAATGCAGCCACAGTGGCTAATTGTCGTAGCGTGATCGTATGGTTGGCCTTTAGAATTCAGATTCTTATTGTCACAATAAAAAACAGTATTATTTTCACCCTCTGAAGGCTCAAAAGAAAAGCAAAAGGTTGACACTGAGTTTGGGGAAGTTGAGTCTATTTTTGATGGTTCTTCTTTGGAGAAAACCTTCCTTATTCTCCACTCCACTTACTCAGATTAGAACATACACTGCTGCCGCTAAAGACCTGCTCTACCTGTCATCTCTGCGGGAAACTAATCGGAATCATCGTGAGCTGATGGGCTCTGTCATGACAGTTGAAAATGACTCATCCTGAAAGAGTTGAAGAGTTGAAGTCAAACAAGAACACAACGGCTCCTTTTGGGGCTAGTGTCCACACACACACGTTCATGAACACACACCAACGCATACACACAAGCTTAGAGCTCTTTACCAGTCAAACAATAACCACAGACACTTGTTACACCAGTTTTAAACGTATATACATCACAAACATGTTGTGGCAAGAGAGTAAACACTATACGCACTCTGGCTGGGATGCTATTCTCCAACCAATGTGCATGTTTGACAAATAACATTTGCCACTTTTTCCACTGTTGTACTACATGAGCAAACCGTGAGAACCTCTGCAGACAGTCAGTGACAGCCGCGATCTTCTCTGCTCACGTGACACAAAAGCAAAAACATTTAGTAAAAACACACATACCAAAAAGAAAAATATACGCTGATCTTTAAATATAATTTGTCAGCGTAACAAAGACTTTTTCCCCTATTCTCTCCTACACACGAAGCCACTTTGAGATTCAACCGGACAGCGTGAAGGGAGTGAAGGGGTGTAATTCAACAAAGAAAGGTGAGACATTGTCGCTGAAAGTGAAGTGAGGCAGCAAAAGCAAACAGAGGAAGGAAGGAGTGGGTTGGGGGAGGGAGAAAGTGAAGGGAGGAAGTTGGCAGAGGAGGGGAGGGAATGAGGAGACTGGTGGAGGTTAGAAGCATTCGTAAGTGTCCGTGTGGATGAACTCCAATGAAAACAGGGTGTCGAATGTAACAGGTTTGTGCACCGCAAGGGTGCTTGTGATGACCCATTTCCATGTCCCTAGCAGGAATGAGTGGACATGGGTTCACGACCTCTGTTTCATTTGGACAAATCCAGACAGAAGATCACAGAACAGCAGACGGAAACATCACCGGTACTTTTCAAAGATCTCCCTCGGATGTCTGATCTGGTGCGAGAACGCTGCCGACAAGGAGATGGCTGCAGATCGATGGTCGGCCTTTGGGAAACAAGCACCAGACAACCATCTGCGTATCCTGTTTTTCTGGAAACAGAACTGTGTCAAAGGGAGCGACAATGATGGCCCAAATGCTGCTGGTTACACCCCCAAAAAAGCTCTCATGATAAGCAAATCTGTGTAGATAGGTACACAAACAATTTCACAAGGCATGTTTACAGAAGAATCCGGCATCGAGTCAGTGTTTAGATCACCGACAGTGAGCACAAACACAACGTGCAAAGAGTAATTTAACCTTCACCCCTCCCACTACTGATCAATACAGAAATATTAATGGAAAGATTCACTTTTTTATCTAAAGACAAAATGATTTTGTGTGTGTGTGTGTGTGTGTGTGTGTGTGTGTGTGTGTGTGTGTGTGTGTGTGTGTGTGTGTGTGTGTGTGTGTGTGTGTGTGAATGAAGGCATTCCAGAGTTGTTCAGGTATCAAAATAAACCTGATGTTAACATTCCGGGCCCGTGATGCGCCACAAGAGAGAAAAAAATCCAAGATGACTCAAAAAGTGGCTCATTTAGCAGATCAGATATCAGCCTTCTGTCATGGACCCTGGCACCAGAGCCCACACCTTTCTCAGAACAAAGCACGGGGATTTTGTGCATCGACTTTAACTAATTTGAGATTGAATGCCTTAAGCTTTTTTTTTTTTTATCACCCCAAAGTGCAAGAGCAAAGGCATGGTGGGCCTGGGTGTTCAGCACATCAGCCAAAGGGTCCACGAACATCTGGATGAGATGTAAAACCGATTGTGTGGGTCTATACGTATGTGCATGTTTGTCTTGCTGTCAGATTTAACAGCAACCAGAGAAGAGGATCGTCAGGCAGAATGTACACACGTACACTTTACGTTGCGCTTTACGATCACAATTACGCAAGAACATGGCTGTGTACATGCAGCATCGCCGCTGCCCTTGCAGGATTTTCAGCGTGCATACATAGAACATTCTCTGCCCGATGCTGCTGTTCTGCACTTTTTACGTTGTTGTATTCGGCGTACATGTTGGGCAGATGTGTTGAGCGTGGCGTTATTTCAACGGATGTTTCCCATAAGCCTCACATGTACATCACCAGCCACCATTCAATTCTAAGACCCCCGTGGGGCTCACTCTGTTTTGCCCCCCTGTAGCCTTTAGCTCATTGACCCCTACATGCATCCTCTGGCCCCTATAGGTGGTGAGGAATTGTATGGGAGAGAAGGTCTGAGTGGGGGGGGGAGCAATAGAGAGGAGCACTTCTTCAGGAAATGCATTAAAGAGGCAGGTATTGATTTGGGATTTTAAATGTTTTTCACTGTGATATATCCAATTAGCCTCTGAACCCTCTATGGATGGAGAGGGGGCTCCCCTGAGGGTGTGGAGAGGGCCATTATATCACTTTTCCTCGGGCTCCTTCAAATAAGAAATAGATAATACCTGTTAGAGTCTAGACTCATAATGGGAGGGTGCTGCCGGGCTTTAGGAGGCAAGTATTAGATCTGCACTTACAATCATTCGTTTACTGACGCAAATCCAAACCCTCCTCGCGGTCCGGGCGTGCCTCTGAACGGTGGGTGACACAGTGACTCGTTTCAGTGTGGACAGCTCCTGGAGATCAGTAAGCTTTAAATCTCTCTGCACATCCATGTCTCCCTCCGCCTCTCCGCATTCCTCCACCTTCTTCTTCCCCCGCTCAATCGATGGTAAGTTATTTAGCAGATAAAAGAGTTGGATCAATCCAGCGGCATGTATCAGAGTGCCAGCAAGTTGGGTATATTATGTGGAGTGTGTGTGTGCACGCGTGTGCACATGTAAGGGAGAAAGGGCCTGTTTGTTGATGTACCTGGATATTTGAGTGTATATATATATATATATATGCAAGCATTTGCAGTTATGTCACAGCCTAAGAGTGTTTTGCCCACCCCACCCACTCTCTTTGTGTAGGCGTGTGTGCCCACGTACTATTGCCACTATGTCAAACCAACACTGAAAGATATACTAAGAGGAGAAGGAGGGGGAGGAGAGTGTCCTTGGTTGTTGAACAGCAGTAACCTTTTATCTGTAAGAATATACAGCCGGGTTGTTCCGCCTATTGTAAAGATCTAATCTGATTCCATTTGTAATTAGGTGTCTGAATTGCAGTCGCCGAATTGAATAAGTGAAGAGAAAATAGTTGAAATCTGTAGTAGTGTAAGCCCCCAACACACACACACACACACACACACACACACACACACCTCCAAAGTGAGGTTTAGAGCAGAGAATGAGAGGAAAGAGAAAGAGGCGGGAGTCTGTTAGGAAGAACGACCACATAATGGGAGAGAAGAAGAGCGGACAAGGGATGAGCTGTCGGTGGGACTCTGCCAAAAAGAAAGTGGTGTTGCTTCCAATGCGGTGATATCTTAGAGCTTAGGGACCTCAAATCACATAGATCTTTGTGAAAGACACAAGCAAAGGTGGAAGCAAACGCGTCCTGTTTTGATGTGGTCGGCGCAGGATCCTGTGAAGATCCTGTATGTTCTCACTCCCACCTGACTGAAAAACAAAAGATCAGATGCTGCCTGAGGACTCACATCTAGCTCCCTGTAGCAACAAATCAAGACCAGTTCTTTCCATGTTTAATGTATGTGTATGCTGAATATGGAAAGTAGCTGCAGTCGGGAAGAGACTATCGAAAAAATGGGGCATCTTTAGGGTTAAAATCACGAGCAACGTACGAGACATTAATCACTGAATGTGGGCGAACTTTTGGCTTTACTGGTGAAACGTGCTCTGAAGCCAGAAGTGATTATATACTTAATTGTCAACTTTTTAATGAATGAAGTGTAATTAGAAGTGAAAGAGAATGACATCATTGAAGAAATTGTGCTTCATATTGGGCCAGATCATATCTTTGATAAACATGATTTGTGTTTTCATGGATTGTGTGTCCTTATTACATGCCAGAAATGAAAACACACACACACGTCCGTTTTGTATCATTGTGAGGCCTTTCACTGACATTTAATTGCTCCCTACCATAACCTTCACAAATCAATGCCTTACCCTTAAAACCAAGTCTAAACCCTTAAACAGACCTTTGAATTTGGCCTAATGGCCAAAAAAATGTCCTCACTTTACTAGTAAAATGCATAGTCTGGTTTTGACTCCCACAGAATACCTGCAGGACACACAAATACAAGACGAGGGGCGTAGTCATGCATGTGCTGGGGCACGAGTACTTAAGAATATGAGTCAGTCACTGGTTCGTCTGAAGTGGGGATTTCCACAGAGTTAAAGAGGTCATGTCTGTCCAGCTGCAACACATATTTCTGTAGAAAAATGTAAATATGCTGCTACAAGGTGGAACGTTGGTGAAAAGTCAGAAGAGGGCCACATGCCATTCATTCAGAGTCAGCTCAGTTGCTGAGACACACACCTGCCTCTCTCTCTCTCTCTCTCTCTCTCTCTCTCTCTCTCCCTCTCTCACATACACACAATCATCTGCCCCTGATTTGGCCCTGTGCTTACACATATACACAGATCAGATGGCTATGCATGGCCTGTTTTCACCTTAAATAAGCTTCAGAGAGACTGTACACAAACCAATAAACAGCATCCTCGCTTAGCACCAAACACACTCTTCCTGATTGGGTTTCACACCCAACAAACCTTCCGCTTCCATCAAAATGCCGGGTTGTTCTCTCTGGGATGGGAAATGCCCCATCTATTTTCAGCATTTCTTTGCTTTGGAGTAAACTGTAACAACTCCTTTCTCCCCCCACCTCCCCTCTCCTGCTTTTTTCACCATTTCTTCTTTAAAACCCACAGTTCCGTTTATCCACCCTATCGGGAACAACAGCGTGACATCGATTCACGTGTCTGTGGCGAGCCGAGCGATGTGCAGGGCGGGAAAGACTATCGGGGAGCGTTTGACACAGACCAATATTATTCATCCTGGACAATATCCTAAAATGGCTAATTATATAGAGCAATTAGCCAGCTAATTAGACAATTATCTGGGTAGAGAATCTTATTGGCTGGAGATAATCGATGCAGGGATGAAAGAGTGGCAGGAGATTAGGATTTACTTCCTTCGATGGCTGACCTGCCCGTCTCAGGAAGAGCTGCTGCGGCGCTGAACCGTCGGTATTTCCCCAGGGCAAGTGCAGTTTGGTGTGTGTGCATAAGAGGGTGGAGACGGCAGATTTGTAGGAAAGAGTCAGCGCTCCTTTTCCCACAGGACAGAGAGAGTAAGTCAGGTCTCACCGCTGATCTTATCTGATGGCGGCGTCAACAGCGCGGGCCTCCTCTCCTCCTGCTGCCCTGCTCCCCTTTCTGTTTACTCTGATGATGGCAGAGCCACACAAAGGATTCCTCGTTCCTCCGTGATTATGTCTCTGAAACACACACGCGTGCACACACACACACACACACACACTCAATGCTCCTCTTCCATGTGGACAACACTGGCATCCAGTCAAAGTGGTGCTAAATTGTATTAAAATAGTGCAGCGCTTGTTGCAAATTTACATGTGAATTAGGGAGAGTAGAGGTAATTACTCTAGGCCAGTGCCGCTAATTGAATAAGGGAGCAGCCTTTTCTCTCCTCTCTCCCTCTCTCTTCTTTCATTCTCCATACCCCAGTCTTCCCTTCAATGTCATTATCCAACCACTTTATCCTCTTCAAGGGTGCATGTGTGCCTTTCTATGTGGAATTATTTGTTTTTCCTCTCCTTTTTTCTGCCGGTGTGTGATGCATTGATGTGAATATGATTGGCCTCTTGCTCTCGCGCGCGATCACCTGCGTGTATTTGTATTTCAGAGCCATGTGGGAAATTAGACAGATAAAAATCTATGCACATTAAGATTACATGTGCAGTTTGGCGGGTTTCTTTCATTCTCTTGGAATCCTGCGGGAGACAAAATCAGAGGTGCGGTGGAAAATACAAGCAGATAGGCAGACATGACCAGAGCAAAGGCAGACAGCCCCGGGCTGTGTTTGAAGTGGGCCTCAGAGAAAACAGAGTGTCTCTGAGTGATGGTGGGTAGCAGAATAACTGTCACACTGACACACACGGGCTTTTTTCCCATGCATTTGCATGGCAAAGTGTCTGCTGGCTGATTTCTACCTCAAATCCGCAACAGCAGTGACGGCTGTGGGGACAGTTACAGAAGAAAACAGCTCACTGTCGGCTGTTGGAAAGGGCACTAAAAAGGCGTCGCCTTCATTTCTGTATACTTTTAAACAGCCAACAGAGAGAGATTGAAAAAAATATATTTCTTTGTGTTTGCGTGTCGGCGGCATGTGGTGTGAAGGCAAGAGAGGGGCTGCTCTCAGGAATATCAACCTGTGGCTGTCAGCCTTATCAGATCCAACTCACTCAGGGAGAACTAAACACACTGCCTCTCAGCCAGTCGCCCTACACACACACACACACACACACATCTACACACACCTGTGGAAGCAACAATACCATCAACCTATTGTGTAGATCTCTTATGGTCTGCATCCAAATATGTATCTGACGGGAGTTGATCTATGTGTGATTTCCATTCATTGATCACTTTCACAGCATTTGCTGAGTTTTCTGCAGTTAGAGGAAGCAAATGGAAAGAAAGTCTAAGTTACAAGTTTTCCACCTAATTAATCAAATATCACGTAACTATTAGATTATGGATGAGGCTCTCGGTAAGAAGGGTCAGTGTTTGAACCTGAAATGGGCTGTTCACTATCGATGCTTATCTCAGTGATGATGCAACACTGTATAAAATAATTTATTGAAAGTAATGCGTGGATGATAAACAGATTAGTATTTGATACATTATGTGGCAAAAATTTTGTGTTTTTGATATTTCCTGCCTGTTTGGTTGTCGCTA
The DNA here is from genome assembly GCF_003711565.1 of Takifugu flavidus. Lineage (NCBI taxonomy): Eukaryota > Metazoa > Chordata > Actinopteri > Tetraodontiformes > Tetraodontidae > Takifugu > Takifugu flavidus. The sequence continues at coordinate 10,331,134 of NC_079527.1, read as the reverse complement.
GATACTTTGTGTCATCTAGTTCAACTAATAGCTATAACTTACTTTGTAAATAATGTATAAAGTAGAACATTGACTAATTCATCTGTTGAAAACATGACAAAAGAGGGAAAGATGCAGCCCTGCAGCTTTAAGGGAATCCAAGCTGGTCGATCAGGTCAAGATGCTCATTTTGGGTTTGAACAGAAGCCGAGATGAATATTTTGTTCTTTTCCTTGAGTACTGGGTCATTTCCATGTGTGTATGTCTGTGTGTGTGTGTGTGTGTGTGTGGTGTGTGTGTGTGTGTGTGTGGTGTGTGTGTGTGTGTGTGCGTGTGTGCGTGTGCGTGTGTGTGTGTGTGTGTGTGTGTGTGTGTGTGTGTGTGTGTGTCTTTCCTGGTTCTGATATTATGAGTGAAAATAGCAGCTGACGCATTACTGGCAGACTCAGAGGTCAAAGACTCCAGCATTGGCTTTCATTGAGTCATTGCCCCCAGGTAGAAAGCACACCTTGAGTTGAAATGCGTGTGTGTGTGTGTGTGTGTGTGCGTATGTGTGTGTGTGTGTGTGTGACAGAGAGAGAGTGAGAGTCAGACACAAAGTATGGATGTGTTTGTCTACTCCGAAATGTGTCTATGTAACCATATCTGTCTGCGCCTGCTGCTATTGCCCCAAACAGAGCTTCAGGCAAGCTTGAGTTTCCTGGCTGGGGAGGGGGGTGACTGTGGTTAGGAGACATAGAGGAGGAAAGAACAAAAGAGGTGCCTGAAGCTACTGTAACACTGAAATGCCTTTGAGGAACCAGGAAAAAGGCTGACGGGGATGAAGGACCATGAGAAAGCATACAGTGGATGATGGAGTAAGAATGTGACGCAGCGACGGCGTGAGCGACCCTGTTTGCAGCAGGTTTCCACGCTCTTGTTAGCCTCTCGCTCACACCAGGAAAGGTGGATGTAAGATGAACACGCTTTACAGTAAACATCCCTCAGAGCTCCCCCATCAATGTAATCCCTGTCAAACAAACAGGAGAGTCGGAGGGACAAAGACAGAGAAACGGGAGAAGACAACGGCGAGGTGAAGAACAGAGGGAGCAGCGGAGGATGCAGAAGCGACAAATTGTGTTTAGACTGCAGTCTAGCTTTCATGATCATGGCAGCCGGTCATGAGTCACTGTTGTAGCTCTGAGGGATTTGCGGGGACCACATGCCGTGTTTGAAGTTGAAACTGTAGCATCAAATCCTGTCTGCTCACAGCAAACACACTCTCTGATCAGGCTGTTAGCCCAACCAGCAGACAATGGGCTGTGTGGAGACTGTTGCAGGTAGTGCTGCAGCTACAATAATCACCTCAGAATAGCACACACACACACACACACACACACACACACACACACACACATGCACACCCTCGTATAGGCCTCGTATTGTTTTTTGAAATATAGCCATAACACATATTAACCAGCCTCTGAGCCTAAACTGAACCATCACAACTAACCCTCTGACCCTACCTTAAACCCAGTTCTGACCTCAGCCTTAAAACCACATCTTACCCCTCAGTCGGACCTTTGAAGTTCCGAGGATATGCATTGGTACTCAATGCATAGCAAATACAAGGACACTCACACACACACACACACACACACATGTGGCCCCAAGTAGCAAAACCACAGTCAATAATATTAGTTTGGTCCCTAATATTTACATTCCATGATGCCTTTTTCAGGGCCACATCAAACCCCTCCTCTGTACACATGCTATCAATCTGGTTAGAACCAATAAGATATTCTTGCTGAAATGTAAAAGTAAACACTGCTGTGGAAGTCCCTCCATTTCCTGCTGACTTCCACCCACGGGGATTTAGGCAAGCAAGCATGCACATACACACACACACGAATGATTACACTCTTTTAAAAAAAAAAAATTCCCACCAAGCTGTGCCTGTTCGGCAGTGAACTGTCATGACCACAGCATAAAAATTTAACCCCGAAATGCCTGCGCACATCAGGCACGATTAATAATCAACCCTATTACAAACAATTAACATAACAGTACAATAACAATCCCGGCTCAATATAAAACCTGTTAAATAGGTGTTTCATATCAAAACAATTGTGCAATTAATCCTCAATATCACATGACCCACTGTATTTCATGCATCAGGCCAGCTGGAGCACGGCGTGTTTGGAGCCGTCCTCACTGAGTCAGAACACAAAAACAATCCTCTGTTCAGTTTAGGAGGAACTGCAAAAACAATAAAAAATATTTTCCTGTTTTTTCTCTTTGACGCTGGCACTGATTCATATGATGTTTGGATATTTTGAACATTCCTGCACGAATTGAGCAATACGTTGCATAACAGGGGTTCCTTTCGGCACCGGAGCTTTTGGAAAGTCCAGACTTGACCCTTTGTGGAAAACAGCGTGAAATATAACGGCGATGGAGCAGAAAACAACTTGTGTTTAACAGAATTCAAACCGCAACGGTCCAAAGACTCATTCAGAACACATGTGCTCACTAAACATGCCTAAAGTTTCATTTAGCCTCTCATTTCCCATCAGCGCGTTCGGGCAAAGCCTCAAGTATACTTCTCATCTTTAACTTATTAAACAAATCTCCTCCAACTTCTGCCAACTTTGAAATTAATAACAGGTCCAGAAAAAGATCTACACTTCAGAAATGTTGCAACAAACAACCGGGAAGGGGGGGGCTTACCATTCATTTAGATAATAGTTCATGTGCAGAGCAGGACCCAGACGCACATCTATCCAAGTTCTGGTTTAGCAGTGACCTCACTCGCTGACAGTTAGCATCGATGGCGTCTCGCCCACTTGCGTTATCCCAGCATTCCATCCTAATCACTTAATAGCTCCGCTCATGGCCAACGCTAGTCTGATAAACAACTAGCTAGCCAATTAATAATAAGTCGGATCTCTTCCATTTCACCCTCTCTTATCAGATTGACGGCAGTTGTCTCCGCAGTCGTCTCTCAGTGCGCGCCGCCGTCTCTTGCACGGAAACAGGCTAGTTTATCTGCTACAGTGGAAAGACCCTTTTTGCATAGTTTCAACAGCCTTTACATCACAATATAACTCCAGCCTAATCCGCTAAAGAATCCCTCCTTTGATTTATGTTATTTGTGTCGGTTCTCAGCGTGAGTCACTGAGAATCTACCTGAACGCCGAGGCCAAACGTTTCACCAGAGAGTTGAGCTTGCGTTATGCTTTGAATTATGATTGGATTAGAGGTGACATGAAATATTCATTTGTGGTCTCCTGTGGGGGCAGCGTGCTGTTATAAAGGCATTGATTTGACAAGGCAAACAAACGCTGATGAAGCCTGATAATCAATGGCGGCATTGATGACAGTTCACGGTGGCCATGGGCTTGAAGTGATTGGATGGGCTGGCTGTGAATAATGAATGAGGAGCTTCCTGATTGATCAGTGAGGTTGTCTCTGCTCCAGACACTCAGCTGGCATTTCAATAGGGTTGCCGGCACTGAAGAAACCGCGGCAACAAACAAGCCTGCACCAGCTGTCCTGCAGGTCCGGATGGGGGGAAGACGTCTGGAGGCTTAACTGTGAAGAATATCCTGGACTGTAGAAAGTTCAGGAAAGGAGAATGTGAAGGGGAAACGGGTGAGGAGTCTAGACATCCATAAAGACGACCCCACGTGGGTGACAGGACCGGCGAGGTGAGCTGCGCTGAGCCTCTTTTGTACCTGGAGGAGGCGGTCCAATGATGAGGGGAACAAAAACCTCCAAACAACAAAAAGGTTCCGCAACGAGGCTGCCATCCTCGCAGCACCCTTCGCTGGTGCCTCCCACTCTTCCAACCTTTCTGTCGCTGCCTTTGTGCCCCCAACACCACCACCACCACCACACCGCTGCTCACAGAGTAACACTCGTCTCTGCCCTTGAAGCCTCCTCCGTGAGTGCCCACCGAGAGGTGCAGTCAGCAAAGACATGACGGCAGAAGAAAGGCTGAGATGTCAACTGTAAGAGGTTCGGGCCGACTGTACTGTAGTTTGCCGTTGCGTTGATGGGACAGCATGTTCCCTACGCGCTTGTGTTTGGCAGCTGTCAGCTAACCGCTGCTAAAATGCCCACTTGTTATCTGATTTGCTGCATATCCTCCACTCCGTGTCTCTCTGAACTCTTTCTATCAGTTTATATCAGTGATATGGATGATTACACAAACGGCATCTGCGAGTTGAGCCAATAAGAAACACAGACTGATCAAGCAGATCTACTTTCGCCCGTCATAAATTTACAAATATGTTTGGATCCAACAATAGTAACGATGATTGAAAGAGTATTCTCCTACAGCCATGAAGGGTTGAGTCTTTAGGTCATCCTGCCACTAGGGGGCGATCACGGCAGATCTGTTTCTGGTGAACTCGCTCAGTGTTTCAGGTTCCGAGTCACTTTGCTCCTGATGAAAGCCGAACCACATGTATGGATTTGGCGTAAGACGACGTAACCTGAGGCTTTCACTGTGGCCCGATCAGACCGAAGACAGCCTGACACATATTGTGCGCTTTTGTAAGCTGCCAAAAACCATGTGACTGGCTGATGACAGGGCTCAGTTGCATGACAGGTGCCCAGCAGTTATCAGGTTTTCCTCATCCCGGCTCCCAGGAACCAACGGAGCCCCTAGAGTCCGGCCAGGCGATCTGTGTCGGCCTGATCTTGTTTCGAAAAAACAAGCAGACTGCAAGAAAAGAGGACAGAGAGACTAACAGAGGACAGCTAATAACAGTGTTTGCTCCTCTCAATTAGTTTTAAATGGAAATCAATGTAGAACAGGGAATGAGAAGGGCTCGCTAATGTTGGGGCGATAATCACATTAAGACGCGGCTTAAATCAACACCAGACCTCTGGAGAACAACGCAGGAGGAGCAGAGACTGTTCAGTCCTCCCTCTCGCCTTCTCCCCCTCTCTAGTAATCTATCAATCACGCTTACGCAACAGTCGTCTCCAGCTCTCAAAACCGCTGTCTGGTTGCCGGGATAGCACCCATAAGTTTCACCATGGCAACATCTGGAAGAAAGGCAGCCGGGCCGGGTGCCGAGATAGGCCCGGAGTTTCAACAGCGGCTATAAAAACTAACCAAAATAAATCTTTAACTGCTCTTGCTAGTAGAACACACATGCACGGAGTCGCACAAATCTCAGCCAATTTAATCAACTTTAACTGTTTCTCAGCTCCATTAATAGACAGGCAGAGGATGACCTCATTGCTCTCTCTGTTTGCCTGAAAGGAGATGCTGAAGGGGCTCACAGCTCAAGTCACTTCACTGGGTTCTAGTTTGGCTCTTGGAAAATGACATTTATGAGAGAATTTATAAGTTTTTCTTCCTTTTGCCTCCTAGGTGCCAAAGTTTAAATTTCATCTGAAAATGAAGTCATACCTGTTGGAGGAGGATGCAAAAAGCAAAACTAGAGTGACTGAAAGATGATTTGACCTCGTTTCCCAAACATGGATTTCCCAAACTCAATGATGGTCGTTAGATTATTGTTCAAATCTGATGTTGAGATGATTCCTGCTCTCAGATCTGTGTCAGGTCCTGATAAATGAGGGCCTCTTTGTCTCTCATTTATGCTGTCACAGTCCTGACCTCCCCGTGCCCATCTCATGTGGTAGAATCCTAACCCTGGTGCTCGGGGTAACACACACACACGTGCACGTGCCTCCCTCCCTACATGCTTCCAGGGTGAAAATATGTAAAGTGCCACAATCGTCCAAACAAAAAGCTGCAGAGGAAAATAGGGCAAATGAGTGAATTAAAATGCATCCCTGGAGACCCATCTTTCTCTCTCTCTCTCTTTCTCTCTCTCTCTCACTCTGGCCCTATTCCTCTCGCCTCCCCCACCGTTCTTGCCTCCCGCTGCACTTTAGTTCAAACTGCAGAGGCATCTTCTGGCCAGATGCTGGTCCAAGTGTTGATAACACGGATCAGCATCTGTGATTATTTAGGATCGGAGAATTAAAAACACTGAACGTTGAAATTCTTTCATCATACAGCATACAAAACTTCTGACAGAGTATTGGTTTAACTTAGGATATAAAAAGAGACACAGAGATGATGATTGAAAAAATAAGTATGGTTCTAAAGGCCAGACATGGAAAGTTTCTGATTAAAGATGCTCTTATATATAATTTCTCATGGAGCATCTTTTAACAGCAACAGTTGATGAGAGTGTGAAAAGAGAGTGTGTGTACCCCCCTGTGACGCCGAAAAGGCATAAAGGCAAGACGAGATGAGTTGATGAGTAAAAACTTTCCAAACAAAGCAAGTGTCCGACGCACACAGGACCGACGCGAATGCTTTGCTAACAACAGCTCTTTCATTCAAACACCGGTGGCATTTATGATTTTCAGTGAATAAAAGCTCATTCCGTGGAAGTAAGTCCATTTGATCCTCCTCTCCCCTTTGGCTCTGGAGGGGAAAAAAACAACGGCAAAGAAGAAAAGTCGAATCAGTCTAATAATCCAGCTTCTCCCCACAGAAATTAAGTAAGTAACCGCCACTTGTTCACTAGCCGCCGTTTGCAGCTTAGCAAACTTGCGGACGCCAAAATTTACAGGCATTGATTGTAAATAACATACTGTATACTTGTGCTACCCCCCTAACAGTAGAACTTGTAGAACATAATATTCATTTTGAATTGAGAGAAGCTCACTCATCAGTGATTAGACAAGAGAGATGAGGGAATTGGATGCTAGGTTAGCCACAAGGCTAGTACCTACCATTGACTAAATACTGCTATTAATTGTAAAACTAAAAAAACAAATAGAAAACATGTGAGGAGCTGCAAGAGAATGTATTAAAGGGGGGAAAGGTGGTTGTTCGAGGCTTATGTCCAGACAACTATTGATCAATAAATCAATGGCGAGGTCACACAGGCAGGTGCTTAGAGTATATATTGAGAGCTGCTCCTCATCTCATCAGATACTATAGATTAGTGGCAGAATATAAGGATGCTCCGTGCTGTGGCCGTGTTTCTGGTGGCTGCCATCTTACATTAAAGCGACTGTGTCCTCTCCACAAAGCTTCCACGGCTGAACTGCCGGGGAATGAATCCTTTAAACACTCTGCCGAGGTTTTCAGATGTGTTTTACAGGAGCGGGGTGTGAACCGAGATAGGATTCTCCCAAGACACTTGAGTTGTTTTGAAGTAAATCGCTACAGTTAATGTTTTTTTGTTTGAGATATAAGAGGGTCTCCATTCATCTCCGGCTGGGAGAAGGCACAGCTAACCACCCGCATGTTCCGCTTTAATCCACATCTACATGGGCTTTGTGGAAGACGCCGCGCTTATCAGGTCTCCCGCACAGAAGTCTGTTTTTATCTCGTCCTTCTCCCCGTCAGACAGCGGCGCTCACGCAGAAATGTACTTATGAAAACACTCATATACATACATAAACACACACAAAGACACACACCGTGGGTAAAGCCGGCGTGTGTAATTACCTCTGCACAACAGCGCTACAAAACGCCAGCCAGTGTTTGCATCAGCGCGTATGTGTTGAGAGTTTTGTAATTAGCAGAATACATTTAAATACATTTCCTGAAAGACTCCTGGGAGAGTTCCTGTTTGCAGTGTCTGCCTAAATCTCTCGCTCCTTTTCTTCTCCCCGCTCGTGCCTCTCACCGCCTGCAGTCCTCCTTTCATTTTAAAGTGTTCTGCTCGCTGTTTTCTCTCACCCTTCTCTCTTTTGTGTCCTGCATCATCAGAAACTGGGCGATCGATGCGGGTATTGACCCCGGCGTGTGGTCTGCGTGGCGATTGACCATCACGCTCTAAGCCTGCTGCCTTCGCACCACATTGGGACTGAACGTCCCCCCACCCCAGGATGAGGTGACACAGGAGTTGTGGCCTAAACATAAATTCTGCCCTCCTTCTCCGGTGCATCGGCACGCAAACAAAACACGATATGGGATGCAGGTTTTTTTCTCTCACCGGACAGATGAGAACTTCCACCCTACACCCCACCCCCCACCCCCCTTCTCTGGGCCCTCCCCACTCATCAAACCAGTCTTAATTATTCAGCAGGCAGCCTGATGTCTTTCATCTCTCTGTTAATTGCTGTGGTCGACTTCTCCCTGGGACCAGTGTGTCCAATGAAAGACTCTGCTTGTGTTGGATTATACCACCGGAGGATGCCTGTAGAGTGTGCGTGTGTGTGTGTGTGGTGTGTGTGTGTGTGTGTGTGTGTGTGTGTGTGTGTGTGTGTGTGTGTGTGTGTGTGTGTGTGTGTGATGGGACTGAGGTCCATGGAAAGGTTCCAATCCAAACTGGGCTGATTGGAGCATCTCTGCTGACGGATACCAGCAGGATTATAACCTCTGTGCTAAACTATTTTACAGCATTATTATCTTTGGCCTGTCATCAGGCGTGGGTGGATGTTAATGGGTTATTGATCCAAAAATGTGTAAATTAAAAAAAAAAATACTTAATTACTGGTGCGTTTCATTGGCATCCATGCTGGATGTGAAGCAACCCAGGCTGCAACTATGACAGAGGAAAAGACCAACAGCAATAAATGACCATGTCAGATTATAAATGTGTGCAGGGGAATGAGCGACATCACAGCAACAGCCTCAGATTACTGTAATTGGTCCTCTCGCTCTCCGATACACATGCTTCCATGAAGAGTTGACTTCCTGCTTTACTCAGATGGCAGCTCCTCAAACGTACCATCTGCCACCCTCAACATAATCCGATGACCGGTTCAGTTTTAGCTCTCTCAAAACTTGCGCACACTCAGTTCTCCCATCAGACTCTGCAGCTTCATTTCCCCCATTTTAACTTCTTTGTCTTGACTTCATCCTGCTCCCTCGGGGATCTTCACGTCTCTTCTGCTCGGTAAACCATTTGGAAGAGACGCGCCGGATAATCAGTGTAATGTGTGTGTTTCTATTGACATCTGTTGCTCTTAATTGCAGGCAGACACACACACGCGAGCACAAACGCACGCGTCCTGAGAGTTAATGCCAAGCAGCTGTGTGGAAACATGTTTACTGCGATGGTTCAGAGTCCTTCAGTGTGATCGGACAAACACGAACTTTGACCACTGATACGATCGACGGCGTCGGGATACACACGCAAGCCTTCGGAAAGAATCCGCTAGGTCCAGTTTTCGGGAAAACACAGTATGGTGAAGTGATGCTGGGGCGGGAGCTGCGTGGAGAGTCCAGCCTGGCGGTGCAGAGGTCAGAGGAAACACTGGCTGCTTTAACTCATCGCCGAGCGGCGCAGGAAGGAGAGCGCGTCCGCGTTTCGCCGGGAAAGATGACATACTGGAAAAAGCAGTAATTGTTGGGATGTGATGTTTGTTTTTGCTGGTTTCAGACTACACATGCTCGCATTCTGTTCCATCTTCATAAACCTTCGGACTCTTCGGTCGAATGAAATGAAAACAAAATATGGTTTGTTTTGGGGGAGTTTTTTTCCTTTAAAAAAAAAAATTCCAAACAAGTTTAAAAAGATGACATTCGGTGTGTTTTGTGTTGGGGATAATGAGGTCACGGAGTTCGCTGTCACTGCCCCGGTGTTTTATGGAACAAAAAACAACGTTCAGCAGAAGAGGTGAAACAGATGCAAACCTGTACATGCGCACGTGCACGCTCGCAGGTCTCGGGGTAACATGTCACAACATATTAGAGACGGCACCCCAGTCAACCGTCTGGTAATACCAGCCCAGTTTGTTCCCTTTAATAGCTGGTGTATTATTCACTCAGTCAGTCACACACACACACACACACACACACTTGCTCTGTGCTTATGATTATACGAGTCTACCCTTGAAGGGGCCTCAAGTTCATCTGCTGGGGGTGCGAGAGAGTCTGGTTGATATTAGAAGAGGTCACATTGTACCGTAAACACGCTCGGCCTGCTTATTCATTTATTTACCACGCTGCCCCCGTAACACCACTCAGCTTGTCAGCAATATGGCGCCGGAGGCGAAGCGGTCCAGATGTGGCTAATGTCTGCAAAGGTGGAAAAGTCTGAGAGATGGAACTTCATGATGAGAGTGAGTTAATCTGTTGTTGGAGCGTTCGAGATATCCGGTGCAAAATGGTTGTCATTCCGTGTCCACCTTTGTAGCTACCCACCACAGCGCGAGCTGGCTGTAGCAGCCTCGTCCCGGTATCGACCCCCCCGGCTGTTTAATATTCATAAAGTCTATTTCAGCAGCGTCGGTTTCTGTAGTGCTGCGGCGCTCCTGCCCTCTCACTAAATCTATTCTCATTGATCCCAATTGGCTGTCCCGAACGCACATCGATCCCATTCAGACTCGCACTCAAGGTCCCCTCAAAACACGCAGGCCTTAAAACTCACTTATGAACTTAACCGTTTCACAATCAACATTCTCAGCAGAACAAATAAAAGTTGTTCTCTGCAAACTCCAGACATTACAGGAGATGTCACTCTGTAATATTAATTTTATCATAAAAAAGAGCAGAGGTGCTTTTTGTATCGCTAAATGCACACGAGCTTTCATGCTGTGTTGCTTATGCAACTTTGGCAACTCTGGTGCGTCAAAAAGTTCCTTCTAATGTTTAAAGTGGCGGCGTTGACAAAATAAAAATACACGAGTCGTGAACATTAAGGTCATAAAACACTACAAAAGAAAGAAGAAGCAGAGATTTGAGGACATTTTAGTGCGTTTCATCGGGATGCATTTAGGTACGGTATCTCAAGAGAAATGAAAGTGTAAAGCTGCCCCTGATCTTTTCAGGGGCTGCAGAGGAAGCTCTGCTCAGGGAGGGGGTCTCTATTACAATTCAATAAATGAAATGAATAGGAAATCTTCTAGATTTCCAGTTTATACGTGTGATAATCAGCATTTCACAACAAGAAAGTTCATATCCGCACGATCACTACAGCTCACGCAGCCTCCAGCCACAACTCTGATTATTTATTATTGTCCTGGGAAGGATCCCACTTCCACACTCAAAAACACACTTTGGCCTTACCTATCTGAGTAAACGCGTGAGCTCATAAACTCGGATGAAAACATCTCTCGCACACGCCCGGGCGTGCACGCGCGCAGGACGCTGGCTGCATTATTCATCCTCTCAAATTAGGAACAGCAGTTGTGCGCTCGCACACAATAAACAGAGACAAATTCATCAGAAATCTCCCATGTGTGGAAAATATGAAAAATTTAATCATTCCACAGAGGAGAAATTCATAAGGAAATGTACAAAATCAATATTTTATGCTACTTACTGTACCTGTTCTTTATTACAAACCTATTCAGGAACTGGCATTAAAAATTAATAGGGGCACCAAAAAAGAAGATGGGAGGGAGGAGAGATGACAGGTTCAGGGGAGGGAGCGGGAGGGGGCGTGCGAGGGACCTGGGAGTTCAAAAGCGCTTTCATTCACGTTTAAAAGCACTTTTTTGTTTCCCTGAGAGCCACTGACGCAGTTTTGAAGCAGGCAGAAACGCTCTGATAGATCGACGGCTCGGAGCAGCCAAGGTGCCGTCAACATAAATGGCGATAAATAAGCTGGGGGGAACGTTTTTAACTGGAGTTTTCAAGGTTACGGCCCAGGGCGATGATTTGAAGGCGCCTGCGCCGCCGGTTACAACGGTCGCACGTCTGCAGTGGCACATTGATGTCAGAAGACAAGTGCACATTTGCTTTGTTTTGGGAGTTAGCACGTAAGGAAAACTGCGCTTGAATATCAACCTTTTCTGTTTCGTTGCCGAAACTGAGCGCGGCTCATGCACGGTGACCTCTGACCTCCTTTAACTGCAGCCTGCTTCAGCAATCAACATAAAAACACATAACTGTGAGACCATGTAATGAAATCCCCCTTCATCCCCCACAGCTCAGGCGAACATATCTGTTATTTTCTTGCTAAAACAGACGAATTTGAGTGTAAGAACGGAAGAGCCGAGCCAAAATCAACCCTGTAATGGAAGAGCGTAAACCAAACTGATGAGTGACGGAAGCTTTTCCTCCAACATTCTTATTGGTTTGTCTGGAAAAAAGGTTACAATATACAGTATCAATGGCTGACGACTAAAGGAGATTGATGTGCATTTGTATTGCTGTGTGGTTGAGCTCATTTTTTATGTCTGTTCTGCGTTTTTCTCGATTTTATCCGTCATCTTGGGTCTCTCATTTGATGGTGAGCTCCTCTGGAGGCCTCATTATGTGAGGAGCTGCTCTAAAAATCACGTAAAAGTGTCGAACATTAAACACCACAAACGTGTGTATGAAAGGTCGTTTCTATAAGTGACAGACGCTGATCGATTTATTGATTGTGGCTGAGTTTGTTTTGATTTTTTTGCCTGATCTATAATGAGATAATGATGTTGTAACACTACTGGCTAAAGTATTCCCCCTGACCCCCCTTTGGTTTTACTGGGAGTCTTTCCAGTCTAATCTGACCAACATATCCTCCAACCAATACTATCACATAACTCACACCAAATTGTTGCTTTTTTCGAAATGTCTCAGACAAACCAGAGGAATGTTTCCTGCAGCAGCGCCCCCTACAGTCAGCGGGTGAAATTGACCTTCCAGGGTGAAGAGTTTGGTATTATAGCGTGTGTATGTGTGTATGTGCCCAGTGCTGGAGTTCCCTGTTCTCAATGCCCCACTTCTTTGTGGGTTACAAGCTGAAAACTGATTTACAGACAGATGCTGATAGAAAATGCGGAGCCAGAGATGAATAATATCTGTCAGCAGTGTCTAATGGATGGAAGATGTCGTAGTGTGCGAGAGATCACCTCCAGACTCTTTGCTCATCGCCGCCGTGCCGTCCAACTCTGGTCTCTGTGTAATCTCTCCCAATAGATAATCATGGCTTTGGATTCATGATATCAATCAATTTATCTGCTAATGAAAGCTCACTAGGAATGATATTACAGGACCCATATGTGCGTGTGTGTGTGTGTGTGTGTGTGTGTGTGTGTTGTGTGTGTGTGTGTGTGTGTGTGTGTGTGTGATTCTCCTCCTTGCAGTAGCCTCCTATCCCCTCTCCTCTCCTCCCCTCCTTTGTCTCCCTCCCTCCCAGTGGAAGTGTTGTGCAGGGCCCAGGGCCCCTGCCTCTAATTGCTAGTGAATAGAGTGTTTTCATGGGGTGTTAGGCAGGGCCCTCCCCTGGATTAGCATGCTTACATACACATGCACACACACACACAACATGTACTCAGATACACAAATGGATTAGTGTGTTCACTCATGGGGAGAGGAGATTGATTTGAGCCGACAGGAGCAGCCCTTTGGAGAAAGCTCTGGCAAGCCTGGTGGATTTTCAGGCACACACACATGCACACGTGTGCGCACATGCAAAAGAGAGAAAGAGAGAGAGAGAGAGAGAGAGAGGATAAGAATGAAGACACATCAAAGTCGCACTCACTCATGAGTACAAGCGCACAGTCTCAGGTCCCAAAAGTGCAGATTTTGTGCCGCAGAAAACATATGGGGTGAATCACGTGTTAACAGGGAGGGCTGATTAACACATCTGGAGGGAGGTGGCGGTGGGATGAGGGGGGGGGGGGGGGGGTTGTGTGTGGGGGGGACTCGATGAAAGATGAAGAAGCAGTAGAACCATAAAAGGACGGAAATAATAATCCAGATTTACTCATCCCGTTCAACACTCTAAATTTCCAGTCATAACAAAGAAAAAATCTGGACACAAACAAAAAAAAAGTCCTTTGAGGAATGAGGGACTCTCCACTGATCCTCCTCCTCCCCAGGTGATGCTCGATGTGTCGTGTCATTGGGAATCAGCCGTGCCACGGCAGCGCGCTCGCCATATGTCATATATCAGTCAGAATGTCTGGTCTGAGACTTCAAAGCACACACGAGCACCGCACAGAGCTAACGTGGAGCGACGACCACGGAAGGGTCACCTCGTGTTTCCCAGCGCAAACATGAAAGTGCACGTGCATGAATGGCCGAGGAATGTGACTGTTCCTGTTTTGAGAGTGTTGTTACTGTCACCCTCACAACCTGCTGGTCTTTGCTGATCCCCATCCCTCCATAGTCCACAGCCAAAGCAGTGGCAAAGTTCTGGACAAAGCTTCAAGAAAGGAGCGACCCTCACGGGCCGTTGCCTGAGCCTGCCAGAGGACAAACGCAATGGGCGTCGGGGTGAACGCACCCCCCCCCACACACACACACACCTGCTCATGAAAACTGCTGCTGCAACCACCGTGACACAACACAAACAGAGATAAGTCCGCAGTCACGGTCGTTTAAAGAGCTCGATCTACCAACCAAGCTGGCTCTCAGCCATGCAGAGTTAAGCTAGAAACTTGTGCAGACTGTTGGGTGCGTTTGCACTGTCACTGCTGCTCACCGGACTCACAAAAGGAAAGGTTGGGCGAAAAAGGTCTGTGGAAACAGCTGCTTAACCAAGAGAGCAGTGTTGTTATGAGATGTTCGGTAGATGTAATTACAAGCCCAACAGCTGTAATCCATCTGTATTTGTATAACTTTGTATAAATATTGCATATGTGTATTGACTAAACCTGCCTGCAAATCTCTTCATGGGCAAAAACACGCGCAGTCTCACACAAACACAAGCGCGCATTTGTTGCTAGCTAGGTGCGCTACTTCGATAAATATAGAACTTTAAGCTTTTCCACAAAATGTAATTAGCTGTTCTCGGAAGCTTCAGGAAGCCAACAAGTTAAATAAACCTGGAGTTTTATCTGCTTGCTCTTTTTTTCCAGAGCCTGAAACGGCTGCTGGCGCATTAATTGATTTGTTTGTAGATGCAAATCACCTACTTAACCCTGTGCAATTAAGTGCAGCAACTTTCACCCATACGTCTCTCCTGCACAGTGCTGATGATGCAGGCTGACAGGACACCAAAACGCTCCAATTAATGAGTTAACAGCCTGTCAGAGAATCCTCTTGTTCACAGCCTTCAGTGATGTTTTGTCACTGAAGTCTTAAAAAAAAATGTCTGCAGCTTTATTGGCATCCCTCTCCACTGTCTCGGAGGTGAAATGAAACTGAAATCCTAAACCAAGACATGTGTTTGTGTTCTATATGCCTCTCCACAACAACGATCAGTAGATTATTCCCCCCCACCCACCCACCCCCGGTCTGCTGCAGAGCTGATTTAGACGCAGTCATCATCTGACTCTGCGCCCAACAAGGCCAGTCAATACTTTTACATTATTCAAACTCCTCCCCATTTAATTAGATATTTAATTGACTAGCTGTAGAGAAATGAGTGACCTGCCTGCTGGCGTAAATTCATGCAAATGACACCTTATTGTACGGTACCTCCCTCCACCCTGGGTTGAATCAGGATTCACTGAGACGGTTGTGGGTTCAAGAGAAGACACAGATCACAGGTTTGACACCAGGTCTGAACCAAAAATGGATTTTTTTGCGAGCTGCGAGCTTTAATCGTAATGGTTTGCCTTACGATGTTGTTCACTGGGATTATATTAAGTCAAATTCTCTGACGAATTCAATGAAAATTGTCAAAAGTTGCATCAAAAATGATGTTTTTCACCATAATCATGTCTGTGCGGTGTTTTCAGTACATGATAAAACACATCAATAAGCAATCAAAATCATGTCTGAGCACATTCTGATTGGTGGGAAACAACCAGGAATGATGATGCTGAGACCACCAACAAACAGAAATAGAGTATTAAACCGCATGATTATAGCAACAAGGGGAAAGTATAGATAAAGAGGATTAAAGCCATAGGTGAAGAGCAGCCATGAACCCACTGGTTGATTCTATCCATCAGTTCACTGTGCAGAGCAAGCTGATGCTCGGTGCCCCCCCATAAAAGATGCGATAAGACAACAGAAGTCCCACCGCAGGTGTCTGGGCCCACTGTATGCTAATGGGACAGATCAGACGTTCTTCTCACATAATGGGGTTTGACAAAGTGAAAATTAACACAGCCTCACTCCTGCTGTTACCGTTAGGTGGGGGGGGGAGGCAGACACGGGGTCTGCACCGTACCCCACACAAGCACACACAAACACACACGCGCACACCTCCCGACAGACACCACGCCAGCCGTCATTCTCATTCTCACCCAGACATTTATGTTGTACGCTCCCCTTACACATCCAATCCTCTCACTTCCCTCCCACACACACACCGTCGTCCCCCCCCGCAGACGAGGTGTTTGTGTCCTCGGCATAAACATTCTACCACCCTCCCTCCTTTCCATCTTTTCTTCTCGAGTGACTCCGTTTGCTTCAATGGACTTTCATGACAACTCATTCCGGAAGGGTCCCGTTTTCTCTCCCCCTGCCTCTTCTTCCTCCTTCACTCTCCTCAGGTGAAATATTGATGGATTTTTTATGAATAGCTATGAAAAATTCATTCAAATTCCAAAATGAAAAAGCGTAAACATTCCGCATCTGCCTATGCCTCCCGCATTCATTATCCTTCACAACATCCTCCCTCCAAACCCCCCCACCACCCGCCCTCTAATCCCCCCACTCCTCCTTTCTCTCCGCCAGCCGCCCCGTCTACCTGAAAAAGACATGCCGCTCTGTCTCTTTTCCTGCCACTTGGCCTAATTGCTTAATTTGACCTGCTCTCTCATCAATTAAAAGTCTGTCATTGGCCGACAGATGGAGGATGGATCAGAGCCCCAGTCGATGGGCAGATCAATGGCAGAACAGCTCAATAAGTAAATGGAGATGGCTGGTGATGGAAAAAGGAAATGAGGGAGGTGAGAAGAAGAAGAAGACAACAAATTGAAGAGGCTGTCATGACAAAAAAAAAAAGGTGCAGCACCAACGCACACGCTGGGATTCTCCATCTTGATCCGATGCCCCGACTCTCCCCCCTCCCCCGTTTCCTCAGTTCTTCGAAGCTTCATGAATCTCTTTCTGTCCTTTCACCCGTACGCTTTTGGAGCAAAGACCACAGAAGAAGAGAGACAGAGAATTTTACCCAAATTCTAAAGACTATAGCTTCTGATAAACAGTGCAGTTAAAAGGAAAAAAGCAGGCATGAAGGTGATGAGAGAGAAAAAAGGATTCAACTCTCCTCCTGATGAAGATGAAGCTTGCTGAGAGGCAGATTTCTGGTGCTGTGCCTCCCTGTTGACCTTCAGGGATCCCCTTTTTCCTGCCCCATCAGAGGAACCACACATATAACACAGGTGCACAGGTGTTTTTTGGGAGGGGTTTTTTACGTCATGGCTAAAAATGCTCCGATTCACATGAACGCAGCACAGTTTCCTGCTATGAAAATCCAAATAAATAAATGACATTTTTCTGACAAACACGCGGTGACTCACTCGCCACCCGAGCACGAGTCCTGTTTTCGTAAACATGAAAGGCACCGGGTCTCACGCGAGTTCCGAGCGCGCAGATTCTGACACCAGCGCGCTTATTTTGTTATTTTCCCCTCCAACACCTTGTTTTAATTAGCTTCCTCGTGAGACTGCGACTCAGACCAATTAGGGCAGATTATCAAAGAGGGGTCTGGAGCAGGGTGCATGCCCACTATGACTCCTGTCCCCGGGGAGAGGCAAAGATGAAAGAGACCTCAATGCAGTGCGCTCGCATATATTTGAGCACCGCACGGCTCCTTCTGAGTCTTATTGTACCTCCAAAGTACATTAAAGCCTCCCTACAAAACACAGGAGCAACACACGCTCAATCATCTTGTATTGACCAGTTGCAGATGGATCACTGAGGAGATACAGGATGGGGTGCTTCCACTCTGTCCCTCAAGGGGAACCTGAACTACTCCATTGAAGCAATCACTAATGGAGACGCTTCAGAACACTGAAAGAGATTACCAACTTAGAATTAGGCCATAAAAGCGCACATTATGTGTTTAGGACAAACACAGGAACGTATGGCCAACATCAAGTTCTCTGGCTCTGATCTTATGACAAATCAATGAAAGTTCTTCGGGAGTTATGTCCATCTGGGGGAGCCTGATGCATGATGGAGGAGGATTAACCCCCCACCCCCCACCCCCCAAGGAAAATGTACCTGTATAACTACTGAGATGTCATCATTTATCTCTGTGTTTTCACCATAAAGACAAATATCTGCTTCGCTGCAGCCATAGAATCATGTTTATGCTCATTTCAGACAGGCACACGAGGAGAATACCAGTCCAGAACCTGATGGGGAGTTAATAGCACTCACTGGTATTATGTGCAACAGTTATTAGATTGGGAGAGGCTGATGGCAAATATTGTTTGGTCCCTGGGGGCCTAGAGGAGTCAAAGATCAGAGGTCAATTACCAAGGGATCAATGACACTCAAAGCTGGAGGGATGTATTCAAAAGCTTGCTGTTTGTGGATTAAACTGACCCCAACTTAGCACTTAGCACAGAGAAAACTGTAGGAATCGCATTTCAAACCAAAATCTGAATTCTTTCTTTCAGTTGTGACCATTTCAGGAGGCTGACTGAGACAGCGAAGGTGCAGAGACACATCTAAAGGGAAAGCGACTTCAGCGGGACTTCATTAAGCTAATCTGACCACCAATACTAACAGAGTTTGCTGGAGAAGGTGAGAAGAAGTCTCAGAAATGAGATGAACACTTATTAGATCAGACCGAGCAATTGTCTTTTCATAGCAGAAATCCTCCTCGAACGCACACGGGCGTGCACACATGCACACAAACACACACACACACACACCAATGTAGAGAAAGAGAGAGAGTCACCAACAAAGGCAGTAACAGTGGAGGATAGTCCTGCATAAAATAGGTGGAATGTACATCATTGTCATTACTGTATGCACATATAGGGCCAAATAAAGTGTAATTTAACCAAACCAAGCAGTCTAATCTACCAAACAAAGCATTGGAGTTGAGTCCTGATGACGTGTGACCCAAAAGAAAAGTTCATCTTCACTGAATCACTATTTTTTCTCAACTGGCTGATTTTTTTTTTTTTTTTTAAACAGATTTCAGCAGAGTCAAGATCACACAGATGTGATGATGGAAACAGACCAGAATACAGCAGGGATCAGCTGGACAAGGTTAGGTTTAGGTTTAAGCTTAAGCTTAGGCTAAGGTTTAGGTTTAAGCTTAGGCTTAGGTTAAACTTCAGGTTTAGGCTTAGGGTTAGGGTTAAGCTTAGGGTTTAGGTTTAGGGTTAGGGTTAGGGTTAGGGTTTAGGGTTAGGGTTAGGGTTTAGGGTTAGGGTTAGGGTTAGGGTTAGTTTTAGGGTTTGGTTGAGGTTTAGGGTTTAGGGTTAGGGTTAGGGTTTAGGGTTATGGTTTAGGGTTAGGGTTAGGGTTAGTTATAGGGTTAGGGTTGAGGTTTAGGGTTTGGGGATGCCCAGCAAAAAAGGTGGAGTCACTCATAGAAAGAAGTGCAACAACAAATTCACTGACTACAACAGCAAAGAGATCTGAAGGAGGAAGAACGGGCTAGATGAAGGAACAGAGGGTGGACAGAGAAAGGGAGGGAGCGCCACGTCGTTCTTAATCTAGTTTGTCTGTCGTAATCGTGTCAATGTCACTCTCAATCAGGCCGCCACAACTACGGCTATACAACTTCAGCTTGATTGGACCAAACCTTGTCTTTAAAATGACCTCTATAGGGAAGGTGTGTGAGTAGATGGAGAGGAGGGGGGGAGGGGGGGGGCAGGGAGAATCTTCCAGAGACAATATGAGAAAGGAGGGGAGAGGGAGCACAAATTAACTTTAAACCTGTTACTCCCCCACCTGTCTGTCAATTTCACTTTGCTCCCGTTCTTTGTTCAGACTTTTCAGTGTGACAGTATCGATTGCCCTCTCTTATTACACAAAAGGATACAGAGCTGTCTGTGGGAGTGTGTGTGTGTGGTGGGGGGAGTGGGGGGCTATGAGTAGTCGTGTAAAGTTGAGTCATATGCCTTCCTGCTCATTTTTAAACATTAAAGCAGGGCAAAGTGGTCTTGGGGGGCTTGGAGCTGTTGGTTTGATTGCTCTAATGAGTGTATTTCTTTAATTTCTCATACTTGTGAAACTTTGCAGCATCTTTATGCTGATTATGTGGCCAATTTTGAGAGTTATCAGGTGGGCAAGACACACTAACCCTAACGGCTACACACCAGTGATTAGCATTAACACTTGGCGATTTTTGCATCTTCTAAATCATAGCTGAAGATTATAAGCACTCAATTGAGCCAAGAGCCATATTCTTAAGGTTTTCCTAAAGAATGAACAAACTGGTTTTCCTGAAGAATGAACAAATTGGTCCCGACAAGACCAGGCTTCTATCCAAGAGGCTCCTTCCTCATTCCAAAGACAGCAGCAAACATGGGCACAAGTATTAACGCTTCTATGTTACCAGATCATCAGGGATGCACTTTTTTAAACCAACAACTAATTGAGAAATATCTTACCAGCCTGAGCTACATGTTCCACACGAGGAGTCCGCTAATATTTTGACTTATATTTGGACTTATTATTGGAAACATCTCATAATAAGGTAGGCTAGTGAGGCTAAATGCTTCCATCCTCAAGAGTGGACCGTTACATTGTGGTTGTGCAAAAACAGCGGTGTGGGTTTGGCAGAACCTGTAGCTGTCAGCAGATCCACTTCCCGGTAGAATGTGTATAAGCATCCAAAGGTCTGTCACCATTGTTACCAGTCATGAAAGATTGAATATTAAACTTAAATATCTAAAGTATTATAATGTTCAGTCCTTCAGAGCAATACTATTTTGCTATTTGCTCCATTTCGTCCTTCACTTTCATTTCATCACAACATGTCTAGAGATCCAGGAAAATCATTCTAATATCATGTTTGTGTAAAGGTTTTATTCCAAACAGACCAATAATGGATTTCGATATAATTTACTGGCACATTTTTCACAATGAACTTGATTTGGTCAAGATTTGGTGCATTCCAGTGCACTGAAGCACATTACATTTAAATTTGGGTTTTAAAGTGTCTCTGAAAGCTAAATGGTGGATTTGATTTGGATGGTCATGCCTGGTTTGTGGCTTTAGAACCCATCATTAGCCCCACAATGAAGACCCCACGACTTTGTGCCATTCGTGGCGTCACCCAGCTACAACGCTGGAATAAAGACTTGAGTCCTTGCATTGGTGGTGTCAGTCAGCTCACACATCACATACAGCCACGACCCCGTGGAGAGAGGGGTTAGAGGATGGATGGATGGATGGATGATGGATGGATGGATGGATGGATGGATGGATGGATGGATGGATGGATGGATGGATGGATGGATGGATGGATGGATGGATGGATGGATGGATGGATGGATGGACCACACAGAGAGGCAGCACTGTTGTGGTAGATGTCAGCATCCTGGCGTTCCTCTAGGTCCTACACTCGGGTTCTCCTTTCATCCTTGTGTCTTCTTGGAAGGCCAATTCCTAAAAGTATGGACTTTATTTGAATTTTTATGTGGATTTAAATGCCCCCGAAGTTAAACAGCATTACTGTAGCCCCTTTAGAAAAGTGTTTCTGTGTCTAAGAGAAATAGCACTGTCAGCTTTTGGCAATAATGAGGCCCGGCTCCTTAAAATGTCAACTTGCGAACAATTTTAACTGTTGACCTTGGTCGCACTGTGGTTTGCTGCATTCCAATGCAGCAAGATTTTTCTTTATTTCTTACAAAAAAATTAAACTGGGGAGATGATAAATTCAGAAGGAAAACAAAGACACAGAGCAAACATTAAAAGAAAAGTCATGTAGATCCCTGCTCTTAATCCAGGCTCAGTCAGCAGATCCATAGTGCTCAGAGTGAATTCACATTAGTAATAACATACCACAGCTCTGATTGATCCCCTATTTCCATGTCCATCCCATAAAATGACCCAGGCCCAGCCATCACTCTAATGCTCCATTGATTTGACACCGGATTGCTTTAGATTTAAGTTCAGAAGAAGGTATAACTCAAAGAAAGCACAAGACAGGATCCACTGAAGCAGAGTAAAACTATTTTGGAGCTGATCCTGAGCCGTCATAGTTCAGGTTAAAGTAAAAAGTTCAATAATATCCAGGTTGGACTCCAACTAACCCATGAAAAACGACTATTTAAAGGCCCAGTCAGCTAAATGCTAATGCTAACGTGGCCTTTCCAGTCAGTATGATACTTGCAAAGGCTCAATAATGGTGAGTCACGCTGCAGTACCTGACAAGAAATCTCCACCCACGCTAAAAGATTTTATCAAATTCCTCATTACCCATTTAACTAGACTTCTGAGAGCAGCAGACGTCAGTGAGCCATCACGGAGATTTGGGAACAGGGCAACAGCTGTGCAACATTTATTTGGCACAAAAAGAACACTTCCATCTATTTGTTGAAATTTTCGAGCTGGATTGTATGTAAGGTAATGTCATCGGATTTGATAAGCCTAGCATCAGGAACTGGTTTTACAGTCTTCAGTAAATATTTGCTCTCAACTCTCCAAGGAGCCGAGCGGCTTCGCACCAGCAACAGCAAGAAAAAAACGAAAAACAACAACCGAATGACCCATTTTATGCCATTCAAGTAGCCTGGGGCGGGCAGATTCACAGGGATCATCACACGCCAGCTCGCCTGATGACAGAGCAGAAGTCATTGAAACCATGTGAAGTTATTTAAATAGACGGGAATGTTCCAGGAAACTGGTAGTCACTGTCTTTGAATCTGCGATTGATTCGCACAGCATCAGGGAGGCAGTCGTAGTCAGGCCAGTCCACCACTGGACAAGATGTGGTCAGTTCAGTTGCACCTATAAACCTATGTAAACACAAACATGCATGCTGACACACACACACACACACACGAACGGACGGACGCATCCAAATACATTCTTCCCCGACGGAATTAGACGCTGGAGCGAGTCATTAAAGTCATTAAAACCAGATTGCTTGGATGACACAGACACCACACAAACCCCAGCGTTCCCTCTAACACATCCACACAGAACACACAGACACACACAAACACATGGAACTGTCTGCCTCCATTGTGTAGTCTGCCTGCGCGTGTGATGCACCAACGCATCAGACAAGTCGGTCCAGCGCCGCTCGCGGACAGGGAAAAAACCCCAAACAAGACAGCCGGGCAGAGATACCAAAAGACAAAAAGTCAGACAGATGGAGTGAGTAATAGGATTTAATATCAAACAGGTGAAGCACAGAATCACGACTGGTGGGAACTGTGCTGTATAAGCAACTCGGTGAGAGCAATAATAAAAAGCACACGCACACACACACGCACGACGCTGCATCTCTCGCTCTCTCTTCATGTAAAGGGGCTTCATTTAAAACAGCTTTGACACTAAAAAGCAGAACCATTACATTTAAATCCAGATTAAACTGGAGCGTGTTTGTTTACACGCAGCTAACAACCCCGACAACCTGCATTACCTGAAACTTCCTCACTGTCACCATCTGTTAATCGTGGTAATTCGAAAGAAACTAAATAAATAACCAGGGTGCTATTCTCTGAATTAGCAGTTGACTTCCCTGAATACTTCTGTGTTTTTTGGTTTTTTTTACCATTTCACCGCTGAACGTCCTTGTAGCTTTGTGATGCTTCCTCATGTTGTTGTGTCTTTACTCGCTATTTGTTAATATCTGACACCAGAATCATTAGCTTTCATGAACATTAGCACTTAGCACGACGACATTGAGGAGCATTTAGGCTGCTTGTGGGACGATGCATCATTATTACAATTTAAACTGACATATTGAACGGTGGATGTGTTGGCATATATTTCAGGCTTATATTGAGAAACGCTCCAGTCTAACACATTTGCATGCTTAAAACCTTGGTTCCCTAATGCTAATTATGGGAAACCACACATATAAAAAACACTAAATTCTGGTAATCATGGTATTCAAGCTCTTTATGTTTCGGACATCAAGTGTGCTCTGCACTAAAATGACTAAAAAGGCAGCCAGTCCTAAAGCAACACACAAGGAAACACATCAGAAAACAGTTCTCAGAAAGCCTCCACACAGACTCCTATTGTCGCTTTACCGGTAACCTAAAGTCACAAACATGTCAGTCAGGGGTCAGGGGATTTTACACCACCACCTTCAGAATATAACACATAAATATTGCCTGCTCGTTCGGCCTCTTCACTCCCCCTCATGCACACACGCACACGCATGATGAAACATTTCCATTGCTTTCACACACCCACATATACAAGTAGAAATCCCAAAAAACACAGCAGCGACCACACTTGCAAACACTCGCCACCCCACACCCTGCACGGCCTCCCACAGCTGGCTGAGCGAGGCCGCAGTTTGGGTCACTCTCGGGGTTTCTTACACTTGGCTGTGAATGTTATTTATTCTCTGAGTGCTCCGCGGTGAGAGGTGCACGTTGGGAGGTCGGGGCGGCTACCGAGGGATGGCTGAGCACATCGACGGTATTAAAATCGGCCTGCAATTATGTTATCTTTTACACGTACTGTAGGCGTGGTCCTAACCAAGTGCCAAAAGTGTTAAGTGTCCCATTAAGAAAAGTTGGTGACGGGGTCTGGGCTCTCTTGCCCCCCACCCCACCCCCAGGTGTAGTGCAGAGGGAAGCAGGGTGAAGGATGGGCCAAGTCCCAAAAACAGCTGCTAGCCTGTAGGATGCCACGGTGCCCCTCTGGGTGTGGTGGCGCAGGCAGGGGATTGACAGAGGTGGGACCAAGGTTGTGGCCACATGAGGAGACTCTCTAAGACGCCACTGGGTGTCCATCTGTCTAATTCTCCTCCTTAACCTTTAATTCAAACAAGTTACCTTTACATTGTTCAATAAAATGACCCATACAGTTTGATAATTAACAGGACGTTCGTGTTAAGAGGAAGTTCTTAGATGAATAAAAGTGCCACCAGTTGGATACTTGAAATGAGGCTAATTTTAAAATTCCTGGTGTGCTCTTTTTTTTTTTTACTAAGAACTGTAAACTTTTGCATGTTCATAATGTTTAGCGTGTTCCTGCAACAGTATAAGAGCTTGTTAACCTCTTTAAGGTACAGTATACATGAAAACTATGCTGTGCAGGCTCATCTCACGCACAGTTTAATACAATTACTGTAAAAGCACACGTCTAAAAGAGAAATATCTGCATAACTTCAGATGTGAACTCTGATAGTTTTTCTTTGTTTAAAACACAAATAAGGGTATGCTAATTGTCTTTCTTTCCGGTACTTGGACCATTGATTGAGCAAAACAAACTGTTCCAGGACGACATCGTTGTGCAACACATGGTTATTTCGATTGGAAAAATAAAACTTGAACAACAGATTGATCCTAATGGAAATAAGCACCAAATAACACCAGCGCCAGTCGTAATGCAGCTTCTCTGCAAACTGCTCTTGGGGGCATAACAACAGTTAATAGACCAGAGCCGATCTTTACTGCGACGCCATGTGGAGTTCCAGTGAACCTCACAGGGGTTGAAAAATAAAAAACAATATTTGCCTGTATGCAACACAGGGATATATGATATTGTGCGCTCGGCGCAGGCTGGGAGGCTGCAGTTAGCCTCGTTAGGGCTGAGCATATGTTACAGGTGGGGTGGAGCGCAGTGGGGATCTGGCAGCAGCGCCTGCCTGGTATCTGCAGCCAGGGTTAGGGTGTCGGTGCCAAGGTGAAACCTGAACGGGCGCTACAGCTGAGCTCTACAGATCCGCACACACTCTCCCCTGCACCAAGTACGACCGATGGAGCACACACACGCAGGCGGAGTGGGGAAAAACGAGGGGAAAATCATGAATGAGAAAACATTGGTGGACAGCCCAGATGAACTACTGTTTCTACCTCTATTACATCTTACATCTGTTGTCTTGACTGAGCACCTTTTACTGGAAGAGTCATTCTTTTTCCACTCTATTTACCTCTCCAGCCTGAGTCGGTGTGTGGGTGTGTGTGCGTGTGTGTGTGTGTGGTGTGTGTGTGTGTGGTGTGTGTGTGTGTGTGTGTGTGTGTGTGTGCGTGTGTGTGTGGTGGAGGTTATTTTATTTTATTTTTTTAGAAGGGTGAACTAAGGGGTGTCTTCTCTCTACCACATCCTCCCTCCTGATTCAGAAAAACACACATGATTCCAGGACTCTGCCCCCCCCCAATCCCCCTCAGCCTGCCAGTCTCATTCTGAGCCAGGGGACTTTCCAGACTGGCCCTGCCCAACTAAAGAGAGCCACAATCAGGCCACTTCTCCCGGTGAGAGGCTTTAAGCACTTTAGTATGGAAATAAAAGCACACTTTGTAAAACTTTACCAACTCAAATCAAAAGCAGCTTCAGGATGAAGGGACAGAGATGATTGTTGACAAATTATGGAAATTAATTGCAATGATTTAACCCGATTAAAATTAGGAGTTACTCACAAATGAGTTTTCTATAAATAAGTATCTGGTGTAATTGCTGTGTTATTTCACCTGAACCTCAGGACATGGTTGCACAACCCGTTCAAACTTAGATGTTGGCAGGCGTCACATGTGTGCAGCTCTGACCTCCCAAACACACATTCGCACCTCACATGAAACACTGTGAACCATCCTGCACACCTGTGCATGTACATCTGGAACCACCCCCCCATCAGCATTGAAGCTGCTGCTTTGTCTCTTGGTTGTGTGATAAAATGGTGTATATGTTTTAGTAAGCAAAGGTTTGTGCTTGAGGTCCCAAAGTTCCTTCTTGTGAGGCAGGAAAACACCTTCAGCTGGTCATCTGTCCATCACAAACACACTCTTCACCCACACACATACTAGGGGGCAATTTAGGCTGCCTCAAAGTGAGATACATAATCAAGGATTTGTAACTGTAAGAGCAGCACTTACTCCCTTAATCCCTGAAAACATATACAGTAAGATGTTATATAAACAGGCAGCATATGTATGTGATGCCACCACGCTTTTCACAGAGCCGGGACCAAAATAAAGCAGGCCACAATGCACTTGCATGTCAACAGTAACTGACCATTTCCCATTATAACTCTCTCCGTCCACTCATCCTGGTCATTCAGATCCATGTTCTCTCTACTCCCAGACATGGAGCAAGATCAGGTCGCCTGAATATAGCCCAAACAAAACCCACAGACCATAGGCTTCCCGTACTGAAGCAGGTAAGGGGGGCCGGACTGAGGACCGGCAGAGGGGCCTTGGGGGATGCGGAGTCAGCCTCCTTCCTTCCTGCTAGGACACAACGTGATGCTGGGAGGTTGTGTTTGGAGAAACATTCAACTCCCAGGCAACACTGACACATCAGTCTTATCTGAGAGGCTTTCCATCACCGGCTGACAAACATGCGCCCAAACATGCCAGCGCAGATCCATTAGAACACCCATTACAAGTGTTGCCGTCGTAACCACAGTGATTTGCACAGGTTTAGAGGCAGGTGTTGGGCGAAAGGAAAATGGGAAGAAGGTGTGCATAGTGTGTGTTATTACAGCTCTCCTGGTGGTGTGTGACAAGATAGAGAAGAGGTCAGAATCATAGCTAAATCCTGGACGGACCGCACCAAAACACCACAGCGAAAGACATGACCTGTTAACAGTATGCACCCACGTTGGCATATGAGCTTTCAGTGGGTGGCGAACTGTTAGTGACACATGTGCGTGCACGTCTTATCCTCCCCCCATGCTTTTATACTGTCCCACACACATGCACACAACCCATTATACAATTGAGTGTGAAAAGGACATTGGACTCATAACTCCGTTCCCCTGGGGCAGAGGAGCTCCAGTCCCTGTCAGGTGAAAAACAAAACAAAGAGATGGAAAAATCCAGCAAAATAAAGGCAGCGGAGGAGACAGCCGCGGTGTGATTAGAATAAACGGTGGAGAGATGAAGGAAGGCTGGGATAGAGGCTACCTCTCCTTTAATATTGCTGGGAAATCTTCCCGCTCTCTGCCATGACTGAAGGGACGACAGTTTTAGGTGATTTTCTAATAACCAGCAGCCTGAGGTTATTGTGTTGCTGGGCTCTGTGTATGTGCCTATATGTGCTTTATGCATGTGTAGGACCTCTGTGAGGTGCATGCACACGCACACGCACACACACACACACACACAAACAGACTCAAAAATAGTTTCAAGAGATATTATGAGGTTGAGCTCAAAAGAGATGATGTGCAGAGAGGGAGCTGTGAAAATGGACTGACAGAATAAGATGAACTCTTTTTCCTATCTCCTTTTTCAGGAGCCTGAGTGGTCATCAAATGGTTACATAAAAGTGGTCAAAAAGAACATTTCCTTGTTTTTTTTTACTTTTAAATGATAAAATATAAACAGTGGATATTACATGAGACCTAGCAATAGGCTCAGGAACGATTTGATTGGACAGAACATTTAAAGTAGATGAGCTGCTTCTTCATACAGTAGTAAGCAATAGGAGACAGGAGTTGACCTTAAACCCTGAACCAACCTCTTTACCTTAACAATTACATAATGATTAAAGGACAGAGCTTTGCATGAGACTTGTGTTTGTTTGTTTTTTAATAATGGAAGCTACTTATTGTGTTACTTAGTTCTTTTATTTATTTATTTCTTTTGCTGGAGCTTTACAAAAATTTTTTGGTTCATTTATTTCAAAAATAAATCAGCAAAAACAGCCGCCCGTGTCAAGAGTTCCAAGCTCCAGTTTTGTTTGTGTTTTTATGTTCAGTATTACAACATGGGTTTTTTTGTTTTATCTGGAAATAACCAGTCCAACCACAACTAGCGGCCCATGTGTTCCTGCCCGTTCATGTTTCTAAGCAGCCGGAGAGAGCAGAGCACAGCTGTAAACACAGTCACAAACACATCTTGTGTGTAGGTGTGTATTATGGATACACACCAGCCAACCAATAAAAATACCGCAACAAAATGAGCATGAACTCTGTGATCTTGCAGAATAAAATAAGCCAAATAGGCTGTGATTAAGTGAGGTGTGCGTGTGTGTGCATGCGTGTGTGAACGGGTGTGTGTGTGCCTGCGTGTGTATGCTGCCTTGATGCGCTGTTATGGAACTTTTCACACCATCCAAAAACAATCTCCTGTAAAACTTGTGCGGATGTTCACCCATATGGTCAATTAATTACTACAACTGGAAATACTCGAGGTTACTGGGGGGGGGGGGAGTGGAGACAAAACATAAAAGAAACATATAGAATAGAGAGAGAGAGAGAGAGAGAGAGAGAGAGCATGTAGTCCAACAGCTAATGAGTGCAAACTGAACAAATAAACTGCTGCAGGAGCAAGGGTCGCGTTTCTCACACCTAATCTTCTGACTCAATCCCACATTTAAAACACATTATCCTGCGCTTGGTGTCGCTCAAAGGGTCACCTCAGCATCTTGTTGAGCTGGGATGTTATTCTGGGAAGAGGCACGTAAAAAAAAAGGGAGATGAGATGGGAAACACTTCTGCTGAAACAGTGGGGTGAATTTGTGTCAAATGTAAAGAACCGAACCAGATGTTACCACTGAATCATCTTTCCTCCTGAATCATCATTAACGCCAGTGTGTCATCGGCAGCTCGGAGCCAAGGTCGTTGCTTTCCATATAAGATGACATAATATGCGTTAAAATTGACTGGAAGCGCCATAGATCACCTCTTAAGTTTCATCGCAGGGGTTGATGTTTTGCTGAATAAATTACGGCTAAAATTGTCACATTAAATTACTCTGAGCATGCTTTTGATTATAACAGGGGGCTCGACACAGTGCGGCCTGTTGGGGAATGTTTGGTCAGTGGCAGAGAAAAATACATTTTGTTTATGGAAAATGCCAGAGTAGAGGGGGATTTCAGTGCGGTGTGACATGTTTTTGTCCACATTTAGGTGTCAGTAAGACCCTCATCAGTACACACACACACTCACACACACACATGGCTGCCCGTCATTGTGCAATTTCTCTCCTACACACACAATAAAGTATCGGCTGTGTTTGTGACAGTCAGGATTACAACACAACTGCCGCAGCTCTCCGACTCATTTAGTCCGATGTGGATTTGGAAAGACCCCAAGACAGAATAACAAACACTGCAAATCTGCAGCTGCACAACTGAAACTCAACCCGTCATTTAGACAGACTGTGAGGAAACGCGAGTTAATCAAGGAAATTAAAATAACGGGAGGGTCCACAGGATCAAACAGAGAGATGCTGAGCACTGCTGGATGTAGCAGATGTGCTGGCTTTAGCCGCGGGTCATGTGAGCAGCTTCTCGGCCCGCCACGGGCGAAGAACGCCGACTCAGCTGGAAGGCTGCAGCGCCTACCTGTTGACTCATGCCGATTACATCATAATGACTACTCTGGTCACTTCAAACTGTCTTCAAACGGACTTCAAAAGTTGGGGGAAAGTGAAAAAGGCGGGGAAAGATGATGGCGATGGGGGTCAGATAAACATTAGATCAGAGCCTGAAAGTCTACTGGGATTAAACCAGTAAAATCCCACACCTATGAGTGTGAAATCCTCTGAACTGGACGCAGGGACGGATGACTCCAACATGGTGCCTGGCAATCCGCTTGACTCAAATGTGGAGTTGTGCTCTGAGTAATGAGAGAAGTGAACGGGAGTGGCGTGTGTTCTGCGGCGCTGCTCATTCTGAGTATGAATAAGCTCACAGAGCGCATGATGTAGTCCCTGCTGCAGGTATGACGGTAAGGAATTAATAGAGGTTGGCTAAAGGTTACGGAAAGTCAACCGAAAGACCTCATGCATGTGTGTGTGTGTGTGTGTGTGTGTGTGTGTGTGTCTGTGTGTGTGTGTGTGTGTGTGTGTGTGTGTGTGTGTGTGTGTGTGTGTGTGTGTGTGTGTGTGTGTGTGTGTGGCAGTTCTTTTAAGTTCATAAGCTTTCTAAAGTGTGGACTTTCAAAGATTAGCATAGAACAAACAGCGTCCAACCACACAGCAGCTGCCTCCTGCCATGAGAGGCCCTTTTCCTTTTTTTTTCTTTTTAAATCAAAGCTTGTATTTAGGGGAAGACACGAGTTTTACAGGAAGAGGTACAGCCCAGTCCAGGAAGCAGGCTCAACAGAATCCTTACACTCCCTGATGTCAAATCAAGTTTTCTGTTTCACATTTGACTTTGCAGAACGGAGAATGTGTCTGGGTCTCACAGTGTAAACACTCGGTGAGTAAAAGGTGAGTGGTCCCAAAAGCACTCATGACTACTCCAAATGAATCACCCTCTGGCGCTGCGTCCCTTCATCCACATCACAGCCCCGCTCCGTTTTCAGCCGCTTCAGCCATCGGGAGCAAAGATGCGTACACATGTTTCTAATTTGAACTTGTTGAGTCCCACCCCGACAGTCTCCTCAACACCCACGCGTGCTCGTCGGGCTGAAGAAATATACGTCCACTCTAACGGATTCTCTTTAACCCAGTAGTTGG
This sequence comes from Takifugu flavidus, assembly GCF_003711565.1. Lineage (NCBI taxonomy): Eukaryota > Metazoa > Chordata > Actinopteri > Tetraodontiformes > Tetraodontidae > Takifugu > Takifugu flavidus. Next base: position 10,299,901 of record NC_079527.1, on the reverse strand, counting down.
TCCCAACTCAAGCAGCTTCAGCAGACAGTTTAACCTTGGGTCAAATATCCAAACAAGCAGTTGTAGTTTACTCCTCCACCTGCCGCTGTCAGTGAAATGCCACATTTCTGCCCATATGCCACATTTCTGCCCATATGTCGACTGTTTCCATACATCCATAGCTGTATGGAAGCTTTCAGTGTTGATCAGACGATGCAAAACACTCCTGTAAACGTTGCATAATAAGACTAATGAATCTGAGGGTTTCTGTTGACTGAATTAGAGCGCTCTGAATTAGAAAAGAGTGCTTGCTTGTTCTAACATCCATCTGTAATATCCATAAATTTGAATTACTGCCGAGTTCTTGAGTCCAATAACAATAATGCTACTATTTCTATAATTAATTCAGCGAATTTGTTGAAATTAAATTGAGAGGGACGGTAACTGATGAGGTGATTGACGGAGCAGATACGGGCAGTACAGGATGATACGGAGGTAAGAGTTTGACGTTTCCCTGATTTCAAGCACAGTGCCCAGGAAGTAAGAAGTGGTGACGAGGAAGCCAAACACTTTCAGTCACATGGATGAACCAGTCGTTTACCCGTCTCCCCGTACAGGAGGTAGAATCCCAGCACCTCGGATCCCTGTCGTCCCACCCTACTTCCACATTCTTCCTCTCCCCTCTGCCTCTAACTCCCTCTAATTGCCTCTTTTACCCTCTGGCCTGTCCCAATCCCGCTGAAGACTGGAAACAGCAGCTCTCCAAGGACTGCTGGGAATCCACATGGATGAGAATAAGAAAGCTCATCCTGTGACTGCCAAGATTCCCTCATGTATTGAGGCCAGTGTGCCACAGTTCCTGTATGACAGAATCTCTGCGGGATGTGAGACACTTCCTGATGGAACAAATATTCCTGGAGGAACTGCACAGCTCCAAAGAGAGCTTTAGTCAAAGCAGAAATGGATTGTAGTCTTTCGCTGCTGAAATTTACACATTAATAGGAGATATATTGCATTCTTACTAAGGTCTGTTGTTCCTAAGGTTTCTGTACTACAGGAGCTAGGCATCATTATTTGATATCACCGATAAGTGGTCACCTTTTATCCCATTATCATGGATATTTTTGGGAAAGCTCATTATAACTCTGGTCCACCTGAAAACTTATGTCTGGGGTCATTAGCTGGTGACCTTTGCTTGTTTACTGGCCCATCCAATAAACAAAGAGGATAAGACGTAGAGCGCAACATTGGAAAATGTCTCAGCGGACAATGAGCAGTTAGCATAAGCACTTCTTAATAGACGTTTAGAGGATTATACATCACATTGATTTTACTATTTTATCAACTGCAGCGGTTAGAATTCCACTTTCTCTCTTGGATCCCCGATGGGTTTTCTTCATTCTTTCTTCTTCCTGGTCAGTGCTCACTTGTAACTGATTAACGTTGTTCCAGTGGTTTGTTCCACCTTAAGTTTTAGAGCCTGTTCAGTAAATCTGAGCTGTCAGGTGATTTGTGCACCAAGTCAGTGGTTCAAGTGTCTGTAAATTGGTTTAGCATACAGGAAAACCTGCACTCACACCCACCACAGCTTGATGGGCCCAGCTAAGAAAACAAGTCGATTTGAAACCTGTTTTTGTCTCGATTTTGCTTTTGAGCAGGTGTTTTTGAAGCAGGTCACTCCAAAGCAAAAGCAGCATGTATCTGCACACTGCAGATACATAGCAGCCGCGGCTCCTCGAGATAAACGCCAGTGTAACATTTGTGATTTCAAAATATCAATTAAAGAAAAACTCTAACAGTATCCCAGCTGTTTATGTGTGTGCAGACACCCAAACTGTGAATGTTTAAATATGCCTGACAACACTGATGCAGCGTGTGCAACAGGTACAAAATAAAAGAACAGTTATGATGCCTGTGTGTGTGTGTGTGTGTGTGTGTGTGCGCGTGTGCTCATCAGACATAAACAGGCCTGCTGTTTGCCCTCCCCTAAGGCCTCTTTCTCACCCTCCTCCATCTTTCATTTCATCGCCCCCTCCTCTTCCTCTCAGCAGCAGGGGCAACAGCCTGTGTGTTGTCTCTGTGCGTTGCGTGTTTGTTTACTTCTTATGTGTTTACTTCACAGCAGTTGGATGTGATTTGGACTTTTAAACTTAGTTATGGTACTCATAATTGCTGTGAAGACACATGCACGCAGAGACAGAAAGAGAAGTGTTGCCACACACGAGTTTTGCAGTTATGAGCATAAGGCTGAGTGTGAACTCACATACTGTATGTTGGCGCCATCTTTACATGAGGTGATAGGATCTGATTTTGTCGCCAACATGTTGCACATCTGGATGCTGCAACAACAATAAGCAAGATTTTCAGCAGAGGTGGACTGGAAGGTCGGCGAGGGAGCTGCTCTCCCGTCCGCCGGGTTTTGGGGGTCATTTATGAAGAATTTGAACTGACGTTGATGAATAAAAGGTTCAATGTCTTGTTTTCTTTGTGATTGAAAAATGACATGAAATCGGCGCATATTCAAAAACAGCTTATGTGGACGCCAAGTGGGTGAACGAGTGAAATACCGCCATTGCTTATACAATACAAATTCCAACAAGGTGGAGATAAATATTCCGCCATCCGCAGCCCTCCTTTCTTTCTCCTGTCCTCCTACACATGCTGGCTCTTTCATGTGCAAAGCAGATAGATGGAGTCAATTGACATGCTAATGAGACAAGAGCAGCTTCACAACAGTCCTGGAGCTACAGCAACACACGCGCACGTACAACCGCTGGATATCTGAGCAGCCGCTTCACTCCCACCTTAATTTGTATCAATTTAATCAAACTATTTGATCGGAAGAGGGGGACAAACATGCATTTTCAATAATGTATCAGTCACTAAAAGAAGAAAACAACATAGTCTTCAAGACAGAAACTGCGGTTGAGGTTTAAAGTCACTCTCCTGCCTTGTAAAGATATAGAGGTGACAGTTTTAGCTGGGCCCCGTATGTCCTTTTGACGGTCAAATTAAGGCGTTCCCATGCAAGACATGACAGCTAATCCCTGCGCGAGGTTCTGCTCTGAAAGGCCTCCCCAAGGGGGCTTGTGGCAGCTATTCTGACAGGTGTCCCAAAGCACCGCTGGCCCCTTTTCAACACAGCAGATCTACACCGAGTCCCTCCCGAGAGACAGAACTCCTCACGCTACGAATTTGCTGGGTCAAAATTTATACCTGCACTCATATTAGCAATGGACATTTGACATTTTTGACTTCACAGCAGTTCCTTGCTGCTTAAACACGGTCTGACCACTTCAAATCAAAAAATTCCTTCTTATGTTTTTTCTTGAGTTCTTATTTTTCAAAAGCTAAACAGCCACTTGGGCTGGTGCCGAATGCACGGCTAACCATTTATTTTGTCTCATTGGATAGTTTTCTGTGCCCCTACAGATCATTTGCATTCTTTTTGGAATGTGCAGTGATGCGCTGCCAAATTAATTAGTTCCAGAAAATGGTTTCGTAATGTGAAATGTAAATATCTGAAATGTGATCTAGATGCGGTGCAAGCCGTGTTCTTGTGCTAAACAGTATCTTTTGCCAGTTTTCTTTTTTCAGAACAATCTGTTTCCAGACTTCAGAGGGACGCCGAGCTGTGCAGCCTGGAACGGGACGGCTCAGTTAGACATAGAGGAGACAGGACATACCTGTCAGCGACCTGATTTGAGTATGTGAATGAGCCCACACATGCTTTCCCCTCTCTCTCGCTCTCTCTCTGTCTCTACTAGTTTTAGTGCTGTAATTCTTTTTTTCTTGGGGATTTATCGCACACCGCGAGCACATGAGAACGCACAGTTTGTGCCTTTCACCAAAACGTTTTCTTCCTAATGCTGGATGCCTCTGAGCGTCGCTCTCTGTAGCTGCGGTTGTTGATGGCTGAAAGCACGGAGCCGCACTTGAGGCTAGATTAACAGGTGACATTTACGAGGGTGTGAGAGTGTGGGAGACTGGCAGAGCCGGGGACTGAATGATATAGGGCTCTCTATCAGAAGACAGGAGTCAACTATTCCCACTACTCCCCGCCCTAAAGGACAGGCTTTATAGCCAGATGCTGATATATGTGCTTGCACATGGAAGCTATGATTTAGGGACCCCCCCTGTTGAATCCTCACGCCCTCCAGTTCATTATTTATGAACTTATTTAAAGTCCATCTCGATGTTATTCACTAGTTAGTTACATTTTATTGGAAATGTCATGAACTAACTCGATCTGAGCCCTGATATTACTCTGTTTGTGCTGGCAAGCAGGAAGAAATAATGTCCGTTTGAGCTGCGATGAATGTACATGAGATCTACGCCGCTGCCAAACTTTCAGACCACACACTGATTAGCATCACTTGGGCACCGTAGCCGGAGTAAATGATCACTGTGAATACTGCGGTGATCTCTTTCCAGGAACAGGTGGGATGGGGGAGCTCAGATTCTTTCACCCAGGAGACGGTTAACTGAGCCTGGGTAGGCCTTTACGCACGGCTCCTGGCCCACCACACGGCCCGGGACCGGGTTTGGTACAGAGAGGAGATCAATGCTGTTTAATTTATTAATCTGCTTGGATGCAGCCCCACTGGTTAACTCTTTTCTGAGTGGAACCTCTCAGGTTTTAGCTCCAATCTGATTGTTTCATTCTGAGATCTGTCTCCTTTTTTTATTAGTTTCAAATTAACAGCAAGTGTTGAAGCAACAACTTGACTTTGTCCTGATAGAGTACAGAAACGTGACAGACTATACTTCTGAGACTAGTTAATGATTAATTCGTTAATAATCCAACCATTTGTCGTATATAAACTCATTTCTCATTAGCTTTGCGGGGGTTGCTGGAGCCACTCTGAACATGAAACCTGTCGGTATAGAGTTTGCTTGTTCTTTAAGGGGTTTTCTTAGATTTCTTTTTTCCTGGTGTTCCTGATTCCACCACTAAAACCAACACAATGCCACTGACCAAGAGCCAATTGAACCACTCCTTTGAGTGGCCAAATGCTACTTTTTCCCATCCGTCCACAGGTTTGCCTTTGAGCATCATCTCCGACTGCATTTCTGTGTGAAAGAGATCATATTTACAGCAGGAGATGAGTGAGTCACAGCTCGGATTAAGCACTGAGTCGTATATGTGTGTTGTGAAGCGTAATAATCCCATGTGCCTGATGAGAACAGAGCCAGGAGTAGGTGGGGAGCGCCGGACTGTTAATTTATGACTAACACTTAGACGTGGGATCAATTGCCAGTAAATAAATGTCTATAGGCACAGAATGGAGACTGCTCTAAAGTAGAGAATGCTTTAAGCATAAACTCCATGGATATGTTCTAGATAATTCCATTATTGGTCATCATATATTCTTTTGAAACCAATGCATCATGTTTTCTATTGTAGTTGCAGTCTGGCTGAAACTGCAGGCCCAGTTGGAGCACTCCGTGCACTCCTGCTCATCCGCCTGCAATGAAACATGCATTAGTGTGCAGATTGTTAACTGCGGATGAAACCTTTGGGGATATGGACTGGAAACATTATCCGGCCGACAAGCAGGCCATGGGCACGTTTCAGTCCAGACTTTTTATCAGCGCTCATGAGCTTCATCATTAATTCACCTCATGCATCGGCACACACGGTGTTACAGTTTTAGGGAAATGGCCCGTTAGTGTTAGTGAAACCTGAGTCGAAATAAATAAATATCAATATTCCAATCAAATTCTTCAAAGGATTCTTCCAGGGGAGTTAGCGCACGTGGCTAGCCTGAAAGAGCTGACAATTGCTGCCTGAACTGATTCTCACATGACTTACAGCAGCCGCAGTCGTGGGAAATGTGAGGCCGTTTTCAACGTCTTTATGTAAAACAGTGGTGGAATAAAACCTTCAGTCTTTCAGCACCACTGTGGTGGTACAGTACTTATCTCTATCTGCAAAAATTCCTGGATCTGAATGAGCTCAGGAACTGGGAAAGTCCTTTTTTCCCAGTTCTCCCCCAAGCTCTGTGAGATCTGTTGGCGTTTCCAAACCAAACTGGACGGAACGAGTGCATGTAAGTATGATTATGTGTGTGTCTGTGAATGCAGTGCGGGTCAGACTGTTTATGTGCCTCTCAGAGGGCGGAGGCCTGTGTTTTGACAGTATCAGTTGTACAGACTTTAATCTCCCCCCCTCCATCTCCCCACCCCCTCCCCCCTCTCCCAGTCATGCATCATTCATAGGAAAACGGAGCAGAGAGACAAAGAGAGAGAAAACTATTCCTGAATAATAAAGGACAACCTGTCCTTCTACGAGACTTGAGGTCTCTGCCCTTAACATAAATAATCTGTCTCAGATATCTGCTTCTCATATCTGACTAATGCATGCTATTGTAAACAATCGCGCAGCGGGCTACGATCTACTCAGGAAACTGCAGAGAGTGCGAGAGATTGAGAAAAATGTGGGTCTGAGTGGAACAACACTGTGCTTGTGTGGTGGGTGAAGGGGTCAGGCGTGGGGTCTGAAGGCATCAAAGAGTCAGCGCTGACCTCCAGGAAACCTCTGACCTGGCTGCTATAGGGGTCAGGGGTCTGAGTAGATACTTAAACCATTCGGCAGGATTTTGACCTGTCCTTACCTTCTGGTCCACCATTCCCCAGGCTCACCTCGGCCCCTCCACCCCGCCACGCGTGCCACCAATAATCCTCAGCCAATCGATAGTAACTGTTCTCTCGATAATTCATAACATTAACATACACTCAATGGCCCAGCGGATGGATGGGGAAGACATAGGAGGGCCATCATTCCAGTATTGATCCCCCTCAGAGGGAGTCGATAGGCGGGGAGGTGATGGAGTTATAGCCTCCTGGAGGTAGACCCACAATAGAGCCTCAAATAAACACACACACACACACACACACACACACACACACCACACACACACACACACACACACACTGCTCTCGTCTTATGCCTGCAGACATATACTGTAGATACCCAGCATACAGTGGGTGGGATGAACATGTGTCTTTAGTACCTGGGATGTTGTGCCAGTGTCACTAAGAGAGATAAGAAGAACCCTATTTAATTGCCCCCCAGAGCAGGGACCTGCTTTCATATCATCACTTTATCACATTTATCTGACTCACCCCCCTCTCCTGCCATCTCCACCACACTCCTTCTTTTCCCTTGCACTCCCTTTGCTCCACTCTGCCACTCCACAGACCCCCCCCCCCCATCCCCATCCCCATCCCAGATGAATTTCTTAACTGCTACTTTCCCTTCGCCCTTTGATTTCATGTCCCATCGCTCTGCAGCTCCCCGGAAAATCAGCTGGCAGCAAATCGTGCCATCCCTTTGCTCTAAATGTCACAAACTAATCTGGGACATCGTTCAGATTGCAAAATTTCCTGGCTGTAAACTGCAACATGACGGCTGTTCAGTGGAATGTGCATTTGACATGGCTTATTATATGATAATTACGTGCTAATTTTCACTAATTATATAATTTTGATAGCTACAATACCCAAACATTAAATACAACAAATACATTATAATAATTACACTATATAATGTATCCTACATGTTTCCTTTCTCCCCCCATTTCCTCATCAGATGAAACACTTCCCATTCTATTCCTACCACTTCCCATCCTCGCTTCTACACCCCTCCTGATGCCCCATGAGGGCCCTGCTATGCACAGCATCCTGAAATATAGACTGGTGTAATGGCCCACTAAATTAACTCCTTGTAAGCGTGGTTTAGGAATGGTTGTAATTAGCATATAATAGGTGTGTGAGAGGAGCTAAAGGGCCGGGACTGCCCCGGGGCCCCGAGGCGGGGGCCGCGGCCCTCTCTTATCTCCATCTCTAATAGTGCTGCAAAGTTCAGCCTTATAAACATGTCAGCAAGACACGTGATTAAACTGCACAGTCATTAGATAATGGATACCGTACCTGTGGGCTGCCTATCACTCCCCCATCGCGCTAGCTCAGCTCTAAACTGACTCCATCTCTCAGCTGTAAACACATACATGGGAGCACGTACGACTTCAGCCTGTCTTACTCCACTCTGCTGCTTTCCCACCAAAAACCCACACAGGGTTTGACGGTGAGAGGAGAGAGGGAAAACAGCTCCAGCGCACAGCACCTTCCTGACTGATGTGGTTCCAATAATTGCAAAGCGCTGCTTCATCATCCAAGTGCCTTTTACTTATTTAAACTGTTTGCTTTAAGCGCCACTGAAGCCAATTAAGAGAGACATAACTCAATGGGACAACGGTGCAGAGGGAAGCAAGACTAGAAGAAAAAAAAAGAAGACACCGCATTTTAGTAGCTCTTCACTGTTCCTGCTCTTTTTCTTTGTTCCAAAACCGTAAGGTAGCCGGACAAACAAAAGTTTACAAATGCTAATAAAGATAATGGAGCCATTCATGTTAACAAGTCATGAAATACATTCATAAAAGAAAACACACTGAGCTGCAAACTCATGATTTTATCCTCTTAAAGGGAAGTGGTGTTACAGCCAAAAGTTATATTGTTGCTTGACTTGCACTCTCTCTGTTGGCGAGGAGACGGCAATAAAAGTGAAAAATATCCATTTACTGTACACAATTATGGAAAGACAAGGCGCTGTATCGACGCATTTGGTTTAGACTCCTTGCGGGCTGCTGGGTTTTTTTTACTGGAGAGATTTATCAAGAGCAACTCACAACCAGCTGGTGAGCGCCTGGTTACCGCGCAGCACTCAGAGGTGGGCCGGAGTCTGAGAAACCACATTAAAGCTACGCACTCCAGACATTCATCCATCTAGGGAGGCTTTCAGATTAATAAAATCTAAAGCTGCCACAGCAACATGGGCCGGCCCAAACCTTCACTCATTCTAACAGCCGTTTAATAAATGTGATTGCAAATGGAACTTGTCACATGCACTGGGGAGAGTTGGCTAGTCAATACCTCAGCTGGCAGGTGCCTGGGGTCACATATAAGTCAGCGAGTGATGGATATGTATCCAATAATTGATGTAAGGCAGCAGTTATTGTCAGTTTGGCTCCTGCCTCTATTGCTTATTAAAAGCTGTTGGCCTTAAGTACCAGCCAGCCAATTACTGAGGAAGCGAGGTGACGGCTCGGGACCGGAGACCCTCGGACTCCCTGCAGAGAGAAACAAACTCTTCTATTGTTTTAGGGCAAGCGTGCCTCGGCCTGTGTGCATGTATGTGAGCTTTATCTGAAATCCTGACTTCTTTTTTTTTTCAAATGAACTTCCTCTATTTTTTGCAAGGCCCTGTCTCATTGTTTTACCAGAGTGGTTTCCTCAAGTGTGCATTTACCGTAATACGGTGCACATTAATCTAATCTGGAGAAATCCTGTCTCTCATCAGGTCAGAATCTCTATTGTTGTCTTTGACCTTCCAGGTTATGACAGAGCCTGAGAAAAGTGGAGCAGAGTAAACAGCGCCGGCCCGCTGTGGCCCGCGGACTTATTCTTGCAAGGTTTTTGTTATCCAAGAAATTTTTTTCACCCTCAGTTCGAGGTTAATTTTCAAGCTAAATCTGCAGGATTTGACATGTGCAGGTCGCGGGCCGGGTCATGCGTGGGCGATGTTTGTCACGCCAGCCTGGTCTAAGGACATCAGTTCTGACACTTGACTTGCGAAGCAGCACGTCTCCCTAATCTCTCTTCAGCGGTGAAAACGCAAAAAAGGAGGCGCGGAAATGTTCGTTGCCACAGGCCCTAACCTCAAGACTGCTTGGTGGGGGAGCGGGAGGGGGAAAGTTTGGATGTGACCGTGGCGTGTAGCGATTGTAAAACTCAGAAAGAGCTGTTGAAGCAGAATTCTGACGTGTAGCGCCGCTTTTCAGGTCTGATCAAAGGGTCCACCAGAGCAGCAGCTGATAACCCAATCAATTCACTCCTTTTGTTTTTCGCTGAATGATGCACGTTTAGCACTAACCTCCAGGCAAAGAATGAAGAAAAGAAAAGGGGGTGGGGGTGGGGGGGTAAGAAGGGGGAAGGAAAAGAGGAAATTGAAGTAAGAGGAAAATGTAAAATCATTCCGGGCAAAGGGAAAGAATTAAACAAACTGGGATTGTTGGTGAGTTTGATGGATCTATAGAAATGCTTTAACATCCCGGTGCCGATTAGAATATGAAATATTTTAGCAGAGAATGGGGTAAAAAAGCAGGGAGATGGAGGGAAGATTAAAAAATTACCTGTCCTTGACGAGCCCGGCAGACTGAGACCCTCCGCCTAAAGAAGACAATCAGCAACAGACTGGAGAACAAGGAGAAAGAGCTTGACGAGCGAATGAGAAAGAGACGGAACAAGGAGATGGAGCCTGATAAAGAGACACGCATAAAGATGAGCGGTCATGGAATGGAATAAGAGTAAGGGAGAGAAGACAAACATTCCCTAAGAAAAAGAGCCTTTTAAAAAAAACAATCAATCAATCAATCAATGTGTACGTGATAATTAGGCGAAACCCCTCTTTGGCATGTTAAGGTGCAGAGGTCAGAGACAGGTATCAATCACCACCGTCTGTGGATCTTTCTGTGCTTTACATTAGCACGGATGCTAAACAGTCAGTTTAAACATGCAGGTCCTGCAAACAGCGTTGCCTGTCCTGTAATCGCGTTACGGTTGATTCTGTAGTTTGTCTCCGAACAAGGTTACATTACAACCGTGTTTTAAAGCAGTTACGTCAGCACGTTTGAATGCATGTTCAGGGCTTCTCCCAAAAGAGTTGATGCAGGCTATTTTTAAAAAGGCCAATCAGTGAGGCAGCACAGATCCAATGCAGACTGCTGAGTGGATCCTAGAACACAGCCATAGATCAGGTTTTGGATAAGTGACTTGTTTTGCCGAGACACGTCCAAAGAAAGGGCTTGTGTTAATCACCTCATTTAGAAAAAGGTGTTTTGCTTAAATGGGAAGTCAGTTCAGTGCTGGCAGGCCTGCCACCACCACCACCACCACCTCTGGCACACAGTGCACATCATTCCTAAAGATCTATCAACTCTGTGGTTAGCATTTCATTTGAAAATGTCACTTTCATTTCTGTTCAAAGCTGAGACAAAAACCACAAACTGCAACACTCTGGCTTGATAATAACCATATTTGACAAATCTACTTAATGTCTGATATATTTGTAAATGCTAAGATGGCTCCCAGAAGAGTGTGAGTGTGTATACAGGCCAATTCTGAGGAAAGACAATTGAAACGTGCTAATGTGCACGCGAAGGCCACTGACCTTCCACAGAGATTGACATTTCACCAATGGAGACAGACGCCAGTAGATTAGCAGGCTGCTGTGTCACTCGTGCTGCTGCACCGTTGGACCACACTGCGGAGCGTTAATCACACACAGGCTGCTGTCAGAACACCAGGGCCTGCGCCCGCTTATCCCTTTTATCACGGACCCTAACACAGACAACATGTGTGAAATAAAAGTGATCAAAAGCACGACGGTCTCGAGCGTGTGAGTGAAGCAAGAGGTATCCGCGAACAATTGAACTAAAGTGCTAGTAATCCTAGGACCTGATGAACTTTGATTGAAGTGCTCTGATTTTCATCTGCCTCGCTAATGATGATCATTGCAAACAGACAACTGCACTGGCTGTTTTTATACGCGCTGGGGACGAGCGTTTTATTTGTAGTCCCTGGCAGCCGGGCCTGCTTAGCAGAGGAGAACATCTGTGATAAATTTCATATCCAATCCAAATGAGCTCTGGCACAGCGGCGGGCTCGTGACAGACTTCCTGTATGTGATAATGGGAGGATGGATCTGGAGCCTGTCAATAGCGTGCTGGCACTGACGTCCCAGCACATATGCACCCACACACGCCGGCCAGAGACTGGAGTCGACGCACGTATTTAAAGACAAATGACCGTTGTGATGAGTGTGTTTCAGAGGAATGACAAAAACCTCCATGCAGGAGTCGCGCTCGGTGCGCTGTTGTGACACCAGCACTGGAGTTTCACAGTGGTAGTTGATAGAACTCATTCACTGTTATTGACCAGTAAAAGGCCCCACAGAGACTGTGGTCCCTTTATAGACTGACCCTTAGCGTTTCAATGCACACAGGCCAGAGGCTAGTGAGGGCCAAGGGGGCTTTAACCCTCCTCCAGGTCAGGTCCCTGACCCACTGCAGCCTGCAAAGCACATCCCTAAACCCATGTGTGGCCTACTTCACTCAATACCCTTTTAATTGCATTGGGATGGTTTGCGACCTATCGATTAATATGTGTATTTATGTCGTCCCGGGCCCCGGAGCTACATTGTATTTCTGTGTGGCATATTCATTTATTTACCTATCTGTCCCACCCCTCGTGCATCATCCATATATCTATCCATCTCTCCTCCGAGAGCACTTCAATTCAAGGGCTCCCATAATTACTGCGGTCCTATAATTGAGTGCTTTGATTTAGGATTTTTCTGTTCCCACTCCCTGCCACTGCCATCACTCGCTCCACGCCTCTCCCAATGAAAGACAGAAGGATGAGATATGGAAATAGAAAATGGGAGATTGAGAGCAGGAGATACCCCCCCACACACACACACGCGCGCGCGCATGCACACACACACTTACACACATTCAGACTCACACACTCTCTCTCTTATCAGAATCTACTGTTTCGTTATCCGAGGTGGGAGGAGTAAGCTGATAATTATGGAGGGAGATTCATGCAAATCGATGCCAAATTAAAGCATTATAAAGTCTTTTATCAGCTTTTCTTTTACAAATTGAAGACGATAAAAACCCATTTGAGAGTCGGGAGAAATGCCCCCCCATTCCTTCATTTAAAAAAAAGACAGTATTGTAATTATGTTAACACCGAGAGAACCCAAAACCCCTTTTCTTACCTCCCTTACTCATTCATAATTAATTAATTTCTCACAAAACTGGGCAGAAAGAACAATGGCAGGCCCCGTCTCCTATCCCCCTCTCTCTATTTTCAGGATGGGGGGGTGCCTGGGATATTGTTGAGTATAGCGAGAGAGGGCTCATTTCCATACCTATCCTTACACTCACAATTATTTTAACTTAGCTCCATCTGCCTCTAGGCGGCAATAAAAGTGACTCTGTTGAGAAACAAAGGTAGGTAGACAAGGGCAGGATGGCGCATCTGGGGCTCAGAAAAGCCTGTGGAGACACGCAGAGCAAACGCCAGGAAAATGGAAGACAAAATGAGCGGAGATGCCCTTGACCGCTGAGATTTCATCAAAGGAAGAGAAAAAAAACAAGTATGTTATATTTCCATTAGCGCAGCCAAAAAACTCAAAGTCCTTTACTAAAACATAGTGTTGCCTGAGCGCACGTCAGGGCCAGTTGGTTCATATCAGGCCTGTGCACGAGTTCAAGGCCGAGCGTTTAAGGAGAAACAGCTCCTCTGAGCAGAAGAAGCAGATAGCTGCAGGAGGAGACACAACAGAGACGCGGCTGTGTGACAGTCGGTCACCTCAGGGCTGCCTCGCCTGATCTACGACGCCTCTTTACGCTCAGCAGCATCTGCGACGCACCTGTTGACCCCCCCACCACCACCACCACCACCCCCACTCGAATGCTGTTGATGGGACGGATTGACCACGCATAAAGCCGAGATAGTGAGGAATGCGCAGAGATAACCTTAAAATAGAACATGTGATGGGCACACATCAACCCCTGGGAGACAATTTTGCTGCAATTCTTACACACAAACACACACTCTCACATTTCTGTCTGTCGTAGACTTCCATAGACACGATACATTACCCAGCTCCTAACCCGAACCCTCATCCCCAATCCTAAAAACATGTGTTTGGAGTAAATGCGATGACAAACACACTTACTGGTTGTGACGGAGCACCGGTGTTTTTACATCGTGACCTATTGGCCTGATTTCTGCGGGGTCAATCTGTGCCAGCCCTAAGTAACTACGGTGCTAATCCGGGTCAATGTGCTGTTGACAACAGCCCAATTACACACAATTCCTGCTGAGGCGCAAGAGGAGCCAGGCGAGGGCGCAACGAGGAGCAAAGGGGGCAGATTGAGGAAGACTAGGGCTCAATGAGAAAGATAATAAACAATTAAAATAGATATTTAGGGGAAAAGTCTGTGTGTGGTTTAGTTAAACAGGCATGGCGGTGTGTAAACACGTGCTGGGCAGAGAGCGACAGAGGGGGATTGGCGAAGCGGCGTGGAGCTGCAGGGGGCCTCATTACACCCAGCAGGAGCCCCACTCGGCCTCATCACTTCTACTGTACACAAACACACACACACACACACCACAGAATAACCACAGGAGAGATAACACTTGAGCATCACTTCCATAACTGTGCCTGAGGGAAGGAAAATTAGCAAATCATCTCAGAGTGAATGTCAAATATCTACAAACCATGTCAGTGTGGACGGAAAAATGGACACATGCTAAAAGTTGTGAGTGAGCTGGAAAAAAACTACTTCTGGCTTAATCCAAAAAGTCAAGTCTTCATCATTATGTGAAGGAAACAACGTTTAAAAATTGGACAAAATTAATATAATGGGCTCAAAGAAGGCACTTGGACATATACAGCACAGTAAGGGACAGTAATATTATAGAAATCAACACATCCAGTCTACACACACACACTCACACACTCACAAATGCACACACGCACACACGGTCAAAACAAAACTCATCAGCCCACCAACCGCATCCCTTCTAAGGCCACAAATCCAGGAACATAAATCTGGACTGGCAGGAAAATGAGGCTTGAGGAAATTGAGCGAATGAAAGGCAGACAAGAGAGAATGGGGGAAAAGAGGACAGTGTAAGAGAGAGAGAGAGAGAGTGAGAGGATAAAAAAGGCAGGAAATGGGGGGAGGAAGTAGGATAAGCATCAGGAAGGAAAGAAGAGGTGAAAGAAAGGATGAAGCAGTGAAACCGAGGACAAGGAGGAGCAAGGGAGCATCTGAGAGAGAATAAGAATTAAATAAAAATGCAATAAAGCAGCCGGTGTGAAATCAATCTGCTTAGAGTTTTGTTTAATAAAAATTCATGAAGGGCTGGTGGCCGAGAGCTCCTGAGAAATATTGGCGGCAATGTGGGGGACGCCAGCGTTGGGGAGGAGGAGGAGGAGGAGGAAGGTGGTGGTGGCGGTGGGGGGGTTCATGTCTCAGCTGTGTGTGTGTGTGTGTGTGTGTGGTGTGTGTGTGTGTGTGTGTGTGTGTGTGTGTGTGTGTGTGTGTGTGTGTGTGTGTGTGCACGCACATGTTTGCCTGTTTATCAGTATGTTTGTTTTGACATCGGTGTGAGTTACAGGGCTGCGGGGAGGCCGTGACAGAGGGGACAAAGAAGAAAAGAACTGAAGGTCTTCATAATAACAGCCTTCCTGCAGCGGGGAGAGAAGAGGAAAGCAACCAGGCTGTAAGTCACAATATCTGAGCCCGCGTCTGCGTGCACATCTCTGCCTCGCTCGCTCTCCCTCTCTCTCTTCTGGTTTTTCATCAAGGCCCTCAGTCCGGGAGGCAGCGGGGTCACCCTAATGCAGCGTAAATCTCTGTTTTCCACAGCAGACAGGTCCGAGTTGGTCAGCGCTTTATGTGCGGTCCTGGAGTCAGAAGCTCCAGTTCCAGCTGACCCCGTCCTGCTCCAAGCTGCTAGCAAAAAAGTGTGGTTCTGGTTTTGATACAACACATAAAATTCATTTTTTGTTGTAGAAAGAAAATTAGAAGATGAGTGTGAGATCACTTGCAACAATGCAACAACACTGTTTTAAATGGTTCCGCAGAGTAGGAGACATTGTTTTTAATTCCATAAAATCCACTGTTCAGCCGTGTTCGGAATGCACCGTTCATAAATGCATTACGTTGATAGCACAACAAATTGTGCCAAAGGTCATGAGGCACTAATAATTCTGAAAAACAGTGCAGACAGGATCCAGCTGCAGGGAAGCTCTGAATGCCCTCATCCTAAAAGGTCTTTCACAACACACACATGCACACACACTCATTATTTCATCACCCTAACTTCCCCATTTACCAATCAAAAGGCATCTCTGACGGTGACTTTGTCACGATCTTATACCATTCCACTCTCTGCGAAGATTCCACGAGCGTTTAGCAGCGGAAGCTGACTGTGTGCCGGATAAGGAGGGCTCAGGGATCAACACACAGTAATGATTTTGCAACTACTGTCAAAAAATGTACAGTAAGATCAGGGCCAAGACGATTTAGATAAGTAATCTTTATCTGTGTCCCCTTCCTTCCTTTTTTTCCTCCTTTCTTTTCCTTTTCCAACAGAGAAAACAGGGCCAAGGGTTAGAAAGTAAAAGCCATTTCTTGAACTTCCTGTTCTTAATAAAACGCTGTTGTGGTAACTCACATGTTCTTTTCCCTACTTTAGATAAACGGCACGATCAACAGCTCCCACTCAAGGCCGCGTTTGCGGTCTGTGTTCTTTGCAGGACCAGATCGGCTGCTGCCTCCTCTCGCACCCAGATGCCCCGAACTGAAAGTAAAAGCTTTTTACAGCATAATGAAATCAAGCTAAGGGTCCGACCCACAATCTTGGAGAAATGTCAAGGTCGAACCCACAACTGAGTACTGAGATTTAAATTATAGGAACAAACACAACAGCTGAGAGAAACAACACCTTCCTCTATTTAGCTTTAAACCAAAGGGTGCAGGAAGACACAATATTTGATTTCCATAACAAAAAGTGATTCTTCTCATAGGACAAAAGATAGAAACATATTCTATGTTCAATAAGTTAAAACAATTGTTTCAAATTGCAGCCAAATCCCCTGATTTTTCCCCCTCCGTATTTAATTCTATTTGCAAAATTGCTGCCTGTTTGCTTCCACATTATAATATATTCACATGAAATTGTGGGTTTTTTTCAAATAAATGCTGTAATCTGGAGGTTTTGTCAGCTTCTCCTCTCTACTTACAGTACAAACCTCCTCCCTGCTAGCTTCATCTCCTGTGTAACTGTGTCCTGTCTCTCATCTGTCCCAGCCAGCACGCTTCCTCCTTCCTGTCCCATTGTCAGACAAGGACTTGGGGAATCCCTCCACTCGGATGTGTTCAGGCCCCCTGAACCCTGATCTCGACTGTCCTCAACCCTGCCCACCCTGGCCAGTATTCAGACACATTAGACTCGTGAATACACATGTATTTTTTAATATACTGGGATGTAGACGGAATTGGATGTGAGCCACTACTTTTGAAGGTTCTAGAAACATCCTGACAATGTTGAACATAAGGATGAATTCAAAAGAGAAAGAGTAGAAGTAGTTGAGCGATCAGGAGGCCACAAAAGTTCACAAGCTGTGAAGTGGGTGGACACATGAAGCCTTTTTACGGGGCTTCAGACGCTGACAATGAGTTGAAGCTTCAAGGATCCTGTCTCAGCATTTACGGTGACGAGTGGCAAATTAACGTTAAAGTAACGGCAGAGACTGACGCGCTGGCACAACTGCACATTGGTAATAAGGCGGGCAGACAGACAGACAGACAGACAGACAGACAGACAGACAGACAGGCAGGCAGGCAGGCAGGCAGGCAGGCAGGCAGGCAGGCAGGCAGACAGACAGACAGGCAGGCAGGCAGGCAGGCAGGCAGGCAGGCAGGCAGACAGACAGACAGACAGACAGACAGACAGACAGACAGACAGACAGGCAGGCAGGCAGGCAGCAGGCAGGCAGGCAGCCAGACAGACAGACAGAGACAAAGGAAAGAATAAAAGACCGTTAACCATTTTCTCCTCTCTTGATAGAAAGAACATACCTGTCTGCGCCCACCCCCTTTCTCTCTTTCTCTCTCTCCCTCTCTGTCTCTTCTCCCCTTTTCCCAGTCATTAAACACCATTCTGCTCCATCTCCATCTCAGTCTTCACCAGCTGTTCACAACAGCGTGGAGGCCACCGAAAGTGATGCACTGATAGCAGGAAGCTAATTGCTTCCAACCATAATGTGTGACGGTTTAACAAGAAAACAACAAGCTTCATCCACTTTTTCCCACCTTTTTATTCCGCATTGATGTTATAATCTAAAATCTAGAGATTATGTCAATATCAGTCATTAATGCCTCCAAAACAGGGCTTTGGCAGGTCATTAAAACGCTTAAGTCGAGGAAAGGCAATCCCCCTCCTTCCACCTGTGCAATTAAAATGGAAGCCAATTAAACCCAGTCTCTACTACCCACCGGGTGAGTTGTTGAACAAGATGGGGGTTATTGTCTTTGAAGGAAATGGCCCAGAAAGGGACACACGTTTGCTCCTCTGTTAGATGCACCTGCACCTGCTTCTTCATATTCCTCCTCTCCAAACTTTGTCACAACACAAAGACTGTTTGCGTTATAAACTCAGTCAAAACCTTCACGGTGTTAGTACGTTAAACCAGAAAAGGTGAAACAGGAAGGATAGGAGGGGTGTCTTCTAGGCTTCTATTCTATGCTTGACTAATTTTATCCTGCACACGCCAGGACTGCCTGAATGGCTTGAACATGAAAAACGTGTGGAGCAGTGTTGTGGTTATTCAGAACAAAAACGCCACAGGCGCGTGATGTTCCTTCGGCAAGGTGTGACTGTTAGCACATGTGACTACGGATGCTCCTTTTTTTTAATGCCCCGAATCTCAGAAGATTAACAGCCTAATCAAACCAGTGCCTGTCATAATGGGGGGAAATTGAAAGACAGATCAGATACTTTACACAGCTGATTAACCAGCAGAGAGGGGGGACTGGGGAAGGGGGGCAGAATCTTTGATTACAAGCTTATTACATTACCCGTGTTTGTATTTTTGTCATGCACAATACAAAGTAATTGCCGCTTGTTGGTCTGATGCAGAGATCAACACAAATATTGAGCACAAATAAATGAGATACCTAATTAAAGATGCCAAACTAAAGACCTGTGTTGGTTATTTTGTGAGATCTAACGAGAGCCTCAAAGCACCAAACGTTTGATTGAGTGGAATGAGATTCAACCCTGTATATCTTCTGAGCAATAACTGCTGTGTCGATACCAAGAGATTGATCGATAACCCTTAGCCAAGTGAGCAATGGCTGTGCACGTATCTGAGGGGACCTGCCAACCGATCGACGCACGAGGGGCCTGCATGGCATCACTGAATCTCTTCACCTCCTGCGCAAACATGGTGGTATCGCACTGTATCTTCTTCCCCCAGGGGGAAGGAAGAGGGGCTAAAGTAGGGGCCTGCGCGCATGATGAGGTGAAATGAAGAAACATATGGAAGGAGGACAGGCGTAGGCAAATGTGTACGCATGTCAGCGTGGGAGTGTGGACAGGACAAGTGTGAAAGCAGCAGCATGTGCGTTTAGGTGCAATGTGGGTTAAAAAAAAATAGGATTTGCGTCAGGAGGTGCTGAAGTGCAGCAAAGGATCGTATCGCCAGCACCCGCGAAAAGGACAGAAACCTGATTTGGGTCCAAATTTTGTGTCTGTGTGGACTATGCGGAGGAGACGGGGAGCAGCAGCCCAGGCAGTGTGGTGGAACTTCTTTCATCTCAGCGCATTTGGGTTGCTCCCATTCTTCATTAACTCCATTAACAGATGAGCTGCAGCGATTAGCGAAGCTTCCCGCTGATTCAGCTCTCACACACGCTCCCTCCACCCCCTCCGCTCTACCCCTCTGTCGCTACCTAGCTCTAACACTCTTCCCTCCGCCTCGTATCTAGGGGGCCGTAAGACTACCCAGCCTGAAGACACATGCAGGAGCGTACTGTACATGCATGCGCACACAGGAAGAGCGGGAACGATAAAGCCAGAAAAACAAACAGGGATTTGAATCACAGGCGCAGTAAGTTAAACACCAATGTGTATGAAGAGGGCCATAAAGGGGTTCTATCCCTCCCCGCAGTCCCTCTTTATTTAACTATCAAGTTTTACTGCTCAGTGCCAGTTTAAAGTCCTGCGCTTCTGCAGCGAGCTGTGCCAGGGGGCGGACTGTCTGCCACGCACCGTACCATTAGCCACGGCCGGCTCTTTGGCCGAGAGGAAAAGGGAAAACAAGCCCAAACTGCCAAAGACTTTAAAAGGATGGGGAATTGTTGAAATAAACAAAGCGAAAGGCAACCCGAGGAGAAATTTCATTTATTGCCCAGCATCTGTTCAATAATAGCCCCAATTACCAGATTAATTGGACTCTGTGATTCTGTTATCCCTCTCTCCTGCTTTCCTCCCTCTGTCAATGTGCAATAATAGTAGAAGTGAGAGTATTCTGTGATTACATGCACCTTCCTTTGACAGTGCAACTAAAACCAGACTTGTAGAGTGTGCAGATATGGGATTAACATCTGGGATTATGGGATTAACATCTGCACAGTCAAACTAAGGACTTCAGGTTAAGAGCTTTTATTTTACCAATATTTCCAGGAGCGATCATTGCCAGGAATTGATTAACCTGGAATTAAAAGATTTTCACCACACAACAAATTTCCAGAGAATTTATGTAAATCAGGCTGATGTGTGTGTATGTTTGTGTTTGTGTTTGTGTGTGTGTGGGCGGGGCGGGGGGGGGGGGGGGGGGGGGTAGTTACTCTTCTTTTGCTCTATTTTCCAAATGACGAAAACACGAAACAGAAAAACACAAGATGTGAAGCTTGCGGCTGCACAGCTCGGCCCCTCAAGAATTCCAGGGAACCCATAAAGTTCCCTCGACACTTTTCCAGGGAGATATTGGTCATTTTGGTGGGACACCTGGTTTTTGGAAATCCTGCCGTTCACATGACAACGAAAAGGGAGGAATACGGCCAGTGCCTGGATCCACAACGGGAAAAGTTTTGGAAACACTGTCATTTGGGTCTCAGTAAACAGTGACAACGGTGACGCACGACACATGCGCATTGCTCTCAGCGCTTTCGGTTGTTATCACGGCTCCATGTGAACGCGCGTCATTTTCACAACGTCTCCATGTGAACAAAAAGCACTTTTGAAAACCCAAAGGAAAAACCCGTCCCTTCCGTTGCCAATGTTGTCATGTAAATGTGGTTTAAAAGGGTTCCAGCATTGGAAAAGGCCCTAAAGGAGACCAGGAGGGAGCTGTGAAATGGTTTGGGTCACAATTACTTAATTGCACTACTTCTATTCCATACTTTGACATGAGGGTGGTTCAAAAAAAGGAGTGTCTCACTAATTGCATAACCGAAGGGGGAAATATTTGCCTCTCCTGGGCCAGAATTTGAGGTTTGAGGAGACAGACACATGACCTGATCCAGAACACAAACAGGATCCTGATCCACATTTGTCCATCTGTGACTCGCAGCCTCACTTCTGAGTTTGGCTCATAAATCATGCAACAAAGGGCCCGCCATCCTCACCTGAAAGGTCGATGCCGATGGTTTTGGAGCCTTGGAAACAACAACAACCAAGACAACAAAAAGACTTTCAAATGCGTAAACAGCGGTTTCTTAAGGGGCTGCGTGGATGGATGAGGACGCGCACTGTTACTCACCGCGCTATTATTTTCTCTCCATTTCCCAGTGTTCGGCTTTTGCATCATGAAATTAATGACCTGCCTTTTGACTGAAGTGAGGATGTTTTGTTGCGGGGAGCGTATTTGTCACGGGGGCGTCTGTGCCGATGCTCATTTGCATATGTCTTTGCCTGTCTACACGTATGCCTTTTTGGATTTAACGAGAGCCTGCGCTCCGAGTGTTGCGGTGGCCTGAGGATTTTGGGTTAGAGCTCTTTTTGCCCCCACTGACATGAGGCATTTTGCAATAAATTATTGACACTCCCCACCTGCCTTCTCAGTCTCTGTCTCACTAAGCTCCCTCAGCACGTAAAGACTTTAAAGGGGAGCTCAGCCTTCCACGGGGGCCACGAGGAGAAGGAGGCCCCGCCAATTGAAGCCTCCTGTCTTGTTAGAGCACAGACACCGAGCATCTAAAGTAGAACCTTCACAACTTACTCCTAACAAATTAATATTACCTCTCTCGGAGCCGCTGTCAACCTCCCTGTTTCACCCGCTCGCTCCATCACTCTTCGAGATGGAAACGAGCGGAGCGGTGCCATCTGGCTCCGTGTCAAAATAATATCATTTAAATTGTTACATGATTAAATGGCTTCTTTTCACTAGATGCTCTTAGAGCTCAAACGTACTCCGTCTGTGTGACTGTCTCTGGGGCTGCGTATTCCACCGTACGCTTTGTCCCTGCCGAATATGACGAGGCGATTGCTCTTTGTCTCCTCTGTCTTTGTCTTGCCGCTGGCTGTTTTCAGATACTTGCAGGCTAACCATCTCCTTTCTCACAGAATCGCGCCATTAGGCCCCTAAATACAACAAAAGGCCTTTACAATAGAAAGAGAGTGGCATATTGGACAGTATAAGAAAAGGAAAAGGAGCGGGCTTCCATTCTTCCAGCGACCATCTTCCATATGAATAAGAGGCATGGCTAAATGTGCTGCATAATTTTTACTTTTAATGGCAGAGCGTTCCATTCCTGTGACATGACTTAATCAATAACCAGGCCTGTCGCAGTCCAGACTCGGCTGGTGTTTTATTAATTTTGAACAGGCGCACTAACTAGGCGTCTGCTTGCGAGAGGCATTTCACACGGGATAATAGGCGCTCTGGATTGATAGGTTCATTCCATGTACGCTCAAACCCTCATCCCTCTATTTTTCCCCTATCTATCTCTCTACCCCCTTTATCTCACTCTACATCCCCTCTCCTTCCCCTCTTTCTGTCAAAGAGTGATTTAGGGCAGACTTGCACGCTGTGCGGGGGGAGGAGGGGGAGATGGATAATAGGGAAACGAGGGATAAATAAAGAAGTGGAAAGACAGAAGAAGACTGGCATTGTGGCACAAGTTTCTTCGCTAAGTAAAACAGATCCGTGAGTCGTTAACTGTCTCTCATGGACCAGAAACACGCAGACTCATCTGCACATCAGAGGTCAAAATCTTGCTCCAATAAATCTAAATATTCACAGTTAATAAAACGATGGAATGGAAGGCAAAGCACATCAAACAAACAAACGCGCCAACTCACATACAAATACAATATGCTCGCAGAATGCATTAGCCAGCCAGCCGGCCTGATCTGTCACACGCTGACGTGGATCAATTTTAGGGCGCACGCGTCCAGGATGACATCATACGACACATAAAAAGTAAAGGGAGACACACCGAACAGCTAAATGGGAATTATAAAATGGCAATGTCAATTTTAAATTGCAGGGAAAAAACTCGATCTTTCAGTTTTTAAATGGCTGAATCTCATATTGCAAGTGTGTGTGTGTGTGTGTGTGTGTGTGTGTGTGTGTGTGTGTGTGTGTGTGTGTGTGTGTGTGTGTGTGTGTGTGTGAACTTGAAATGAACCTGTTGTCACTTGTCTGCTCATTTGGCTTCACTCAAAATGCTGATTGATGACATCTCGTCGAGAGTGTGACCTAATTTTCGTCAGCGGAGTTCTGCTCAGCCCGCTCCGGCAGCGTCTCCAAAAGTGAGCAATCACGTAGAAGGTGACCTGACTTGTTCAAATTGCCAACGAGACTGGAGGGATCAGGAAAGCGAGATATGATCAGTCGTTGCAAATGGTGGATTTTACCTGCTGAAAGTTTTCAATGGGCCTTCTTGTTTCGTTGCTTCTTGCGTTTCTTAGCCTTGTTTTAACATTAGCTGATTACTATCGATTCTCGAAGGCCTTTGCACAGCAGCACAGACGTTTCTCTGTCAGGATGGTGTGATTTGTTGCGCATCGCTGCAGACAGATTTATGCGTGTTTCTTTTAAAAATTGCTGATGAAATGCGTCAAAATATTAAATTGAAGTTATCCTGACACTTATTTGTAGATGAGCAGAATAATCCAAGAAAAATAATTGTCAATCACGCGGTGGGTGATTCATGGCTCTTATCCTCTCATGTGTCCTTGACGATGGTGACATCCACAATAAGCACAAAATGTCTCGACACTCCTGTTGACACTGTTTTTATCTTTTTCTGTGCGCTGCAAGGAATTGCGCCTGATGAGGGCGGAAAGTTCCAGCATCATCATGTTTGGTCAGCCTGGATCACCGACAACATGTGTGCATGCTCGTGTTTTTGTGTGTGTGTAAGAAAGTGCTTGGAGGACTAAACATTTAGCCCCTGACATGAGCAGGCCTGTGAATCATCTTGTTGATAGGTCCAGGGACGACGGGAAGAGACAGATGGAAGGAAAACAGCGAGGCGCTTGGACGGGGAGGGGGCGCCACAGACGCTTGGTGGGAGTGAGACAGAGAAAACAGGGATCATGTGTTTATCAGCGAGGCAGGAGAGAGTGCTCATCTTGAGATGAGTCAGTATTGTTGACGACCTCCTCATACTTCGCCCTCGTTCCATCACCACCGAACAGCCGCGCACGAACAACGCTCACTCAATAACAACCTCTCACCTTGGCACACAAAATATTGACTGCTACAATCGGGTTTTTGTGTCAATGACATTTTATTTAGCCAGCACCGTTTGTTTTTAAAGACGGATCCTTCCCCTGCCTGGGTGAGGTGTTTGAACTTGCACTTCAGGTTCTGTTCTAAATCACACAACCTTTCAAAACTGCCAGCGTGCCATCGGGCTCTTTGGACAAAACTCTGATTGTTCTGTGCTCCTGAGTCACATCCAGCCTGCTGACCGTGAGAGAAAACGTTCCGCGTTTGTCCGACCACTCTCAAACAAAGACAAATTATTGCTCTCTTAATTAGGATAGAGTCAAGGTTTGGAAACAGAACAGTCCATTCTTGTTGATAATGTTGGTCTTCAGCTTCTTGCATCAACGTTTTGGCTGCACAGCCCAGACAAGAGTTGTCATAACTGTGACAGACCAGAGGGGGCAGCAGAGAGAGCTGACGAGAACATAATATCTTGTGTTAAAAAGAAAAGAAAGTCACCATCAGACTTTAAAGATTTGATATTTGTCTTAACTGTGATCCATTAAACTTTGCCTGACCTCCACCTTTCTCTTAACACTCCTCTGACCAAACCTTTTGATCTGTCCCTCTCCAGCCCCCCCAGTCTCTATCGTCTCCCTTCCCAATATCAATATTTCATAAATGCACAGTGACAAATTTATCGGAATGCGTTCTCGGGCAGAGATGCAGAGATTGATGAGTCGATCGGGGTGGTAGTGGGCTGGTGAGAGGCACGGGAGAGAGCTGCTTTACCGCATACATTAGTCACACGTCTGTGGACTTTCACAGGGAAGAGAATGGGCCTATGAGGGATCGTGCGAGGGGGTTGCTGCTGGTGGCGGGGAAGGAAGGGGGGGGGGTATTGTGTGTGAACTGCATGTCTATCAGAATGTGTGCGCAAAAGAGTGAAACGGAGGGAGGCTACTTGGAGACTCGACAGAGTAAATTCATCATAGTTATAGCTTTCTCAGGCATCCATTTTCCTGTGGTGTGTTGACAGCCAGTGGGATCTGCATACCCCCACCCCCCCCCCCCCACCCCCCCCCCTCCCCACCTCCCCTGCTCCTCTGTCTTTGATTGACGGCTCCAAGTTTCAACTTAACAGGCTTAGTTACACACTCCTGTGCTGGACATACTTGAAGGCAGCACGTACGAGTTGTACGCCTGAGGATCTACCGACGCTTCCTCAATCCCTGCTGCCAGACCTCCCTCTCTTCTCCTCGTATACGACCCTCATACACGTTTTGCCAGATTTTAGATTCTTTTAAGTTTCCATTGTTTTCTTTGAAACCATCCAGAACAAATAAGGCACAATTTCGGTTTTCAAATGGTGGTATATCACTGCCGCATGCCTGCAGGTGGCACAACCCTTCTTCCAGCAGTTCATCCATCCAGCCATCATCCATTTACTGTCTCTGCCTCTTATTCCTCATCAGGGTCACGGGGGTGCTGGGTCATCAGTCCATCACCAGACACCCACAACATTCACTCACAACTGGGAACAACTTTCCATCTCCTATCAAGCTAATGTGGATGTTTTTGGTCTGTGGGAGGAAACCAGAGCACCTGGAGAAAACCCACACAGGAACAGCAAATCCAGGACTCTAACCACAACAATGCTATTTACCATTATTTATCTTTAACACATATATTTAATGCTATTTGAGTTAGCATGGAAGAGAAGGAGGAACAGACTGGGCATCTGGAAAAGGCAGCAGGGTGATACTTTACTGTCATGGAGGGAACCATCAGCTAATTGACATATTAATTGTCAGGCCTCTTGAGAGGAAAGGGGGGAAACTGGTGAAAAACAGTTCAGGAAACAGAGAAAAAGAGAAAT
This sequence comes from Takifugu flavidus, assembly GCF_003711565.1. Classification (NCBI taxonomy): domain Eukaryota; kingdom Metazoa; phylum Chordata; class Actinopteri; order Tetraodontiformes; family Tetraodontidae; genus Takifugu; species Takifugu flavidus. The sequence goes on along the minus strand of NC_079527.1, from coordinate 10,273,730 downwards.
TAAACCTGACTTTGATCAGAATGTCATCAACCCCACTTTCCATCTCCTGCTTCATGAGTCGGGTCCAGGGGAGTGGACCCTCGCTCCTTCAACCAGGGTCATTTAAGAAGATCTCGACATGCTTCTAACAGACCCTTATCTCCTTTATGTTTTATTTATGCATATGAATATCATGTACGCTCAGAAATTCACATATTGTAGACATTAGAGCGTAGCAGAAGAGACTCCTTTCCTCGCGTTACGGACATGAAACGATTTAATATTCAAGATTTGTCATGTTAAAACTTGGAGTCGTCGCCAGCACTTGAACTCTTGTGCAACATGTGTTAGAAATTACAACCGTGTTTTCTTCCTTTGAAAGCATCAAATAAATAAATCCAGAGTCAAGATGTTTGGCTGTCTAATCCATGCCTTGTGGTTTTATCCAGGTGCAGCAGCTGATGGCAAGGCTGCTGCGTTGGTTCTCCTTCAGTTTTAATCAGAAACCAGATTTAAAGATGCAAAACTGCAGCTAGAGAATCCGAGAAAACTAAAGTAAAGTCAGTCAATCTCATTCGATAATAACTGATAACGATCACACACTACACTTTTTTTAACTATATATGAATGAAGACATGCCAGTTTCCAGTATTTATTATAAACACCAGTGTCTGAGGTGTCATGTGGGTGTTTTAATACACTGATATACATCATAGAGGCCTGCTGTCATCAAAATAAGGGCACTATTGTTCTGAAAGTCTGGGAATAATGACTTATGTCTGCCAGAATCAGCATCAGTGAGCGTTGCGTTGATGGAATATAGGAAAGGTTGAGTCACACACACACACACACGTTCCTGACCTTCACGGTTTAAAAATAACAGAGTTATATCACAAATCACGTGTTCTAAGAGAACTCTGGTAACTTCATTTTTGTGTCAGTCCCTCTCAAATGGTCTAGAGGTGACTGTCATTCAGATTCAGAGACAAAACGAACGCCTGCAGGTGGGTCTTGGATTTTAATAAAGACGACAGTGGAAACGTGATTGGTGGATCCTCCAGTAAATCGCACCTTTAACTTTTTCACCCTGTCCAACAGGTTTAATCCCCCAGGTCAGCAGGAATTTCACTCCCATGCAGGTTTCACAGAGAATTTGATAGCAACTGACGGTCCGCCTGATGGGATGCGGGCTGAACCTGGACCTGCTGCTTGGAAATAGTCTTTAACATACTGCAATACACCTATCATCAGCTGGCTTTCCATTGCATATAAGACATCTGCCATTTTAAGATGCCCATCAACACCGCGGACAGACGACTGTCATGTGTTTCTACAGAAAAAGACCTGCAATACTGAGTGTTGCTGAGGAGACGCTTACGGACAGATGGTAATATTAACAATTTAGAAACTGGCCTTCTGGAGAAGCCTCTGAAGATTTATCACCACTCTAAAGCTGCAACTTACATCATCCTGTTTAAAGTAATATTGCTTAAACATGGCAATTGAAATGACATCAACTCTAAAGTACCCTCACAGATTTTTAAATATGATTTTGATACTGAATGTCCTGATAGTACCAGACAAAAGTGGTCATTTACTCCCAGTCACATCCAGTTTTCCCATGAAATAAGAAATTTCTATGAACTCTATACAGAAACAGGGTTGATTACAAAGTAGAGGCCATCACACATTAAATGAATAACATGCATTCATGGTCTTTCTCAGGTCTCAGCTGAGTGGAATGGGCAGCACTCTTCCTTAACTTGAAAACTCTTCAGAACTACATGCAAATGTGGTTCAAAGGCCGGCGACGTTTAGCAACACAAACACTGAAATGCTGCAAATGTGAGCAGGACAATCCAGACAAAGAAAAAGTGGTGGCTTTAGTGTAATTAGAGCACAAGAACACAACCACTTTACTGGGAAATTAAACACACAAACGCGCACAGAGTTGGACGGGTGAGGACAGATCGCCCTCTACTGACAGAGCGGAGAAGGTCGGCAGCACAATGCGCTTCGCGGCCAGCGAGGCCAATGATGTAATATAAACTCATCTATTAATTTAAAAAACACTTTGAATGGAACCTCGGTTGTGAAGAAATTTAAGCCTTATTACATTTAAATTTGGGTACTATTCATAAACGATTATTAGAAATAGTGTGAGTGTCATAGAAAAATTTAGAGGTCACTTCTAGGAGAGAGTGGGACGCTGACGGCATGCTGACGGACCCTCAAAAGTGCTCCTAGTGTTGACTTTACCAGAGTCCAGACTTACAGGGCCTGTTCAAATAGACTTCAGCTCCTGTCTATGTCTGCCTCTCCCACTGGAAGAACCTCACCGTGACTGTGTGCAGGTTCGCCAGGAGGTTACATTAAACACAGAGTGTATTCCAAGTATGGATTCCACACCCATCTTTACACCAACCATACACATTTTGGACAAAAATCAAAAGAATTTACAAGGAGAAAATGTGCTGCTGCAGCAATACGAGAGGAGCAACAGGTCCACATCTTCAGCCAGGACATAATATATAAATATAAAAATAATGAAATCTGAGACACACACTTCTTGAATAGCAGTCTAGCAAGGCTTAACTATCTTAACTAGTTCCCTTTTAGACACTGTAATGAAAACTATTTTACTGTTTCTGCTGATTTTTATTGTGCTCCTCAGGAGAGAACAAGTTTGATGTTGGGGGGAAATGGGTGGGTGGGGATGTGCAGGTAGGGAGATGTGTAGACGTAAAAACTACCAGGCTCACACCGACACATGGACTTTTAAGAACGGGAATATCTATGTAACTTAATGCATATTTGCTTTATTTATACTTCAGCCCTATTGGAGGTATCTCCAGTCCTGATGTGTACTGATGCAAATCATGGTGCCTGGTTGGTACAATAACAGGTGTGTGTGTGTGTGTGTGTGTGTGTGTGTGTGTGTGTGTGTGTGTGTGTGTGTGTGTGTGTGTGTGTGTGTGTGAGCGCGCGCATGCATGTGTCATTTTTAAGCAAGTGTGTGTGCAAATCGATATGAGGCGTAATCACGCGTTCTCTGCTCATCTGAGAAAATCACACGTCGTGCTCACTTCCAACCGCCCCCTCCCTGCCAGGGACAGGACCCGCTGACAGCACCGCATTGTTATTTCTCCATGTTTGTCAAATGTGGAATCTTGACGCGTGCTTGCACAGACGCGCGCACACACAGATGTTGTCAGCAGTTCCCATCTTTTCAGACACCTCTCACTCCCAAGTGAGACTGACTTCGTCAACCACGTGTAGACGACGGCCCCCCTTTCACAAAAACACGGCACCCTCCCTTTCACGGTCCCATCTCAAACTCCTAATTGATTTCGTAAAATGCCTCAAACTTTCCTGTTCCTGTCTCAGCTAAATGAAAGCGCGTGTTTTGGTTCTACTGGGTTCCAACATCAAAACTGGGGACATCTTCATTTAAACCCGCTGTCGTTTATGTCGGCCTTTGATCACTATTGCTTAACTTGCAGTATGACCACCTCACGCATTCATGGGGTGGGGGAGGGGTGGCGCCAGTTCACCTGCTTTCAGGTTGCCTCATGTTCCTCACGGCCCAGCGCGTGCGTCTCCGTCTGCAAGTCTTCGCCTTTTCCAGCTCAGCAGCTGAGAAAGTGCCAATCCCACAGTTTAAAGGCCCCACTGGCCCTGCCAGCATGATAGATAGTTTAGAAAAGAGGACACGTGTTTTAAAAGGAGGCAAGGAGGGGAGGGGGGCGCAGAATAAAGCAGCAGCTGTCAGACTACACAGAAACCAAGCTTCCATGACCACGTCCTCAACAGAGGGAGAAATGGGTGAGGTGAGGTCAAATCAGACAGGTTTTAGAGCGGAGATGGATCAGATGCCAACACAAAGAGGCTGCAGTGCAGGAACACTGTGTGTGTGTGTGTGTGTGTGTGTGTGTGTGTGTGTGTGTGTGTGTGTGTGTGTGTGTGCATGCGTGCGTGTGTGTGCGTGCGTGTGTGTGTGTGTGTGTGTGTGTGTGTTTGTGCGCACGCATGCACCTTTGTGCTTATGCATCTCTACAGAAACCTAATAATCAGAAAGAAGCCAAAATCATCATTTTATTATTGCTACTAAAACTCTTTTTGTGGCAGTGAGGAGGAGATGGGGATGATACGGTGTTGCTGAGGTCTGCTCAGTTGCATTCAAGCAGGAAGGTTCTGAGTTTGGTTCTCGCCTGCCTGCTCTCCTTGTGCCTGTGGGGGGGTTTTCCAGTTACCGCAGTTTCCTCCTACAGTCTAAACTGGATGAACTGGGAAATGAATGAAAGGCAAAATGATTAGCCTCAACGTGTAACGGTAATGTTAGCAGGTTGTTAAGGAAATGTCAAGTTGTCTGCTAATGTTCACACCTGTGACGCCTTTAACCCCCCCCCAACCCAATGATAGTCAACAGGTGGGACAACTACAAACTGTCACAATCAGTTTTGGGATGAAAAATCCATTTTTTTTAAAAGAAGGACAACTTTCCTTGCGATTCTGTGGCATAAAGGTGGCCATATGGACTTTAAATCCCCCCTCTCCCCCATTCATCGGGGATTTTGGCTGCATTCGCAGATATTCAGAAATGGCGCCTTCTTTAGCTGCACGTTTAACTCTAAAGGGCTCTTAAGATCACCTTTATTTAACACGGCTGCCCCACTCACTGTGCATCAGTGTTTGTCCACCTGTGTGTGAGCAGTGTGTGTGTGGGGGGGGGGGGTCTAAATGCCAGTTCTGAGAGGGGATGATGGGAGAAGATTAGATTAATTCTTGTGTGAAGGCAGAATCATGCCAGGAAGGAAGGGTCGCGTGTGACCGTGCGCTTCTGAACAAAACGTATGAAAGGATGCGTCTCAAACGCGACGGCAGCTGGAATAAACTAGTCCTCATCTTAATCCACCGTCCCCGCTTCCTGCTTTTGTTCAATTTACCCGTGCTCTCCTCCCCTCCTCTTCCTGTTTGTCTTTCGCTGTTTTGGGTGTGTCAGAATGCATCGCAGTAGTCTTCTCATTTTTTGTTTTTAAACTGGGGGGGTTGCATGATGCATAAAATGAATGCTCTGGCTCATCAGTGTGGAGAAAACACGGCCGGAGTAAAGATGGAAAGATGGGACGCGGCGAAGAGAGGAAAGGGGTCAAATACTGCAATTACCACCCAATTGATTTCCACTGGTGTGACAGAGAGAATAAGTGTTACTCCATCAATGTTCACTCAGCCTGGCGGAGGGGGGGGGGGGGGGGGGGGGGGGGGGTCATCCTCCAAGAAGGGAGGAGAGTCAGAAAAGATGGAACGCGGCTTCCTGTTGCAGTCTGTACTTTGGTTCATGTATTTTTCTTCAGGTGTTTGTTAATTTGTGGAGCTGTTTTTCATTCTAAAAGGCCATCGGATCTGAATTTGCTGTGAGTGCAGAATCGAGCCTGAAAACGCTGCTGCACTGCCACCACTTGTGTGAGCAAATTCACTCAACATCTTCTTAGCGCTACTTTGGATTTCAGTTTAAGTCAATTTTGAGCTTTTCTTTTCACCTAAAAACACTGAAACATGAGGTGACAGATGTGGGCCAGCTGTGTCTGGTGTCACACTGGCGCGAGCACAAGCTGATCCATCATAGACAGGAATCAAAAACAACTCCATTGGAGCTTTTGATGAGGACTAGAAAGTACAGTTTGAGCACAATTATAGACAAAACAATAGATATTCTGTCTCTTCAGGAATTCCTTATTAGCTGATTAGCTAATAGCTTGATATACTCGGGGATACAGAATTCATGTAAATCTACTGCTCAAACTCAAAATATAATGATCTCACTGAACCATCTGGTTATGAACAATAAATATCAGTAAAGAAATCTAGGGAGCGTGAAGGTGGGAACAGTGGATTCTGTGAGCAGGTCGCTCACATGATCACAGAGTTTCCTGGTGAGGAAGATTAAAGGTCCCTCCTACACGCCACCTCTTCTGTCTCCCTCTTCTTCCTGTTGTTCAAGTTTCTCCTGAGATCATTTGCCTCACGCCACCTCTCCCCCCTCATCCTAAAGGCCAGACTGCGGTCTGCCGATGGGAGCTTTGGAAAACTGTTTGGGAACCCAAACCTCAGTGAAATTATTTGATTACAACCTCCTATTATGTGCTGGTTTGGAGGCATTAGAGGCGCGCTGAGAAGCAATGATTTCCATTTTATGTTTGAGTTGTAATGCAATATTTTGTGCGGTTTCTTTCCGAGGACAGCACGCAGAAGTTGGAGATTTTCTCTTTTTTTTCCTTCTTTTTTTTGGCAGGGAGGGGGTCTGTTGTGACTTTTTTGACATTATCTACGAAGGAAAGGCTGATAAAAATGAATGGGTGACTGAAAAGGGGAAAAGACCAGAGCCCACATTACACAAAAATGGAAAACTCGTGCAATTACTTACCAAAATGCCCACATTTTCCTGCTCACCAAAGCAGGAATTATTTTGACCATATGGGGGAAAGAATGAGTTGGTGGGACGCAGATAAGTAATTAGCCAAAAGTCAGTGAATTATGACCTTGCAAAACAAAAACAGAAGAGAGAAACAGTCCTCTCTCTTTTTCCAACTAAACCTAATTTGTATTTTAAATAACGGTGTTAGTCTTTGCACCAGAGAAATGAAGAAGTTTAAACCTACACACACACTGATGCATCTGTATCCGTGTGTGTGTGTGTGTGTGTGGTGTGTGTGTGTGTGTGCACTTGTTTGTGCGTTTGGCAGGTAGAAGCCTGTGAGTGCAGCCTGTCAAAGCCCAGCCCTGATTACTCTGCACCATTCATCAAAGTGTCACCTTCCTGACAGCCGCTAATAAATATACTGCCACAGACTCCCACTCGCACCTGGCAGCGCACC